>NC_140621.1:11382906-12582906 GCF_057382275.1 Copadichromis virginalis
GTTAGTTTTGATGAGCGAAAGTGCTTCATTCATTCATCTGTGTGACATGCAGCATGCTAACCTAGCTTGCTAGCATTAGCTAATGCACGAAGGGGGTGTCCAAATTCATAGGCTGCATCCTACTGAGGCCTCATTTGTAGGCCGATTATGTCACAGCAATGCGACAAAGGCTGTCCAAATTCCTAGACTCCTTTAAATGCAGTCAACAAATGCGTCCCCCTTTTCCCCAGATTCAAAGGCTGGGTCGGGTGTATCCTTCGTAGCCCACCATATCCCAGAATTCATAGCGTGGGCCAGCCAATTCCAGTTTCCAACAATGGCGGCGGCTACTTAGTTTTAATTAGAGATGGCACGATACCACTTTTTTATGTCCGATACCGATACCGATATCATAAATTTGGATATCTGCCGATACCGATATGAATCCGATATAGTGTTTTTTTAATCAACAAAACTGTTTTTTAAAATATCTTGCTGCATTTTGCAAGTCTGCAAGTTCATACTCAAGTTTAAAACAACAACTACACTAAAGCTATTCTGTTATACCTGTATACAAAAAAAATATTTCATAGTTCAGCAATACTGATCAATCTAATAAACTTAGACCTACACCATCCTCCCTATTCTGGTATTTTAAAGAGTACTTAGCGTAAATATTAAGCAACCTAACTAATAGGGTTCCAACTCCCAGCAACAACAAAAATAAATAAATAAAAAATAGGGAACCACCCCTCACGCTCCACCTCATGATGCTTAATCGACGTAATCAACCTTAATTTGATGCAGTGTGAAAAAAAATGCACAGAAATCAATTATTTTTCAAGAAATATTAAATAGATTCAACATCTTTCTTCAACAAAATTGCAGACTGCACAGATGGTACCTTCCCAAAGTAAAAAGTACTATAGCTTACTAGGGTATATATATTAGACTTAATAGTCACTATGTACAGTAATTGACTTCTATTCATTTTACATCAAATTAAAACTTTGGGTGTCAGATAATTATTTATTAAAAGCTAGACATTTTAAATGAGAATAAGAAAGAAAAGTATGTCTTTGTGCCCCCTTTTCCCTGTTAATGCCCTATCGGCCCCCCTGGCTAAACTTTGCTAGATCCGCCCCTGCACAGTTACCAGCCGTCAGCTACGTAGAAAAAGATCCTGGTGTAGAAAGTAATATTAAATAAATTCTAACAACAGCTTATCAAGCTTAAACGTGCTGCTGTTGTTCAGCCGCTGGTTTCCTCTTTCTGGCGCAAAGTGGACCAAAAACAAACGAGAGACAGACTCGCGACAGAAAAGCCGATCAGCTGATTTAAGCAGTTTCACAAGTAGCAGCCGCAGTCGCTTGTTAAGCTTAACGTGGGAATGCTTTACAAACATTCAGAGATGGACTTACACACTTGCTTTACTTCTCTCGGGGATAACTTTGTCGGAGATGAAATGCCAGGTTGCTAGCGAAGCTCCACATGCTATCCAGACCACCGACAGGTCCTGCATGCCACAGCTGCTCTATCACGTGATGCATACGTTCTGAGGTGAGTTACGGCGTGTTGCAAGTTTTGTGAGGTGCTTTCGTGATATTTAATGGATCGGATTACATTTTTTATTTTTCTCCGATATCCGATCCAGTAATTTAGGTCAGTATCGGACCGATACCGATACGTAATATCGGATCGGTCCATCTCTAGTTTTAATATTACTCTTATTACTCTTTCTGGGTCACAAAATAAACTTTTAAGATGTTTCAGGTGAGAATGTAGCTTTGTAAATGTCAAATATCTGCTCGATTTATCAAGACATCACATATTTGCAAAAGTGCTCTGACGTTTTTGGAGATGTCTGTTACCCACCAGCTCAATAGCTAGAACAGCGAACTCCCGGCACATTGTTTTCAGACCTCCCGCGGTCTTTTGCTACTCAGGTTAAACATGATATATAAGTCACTTCGATACCTTAACAATGTTATTGTTTGCCTTTTTTTCAGTGTTTTATTTGTTCAAGAGTAAATCGGTTTGGCTGAGATCACAGCTGAATAAATGTCAAACAGAAAACTGATTAAACAGAACTACGCCACTTTCCTGTTATATTTTAGATAGCAAGGAGCAGGCAGCTGAGTTTATTAAACTCTAGTGAGACAGCTAGTGACGCAAAACTGAATGCTAGACCGTCCAATTTCACAGCCGCTCACTTCCGGCCAACCCGGCTTTTGGAGGACCTGGCCCACATACACGGCGAAGTCCGGGTCCTCGGGAGGATGCAGCCTACAAATTTTGACACCCCCAAACATTCCAGCTTTCAAATATGGAATTTCTGTCTTCAAAACTCCAACATCGTGATGGGAAGAGCACCTTCAAAATCCAGAGTTCAAAACCAGTGGGTCACAGCACAGTTGTCCATCTTTTATATACAGGTCTGTTTCAGTGATTGCCTATAATGATGTAAAACTTGAGTTTTAACAATATTAAAACAGGCAATATATAAAATAAATTAATGCACACTTGTTAGCAGGGTAAAACTGAATATAGAGACCAAGACATGTTTTCATGAACATGCTTTTTTCTGCAGTAAAGGTTAGCATTTTAACACTGGAGCCACCGTCAAGTGGGCATTTGAGAAACTGCCGTTTTGGCAAATCTATGTTGGTGTCCTTTTTCAGCAAAATGCTTTGCACCGTTTTCATAACAATGAAAGGGAACATCCATAGCATTCTTAGACAGGGGCTGAAGACAAAAACACAGTTAATTATGTTTTCTTAAAACTCAGGGTCTTCTACTTCTACTAACTTCTACTAAATTTATGTGTGATACCTTACACTCTCGCACTAACCCAGAGCCCCACATGTTCTCCTTCTGATGGAAAACCCCTTCCACTATTATACAATAGCTTCCTTTCATAAAATTTCCCTTGAAACATCTCCAGTCTGCTCTCGATAACAACCTACTCACTTTACTTTAACGATCCAAACCCCACCAAATGGCTCGCACTACAGCAAGCTGATTTAAGGGCATACACATTGATTCATATATGTGGGTTTTTATTTCTTTTTATTCAGACTTCTCCGCAGGGAAACACTGACTATTACTAAAGTTGTGCTTTACTTCAGTGTCACTTATTATCTGTTTACACAGTGGACTTCTTTTATGGTAGCGCAAAAGAAGAGTTACAGTTATTGCTGACCACAATCATAAATGCTTCTCCTTTAAACCATTTATTAAAAATGTGCTTGGCAACGGGAAGATTTAAAGTAAAGACCAGCACTGTCGTATGTGCTATTTCTGTGCTCTCAGAGACATATTTAGATCACAATCTGCAACCATTTCATGTTTTATCTGAACTTTTTTGTTATCTCTCATATCATGCAGGCATGCTGGCAAACAGTGGCAAATATTATCATGTACCTACTATGAAGCAGCTTAGTTGTCATCGTGCCACCCTTTCCCTCACCCTCTTCTCTGTCTCTCTGTTTACCCCCGGCTTGTTTTTCTCCAGTTCTGAATCTCTTTGTCACGACTGTTAGTATCATGGCTGACTGCACGATGCAGACCATCACAGATGATTGTGTGTTAGTTTTGATGAGCGAAAGTGCTTCATTCATTCATCTGTGTGACATGCAGCATGCTAACCTAGCTTGCTAGCATTAGCTAATGCACGAAGGGGGTGTCCAAATTCATAGGCTGCATCCTACTGAGGCCTCATTTGTAGGCCGATTATGTCACAGCAATGCGACAAAGGCTGTCCAAATTCCTAGACTCCTTTAAATGCAGTCAACAAATGCGTCCCCCTTTTCCCCAGATTCAAAGGCTGGGTCGGGTGTATCCTTCGTAGCCCACCATATCCCAGAATTCATAGCGTGGGCCAGCCAATTCCAGTTTCCAACAATGGCGGCGGCTACTTAGTTTTAATATTACTCTTATTACTCTTTCTGGGTCACAAAATAAACTTTTAAGATGTTTCAGGCGAGAATGTAGCTTTGTAAATGTCAAATATCTGCTCGATTTATCAAGACATCACATATTTGCAAAAGTGCTCTGACGTTTTTGGAGATGTCTGTTACCCACCAGCTCAATAGCTAGAACAGCGAACTCCCGGCACATTGTTTTCAGACCTCCCGCGGTCTTTTGCTACTCAGGTTAAACATGATATATAAGTCACTTCGATACCTTAACAATGTTATTGTTTGCCTTTTTTTCAGTGTTTTATTTGTTCAAGAGTAAATCGGTTTGGCTGAGATCACAGCTGAATAAATGTCAAACAGAAAACTGATTAAACAGAACTACGCCACTTTCCTGTTATATTTTAGATAGCAAGGAGCAGGCAGCTGAGTTTATTAAACTCTAGTGAGACAGCTAGTGACGCAAAACTGAATGCTAGACCGTCCAATTTCACAGCCGCTCACTTCCGGCCAACCCGGCTTTTGGAGGACCTGGCCCACATACACGGCGAAGGCCGGGTCCTCGGGAGGATGCAGCCTACAAATTTTGACACCCCCAAACATTCCAGCTTTCAAATATGGAATTTCTGTCTTCAAAACTCCAACATCGTGATGGGAAGAGCACCTTCAAAATCCAGAGTTCAAAACCAGTGGGTCACAGCACAGTTGTCCATCTTTTATATACAGGTCTGTTTCAGTGATTGCCTATAATGATGTAAAACTTGAGTTTTAACAATATTAAAACAGGCAATATATAAAATAAATTAATGCACACTTGTTAGCAGGGTAAAACTGAATATAGAGACCAAGACATGTTTTCATGAACATGCTTTTTTCTGCAGTAAAGGTTAGCATTTTAACACTGGAGCCACCGTCAAGTGGGCATTTGAGAAACTGCAGTTTTGGCAAATCTATGTTGGTGTCCTTTTTCAGCAAAATGCTTTGCACCGTTTTCATAACAATGAAAGGGAACATCCATAGCATTCTTAGACAGGGGCTGAAGACAAAAACACAGTTAATTATGTTTTCTTAAAACTCAGGGTCTTCTACTTCTACTAACTTCTACTAAATTTATGTGTGATACCTTACACTCTCGCACTAACCCAGAGCCCCACATGTTCTCCTTCTGATGGAAAACCCCTTCCACTATTATACAATAGCTTCCTTTCATAAAATTTCCCTTGAAACATCTCCAGTCTGCTCTCGATAACAACCTACTCACTTTATTACTTTAACCAAATGGCTCGCACTACAGCAAGCTGATTTAAGGGCATACACATTGATTCATATATGTGGGTTTTTATTTCTTTTTATTCAGACTTCTCCGCAGGGAAACACTGACTATTACTAAAGTTGTGCTTTACTTCAGTGTCACTTATTATCTGTTTACACAGTGGACTTCTTTTATGGTAGCGCAAAAGAAGAGTTACAGTTATTGCTGACCACAATCATAAATGCTTCTCCTTTAAACCATTTATTAAAAATGTGCTTGGCAACGGGAAGATTTAAAGTAAAGACCAGCACTGTCGTATGTGCTATTTCTGTGCTCTCAGAGACATATTTAGATCACAATCTGCAACCATTTCATGTTTTATCTGAACTTTTTTGTTATCTCTCATATCATGCAGGCATGCTGGCAAACAGTGGCAAATATTATCATGTACCTGCTATGAAGCAGCTTAGTTGTCATCGTGCCACCCTTTCCCTCACCCTCTTCTCTGTCTCTCTGTTTACCCCCGGCTTGTTTTTCTCCAGTTCTCCTGCCATCACCACCAGCTCTGTTTATTTCAGTAAAAGCGTAGGAGTTGGGGAGAGAGTGAGCTAATACCCCGGTCTTATTAACTGGTAGAAAAAACGGTGGGTGGGTGGGTGGGTGTGGGGTGATAGTAAGGGAAGGGAGGAGAAATTGCGAGGACTAAAAGGGAGGTGGATGGAGACAGAAAAATGAAGGGGTGGGGGGACAGAGATGAGTATAAAAAGCTTTGCCATGAGGAATTAGGAAATGTTCCTGAGGAGAAAGTATTGAGACAGTTTCCATCACTCCATAATTTTCCTTCAAGGTAAGTAAATTACAGCAAATGATCTCTTAAAACTCTTTGCAGGTGAAAAGTAGGAGAAGTTTTGAGTTTTGGACACAATCAGGCAAACGTAGCTTTTATTTTGTGACTATTTTTATAGTACTTTACTTTTTTTTTTTTTTCAATTATCTGCCAATGAAAATACGGTAGAAAAGTAGGCCTGTGGCCCTCCTCTTTTTGTTAAAGAGTTTTTAATGTACACCCTCATCTTGGTTCTTTGGCTTTTTCCAATGATGTGTGCACATTCTGTCTGCAGGGAAGGAAGCTGGGACTTCACTAGGACCCCTATTGAGACTCAGACAGGCATTAAACTCTGTAGACACTCTTGTCAGCACCACACACACACACACACACACACACACACACACACACACACACACACACACACTCACTCACTTAGCTATCCTTGCCAGTCTTTGGGAGTCGCTTTTTGAACTTTAGGCCCCAGGCTCGCTGTTTCTGTGCCCACTGTGGGTCTGGCTTACACTGCAGACAAATATGCCTGAGGGGATCATGTGTCAGTGTGTGTGTGTGCTTCTGAATGTATAATGAAAGCTGCTATTGATGGTGAAAAAGAGCGCTGCCGAAACAAGCGCTCCATCCAAATCCCACAAACAGAACGTGGGGATGAAAGCTTTTCTGCAGACATCTGGCACTGCTGTTTATACAGGTGGCACTTACCCTACCTCAGGTCACTCACACTTACACGTTGAGTGTTTACATGTAGACACGTGCGGTGCGAGCGTACACCCCGAGCCACCCTCAACTTCATAATTCCAGTCTGTTCATTCGCTGGCTGTTAAGCAGCTCCTCTCGGCCACAGCTATTCTCTTACGGTTCTTCCTTGCAACCTGAGGTTTCATTGCGTGGTGCAGATTGGCCTCAACCTAAGGCCAGCACAGTGAAAAGACTTTTTGACTCATATCTGTGGTTTTGTGTTTGTTCCATTAAAAAAAAATCTGCAGCACTGTGCCAGCATGCACAGAGATTTTTTTCATATATTGGTTGTTTATCTGCACAAAACCCACAGAAATGTTGTCACTTTTTACCCCAGCTTGAGGTTTTGGTCTGTTTACCCACCCTCAAAATGCAAAAAAGTGTTCTGCATCCTTCCCTTTGCCTTATTTTGTCTCATTTTTTTCTATTTTTTCCCTACTGCCTATCTAACTCTTACTTCAGCACTACCACGACTTACCAAAAATACTTGTCTGCTTTGTTTCCAGCAGGCAGGCAGATAAACAAACCCCAGGATGAGGAGCCTTCTTCGTCTTCTGGCACTCTGTGCTGCAGTCTCTCTCTGCGTCTGCTATGGTATAGATCCTCCCAGACGCCCTCACTTTGCTATCGCTCGGCAGCCATTATTTATTCATAACCTGCAACATAACAAAATGTAATAAGACATTCATCATTTATGATTAACCCGATTCCATGTTTTTCCCGTAGAGTCTCATGAAAGCACAGAATCCACTGAAGGTGACTGAAATGTTGTTTCTCGGTTCTGGAAAAACATGCATGCCATTATAACAAATGTGATGTATTTAATCCTCATTTAGTCTTTACTAACATGCCCTCAGCCCTTGTTTCACCTGATCTGCTGCATGACCGGCATGCCAGATGCTGATTGAAATCAAATTTTCCCACTAGTAAAGTTTTTTGGTTTCAGATTTGTTTGTGCCTCCAAACCGAGCCAACTCATTCATCCCACCACAGAGAGGCAACATATACATCCCATCCAGAGGGAATGGCTTCGGCAGTTACAACTTCAGGAGGTAAAACCTAAAACCATGGGCAGGCATGCAATGCAGAGCACTTTATCTCCTGCATGTTTAAAACCACAAACCCACAGAAAATGCATGCTTGCCATACATATACGGCACTGTGCCTCATTAAGACAAAGCCTAATTGGACCATTAAACATCTACATGTGCTTCAAGAATCCACAGACACAAACACAGAGCCTGGAGTGCAGGATAAAAGAGAATTATTAAATTCATTTCTGTTTAGAGTTCCTCTACTTTTCTTCATTTTGAAAACCTTCTTGTTTTAATTCCCAGGACATTCAAGTCTCCAGCAGAAAGACGCGCAGAGATCTGCGAGGACTACTCCCCCTGCCGCTTCTATGCCTATCACCACGGTGCCCAGCAGGCCTACAACAGATACTTTGGCGCTAGAAGTCAACCACGGCGGCCTGCTGTGACTCGCCGATACTAAGCTGGACCTCACATGCAAAAGTCTCCTTATCATCTGGTCCTTTAGTCCACATATCATCAGTTTTTAGATAATTTATGTAATTGTTTTTGTGGGCTCTTTTGGCAAGAAAACTGTTTTTTATATATAAACACCAGAACTTCCAGTCAATGTGGCTCAAATCACACAGCAGCCCATCATTATATTCATGTAGAAATTTACAGCCTGTTTCTTGTGTAATCTCAGGATGACTTTTATCAAGTATCACTGCATGATCCCAGCATTTATGAGCTTTACGGGATATGCTCGAGTGAAGCGTTTGGCTCACTTTCCGCTAACCATTTCTTACAATCTCCACTTACTTGTGCTGTCAATAAACAAATATAATGACTTTTAATGGGTTTGGTCTTAATCCTGTTTTTGCAATTTGCTTGCCACATGAGTTTGTGAGAACTTTGGGGATTCTCAGTGTTTTTCAATATATGCCAGATGTTATATGTAATATAACAATATTTGGGAGTGCTTAAGAACCATTAGGAAAGTTAAATACGGCCTTGTGCATAAATATGAGACACATTACAAGAATCAGAATACTTTATTAATCCCCAAGGAAATTATATAAATGTAAGAAGCCCACTTTAACACAAACAGTCTATAAATACTGGAAACCACTTGGTTATTCTAGTGTTTATCACATGGTTTAGAATTCAAATGTAAATCTGGTGAGTGCTTCTATAAAACAAAGTACAGTAATGTAGTGCAGCAGAAGTACATAGTGCAGTAAAATGGGAAGAAATCAAGTACAAGTATCTAAAAAGCTCTACAGAACCTGATTGAATGTGTTGTTACACAACTGACGTGTTGAGGAGTTACATTATGATTTCAGTATGCACTGTCGGTGTCTGGTCTCTTGCAGTCTTGAGAAGAATGTACTGCACATGTGCAGACAGACACAAGGACAGCTCAGCACATGGCAGATGTCAAAATGCTGTAGAAGTAAAATGACAGTTATACTGGGTGTTTGTCTGTCTGTGCTGCCACATGGCCACGAAAGTGTATAATTATAATTGTCCTGAGGGTAAATCCTTGTAGTCTGTCACTGAAACGAGACAAAAGGCACCAGCATTGACCCAGACTGTGAAATTACAACCCATATGCTCTACTACTGTCCGGACCGGTCCAGCTTCGAAATCTCTAGTTAGAAATAGCAACAAAGGGCATCCATGTCACAAAGTGAACTTAAAAGGCTCAGCTTTGAAAATAAAAATGATATGTTTGTGTTACTGGGACGGTATTCAGTAGAGCATTGACATTATGATTTCTAGTACACCATTAAACTACCATGTGATCGCTAACCTTGGAGGTAATCCAGGGTACCACGACTAGATCTCTTAAAACAGCTGTTACAGCTGGAGGCACGATATGGTCCTTACAAAAATGTGCAAGTGGACACAGACAGCCTACAGAGGGTCAAAGGCAAGAAACAACAGATCAATGTCGTCCTTTCTAAACTTGTGACTGGAAAAATGCGAGTTGACCTAAGGAGGACAGAAAGACCTCTGTGACCTTCCTCTGATTAAACTTGATTCTATGGTCCTGAAGCACAAAAAAATCTTAATAACTGAACTTGAAATGACCTGGGAGGGCGGGTTAGTTATCTCTCACCACCTGAAGAAAGCCAAATACCAAGATTTGATCAACAAGGCTCTAGTTCACGAATGGAAAACAGCTGCCATTGTTTCCAAGGATGTGAAAAACAACCACATTGCTGATAAGTTACTGAAGTGCAAGCTGCGTTTAATTTTTCAGTTAAATTCAGTCAACTACTATCATTTCTGCAGCAGTCGTGGTGAGTCGTATGACTGAGGAGGACATTGAGTGGATGGATGCAAGTCAGATTTAGGACGTATCTGTCATGCTTCTTTGAAACTAAAAACGTGTTATTCATCAGCTTGTGCAGCTAGTTGTACTATTTGAGTCGTGACTGTACTCAAAAGCTGCAAAACAAATGGGAATTGCAATGTTAAAGATATCGTGCGCTCACAGTCAGCTGTCCTAGTGTGTGGTGAACTCAGTGATCGACTTCTGCACCTATACAAAAGTCTCTCCTCTTTCTCTCTACCTCCTAAGACATGTGGTCTACTTTTGTAACTGTGGTCTCTGTGAGTGTACTTTGTGTGCATGTTTGTAATTATGCATTGCAAGTGTTAGTGGAAACACATTTTCTTTTTCAGTTTTATGTAATAGCAAAGTGACTTGACTCAAATGTCCCCTGTCAAAGCCGTTTTCCTATCCACATCACCTGGTCTGGTGCCAACGCAAGTTTTCCAGGTACAACTTTCCTGAAGGTTCTAGGTAGTGAACTGTTTAGCAAGGTACACCAACAGCTGAACACAGTTAACAAGCCAGCACAGCTGAGACCAGTTAAAGAAGGCTATGTTTGCCTATGTTAAAGCTGGAGGCTAATTTGATGTAGGATTTTTCGTGTTGCAGAGCACATAATTTTGGTGAGCAAACAATGCCAAGTGCTTGCATGCAATAATCTGACAAAACTAACAGTGCATAACATCTGTGTAGGTTCTCAGTGATTCCAGTCATGGTACCCAGCATGTTCAAATCTCAGCAGTTCCTCAGACGCAAACGCTCATTGTGGTTTCACCCTTGACCCCTGGTGAGGACCCATACCTTGTTTTTGGTTTGGTTGCCTTCTTTTTTTCACACCTTAGAACAAAACACAGCCAAGTTGTGATGATGCTATGTGTAGGATGAATATTTATTGAAAGTTTAGTTAAACTGGAGTGGTATATCACCACAAAGAGGAAGACATGCAGAACATTAAAAAAAAAAGCAGTGTGAGAAACATAGACGATGCCTACAGCAGACAGATTGATTTTAACACTTTTTCACTTGACTTTCACCTCTTACAGGTTATGCCACATATTTTTCACACTGCCTCCTAGTGACTGTACAGAGCTACAGCATGTAGATCTGCTCTGCAAAGCTATGATAGCACCAACCCACAACTATAACCCTGGTATATGAGGATCCCCCAACAGTGTGAATGTTCTGCCCACCCTGCTAATATCGTATGACATCAAGAGAAGAGCTGCCGAACCACAGGTAATCCTGCAGTGTCTGCTTGAAACAAAAGATGTTTGATGTGTACCCCACAAAAGATAAGATAAGATAAGATAAGATAGAACTTTATTAATCCCTTGGGTGGGTTCCTCTGGGAAATTCGATTTCCAAAAAAGCACAGCACCGACAGAAGTTACAGAGTTACAGAATATTATACACACACACACACACACACACACACACACACACACACACACACATATAAATACAGAGACAATATAAATAAAATATACGAAGGGGATAAATAGAATAAATAGGAATAAAAAATAAAAATACAAGTGAATTGCACATTTCAAGTATTGAGGTCTATTGCACTGTTGACTGTTTACAAAAGTATTGCACAAAAGGTATTGCACAGTGAGGTGAAGAGGCACTACAGCTTAGTTGTTCCCCCCTCCTTTGTCCTCCTGTTTCCCCTCCCTCTCCCCTCCAGGGAGGAGTTAAACAGTCTGATGGCGTGTGGGACAAAGGAGTTTTTAAGTCTGTTAGTTCTTGTCTTTGGGAGAAGCAACCTGTCACTGAACAGACTCTTCTGGTTGTTAATGGCCGTGTGCAGAGGATGCCCAGCATTGTCCATAATGTCCATCAGTTTCTTTAATGTCCTTTTCTCTGCCACTGTCACCAGAGTGTCCAGCTTCATGCCGACCACAGAGCCAGCCTTCCTGATCAGTTTCTCCAGCCTGGATGAGTCCCTCTTTGCTGTGCTGCTCCCCCAGCACACCACAGCATAGAAAAGTACTCCAGCAACCACCGACTGGTAAAACATCCTCAGGAGCTTCCTGCAGATGTTAAAAGACCTCAGCCTCCTGAGGAAGTACAGTCGGCTTTGTGCTTTTTTATACAGGTGCTCTGTGTTGCATGACCAGTCCAGTTTATTGTCCACCCACAGCCCGAGGTACTTGTACTTGTTGACCACCTCCACCTCCTCCCCCTCTATCTGAACCGGCAGTGGACCTGCTCTAGACCTCCCGAAGTCCACAACCAGTTCCTTAGTCTTTGAGGTGTTGAGTTGCAGGTGGTTTGTGTGACTCCATGCGACAAAGTTCCTCACCAGACTTCTGTACTCCTCTTCCTGATCATCCCAGATACACCCCATGATGGCCGTGTCATCTGCAAACTTCTGAATGTGGCATAATTCAGAGTTGTAGCAGAAGTCAGAGGTGTACAGGGTGAAGAGAAGAGGGGACAGCACAGTTCCCTGTGGTGCTCCTGTGCTGCTGACCACTGTGTCAGACGTGATGTCCTTCAGCCTGACATACTGTGGTCTGTCGGTGAGGTAGTCGGAGATCCAAGCCACCAGGCAGGGGTCCACCTCCATCCTGTTCAGTTTTTCCTGAAGC
Organism: Copadichromis virginalis; assembly: GCF_057382275.1. NCBI lineage: Eukaryota > Metazoa > Chordata > Actinopteri > Cichliformes > Cichlidae > Copadichromis > Copadichromis virginalis. The sequence goes on from NC_140621.1 coordinate 11,395,585, forward strand.
ATACAGGGCCGGATGGTATTAAAGGCACTGGAAAAGTCAAGAAACAGGATCCTGACCGTGCCTTTTCCCCCATCCAGGTGTGAGTGGGCTCTGTGTAGGAGGTACAGGATGGCATCCTCCACTCCGACACCCGCCTTGTATGCAAACTGTAGTGGGTCCTGGGCATGTTGTACCTGTGGTCGGAGGAGGTTGAGGAAGAGCCGCTCTAGAGTCTTCATAAGATGTGACGTCAGTGCCACCGGTCGGAAGTCATTCAGCTCATTGGGCCGGTTCTTTTTGGGGACCGGGACGATGCAGGATGTCTTCCATAGGGCGGGCACTCTCCCCAGTCGCAGACTGAGGTTGAAGACTCGTTGTAGCGGCTCCCCAAGTTCAGCAGCACACGCCTTTAGCATCCTAGGACACACCTTGTCTGGGCCTGGTGCCTTTCTGGGGCGAAGCTTCCTCAGTTGTCTCCTGACCTGATCCACTGTGACACTGGGAGATGTTTGGGAGGAGGGGAGGGGGGGAGATGTCTTGCTGCTGAGAGAGGGATTGGAGGAGGGGGGTGTCATGGTGTCAGGAAAGGATTACATTTTAGGAGTGGCATGAGAGTATTAGGCACTTTGCTTGTGGGAAGTCTTGTTTTCATTAAAAATCAAACGACATGTTCCACTCGACATCATGCAGCTTTCCTCTGCTTAACTGTCGAACCACCCACTTGTTGTGGTAAAAATATCTGTGCACATTTAAATGGCCCGTCTACAAAGCTTCAAACAAACATGGTTGTTTCTAAATGTTGCTTTCTCTATGTAGGAAATCACTGTGGTTTGCAATAAAAAGAAAGCCCTCAGATTAAAATAATGCAGCATAATGTGGGACAGTGGTTTTTCCTTTTTAGTGAGTAAGCCATGGTTTTTCTCTGCCTCATGCACTTACTGAACTAAATGTACAAGTGTGTGGGCGCTTTAAAAGTCTGACCTGTCCGAGCTGCTTTCCTGAAAGAGTTCATTAAATTTTATATTACTACCACTACGTATGATGAGATATCGGTGACAGTGATTTGATTTCATTTCATTCTTTCTGTTTTTTGTCTCCTTTTTGTTTGTTTTTTTATTTTAACAGAGATAACTGCAAATTTTGCAAAGATGAGGAAAAGGAAACTGTGATTCTTAACACAAATCTGGTAAGTAGGTCAAATGAAGCTGTAAAATAATGTTGATTGAAAGATCCTTCCAGTGGCATATATTTGTGGCTCCTCACCTATGCTTTAAAACATTGCCCACCTTTTGGACCCCTTATTCTGCAACGCTGTGAGTGTGGATGCCCTTTTCTTTCTTTCTTTTTTTACACATACATATATATATACTTCATTTTTGCAGAGGTGTGTATTTCTGCATCTGTGTGGGTGTGTGATACATGATTCCCTAACCAATCACATATCCATGTCACACAAGGGCTACATCTATAAACCGAGTGTGTTTTTACATATATATGTCTAAGAGAAGGAAAGACGGAGAGAGTGAGTGATACAGCTTGGGCCATTTTCCCTTAAACTGAAGGCTGAAAAAGAAAGAAAAGATGAAGACCGTGGCTATCCTGGCTCTCTGCTTCTTGGTAGTTATCTGTGTCGCTTCGGGTAAGAGCTGTAGCAATATTTGCAATGTAATTTTTTAACCTTAAACCTTTAAACTAAATTAGTTTTTTAAAGTTAGTCTGTTCTTATTTTTCCCCTTCTGTTTGATAGATGCTGCCACCGACCCTCAGCCTGCTGGTGACAACCCTGCTGAGGAGGGTATGATTAATATTAGTTTATTCGTCCAGAGTTTAATGGATAAGGGGTTCGAACTTTCAGGCACTGCATGAGTGAAATGATATACCAAGAATGATGAATGATGAATGACTTTTTGCAAAAAATATTCTATACTCTTGTTTTTTGTTGTTTGTTGTTTTTTCTCTATGACTTTTTTTGTTTTTATGCTATACTGATCTTTAAAAAAAAAAAAAATTTTCATAAACAACAGCAGGCTGACAGATGTCTTATGACTGTGATGTGCAGGTTTGTTTGTGGAGAGGGAGCAGGCCTCCACGGTGGTGAGGCAGAAGAGAGCTGCTGGACAGTTATCCTTGGTACAGCTGGAGAGGTATCTCACACCTTATCTACAAACCTTATTGCTGCATGTTTTTAGACATGTTCTTATCTTTAATAGGGTTGGGTTGGATATGGAAAGTTTTCATGAAGGTATGAAACATCATAAGTAACCGTGTGTGTGTCCTCTCTCCTCCATTCAGCCTGAGAGAAGTGTGTGAGGCCAACGTGGCTTGTGAGCACATGATGGACATAAACGGCATCATCGCCGCCTACACTGCCTACTATGGACCAATCCCCTATTAGAGGCTACAGCTGACTGCGCACCAGAGCTGCCTTTTTTCTTGCATTGCCACCTCTGAGCTCGGCTTTTTCTTTGTCTAAAAGTGTGGCAGACGGATCAGACTGGAAGAAACCAAACACCAGCAGGTGGATTTACTTTCTTTCCTAACTGCACCTTCAAGAATATCTCTGTAATTCTGTCATTTTTCTCCGCCTGTAGAGTTGAAACGGAATAAAAATGAATATCATTCTGCTGTGTGTGCTGTTTTCTAAAGCCTTATTTGTTGTATTGGATTAGGAATCATTCACGTAACTCATGAAGCAGATTTGACAAGTTTTAGCCACTAGATGTCCCTATTAGGCTATATTATATGTAAGGCTAATGAACCTTTATCATCTCTATAATATAACATTGCAGTTCTTTTAAGGTATTCAGTTTGCTTTTTTTTTTTTAAAGAATACTTTTAGTGAATACAGTTTGCAGTAACTTTAAAAATCACATTTCTCAGACTAAAGTGATCCAGTCCTACTCCTTTATCAAAAGGGTATTCCTACATATCAGTGACCACGGTAAACAGGGCCTGAGAGTGGCTCAGAAATGTGGTTCATGATTTATTTAAACATTTTCACACAAAAGAAAATCGCTGAAACTCTGAAGCTTTTGTGCCATGTGATTCCCCGTCTGTTTGTTTCCTTTGATAGATCTGTGCATTCCCGACATCATCCCGGCAGCACCGGGGTGTCCAGTCGGACGGGTCTATTGTGCATCATGATGTAATTTCTTCCTTTGTATTCCGGTAGTTCGCTTGTTTTCTTCTTGGTGTTTATGTTTGGCTGTGCAGAAAGCAATTGATGACAGAGATAGCACAGTTAACATAGCTGAGACAAGGTGCACAGAATGAGTTGTCTATATGCCACAAATCATAAATAAAATTGAGACAAGCAGAAAAACAAATCATAGACAATGTGTGAATGTGTACGCACGTGAATATGTTTGTGAATGTTCGACTCTGTGGTACCTTCATTCTGCTTCTGTTTCTTACTTTTTGATCAGTTTCTCTATTAATACAAAGAAAAATCCATCAGGTTGATGCGAGATGAGATGAACCTAAACAGATGTAGATGTATGGTTAGTGATGCCGTACCGTAGTTTTAAAAGTTTTAAAAACCACCACCATGCTGCTTCTTTCTGTTTTGCATTGTTACATTTAGAGGTGTTTAATTACAGCTGACTTATTATTTAACCTGCACAGAGGAGCATTTAGGTATTTTGTTTTTCGAATCAGGTGGCTGACTAAACAAGTTTCCCAACATGTTTGTCTTTGAAACTTAGATCGTAGATTACATTATTGTGTTGTTAAAGTGTTGTTAAAGTGTTGTGTTGTTAAAGAAAAAAAAGTTTTTGCAGTTTGCTGGTCTGGAGCTCTGGAGTGGAGATCCCAGCAAATTCCCACCAAGGTCAGAAAGTGCAAAAATGGAACAAACCCATGATCTACATTTCAGTCTCTACAGGCCTCATTTAGCACATTAAATGTTTACAGTTGTGACAGTAGAAGAGGAAAAAGGACTGAACAAATATGACTTGTCTGCATTTTGATTTCGTTTTTATTATGTCATATGTCACTGTTACAGTTCTTTTTTTTAAACAATGTGATATGTAAAACTTTAGACTCGAAAGAGGACATACTTTCTTCTTTCACATGACAACATAGATATATTTACCACATTTTCATGGGAGCAGTGAAGAAAAAAAAGCAAAAACAAACGTTTCCAGTCATATAGCTACTTCACCGTTTACTGTTGTAAAATGTTTTATTCATTCGATAATAAATAGGTCATCTTTTACTTCCTGTCAGTCCAGAGCAACTTACTGGCAATGTTACTGGCATTTGTTTTCCCTCATTAAGATATGCACATGCCAACAGGACTTTGCAGCAGTGTGTTTATTTTTAAATGAACCAGCTGAGCTACTCAACAAGTCTCACGCATGTTTGACTTTGAAACTGTCGGCGTTTCCTGCTTCCTACAGAGCATTGCATCATTATTTCCTTTAACCTGTTTTTGCTTTTATCTACATTCATTTTGTGCCTTATACTAAAACACTTTTTTTGACCTTTTTTTTCTGAGGTCCATGAGAAGATCAAACAGAATATCTTCAGTATGAGAACATGTCTCTCTGCACATATAAAATACATTTTTAACACATTTTGGTTGTGATTTTTAAATTAAATGTACAGCAGCATAAGATTTGACAATTCTTCTAGTGTGACAGCACAAATAATAAATTCTGCCTCCCTGATACTCAGAAATAAATATCTTAACAACTCTGTAAGCTTCCAAGCAAATATTCGTTATGACTTTGTTGATCCCCTTACTTTGCCTTAAATATCCCTTACACTGTTGTGATTGTTATGAGTCGGCTCTATATTACTGTGGCCCCTAGAGACAAAGCATGTACAAACTCCAAAACACTTACATAACATTTTTGTCATTCTGAAAACCCAACTTACTGGCAAGCTTTTAAAGCCTGAGCTGAGACTCTTGAGCAGCACAACTTGTTCATACCAAAGACATGATGGATGAGTTGCGCTTTGAATGAGAGAACCGTAAACTTATCCAGGCCGTGGCGAATTCATTCCAAACCACAACAGTGCCCTGGTTTAAACCAGGCTGGATCTCATTGGAGAAGGAACTATTCTGATCAAGCGCATCAGAAAGAAAATATTCTCACTCTTCAGTGGTAATTTGGTGTACGTCAGCATTGTTGTTAATGGTCACCTGAGATAAGATGCATAAGATGAGATGGGCCGCACTGTTGTCTCACAGCAAGAAGGTCCCGAGTTCGATTCCACCATCAGGCTGGGGTCTTTCTGTGTGGTGGTTGTATGTTCTCCCCGTGTTTGCTTGGGTTCTCTCCGGGTACTCTGGCTTCCTCACATTTAAACGATTAAATGTTCACTTTTGGGGCCTCTCCAGCCTGATACAGAACCCCCTAGCAGGGGGATACATAGCTGAACTGCTTATAGAGTCCAGAATCTGAGCAAATTAAAAGTGAAATCCGAAGCACATGTGCTTTATCCGCATAATAATTAATAGACTGACATGTTGCATTTAATTGTTAGAAACAAAAAGAACAAGGCTAGCTCATTTCCACGTGCGCTGTTTTTGTGCTGAGCTAACTAGTGGCTACAAATTAACGCAATATATTTAATAGTTAATGGTTGCTTACTGGGGGCAGGGGCCTGGGAGGAGTTGACAGTATGGTCGGGGTCTGGGACGCTGGGCCATCCCTGCGGCTGCTGGGCCGGGGGCAGTCTGCTTGCCTCCACCCCAGGGAAAAGGGTAACATCTCCTGGGTCAGGGGGCTGATTGCCCCCCTGAGGGCGGTGATACCTGGACCTGGGAGTATAGAGTACGTTTGGAGAGTGTGAATGGGTGTTCATTACTGTTTCTCTCCACATTGGGCGAGTGCTGAGTATTTGTATTTGTTTGCATGAGGGTGGGAATGTAAGCTTGTGTCTGGTGTGTGTCCGGTTGACTCTCCACCTCCTCCTCTCTGGGAACATCTCAGGCCCCCGCCAGGTGTGGAGGGCTGTCTCCACCCATGACACTCCCTGCCGGTGGCTGATGCCTTTAGCCGTCGGTGCCTTGGTGGTTGATGTCCGGGACTGGGCGCTCAGGTATGTACCCGGCTCACTCCCAGCAGCTGCTTGGCAGGGCCAGGTCAGGCCCCTTCCGGGGGGTGGGGTTCCCTCGGACCTCTGGAACCTGTGCTCAATCTGCTCTGGCGCAACTGGCTGCGGGCTCGTCACCGCAGCCCCCTGTGGCTTCTGCACCGTAGCTCCTAGGTGACCTCACATCTGGAGCTCTCCTCAGCTCGTTGCCTCTCCGGTGGTCCTCTTTGGGCTTTCACACTCTGGTGGGCCTCTGGATGTCTGGGCCTGGGTCCATGCCTGCTTCATGCTTTGGGGGGCAGGGCTATGTCTCCCCACACCCTCTAACAGATCGTTACATGGATAAACCTTTTGAACTCAAGCTTGCTCACAGACAAACTATATCTTCCTTGGCTGCTCCCTTAAAGCATATCGTTCACTGTCAGTCTTGCGTGCTGCTCGACAATTTAATATTTAGTATTTAGTGTTACTTACACGTATCTAGGTTGTTGTCTTTGATCTCTGTATTGTGTTATTCTCTTGTTGTTTGTTTTCTTTTTTCTCCTTGTAACAGGTGATCCAATGGATTTTCTCAGTGTCTTGTCTTACTGTCCTCCTTCACCTCTATTTTTAATTTTCCCTTTCTTTCTTTCTGTCTTTCTTTCTGTCTAATTGTCTGTCCAATTTGTAATAAAATTAAATTAAATAGATCCAATCAAGTGGACCAATATGGCATTACCATATCTTCTCCACTTGAAAAAATTAATCCGTTGGGCATCCTTCGTGGCCTTCAGACAACAATTCTGATTGGTAAATGGCCTGTATTTGTATAGTGCTTTTCTAGTCCCTAAGGACCCCAAAGCGCTTTACACAACCAGTCATCCACCCATTCACACACTGGTGATGGCAAGCTACATTGTAGCCACAGCCACCCTGGGGTGCACTGACAGAGGCGAGGCTGCCGGACACTGGCGCCACCGGGCCCTCTGACCACCACCAGTAAGCAACGGGTGAAGTGTCTTGCCCAAGGACACAACGACCGAGACTGTCCAAGCCGGGGCTCAAACCGGCAACCTTCCGATTACAAGGCGAACTCCTGAACTCCCAACTCTTGAGCCACGATCGCCCCATTGTTAAAGTACAGGCAAAAAAAAAAAAAAAAGAGTTAATAATTGTTCATTATTTATCTGGTTGTTCAGTGATGACACGACGAATCCTACTTCCGGGCCTAAAGTAGTCTGCGTTTAATATGGCTTTTGTGTTGTTAACGTGCTTAATGTTATGTATTTTCTTCTATTTGATCTCAAAAAGCTCCTAAAACAGTCAGTGATCACTGTTGACCTCCCTCGGCTTTTATTACCGCTAATCATTTATTTAAGCTCAGTTTTTAAAACCTTAGGATGTAACTACAGCTCAGCCCATGCAGCAGTATATGAATGACTAACCTCGTATTGTGGATGGATTATCTCAGTTGTTCTCCTGGCTGGAGTTTGGTCCTTTTACAGCATCCTGCCATGCGATTACATTTGTTCCTGACCACCGAGAACACTCACGTTAACTTTTATCGAGTGGGAAAAAAAGTTAGCTTGCTTATATTATGCTAACATAGCTGTGTCGCTAGCAGTCACGTAGCACATCATTATATACCAGCTAGCCAAACTCCAGTAACCCTACAAACGTCACTGCTGTTTAGTTTTCTGTCTTCATTTATGTTGGAAGTGATAACAGAGCTGTACGTTTTAATTTGTTTCCAAACCGCCGCAGTCAGGACATACTATATTGTATTTAGATAGAAGCTAGCGAGCTAACTCCCTGCTAACTTCTAACTCCGTTAAATATCATAAATTCCGTTTTCATGGATGCCTGGATGTTAAACTCAATTATTACACCTGGTAGAGCAGAACGCTGATCATTTTATTAAAGATGAAAGACTTTAGACAGTTTTTCAACTCTCAGTAATGCCATAGTGATCGTTTGATATATGGACCTGCAGCAGAGTTTAGGTCCAGACACGGCTAGTGACGTCAGACTGAACAATCGGATTGTTGTGCATTGTTTTTATTTATTCATTAATAAATAGGTTATCTTCTACTTTCAGTCCACAACTGACAATTTTACTGGCAACTGTTTACCCCTTTGCGATAACAGAAACATCCAGGAATTATGCCTTGTGCACACCCCATAGAAGCCTTTAGGCATGAAATAAATACCTCCTGTCTGCTTAATTTGCATAGTTAGTTTCTATATTTAGAACTGAATTAAAGAGGCCAAGGGCTTGGCAGCATAAAGCAGTGCACTGTGTTTGTTTTACATGTGGCTGGCTGAGTTTCATAACCTGTTTTACTATGAATTTTAACTCTTTGATTGCTTTGTTATTCCATTTTAATCTGTTGTTTCATCAAGAAGCATTTTACAGGTTACCCTGACATAAAACGTCACATTGCATGAGTTAGAGCTAAAAACAAAAACAAAACACAAAATAAAAAGTTAAAAATGCTTCTTTTTTCTAAGGTCCGTGAGAATATGGAAAAGCAAAAAACTTCCATCCATCCATCCATCCATCTTCATCCGCTTTATCCGAGGCCGGGTCGCGGGGGCAGCAGCCTAAGCAAAGAGGCCCAGACCTCTCTCTCCCCAGCCACCTCCTCCAGCTTATCCGGGGGAATACCAAGGCGTTCCCAGGCCAGCCGAGAGATATAATCTCTCCAGCGTGTCCTGGGTCTGCCCCGGGGCCTCCTCCCGGTGGGACATGCCTGGAACACCTCACCCAGGAGGCGCCCAGGGGGCATCCTTGTCAGATGCCCGAACCACCTCAGCTGGCTCTTTTCGATGTGGAGCAGCAGCTGCTCTACTCCGAGCCCCTCCCGGATGGCCGAACTTCTCACCCTATCTCTAAGGGAGAGGCCAGCCACCCTTCGGAGGAAGCTCATTTCTGCCGCTTGTATCCGCGATCTCGTTCTTTCGGTCACTACCCACAGCTCGTGGCCATAGGTGAGGGTAGGGACGTAGATCGACCGGTAAATTGAGAGCTTCGCTTTTACACTCAGCTCCCTCTTCACCACGCCAGACCGGTGCAGCGTCCGCATTACTGCAGCTGCAGCCCCAATCCGTCTGTCGATCTCCGGCTCCCTTCTCCCATCACTCGCGAACAAGACCCCGAGATACTTGAACTCCTCCACTTGGGGCAGGAACTCATCCCCGACCCGGAGTGGGCACTCCACCCTTTTCCGGCTGAGAACCATGGCCTCAGATTTGGAGGTGCTGATCCTCATTCCCGCTGCTTCACACTCGGCTGCGAACCGTTCCAGTGCGAGCTGGAGGCCCTCACCCGATGAAGCCAACAGAACCACATCATCTGCAAAAAGCAGAGATGAGATTCTGAGGCCACCAAAGCGAAAGCCCTCCGCCACTTGGCTGCGCCTAGAAATCCTGTCCATAAAAATTATGAACAGAACCGGAGACAAAGGGCAGCCCTGGCGGAGCCCATCACCCACCGGGAACGAGTCCGACTTATTGCCGGCAATGCGAACCAAGCTCTTGCAACGGTCGTATAGGGATCGAATGGCCCGTAGCAATGGGCCAGACACCCCATACTCCCGCAACACCTCCCACAGGACACCCCGAGGGACACGGTCGAATGCCTTCTCCAAGTCCACAAAACACATGTAGACTGGTTGGGCAAACTCCCATGCACCCTCAAGTATCCTCGAGAGGATAAAGAGCTGGTCCAGTGTTCCGCGACCAGGACGAAAACCGCATTGTTCCTCCTGTGTCCGAGGTTCGACTAGCGGACGGACTCTCCTTTCCAGCACCCTGGCATAGACTTTCCCAGGGAGGCTGAGGAGTGTGATCCCCCTGTAGTTGGAACACACCCTCCGGTCCCCCTTCTTAAAGATGGGGACCACCACCCCGGTCTGCCAGTCCACAGGTACTGCCCCTGATCTCCACGCAACATTGCAGAGGCGTGTCAACCAAGACAGCCCTACAACGTCCAGAGCCTTCAGGAACTCGGGGCGGACCTCATCAACACCAGGGGCTCTGCCACCAAGGAGTTGTTTAACTGCCTCAGTGACCTCGCCCCCGGAAATTGGCGGGTCATTCCCCTCATCCCCAGACTCTGCTTCCTCCTTGGAAGACGTGTCAGTGGGATTAAGGAGGTCCTCGAAGTATTCCTTCCACCGCCTGACAATTTTCTCAGTCGACGTCAGCAGCGCTCCGCCAGTACTATACACAGTGCAGGTAGAGCACCGCTTTCCCCTCCTGAGACGTCTGACGGTTTGCCAGAATCTCTTCGAGGCAGTCCGAAAGTCTTTTTCCATGGCCTCCCCGAACTCCTCCCACACCCGAGTTTTTGCTTCAGCCACTGACCGAGCCGCATTCTGCTTGGCCTGTCGATACCTGTCAGCTGCCTCCGGAGTCCCACAGGTTAACCAAGCCCGATAGGACTCCTTCTTCAGCCTGGTGGATCCCTTCACCTCTGGTGTCCACCATTTGGTTCGGGGATTACCACCACGGCAGGCACCAACCACCTTGTGGCCGCAGCTCAATGCAGCAGCTTCGGCAATGGAGACGCTGAACATGGTCCATTCGGCCTCAATGTCCCCAGTCTCCCTCGGAATGCTGTTGAAGCTCTGCCGGAGGTGTGCGTTGAAGATCTCGCGGACCGGGGCCTCTGCTAGACGTTCCCAGCACACCCTCACTACGCGTTTAGGTGCACCAGGTCTGTCCAGCGTCCTCCCCCGCCACCTGATCCAACTCACCACCAGGTGGTGATCAGTTGACAGCTCAGCCCCTCTCTTTACCCGAGTGTCCAGAACATATGGTCGCAGGTCTGGTGATACGATTACAAAATCGATCATCGACCTACGGCCTAGAGCGTCCTGGTGCCACGTGCACTTATGGACACTCTTATGTTCGAACAGGGTGTTCGTTATGGCCAAACTGTGATTAGCACAGAAGTCCAATAACAAAACACCGCTCGGGTTCAGATCAGGGAGGCCGTTCCTCCCAATCACGCCCCTCCAGGTCTCGCTGTCGTTACCCACGTGAGCATTGAAGTCTCCCAGCAGGACAACAGAGTCTCCAGGTCAGGTGGAGCACCTTCCAGCACCCCCCCCAGGGACTCTAAGAAGGCTGGGTACTCTGAACTGCCACTCGGCGCATAAGCACAGATGACAGTCAGGACCCGTTCCCCGACCCTAAGGCGCAGGGAACAAACCCTCTCGTCCACCGGGAAAAACCCCAACGTACCGGCAGCAAGCCGAGGGGATATTAGAATACCCACCCCAGCCCGCCGCCTCTCACCAGGGGCAACTCCAGACTGAGACAGAGTCCAGCCCCTCTCCAGGAGACTGGTTCCAGAGCCCAAGCCATGCGTAGAGGTGAGCCCGACTATATCTAGCCGGTACCTCTCAACCTCACGCACTAACTCAGGCTCCTTCCCCACCAGAGAGGTGACATTCCATGTCCCTATTGCCAGTTTTGGCAGCCGGGGGTCAGTCCGCCAGGGCCTCCGCTCCTGGCCGCCACCCGGCACACAATGCACCCAACCCCTATGGCGCCTCCTGCGGGTGGTGGGCCTGCGGGAGGATGGGCCCATGTCTCCCCTTCGGGCTGTGCCCGGCCGGGCCTCATGGACTAAGGCCCGGCCACCAGACGTTTGCCCTCGGGCACCCTCCCCGGGCCTGGCTCCAGGGCGGGGCCCCGGTAACCCTATCCTGGGCAGGGTAAACTGTTCCCTCGATATCCTTTTCATAAGGGTCTTCTGAATCGCTCTTTGTCTGGTCCCTCACCCAGGACCAATTTGCCATGGGAGACCCTACCAGGGGGCAAAAGCCCCCAGACAACATAGCCCCTGGGATCCCTGGGACACACAAACCCCTCCACCACGATAAGGTAGCGATTCAAGGAGGAGAAAACAAAACAAACTTTTTAAAACAAAAAACTTTAAAAATGAAAACATCTCACTCTAGAAGTCTTTTAGCAAGGCGATAAGAATCATAAAGTCAGCCTGCCGGGCATCCCACCTCTAACCCAAAGGGTCAAAACTTATGTTCGCATTCTCCATAAAAATGCTCATACTGATTGAGCAATGTTGTGCAAGCATAATTTATTTTGTTTTTTTCATTAAGGACGGGAAAAGAATTCTGACATTCCTGCACCTCTCTGTGAAGTGACTCTGCAGAGGGAGACAATCATACTGTTGATTTTACCGTGCACTCTTCTGCCAAATAAGAATTAAGATATTGTTTTGGAAATAGCAAGTGAAAGTTGTTGTTGCACAAAAGGGAGCTTTCCTTGTTTAAAGCAACTTATAAATATGTAATACTGTATAATCTTTCCATAACGACTCCACTTTTTTTAAATGTTCTTTCTTTCTTGATTGTTTTGTTTGACCAGTTTCTATTTTTCCAGTAAGTACTGCCTCACTACTCCCTTTTCTTGCCTTCCAGTATAACATGTTTGTCACTTGGCCCGCCCCGTTACATCACCACCAATAGTTTAAAAAGGCACTCTGGAGTTCAGACACTATCAAGCTGCACAACTTGTTCACACCAAAGAAATGATGGATCACCCAACCTTTGAACGAGAGAACCAAGAGCGTGTGCAGGCGGTGGAGAGTTCATTCCATCAAGCAGGGAAGCCCTTGTCCAAGCCGGGCCGGATTCTAATCGGAGAGGGAACTGTGTTTAAGCAGGGTCGCAAGAAGATACAGCAGAAAATCCTCTTCCTCTTCACTGATATTCTGGTGTACGGCAGCATTGTTGTGCCTGGTCGCTGGTACAAAAAGCAGAAGATCATCCCTTTAGGTGAGACATTCATCTGCGTTTCCTGCAGCTAACCTACTGTGAGAAGATTAATGTGAAACTGCCAAAAAACAATTTTATGACTGAAGAGAAAGAAATATAGACAAAAGCTTCAAGAAGAGCCAACACTATTGAATACTGTCCATAATATGACTGGCAAGTAGAAAATAGCAAGTGTGCTGTGCTAATTTAACTTCATATGTTCAGCTTTCTGCTCATACCACTTTATCCATGTAATTTTTATGTTGTTATCAAATCACTATGATTTTAGAGGACATTGAGCTGGAAGACCTGGAGGACAGTGATATATTCAAGCATCAGTGGCTGATCCGAACACCGAGCAAGTCTTTTTTTGTGTCCGCCCCTTCATACGAGGAGAAGAAGGCCTGGATAGAGCACATCAATGAATGCCGGTCCAGCCTAATGCAGGGCACCAGCTGCAAACCTTCCAAGAAGTTTGCTGTTTCCTGGATTCCTGATCCGGCTGCTTGCAAATGCATGCGGTGCCTCTCTACAAAGTTTGGTGGGGTCAATCGTCGACACCACTGCAGGAATTGCGGCTTCTTGGTCTGCAATTCATGCTCCAAGCAACGTGCCGTTATCGATCACATCCACCCCACTAAAAAGCTGAGGATCTGCAGTTTCTGCTACAAGAATATTAATGAAGAGAAGTTTCGCGACAGGGGAGACAGCGCCGGGAAAAGCAGCTCAGAGGAGGAAGAGTTTTGTCCTTCTGGTGAGGAAAATGAGAAAGTGGAGGAAGGAGAGATAGGGATCTATTCTCCCAGCAACTGGCTGGACACCAAAAACGGGACTTGGGAACGACTGAGCATTTATGATTACCCAAAGTCAATACCATCACAGTAGCCAATAAACTGCAACAAAGACGCTTTTGAATGATTTGATTTTCTTACATGAAGTTACATAAATGTAAAGATAAATGTGACGACGTATTATTTGTTTGTGTCTATTTGTGTTTTAATCTTAGGCTGTACACGCAACAATTTGCACTGTAAATAACAAATCAGGAGTGAGTCGAAAAAATCATTTTAAAAAGACAAGAATATATCATCTTTGTACATATTCAGTGCCATTAACCATGCTAGTTAAATGAATAATGCTCCATCTGCCTGTCACTTTGCTGCTGGAACAGCTGAATTTCACAATAAAGGATATTTCTATTCCAAAAAGCACTGTCTTCTCCCTGTGCATGTGACTCTGAATGCATGTTTCTTTGTTTGAATGCATGTAAAGTATTTGCATCCAGTATCTGCTCTTTTGCTGCTCCTTAACCTCAACAATAAAGTGCAGATAATCAATTTGTGAGAGATGTTATTACAACACTGAAATCTCATCATTTAGTAATAAGTCCTCTGTTTAGCCCTCAGAGTCTTATTGGAGCATATTACAGTGTTTTCTTGTACTTCTGTGACTTTTTGGGGTTTTTATTGTGCAAGTCAAGGTCAGTGAAGTAACCGTATATAGTTCCTCACCCACAGTATACATTTTTCCAATAAGCATGTATATAAAAACCATTCGGGAAAACTCATAGAACCTTTACAGCACCATTGATTTATCATCATTTTTCTTCTCACTGGCATTTTTCATAAATATAACATACAAACATACATATCAAACTGTAGCACGTCCTAGTGTTACAGTACTTGATGACGCTGCTATAATAATGCGGTAATAACAGAATGTGGCTAAACATTTACACTTCTTTTCAAAGATTTAAGTTCATTCTAGTTAACTCTCTGAATCGAGCACATCCTAATACAGTAGACAGCTCCAAAACAAAAGCGAGTACATTTTTGAGTCAGTCAGCCAGTTTTGAAAGAACAGTAAATCGACTGAAAGCAAAATACTGATGTAGAAACTGTAACTATGTAACAAGAAGTAGACAAATTGCCTTCTAACTAGTGGTGGTTTCTGCACATTTTTTGTATGCAACTCAATTAAAACTAAATAAATTATAAATATTGAATTATTCCGTTAATTTTAGCAGTAATAAGACTTACAGTAAAAGTAAACACCAATATATGTGATTTAAGTATAATAAAACTATTATAAGGTCACAAAAAAATAAATGAATAAATAAAATGATGTATAAATGGGTCAAATCTGTCACTGGATCACTGTACAGTGATATGCAAAGTTCTGGCAACATCAAATATCCTGTTTACCTATGTTCTATGTTTATTTATTGATTTATTGATTTATTAGGAGTGTTTTTTGTTTTTCTGGAGGTTTTTTTGTTTGTTTATTGTTTTGTTTTGTTTTGTTTTGTTTTGTTTTGTTTTGTTTTGTTTTGTTTTGTTTTGTTTTGTTTTGTTTTGTTTTGTTTTGGAGATATCATGGCTCCTTAGATCCGTCTGGTCAATGTCTAATACCTGCTGCTAATTTTAAGTAAACAGGTCACCGTCTTTATACTACACATTTCACTAATTTCTAAAAATTAAACAATCTTTTAAGTTTTTCTAATGCAAGGGTTTCATTAAGTTACCCCTGTTTGATGTTATGATGACCAGTGTTGGTCAAGTTACTTGAAAAAAAAAATTAGTAACTAATTACTGATTACTTCTCCAAAAAAACGTAATCCCGTTACTTTACTGACTGCTTATTTTCAAAAGTAATTAGTTACTCAGTTACTTAGTTACTTTTTAAAAACATGATACACAACCTGAATAGGCAATAAAGCAATAGACCTTTCAGCCCAATTCTACTTTTTCTGCATAATACATCATACAAAATGTAATCAAATAAAAAAGTCTCTTTTCAAAACTTGTTTTATTAGTTTTAATCTTTTAACTTTGTGCACATTGCATCAAGCAAAAATTAAATTATATGCAACAGTCTTTGACAATTAAACCTATTTTCTGCATATTCCAGAATATAAAATAAGATATATTTTTTTCTGTTTACACTCACTCTTTCAAATAGATGCAAGTAAAACACTCCCTTACTTTACTCATTACTTGAAAAAAGTAATCGGATTACAATGATACATTACTTGTAACGTGTTACTGCCCATCTCTGATGATGACAAGTGTGTGAGTAGCTAAGGCCAAAAACACCCAGTTTCCTGAATTCTTGAAAAACGCTGAAGTTTGAAATACTTCAGGCTGATCGAGCTGATGCAGTGATCTCACTGCATTATCTGCCACATAACCTGATCTTTGCTGATTGACTGGAAGAAATTCACCTGGTTCTACGAAATCACAGTGAGTCATAACGAGGTCAATGTTGATGTCCATTTAAGTTACCAAAAATGGCTCCTTGTGCAGTGAAGGGTTTATTAGACTGAGAGGCAAACTGCTTCTCGCTCAGTCACGTGGAATGGTTTCCACAGAACCCATTTAATATCAGCACTAGTACTGATATACTGGTCAACACAGAGCATGAAGTACAAATAAATACTTGTTGGTTTAAGAAAAAATACATGAATCCCTTTTGAGAAGTTTAATAGAAGTACAGCCACAAAGACTAGAACACCTAGTGTTCAAAAGTAAAATTACCACATTGTCGGGATGCTTGGGGCTTCCCATGCTTTAATTACAATATGATCAGACACATAGAGCTATTTGTCTGTTTGTATATCTGTCAGCAAATTTCCTGAAAGTGGGTGAAGAGGTGGAGCATGAGGAAATGAAGATCTTGGTACAGATTCAGACTGCTTACTTGAAATATGAAAAATAGGCCACTGGCTTTGGCAGATGATGTGCTGCTTTAACTGTTGAAAGTTTATCCCCTCACCTGTCAGTATCTTGGATATATTTGGCATTCTTTTAATTATTATTATTATTATTATTATTATTATTATTATTATGTATAGCAGATATGATAATGTTGGGGAGTAATATTAATTGCTCTTTGAGGTTGACTGATTTATGTGACCATCCTCTGAGAGAAGAGGAGCCTTCTTCGAGCTCCTATTCCAGGGTATGTTGAGAGTGGAGGAGAGCTGGGCATACAAGATGCCCAGCTCTCTGTGAGGTTTGGAACTCTGCAGCTTTGAGTTGACAGAGCGTTGGTGATTTTTACACACTATAGACTCAGCACTCAGCGAGAACACGTTCTAAAAGTTCATGGCTAAGTTGCTGTGGTTCCACTTTGCAACAATAGCACTAACAGCTGATTGTTGTACATGTAGGACCAAAGAAATTTCACAAACTAACTTGTTGCAACTGTTGCATCCTATCACACTATCACACTCAAATTCAGTGAGCTCTTAAGAACAACCTGTTCATTCACAAACAATATGTTATAAAGGCAGACTGCATGGCTTGGTACTACATTTTACACACCTATGGCCACAGGACTGAAAACATCTAAATTCAAAGATTCAAAGAGTTTGGCCCAATACTTTTGTCAACGTAGTGGATAGTCTTGACTTTCCCCTTTGTTAAGGTGTTCACCTGTCTTCCTTTTTCTTGTGCTCAGGTGTTGGATTCCTGTTCTGTTTTATTTCCTTGTGCACAGCTTAGCTCTTTGGGACTTTTTCCTGTTTTTGCATTACGCCAGTAAAGGTGCATATTTGTTATTTACCTTCCTTATGTGCCCTGCACTTCTTACTTCTTACCGTCTTCTTACCAGGTTTGAAGGTGTGCCAATGAATAGATAGAGTATCTTCTGTTCTTTCACTGATGGATGAACAATTTCTTTGACAGACATTTGTGTGGGTAATCTTTCAAATATGTAACAGCACAACTTTTTATTGGAACTGCTCCATAGCTTTAATGTTTCTTGACACAGGCCTGAGGCAAAAGCTTCATAATCTCAAAAATCAATAAAACTTTAACCTCCTTTCATCATTTTTTGTGCTTTAAATGATTACTTTATTTTTTTTAATGGTTTAAACACTTGCAGAACTTTTTTTTGACAGTGTAGCTTTGTTTTGTTTTTCTAACTAAATGGTGACACCGTCACATCTTCTGTAAACATCCAGCTCTTTCTTAGAATGAAGAGCAACCTGTTTATGACCACATGGAACAAGGAAATGTTGCCTCTTTTATACACTTACCGAAATCCACATTGCACAGTCCAGTCATTGTTTCTCTCTTGTTATGTACAGGGAGTGCAGAATTATTAGGCAAATGAGTATTTTGTCCACATCATCCTCTTCATGCATGTTGTCTTACTCCAAGCTGTATAGGCTCGAAAGCCTACTACCAATTAAGCATATTAGGTGATGTGCACCTCTGTAATGAGAAGGGGTGTGGTCTAATGACATCAACACCCTATATCAGGTGTGCATAATTATTAGGCAACGTCCTTTCCTTTGGCAAAATGGGTCAAAAGAAGGACTTGACAGGCTCAGAAAAGTCAAAAATAGTGAGATATCTTGCAGAGGGATGCAGCAGTCTCAAAATTGCAAAGCTTCTGAAGCGTGATCATCGAACAATCAAGCGTTTCATTCAAAATAGTCAACAGGGTCGCAAGAAGCGTGTGGAAAAACCAAGGCGCAAAATAACTGCCCATGAACTGAGAAAAGTCAAGCGTGCAGCTGCCAAGATGCCACTTGCCACCAGTTTGGCCATATTTCAGAGCTGCAACATCACTGGAGTGCCCAAAAGCACAAGGTGTGCAATACTCAGAGACATGGCCAAGGTAAGAAAGGCTGAAAGACGACCACCACTGAACAAGACACACAAGCTGAAACGTCAAGACTGGGCCAAGAAATATCTCAAGACTGATTTTTCTAAGGTTTTATGGACTGATGAAATGAGAGTGAGTCTTGATGGGCCAGATGGATGGGCCCGTGGCTGGATTGGTAAAGGCCAGAGAGCTCCAGTCCAACTCAGACGCCAGCAAGGTGGAGGTGGAGTACTGGTTTGGGCTGGTATCATCAAAGATGAGCTTGTGGGGCCTTTTCGGGTTGAGGATGGAGTCAAGCTCAACTCCCAGTCCTACTGCCAGTTTCTGGAAGACACCTTCTTCAAGCAGTGGTACAGGAAGAAGTCTGCATCCTTCAAGAAAAACATGATTTTCATGCAGGACAATGCTCCATCACACGCATCCAAGTACTCCACAGCGTGGCTGGCAAGAAAGGGTATAAAAGAAGAAAAACTAATGACATGGCCTCCTTGTTCACCTGATCTGAACCCCATTGAGAACCTGTGGTCCATCATCAAATGTGAGATTTACAAGGAGGGAAAACAGTACACCTCTCTGAACAGTGTCTGGGAGGCTGTGGTTGCTGCTGCACGCAATGTTGATGGTGAACAGATCAAAACACTGACAGAATCCATGGATGGCAGGCTTTTGAGTGTCCTTGCAAAGAAAGGTGGCTATATTGGTCGCTGATTTGTTTTTGTTTTGTTTTTGAATGTCAGAAATGTATATTTGTGAATGTGGAGATGTTATATTGGTGTCACTGGTAAAAATAAATAATTGAAATGGGTATATATTTGTTTTTTGTTAAGTTGCCTAATAATTATGCACAGTAATAGTCACCTGCACACACAGATATCCCCCTAAAATAGCTAAAACTAAAAACAAACTAAAAACTACTTCCAAAAAGATTCAGCTTTGATATTAATGAGTTTTTTGGGTTCATTGAGAACATGGTTGTTGTTCAATAATAAAATTATTCCTCAAAAATACAACTTGCCTAATAATTCTGCACTCCCTGTAGTCATTCGTTTTTTTGTTTTTGTTTTTTAAACCATCTGGGTTCATGTTGCTTAAGCAAAAGTTCTTTTAGTGATACAACAACAAAGCAGATACTGTATGCCATAAACAGTATAGAGTGAGAATGCATGTCAATGTTATTTAAAAAACACTATAAAAGGGTATGAATGTGTGTGTGAATGGGTGAATGAGGCATGTTTCATAAAGTGCTCTGAGTGTGCAAGTGGAGCAGAAAAGTGCTGTATAAAAAACAGACAATTTACATTTATGTATTATTATGTATTATATAATTGTCCCTTTTTGTTTTATTTAAAATCTTCTTTCAGATGTAACTGTTTTCTGTTTTGAAGACCGCAACAAAACGAATGTCAAAAACTGACCACAGGGCGATATATCAAACTAAAACATCTTAAATCCATTTCTGAGGCTGGGACAGAGGGTGCGTTGCATGTGGATTCATGAGCATGAGCCAGTAAAAATGTCACCACAGACTAAGGCACTGCAAACTGACAGAGCATAACAGAGATTTTTATACAGACACCTTTTGGAAAGAAGTTATTACTGCAACAGATCTCTCTAGCGATTGACTTTGGAGCTGTACATAGCTGGTTCCACGGTAAAAGGGTGACACCTATTGGTGAAAGTGGGTAGTGCAGCGGGTTCAGTACAGTGAGTAGAAAGAGAGAATTTGCTACTCTCCGGGCCATTTATAAAATAAGCACAACTTATGAAATCCAGTAGTTTTCAAATACAATGAGCTGCTGTGATATGCTGTGGCAAATAAAACCACTTTTGCTCTGTTTTGACGTATTTTCGTATGATCATTACGCACCACTTTGATGGAGTAATTATGTGGATGCCTAAATATTAAAAAAGCCGCCATAACTGAGGTTGAACTGAGGGAAAAACTCACTAAAAACAATTATTACAGTGATTTTTAACAGTAGGTACAAAAATGCGTGATTTAACATGACAGGTTGCGTGGTTGCTATGCGTCTCCAGGTTCTATTTGCATTGCATCTTTTGGTATAGTTCAGACAGATTTCAGACAGATTTTTTATTTATCTGAAAAAGTCTCATGTTCCTTAAGTACATCTACCCTGTTGAACTTATTATGGGAAATAAATATTTAAATAAAAACAAGCTTCTGATTATTTCACATTTTACTTGTGAGCAACGGCACATTTAAATCTTACAAATATAGTTATTTGGCTCATATCGTGATAGATATCGTTATCGCCTGAAATGAAAAAAACATATTGTGATATGAAAAAATCTCATATCGCCCAGCTCTAGTGAAAAGACTAAAGCGCGAGGTGTCAGGTAAAGGTGATGAGTGTCTCAGCACATACAACAGGATAGAATTAAATTATGTTAAAGGATCCACCAGCTCATTCACGTTTGATTTGTGTGACGTCATTAAGTGTGCAGGAGCTAGTAGCAGCTGGAGAGCATATGATGTGTGGGTCTGAAATCACCCTATGATATGCTCCAGTCATGTTTATTGGAGCCCCTCCTGGGGCAAACACATCCATACATACACAGCAGGTCAGTGGTGCTCCTGGGAAAATGTGGTAGGTTGGACAGGAGTAGGATGGCAGTCACATGTCCCGGAAGGCCTGCAAGGAATAGTAATTCAAAGGGTTTATTCTGTTTTTCATAACCCTGTCACCATCTTCTTAGGTCCATGGAATATACTGCCTAAAGCCGAGAGCCCGGGAGGCGTATTCTATCTGGTAATCGGGGTGGACGTGTCAGGAACAGATTCGTTTGGGGTAATTAGGGTACACTTAGTTTACCCCAAAGCCTGAGTCGCACTTAAAAACTCAATGACAAATCTAACTGATAAACTAATAATCTCGGCACCAAACACGATAGGGCAAGCAGAGAATGCCAATTCATTTATGCCAAAACAAGATAACTATACATGTTTCAAGTTTTCTAAAGATAATGTAAAGTACCAGGTGGGAGAAATCGACCCTACTTGGTGTGCCGTCACACCCACCGGAAGAACCACGAATAATGTGAGTGACCCGAGCACATTAATTAGAACATGGACAAGAAGTGGGTTGTATTATTATTGTGGGCAAAGCACCCTTTTGGTTCGTGTCCCAATGGGAAGCGTAGGGACCCCAGAGCGGTCGTTCCGGTGTTCCAGTGTCCATTGAGGAACTTAGATGCCATAGAGTGGGCTGAGGAGTGATACAACACGAGGTGTGGTGACATTTCTTTTGGAATGTCAAAAGAGGGAATGTGGAGATACAGAAATTCTTTCATTGCTGCCATATAATCTGTATCATTATAATTGCATTAATAACATTCTTTACAGCATTATTTCATTTAATAATATTTCTTACAGTATTGATATTGCATTTGAGGATCCTTTTATTATGTTTACTTTTATTACAGGTACAGCCAGAAGTATTTTATACACATTGCATAAATATTTGTGCTCATTCAGAGTTGTTGCATTAGTCTACAGAGGGTCTCAAGCTCTGTCTGGCTTAGTGCATAAAAGGATAACTGCAATGCATGCTTACAGTACATATAATACATATAATCTAGGAATGTATCCGGCCTGAGGCCTTAACTCATTTGGTGTCTTACTATATTTTATTCTACTTGGTAACAGACGATCAGAGTCAATAATTAGCCTCAGAGACCCTGAGGGCTTGAAGTTTATTACCTTGTATGGAAGGTGTTATCGAAAAGAGAAGTTCTATGTCTGCTTATAGCTATTAAAAATGTACGATTAACGGTGACTAATGTCACGGGGGGGCGTGTACCCCACTGCTTTATAAGTATCCACAACATGTATTTTGTAGTGATGTGCGATACCACTGATTTCCTTTCCGATCCGATACCAAGTAATATTCAGGGTGGTATCGACGATACTGATCCGATACCGATACTTTGTACAAAACGGATTTTATTTATTGTATCTCAAATTATAGCGTCATAATGATTACAGGACATCAGAATACCTTCTTCTTATCACTTAATAATGCAGAGTTCATCATATAGAAATAAAAAAACTAAAGTTGTGTGCTATTTGAACACCTTGCCTGCCTGGAGGACTAAAGGACTCCGTGAGAGACTCTCACCCTAGCAGCACCTGTCCCTCTCCTCCTCTTCAGTTCGCCTCAACATACGCTCGTCATATTTTGTGATATGATTTACTCTGAGGTGTTTGACAAGGTTAGTGATGTTGCCACAACCATACATGCCAACCCTCCCGATTTTTCCGGGAGAATCCCACCTTTCTCCAGATTTTCCACCCGGACAACAAAGTTGAAAAACCATATCGCAGAATTCATAGCGCGGCCCAGCCAATTCCAGTTTCCAACAATGACGGCAGCGACTTAGTTTTAATATCACTCTTATTTCTCTTTCTGGGTCGCAAAAAAACTTTTAACATATTTTCAGGTGAGAATGTAGCTGTGTAAACTTCAAATATCTGAGCCGACCGACACATCGTCTTCAAACCCCCGCGGTCTTTCACCACTCGGGTTAAACATGATGTACAAGTCACTTTGATAACTTAAAAATGTTCTTGTTTGGCTTTTTCAGTGTTTTATTTGTTCGTGAGTAAATCGGTTTGGCTGAGATTAAAGTTATTAGATTAGATTAAATTAAATTAAACTTTATTATTCCCTCGGGAGGGTTCCTCCGGGGTTTTCACACAGCTGAATAAACGTCAAACAGAAAACTGATTAAACAGAAGAGTTTACGTCAGTGTCCGGTTATATTTTAGACAGCAAGGAGCAGACGGCAGAGTTTCACTCCACCGAGGGAGCTCGTGACGTACTACCCGGCTTTCTTTAGACCGCGAAGGCCGGTCCTCAGGTGGAAGCAGCCTCTGAATTTGGACACCCCCGCTGTTTCCGGGCCGGCCAATAATAACGGTGACATTTAACGTATTTTATCCGATAAATAAACCCTGTAAAATATATTTATCCGCCCAAACAGCCCTTTTGAATGTCTCCCTAATTCTGAGGTCTCAAGGTTGGCAAGTATGGCCACAACACCTCCCTTTTTTTGCCACATTTATTGCAAACCACGGCTCAGCTGTTTGTGGAGGTAAAATACATCCGCACAATTACGCTCAGCCATTGTTGTGAGTGCGCACGCCAAGGGGCTGCGAGACATTTATACAGCCGTATTTCGCACATGACTATGAAAGGCGGAAGAGGAAGTAGTTCCTTTGAATGTAGGCAATCCGAATGTTATAGTTTCTTTCCACTGTGTTCCTGTTAATGATAAACCACAAATTTACTCTAAATTACTAAAATATCGATATTTTAATGTGAGAATCGATTCTAGAACATAAATGATTGGTATCGGAGGAATCGATATTTCAGGATCGATCCGCACATCACTAGTATTTTGGTCAGAGGACATATGCTGATGTTTTCTCGCGTGTGTTAATAAACTCATCGTTTGATTGCACTTTTCTGGGGCTTCCGTGGTTTGTGACACTGCTCTACATTGATCGATTTCGCGTCTTTCATGTCCTCTTTAATGAAGCAGGTTGAGATTTCTTTAGACTGGCATATGTTACATTTGTCCTAATCTTTAATCTTTATTACTGGATAACTGAGAACTGACACGGGTGGCATAAAGCAATAAAATCTGGAGAACACAATTGTCAGATATTTGGTATTATTTTTGTATTTTGCTGTGTGCACAGAACGGAAGCCACACGTGTGCTGTGTGGGACTCCTCCCCACCCAAAAAAACAAGAAAAAAAAAGAAATAAGAAAGATTATAACTGTAATAGACAAAAAAAAGCTTAGATCCCTATTCTTCGTGTTTTTTTTTATGTTTATGCAAAATTAGAACATTTTAAATGACGCAAACAGTCACGGTCTGTTTGCTGGTATGCGTAAATCACACTATCGCTGTCGTTTTAACTCTCGTTTCTCCCTAAGTTTCCTTTTCTTTCTTCTTCTTCTAAAACAGATCCGTTGCTGCGCCTTCTCATGGGTCAAAGCATGTGTCACTCACGTGGTTTGCCCAATGAGAAGACCGAGCGAGGACGAAGAGGCGGAGCGTGACGCAGATCGAGTCTTGGAAAACCACACGCAGCAGCGTTCAAGATTTAGTTGTTTCGTTTCCCACCTGCTGAGCTGACCGATCAGGCAGACAAACATCGATAAAGGTATTGATCGATTGGTTTGGGAGATGATTTCGCAGCGAGCGTTTCTGCCACGCTGTGATCTATTTGAAATCAAAAAGACTACTAAACCTTTTAAACGCAATACTGGCTGCTTAATGCGCATTAACGGATTAAATAGAGTGAAATAGTAGAAACTAACACAGCAGCACAGAAAACGTTTGTATTGTATTTTTAAATGCGCATAATCTGCCAGGCCTGCTCGGAGTGGTGAGGGAATTCTGCTTTTTGCACTTTACAGACTTTCACCGTGTGTCCAGCTCAACGATCCGCTGATCATCATCATCATGGCTCTGGATGGATGTGGCTTGTTCTGCAAATATATCCTCATCATTTTCAACATCATCTTCGCGGTAAGTCCGGCTCGATTTTAATACTGCGTGGTTAATTACGGGAGGGTAGAGGGAAAGGCCAAGCATGGCTTTCGTTTTCTTTCGCCTGTTTTGTGATCAATTCTTGAGATAAACGGGCAGAAAAAAGGCGTTTGTTTTTTTACATGAAGGATTAAAAGTTGTAATTTTGCGATGAAACAGGGGTGTTGTGCCAAAAAGTGGTTTCTGGTATTTGCCAAACAATTTGAACTTCTATTAATGAACTGTTGGACTCTAATCTGTAAAACACATTTCAAGTTGCAATAAATATAACAATAGTTCTCCAAAGATATTACAGGTGGTCTGGACTGGAATGGTTACAATGTGGGTACAATAAAAGAGTCTTACAGATACTTACAAAACAGGTCATTTATTTTATTTATAATCCCATAAATCACATTGGCTACAGTTAGTTTACTGATATAAGCAAAGACATTACACAAAATTAAAAAAAACAACCCACGTAGAAACGTAGACTGTTTTGCACACGATCACTTTTTGGAACAACACCAGGTTTCCTTGTGGTTTCGTTTCTTAGGATACCAAGAGAGGTTACTTTCATTTTCAGGAATCACCTTTACCATCAGTGTAAACTGTGTGCTTGGCACATCTATAAGCTGATAGGAACCCAACAGTATTTAATTTTTGAAATATATATATATATGTATGTGTGTGTGTGTGTGTGTGTGTGTGTGTGTGTGTGTGTGTGTGTGTGTATTAATAGTCACAAAAATAACAAAATAGGAGTTGTATGGGATGGGATCAAATTAAGACCCACCAATTCATTTTTGTTCTTAGCTATTTAGTGGGATTTCAGAAATGTGAGGTTAAATTGTACAGACTCTTTAAAATAAGGCAGTATCTCTGATGAGTGGAAGAAGAATAAAGCCGTCTGAAAAGAAGAAGTGAAAACTTTCCTAAACAGCATGAACAATGCTGCCGCGGATAGATGATTACCCTTCACACCTCGGTGTTTTGTGCAGCAACTGAGAAACCAAATGCCACCACGTCAGAGTCTTAGCTTACACTATACTTCAAAGTCCATAATAGACTTTGAATCATGTAGTCCCCACTAAGGCTCCTCAAAAGCTGGTATGTCCTCAATCTCAGCTTTCACCTGTTTCTTTCTGACCCTCCTCCACCTCGTCTCCTGACACCACTTCCAGAGTTGTGAGTAAAATCCTGTCGGCCTCATTTAGCCATCACATCGTTCTGTGACCAAACAAGACCTGAAACATGTTTCTATGAAACACGATATGTAAATTATATGTAATAAATGTAAATATTTAAAAATAAAATCTTTTGAGTGCCGGACAAAAAGACTGATACAACATGGTATCACTGCGACATTTTCAACTTCTTTAATTCTATAAACTCTGTCTTATTGCAACATTTGTAGCAGGTTTCAGTGCCAGTGTTGGTATGCTTGACAATCAAAAAAACAAAGCGAGAGAACATTATGGTATTGGATAAAATACTAAATAATACTTTATACTATAATACTAAATGGTTTAACTTTTCTATTTTAACTGTTCTTCTTGGTTCTGTATGACATCAACGAGAGCAAAATCCTTAATGTGGTCATCACAGCATCAGTCCCGCCCACATCCCGTGTAAATGTTATGCTTGCGAGGGACAGCCAATCAGAAGAAAGCTGTCTTAAATGCCTGAAATGCCAATTTCTTGGTTGTTTGTCCCCTCTGCCAGCTGTTCTGCACAGTGTGAAAAACACTCATCTGTCACACAGCATGGTTTATAAATATAGACCCTAAAAACCTATATTTCAGTAACCAGATGTGAAAGTAACCAAGAATGTTGTTCATTACACTTTTGTCCTGGTTTTATTTCCTCATGTGACAGGTGGTGGGGTTTGCCTTCCTTGGACTTGGTTTGTGGTTGAGGTTCAGCGACAACACAAGAGCGATCTTCCATGTGGAGGAATTAAGCTCCAGCGCATTTGTTATGGGTCGGTGCATTTATTAGGTCGAAGAATCACGATGGTACATTTTGCTCCGATGCATATTTAACAGACAGAAACGGCCCTCTTTCCCGCTCCGTTTTGTTAACAGGTGTGACTGTGCTGATCGCTCTCGGGGCAGTGATGCTGTTTGTGGTGATGTTTGGAGACTACGGTGCCTGCAACGAGAAGAGATGCGCTCTGCAAGTGGTGAGTTGTTTTGATGGGTAATGCATGTTGGCTTACAGTCTCACTTTTCCGTAAAGATGGGTGTCAGACCAGCTGTTTCCTGTGCTGTGAACACAAAACCCTGTGTCGCACAGTGGTTACACCTTTTAACTGTTATGGGAAAGTTTTAGGTTGCTTTTTAGGTTTAGTCAGAGAAACCAAAACAAAAATGTGTTAGTAATGTTTAGTATACCCCTAGTAATCCCATTTGGTCTCGTTTCTTAGGAGTCATTAAATAAAATAAAATTAAAAAAAACCGCCCTGAACAAGAAGTGCCCTGCAAAGACATGTTCAGAACAAGCTTAAATACCCCGCTGCTTCCTGGAGGACTCCTTTATTCATTAACTTTATGGCAAATTTTAACGTTACTGTTCAGGCTTTTATCTGTGTTTAACAGGAAGACGGTGAAACGTTTTAAAACCACCCCAGTGCCAGCATCAGAGGTTAAGGTGAATGCTGGAAATGGTGCTTAAATGTTAGAGCACATGCATCACCTACATGCTGGTGCAAATGGTAAAATCTGTGTAAAGTCGTTATTCAGATCAGATCCTTGATTCTAACGTGTACATCAAGTTCAACAAGTTGTTACAACATAATTTCTGTGGAACCACAGAGACAAGTCAGAGTGCCAGAG
This sequence comes from Copadichromis virginalis, assembly GCF_057382275.1. NCBI lineage: Eukaryota > Metazoa > Chordata > Actinopteri > Cichliformes > Cichlidae > Copadichromis > Copadichromis virginalis. Next base: position 11,423,393 of record NC_140621.1, read on the forward strand.
GAAAGTAATTAATAAGCTGCTCTCCGAGTACTCAGTCTTCTCCATTCATCGATGACACAATGAAACAGGAAGGAAGGAAGGACGGCTATTTACAGAGCTTCTGCTCCCTCCATCAGTCAAATAGTCTAAGATGATATGAGATACAAGGCAGGTTAACATCATGTGGCATACTAAGTGTTAAAAGCCGACTTTGTTTAAAGTCAAACAAAAGCCGAGCGTAGCATTGTGGTAAAAACCAAAAGCTTTGTTTTTATTGATGCTACTGTCATTATTGGTTCTGTTTATATAGTTGGTTCCCCATTGATTCCCCTTATTGCTGCCAGATCAGTAAGCCTACTAAGGTTTTTAGCATGAGTGCAAATATTTTATCCTATCTGAGTCTAAACACAGTGTAGAAATAGAGTGCAGAAAGGTTGGCGTGTGTCTCTGGTCTGCAGGAGCTGCACGGCTAAAGGTTTAGAGATTTGCAATGCAAAACTGTCCCAACCCCACCAATCAGACAAGGTCTTCGCGCAACTGCATTGAATTGTGCAATTCCATTCTTGGATCATGCACTAGAATATCATGACTTTAAATATTAAAAGAGGTTTATAATTGTTAGCCTCAATGACCGAAGTTAGGAACTTCAAGAAAGCTAGCTAATTGCTTTCTTTTAAAGACAGAAGGCCAACATATGGATAAGAAAGTTTGGCCAGCTGGATAAAAGAAAAGAATCTGGTCGTTTATTTCTTTTAACCACCCAAAAGACCACACTGACTCACTGCTCCATCTTTTGGTTTAGATTGGTATTACATCAAAAGTACAGCACAGCTCGAGCTCAACTTAAGTTGATGTCTCTTCAACACAACATGCAGATGTTTTGCACATAAAGTTGCAGAATTTGTTTCTTCACATCTTGCTGAAAGCTGTAGTTACTTTTGGGAGGTCTGAAACACAGGAGTGTGCAAGCACCTTTTGAGCATCTTATATGATGCAGAGGTTTTTGAACCACTTAAACATTTGGCCTTTTGATTCAGACCTTTATCCAGGTTCAGATACACAGAACATTTGATTGCATCGTGTGAAGTGTATTGCCCAGTTGGCCTTGACAGAGGATATTTTGTAACTTTGTGTGTAATCACGCTGACGAAACAGGCAACTGGCAATAATCACACAGTGACCTCTGTTTTCTTGGCTGTTTTTTTCCCCTTTGCTGTGCAAATGTACGGTGTCCTAACTGTAAATTACATCCTCGGGTCAAGCCCTCTTGGTTTTTAAGGATGTTAAAGTTAAAGGAAATTAATGGATGTCCAGTACCAGTTAAATGTTTTGCTCTGAAATCTTCAGGCTGTATCAAACCTGCAGGAAGAATCCCAGATGCAAGGAAGGGATAGGGAATTTGAACATTTAGTCAAGCTTGAAACAGGTCCTTGTTAGAATTTACTGCAATGTTAAGCCTCGTCTTCTCTTGATGCACCCACATAAAACTGGAAAAGCTGTTTCACTTCCTGTTCCTATGTGTTTAAAAGTGTTTAAGTTAACAGAGTTCTTCCTGTCCCTTCAGTTCTCCGCCCTTCTGGCCATACTGGCTACACTGGTAGTTGTTGTTGGAGTGCTTGTCAACATTAAAAGCAATGAGGTGAGAGAAAATACTGATAAAAGGGATGAAAATCAATTAATGTGTCCAGTATGTCCTGACCATAAGATTGTGTTTTGATCTCTCATGTTAAAGGTTGGACTCAGGTTTGCCGAGTTCTATGCTAGCTTGTATACTATCTATGTGGCCAATCAAGACCCAGGAATTGCTGTCACACTCACCTTCATCCACAACACTGTACGTATATAAGCTGCTGTTTTTCATTTTTACCTAATACTAAATTTTAACTCTTACTTCCTGTATACTCAAGTCTTTTCTGCTTTATGCATACAAGTTATATGGCTGATACACACCGAGAAGACATCACTGTCAGCTGTTTCCATCAATTCCTGTGGAAGCAGTAAAGGTGTTTAGTTTCTCCACAGGGCTGCGCAGGGTAGTGTTTAAGACTTGTTTTTTGCCTCCCTTCACCTCTTCCTTCATCTGCCTGCTTTGCAGCTTCACTGCTGTGGATTAACTGGCGTCTCCATAATAGAGCTCGTTAAGCAGACCTGCCCCGAACCAGATGGGTTTTTTGAACGCATCAAGATGGATGTAAGTTGGTGCCAATAAATGAAGCCGTTTACAGTGGTCCTGCCACCACTGCTTTACCTCTTTCACTCAGCTGTACTGTACTAGATGCTCAGTTTGTTCGGTCTTCCTGCAGAGCTGTCCTGGCGTCATTGCAGATGTCTTTATCGGTAAAGCACCAATGATGATGGGCATCTTCGTTGGAACTGGAGTGCTCCTGGTAGGCAAATAATGCATGTTTACTTTGCAACAAGTAAAGCTTCAAATGAGTTGGCAAATGCTACAAATAGTAGGGAAGAAGATAGCACAGTCTGTTGTTCCTGTTACTATTAGTCTATACACAGTACTAAAGGTTCTATATTGTTGTTCATGTCAATGGCCATACATTAATCACTTTGCACTCTTCTCTCTTAAATACTTCTTTCCCCTCCCTTTTCGAACTTTTTCTTCTCATTTTATTTCCCCAATCATTCCAAAGTTCATTGCTCTGATTTGCAGCATTACCCTCAGCAGAAAGATCGTTTCTGCCTCAACACCTCAGTACATTATCCTGACTCAGACCACTTCTACTCAGGCTAACTTTCTGCCAGCTCAGCATGAAGTAGTCACCAGCACACGTGCTGACCAGGAGCCGGTCTTTTTCACTCCTCTCAGCGCAGCCAACATCCCTGTGGCTTATGCTTAGTGCACTCTTCATTCTCACTGCGCTTTTCTCGCCATTTTGATTTTACTCCACATTGCTTTAGTGTGAATTACACATACTCTATCTGCTGCTCTCAGCATTGTCTCAAATTTTTATCATTAGCAGTTATAGGAGAAATCCAACCTAACACACACACACACACACACACACACACACACAACTCAGCTTACAGTTGACAGGTTTGACAGCAGATCACAGCATTTAGCAAATGAGTTTTCACATTTTTAAAATCACCAAAGTTGCTTCATCTGCAGAAGGATTGACATTTGCTGGCAAAACAGTATAAGAAACCCTCTGGCGCTCTGAATATTCCCTCCACCACTAGTCAACTCTTCAATCTTTACTTTAGTGCCTTTAAACACACACGGCCAGTATATCAACAGGGTTGGATTTGTCCTGTTTGTTTCGACTTCTCTCTCACACTTTCTCAAACACTTCTGTAGCTGCGTGCTATCTGATTGCTGTGGCTGGAAGGTCTAGCCTCCTTCACACTCTTTCACCTGTTGCTGGTTCAGTTCTCGGGATGATGTAGTGGGTTGGTCATTGCATAGCTCTTTATCCCATCCCTGCTCTTTACTTGCCCTCCTCCTTTGTCTGCACAACAGATGATGGCCATGGTCTGCGCCATAGTTCTCCTGAACCAGCTCAAGAATGCCCATCAGGAGAGGACAGTGTACTACTCAAATGTGTACTAAGAGGCGGATTAGGGTTTTACACCCTTAACCACTTCCTGTCAAAGGCCACTGCTTTACATACAAGCAGCACATCAGTGTTTACATATTTTCCTTTAGCTATGATTACATTACTTCAGAACCATATTTTGATTAAAAGGTGTTTTTTTTGGGGGTTTTTTTTTTTTTTTTTTTTTAGACATTTAGCTTAATAAATCCTGTAACATGTGCACTAACCTGACAGGCCTCTAGATTATTGTGGCCAAACCCAGCCATGAGAACACATTAACAAATTCAGCTGGTAAAACATGAATTTTATTTTTTTTTAAACATTTTTTCTCCTGAAAAGTTACGCTGTTTATTTATGAATGAGTATTAGGGCCACGTTAAAGGGGGAAGAGAAACAACGTGGCCATGAGCATACGGACGCTGAAGGTGCAGAAAGATGCATCTGGTTAAAATGAAATAGCTTGAGATGGACCGATGCAAGGACATTTATGGTCACACTTGTGCAGTACAGATGTTGTACCAAAAAAACACAAGTTTCATCAGCTTAACTCAATGAGGCAGTCTATAGAATAAAAAAAAAAAAAAAAAAAAGACAAAATCTCCACATTTTCATTATTATTATTAATTTTGAGAATCGTTCCCCCTTCATGTGACCCTAAAACTAATAGTTTGTGTCTGTTGCACACAGTAAAAGTCACTGGATATGGTGAGTCATGACTGTTAAAAGGGAGTCAGTGTATCATCTTTGTTATAGTAGAGGTCCAATTACAGCAAGGTGTAGCATGGTGGGTGTCATCGCTCTAATGTGAGCTTCAATTTCACATTACTTTTTAGTGGCTGTATACTAGAGTATTGTTAAGAAGTGCATTCCTTTTAGATTTCTGGTAGAGGTTGCAGAGGGCCAAAGAGCAGGTCAAAAAACAAGAACAGCAAAAAAGACAGCCAGGTACCCGAGAGGTTCAGTTTTAGGTCAAACTGTTTAAACATTCCAGACTCAATGCTTCAGAAGACTTGTTTCTGTAAAAGCTTTCATCCTGAGAAAAGGGAAAAAAAAATAAGCTCACATTTCATTCCTTTGTATTTTGCTTGTTAACATTTTTTTTTTTTTTTAAATGACACAATGTTAACCGTTTTGCTGATAAAAAAAATAAATAAATTTCAAAGGCTAAATGCCTCCAGTTGTCTGTCACTTGTTTTCTTGCCCTGTACTACTTATTTGTACTATTTAGTTATAGAAGCAAAACCTCCAGAGACACTCGTTTCCATTAAGTGACAAAAATCAAGTTGCACTTGTGTAATACTCTTTATTTCGTTGCTTACACACCAGTGTTTGGACCTGTGGAGGAAAAAAAAAATGTTAATGTAGTCATTTCACGTAATAAATGAGAAACACTGAGCACTTTATTAGGAACACTGGGTAGCTGTGTGAAACCTGACCAGGTGGTTTCTGTGAATGGAAACTCCAGTAATATGAGCTCCAAGGATAATTTATGTAGCTACATTACTGATCACACCATGCTTTACAACTTTAAGTTTATCGCAGAATGACAGCGGAGCAGGAAATCATGCCACCCTCCACTTTTTGTATTTAACCTCTTTTATATTTAAAAAAAAAACAAAAAAAAAAAACTGGTAAGGCTTCTGGCTTTGGTGTAATGTCTCAGAATTGTACTTTTGGCTCGTTTAACCACCAAATAACCAGCGCAACGACCCATCTGGGTATTGTTACTGCATGTGGTTTGCAACAACAATGGCAGCAAGGTCACAAACCCCTCACGGATCAAACAGAAAACTTTGCAATGTGTTAGAACAGGAAGTACATAATGTGCAAGTCTGCATCATTGTGATTTCAGCAGACTAGAATCTGAAAGCATTTCCCATCCTTTTAGTTTTTTTGGATATTAACTAAGGGTTTGAGAAAAATATTACATTTAAAATGGGGCGATCGTGGCTCAAGAGTTTGGAGTTCGCCTTGTAATCGGAAGTTGCCTACTGGTGGTGGTCAGAGGGCCCGGTGGCGCCAGTGTCCGGCAGCCTCGCCTCTGTCAGTGCGCCCCAGGGTGGCTGTGGCTACAATGTAGCTTGCCATCACCAGTGCGTGAATGGGTGTGTGAATGGGTGGATGACTGGATGTGTAAAGTGCTTTGGGGTCCTTAGGGACTAGTAAAGCGCTATATAAATACAGGCCATTTACCATTAAAATGACAGATTTCTGCCATTTCCCCCCCACTTTGTTATGTTTTCACAGAGTGAAAAATGATTTGATACACAAACTTAGGCAACATCAGTAATCGGCTGTAAACCCTCTGGCGTCAACGACTGCTGAAGCTCAAGGAAACTGACAAAAAAAAAAAAAAACCAAAAAAACTTAAGAATTTTTACATTTGGCTTCAGATGCTTTCAGGTCCTGTTTGTTTTTGAAACTTTCTGCCTCAGGTAGTGAAAAGTGTTGAGACCAACTTCCCCGTTTAGGCACATTCTTTTATTTACCGGGTTCACGTGTTTAGTTATCGCCCATCAGTACCCAGCGGTGCCTTGGCCTTTGTAGTTTAAGAATTGCCGTTCAGGTTGAGCATTAGACTGAATCTCAATGGAACGTCGAGTTCCTTTAGCGCTACATATACACAGTCATGCTACAACACGGCCTCCACCACACTGAACAAGTGATTCTTTAGAGCTCGTTCTTTGCTTCAAGTTCATCATTCTTTCCAAAGAAGGCATTTATTTAGATGCGATGAGCTAAGTCTCACCTGGCCCCTCTGTTTTTGACTATTACCACATTACACAACGTAAATGTCAACTTGCGTCATCATGTTCTGAGGTTTTCCTGCACATTTGTTAGCAAATTTTCAACCACTGAATCCTTATCGCTTCATCGTCTACTTGGGTGACGTATAGAATGAAAAGTTAGAAAACCTTGTTTATCTAGAAGTCTGCAGATATCAGATTTTATTAACGAGTGTTTAAATTAAAACAATTTTCAGTCAGGAATCAAAACTTTTCAAAATTGGAACAAGTATTTTTATACTTTTAAATGAACAAGCTGCCCAGTGTTTCATTTCTCTTTATGGTCTTACCTTCGAGGCATCTTAGGGTGCAGTCATCAGAGCACAATTCTGTCAGGCACAAGAAGTGGATCTGAGTGAGGAGGGAAAGAAAAACCAAAAACAATAGCATTACTACCCGAGTTCACTTATCTGCACTGGGCCTGAACATGAATGTAACTTATACACAAACAGCTGTTTACTTGTGTGCATCTTAGGTGTGAAATACCTCTGGGTCTTCTCGGAGGGAGCCCCCTTTAGTCATGTGTGGTGGAAGAGAGAGGAAGCTGTAAATTGCGATCTTCCGGACCTGCAAGTCCGAGGTCGGAAGCATCTGCAAAACCCCCAGGCTGCTGCAGCTGAACGACATAACAGTGACATGCCTTTACAACCAAAGACTGACCAACAACTGGCATTAAAGAAGCCCCCTTCTTTAATGTTGGAGATTTGTGGCTGCAAGGTTGCCTTCACACAGAGTCAGCAGTAATTTTGGCAAGACAACGCAAATCTTCATTAAAAAGATCATGGCAGCTTTAAAATCAAAGCAGTACAAACATCCACACACTGTGTTACTAAGTAATGCCCACCTGACTGAGTTTGAATTGTGGAAAGTGGAATTTGTGACACGAGGCTTTAGTAAAAATCCACCAATCATTTCCTCCAAGATGGTTAAGATTTTTGTTTTGTTTTTTCTTTGCATATTTTGCGGGTTTCACGCAGCTTTCAGGAACAGGTTTTAACCTCATACTCATCTACTTGCAGAGGCATGACTGGCATCTATTAGTGCACTAATTGATTAGCAAGCTTTGCAAAGTCAATGGCATTTCTTAAATTGCTGGCACAGCTATCAAATTTACAATTAAAATGGCCGTTTATACTGTTAAACACGTGTCCTTTAACATGAACAACCACAGAGAAACTGTTTTGCAATTAACTAGAAAATTAGTACTTACTAATACAACTACAGTTTCATGCAGTGTGTCCATATCCCCGAGCACACTAAACCACTGATCATGTTAAATGGTTACTGGGGCAGCCAGCAATATGAACAACAAGACCATCTGTGAGGACGTCATTTTCCTCCTTGTATAAACATACCCATCATAAACAAGAATCCCACTGGGATATGGAGCGTCAGTGTAAGCCAGGCAGGAGTGAACCAGCAGCACAAGTGTGGACTCTGAGGGGTCCTTCAGGCTAACCTCCACATAAACTGTTCTGCCCTGCAAGAGGCTGAGAGGGAGGTGAGCTTCAGGGTGGTAGCTGGTGAAAGACTCATCTGCAGGGAAAAAGAAAAACGCTTTAATAAAGTGTTTAAGAATACTCTGCCTACTGGCTCCACGCTATGATCTGGTGCTTGAACAGAACACAGATGTTAAAGAAAAATTACCTTCGGCAATTCTCAGTTGCACAGTGACAGCGGCTGGTGTTGGCTGTGAGAGAGGAAGAGGAGGCTGTTCATCCATCACATGAAACTTCACTTCACCTGGAGAATCTGCTGAGGAACTACATCCCACCATAAACCTGTGGAGGGAAGGAGACTGACGCATACGAATTTTTTTGAAACAATATACATTTGAAAAGCAGCTGATCAAAGCACTGCTTAAAGAACAAAAACAAAATGAAAGAGAACAATGGAAACAAGAACAAGCTGAGGATGAAGCCTTGATGGCGCACTTGTGAGATTAGAAAGCCTTTTACAAGATCCTGGTATCTTATTTACCTAAAGGCAGCTGGTTTGGTGTCAAACTGTGCGCCACACAAGAAGCAAGTGACTATGTAAATACAGAAGCCGTGGAAAAACATTTACCACCACAGAGAAAATACAGAATGGCCACTGTGCAGTGGGCCAGGTACATAATTCAGTTGTGAAGATCTAATATTTATGAGATTTTGATGAGTGTCATAACAGCTGGGGGAGGCATCTTTTCTGAGCAGCTGAGACTAAGTCATTTTCATCTTTCACTTCCTATTGAACCCATCGACAGCTGAGAGTTTTAAATAGGGATGAGAAATGATATAAAACGAGGTACTTCTCTTTCATGTTGCAATTTGTCATTAAAGGAAATATAGTTAAAAATATCAATGTGTTGGAATCAGCACCCTCCATCTGTCAGCTGAAAGTGAACAGTTTAAAGATTGGACGATTGTCATGGCATCAAAAATGGTGGACATGGATTAAAGCTGAAAACACTTTGCCTCCATGTTGGACACCTGTGGACAAATAGCAAGTACTTTTTTTTTTTTTTAATTTCCCCACAAAACACTGGTTGAGAAAGATTGAGCACATTTGCTCAAACTGTTGACAAACCACAGAACAATGACTTTGCTTTTCCTCACTTCCTGTTATAAATCACCAAAAAGTAAAAAATATTTCCCAAACAAAAAAGGTAAACTTTCGTACAAGTAGGAAAAACTTGATTCATTTCGATAATTGTAGCTCATGAAAGTCAAAGTCCAGATATAATCCAGTATAGCATTATCAAGGTATTTCAAGTTACTATTCAAACAGTTTAAATATTGTATCCTTGTCCAAGCACACAAGCAGGGTCATGTTGAGGTCAAATCAGAAGTCTGACAACCTTCAGACAAACGGGAGTATAAACCACAGAAGGATTTTGCAGAAACGGCGAATATTTAAGAGAAAACAATCTTTCCTGCTACAGCTGAATGCTTAAAGCTAAGTACTACAAGGCTGCTGGCAATTGTTACAAAAGCAAGTTTCCTGTAAACAGCAGTGACATACCTTAAAGGAGAACTTTCATGTGCAGAATTGCCGTTTTGGTAAGGATGTAAACCTCGAACTTCCAAAAGATGAACCACCGTCTCGCCAAGCATCTATCAAATAAATAAATAAATAAATAAATAAATAAATAAATATATTTTAAAAAGTTTTAATTTATTCTGCAACAGTGGCGTGTGTTTGTCCATTTTTCCTTCTTTTTGGGGGGTGGGGGGGGTCTACATGATGTGATAACATAGGAATGTGCCTTACATGTTTGTTTACTCCGCAGCCATCCAGAGGTACAATGTAGATGTCAAGATCAGGGGTCAACCTCTGCAGCGTGCAGGAAGCATTAATGTCCTCAGGGGAATGAGCCGGAGGAGCAACTGTGGGCTGTACTACAGAGTCAGGCACCGCAAAGACGCAGTACTGTCCCACTGTACAGCCTGCCGACACACATACAGAGTGGGAAATAATTATTGGATCCCCTGCTAACTACAAGAAACATTGTGCCGCTGTGCTTGCAAACAAGGATCTCACCACCAAGCACCAAGTCATGTTTTGCTTGGGGATCAAATACTTATTTAAGGCTTCAAGCCTGAGAGTCGTTGCATTAGTCATTTGCTTTCCCCCTTTACAGTCGTCATCCTTTTAGACAAGTGTTTACAAGCTTTGTATTGTGTGAGACTTACCCTTCACAGTGTTTGAACAGCAGCCTAAAGAGTTACTGCAATCAGTATCTGACACAGATCCAAGGCCGCAGGGTGAGGCGGAGGGCGTGTACGTGTGGGCCTCGAGGTAATCTGAGAGGAAAGCAAACAAAACAAGGAGAACTTCTTATGGATGACTCAGCAGCATGAGATGGAAAATATGCAATACAGGTGTGTAATTACAGCCACAACATTAGGCCGAGGGTTTCCTGCCCCCTTGTGGTGGTGATCTGAAGTCAAAACACTGGTTTTCTGTTTAAGCACAACATTTCAGTGCAGTCAAACTAAAACTGTAAGACCAAACATTTAAACTGCAAGGCATTCAAGATTGATAAACCCTTAAATGTGATCATTTACCTCTCACTTTGTCTAGATTCTCTTTCGCATCTTCATCAGGTTTCTCAGATTGCTCATTATGGTGCTGCTGAGTAATATAATGTGAATATAAACTATGGAAAGGATTGTGCAGTGGCAGAGGGATGTTAAAATATCCTGCCATCATGCCATAGTCAAAGTCTGAGGGAAGCTGAGATTTAGCAGATTTGTTTTCAGAGTTTATGCTGCCTGTAGGATGGAGCTCGTTGCCTTCAGGCACTTTAGATGGGTAGTATAGATAATAGAAAGGACTATGCATCCAGTTATGAAAACCATACACTGATTGTGCAGGTGGAGTCAGATGTTGAGCCGGAGCAGAAGGTGCTTGAAGAAGATGGGGTGAAGCTGGAGAAACTTGGTTTCCAGGTCTGTAATACATCTGAGAGTAATGATAATAAGGGTGGTAGTAGTACTGGTAAGGATTTAGTTGATTGATGAATGATTGAGTGTGAGGAGGGCGTTGTTGAGGCTCAAGTCTATGATGGGGACCTTGTGAGACTGGAGGCAGCACTGCAGGAGACACCGATGCAGAGCGGCTTGCATCATTGTGCTCCAAATGTACTTTAGCAGACAAATTAGGATGTTTGATCTGCTCTGTGCTATATTTTTCAAAGTTCTTGTGTGCTTTTATGTAGGCATTCATGTTGTGCTCATTTACTGGAAGAATTTGTGAAGGAGGAAGTGGTGAGGAATTCGACAAGTTTGTTTCTCCAGGCATGTCGGGATGTGATGGAACCAGTCTTTCAGCCTCAACCCTTGAAATATGTGGAAAGTAATAGTAGTAAAGATATGGGTTTAGAAGGTGAGGAGCATGAGTTTCAAGGGTTTTGTCAACCAATTTAGCATTTTCCGGTTGGGCGTAGGGATAAAAGGTAGTCTCTGACACAGGTGGAGGGAACTGGTCCGAGGTGACTTTCCTGATGCTCTTAGACTGTTCAACATTGGGGGCCAAAGCTGAAAATTCATGTTTACGCAAGTGAGCTGAAGAGATTTCGTGAGAAACATCCAGACCTGAATCAGGGTTTTGAGGTTTGCCAGAAAGGGGGATTTTGGGGTGATGGTAGTAGTGGTAGTATGGATTGAAATCGTGTCTCAGAGGCTGGAAATGCAGCACTTCGAGCTGAGCTGGAAAGCCTGTAGGTGTGACACTGTGCTTCTCAGAGAACGCCAAAAAAGGAGTTTCTTGATTTTTTCTTCTTTCTGGGTTCTCCCGACGTAAATCTTCCATTTCTTCAACGAGTGACGGAGGACTGTCATACAGCTCCCAGAAAGGCATCTGGTAGACGTAGTAGGGTTGATAATCTGGCTGGAAATCAACAGGAGGGTGAAGCTGAGAGCTAGAAGTCGGCTCAGGAGTCAAAGATGCTGGAGTAGGAGAATCATATGAAGCATGTACTTTAGGACTGGCATAATTATGGTGATATGTAGGGTGAGGATAGTACGGTGGAGCCAGGTAGAAAGGAGGGGCCCATGGAAAAGGCTCCTGAGCCCCTAACATAGGTTCTTCTGCCCCCCTGGTTAGATGAGCTGGGCTGTTGACCAGAGGCTGAGTGTTAACGGAGAGCTCTTCAGGAGAAGACATAGGGCAGGCAAGTGTGAAGATTTCCTTGCCTATCTGGAGAGGAAGTATATATTCTCCATCCTGGAGGAGGAAAAAACAAAAACATTAAAAGACCACAGGAAATGACAATATGCACATGTAGTAATCATCAGATACGATGATTATGCTGGAGAACCAGATGGGCTAAAGAGTCTTGTCTAGTCTGTCTTGTGTATAGTATGCTCTGAAGTTCACCTTTTCTGTGATGCCACATGTAATAAACGGAGCAGCAATTACAGTCTCTGCATCTTGCTTAGCCAAAGTGTAGCCACACTGCTCAGCCAACAGAGCTAGAGGGGTCCAATCTCCTCTCACTGCAGACAGAAGAGAAATAAAAGTTCATATTTGATTCAACATATGAGGGCAAAAGGCTAAACTATTATCTAAATTAAGTTTGATGCCAATAGAAAGAAAGGGGAGCCTACCATTTACTCTCTGCTTCTCCAAAGGAGTCGATTCATGTACTTTGACAGTCATCCCATGTGAAGAGCAGCAGAGGGAGGATAGCCCCACAGTGTGAGGGCTGATCTGAGAGACTGGACAGGACATCTTGACCGGGGTTCCCCTCCATAGCAGGGGCAGCACATAACTGCCATCCTGAATAAAAGCAGAGAGCATTTATACCACCCTTGGCTAAAAACACCCCACCTTAGACCATACATGCTCAGGATTTTAAAAGAAACATTTGCCAGATTCAAAGATTATTTAACGTGAATGTACAACTCATCTGATCAGTCAAAAGGAGGAAGGTTTTACAAAAAACTCAGTTTTTTTTCTAAATAACAACAATTAGCCCAGTTTTGGACATTTTTCATATAATTTGACACTTAAAACTGTATCAATGCAGCCATAAACAAACACACTACATTATTTTTTGTAGTTTTGGCTGTTTTGCCTCTCTGGCTTTAAAAGGGGAAAAAAAAACAAAACCATGTGATTGAAGTGTAAACTTTACTAAAAAATTGCATTAACTCCTTAGGAATAACAGTCATTTTTATACACAGTCCAACATTTTTCAGAGGTTCCACATAAACTGCTTAGACTTGGGGACAGCAGAAACTTTACAAGTGGAAAAAATCAATAATCTGGTGCAGTGTTAAAAAGAATGACTGCATTGACTGGCTCAGCTGCAACAACGGGCCTGGAAGACCACAGAAGACAACTAAAGTGCATGATGACAGAATTATTTCCATGGTTAAGAAAACCAACTGCACAACATCTAAGCAACTCAAGAACACTCTGGAGGAAGCAGACGGGTCATTGTCAAAGTCTAAAACAAAGAGAAAAGAGTTTATGACAAGACAAAACCTAGTAATACAAACACAACAACATGGCCACATTAGGCTTTGTCATAAGACATCTAAAGAGCCTGCACAGTTATGCAAAAAACAACCTTTAGACCCATCAAACCAAGAACTCGTACCAGAATGATGGGAAGAGGAAAAATGGCTTGTGATCTGAAGCACGCCACATCATCTGTCAAACACGGTGGAGATAATGTGGCACAAATTTTGTTCAGACAGAAAAAAAATAAAAAATAAATAAAAAAATCCAACTACCAGGAAATATTTACAGCTTCTTTTGAGAAGAGCAAATATTAATTTAAATGTTTTGGTTTTTTTTTCAAATCTGGATGCGTGTACCACTGTGCATGCAGCAAAACTGTGGAAGTTTGAATGCAGAGTTGAAGCAATGCCAGAACAAAGAAGTTCAAAAAGGAGTTATAAAGATATGATTTTCATGAGAAACAGATGTTGTATTTAAGTGAATGTCTGTTTAGTACGTTTGTTAGTCGTACTTATTCTGATTTTCCTATCAACATTCCAAAACTGGAGGTATTTTGCTTAGATGCGTGAAAGTTATAGAGTTTCATAAAGAAAATGTAAACGATCATTTAAATTTCACATATTTTAATAACAGAATATGTACTCTGTTTAAATCACTTTGTGTAATTTTTGAGTTATACTGCTAAACTGATTGGACAGCTCACAGTGCACAACACAGACATCACATCTAGATCGTGTAACTTAATTTACTGTGGTGGCGTCTGAAGGCAAAGTTACAAAAACTGTTTCAATTTTTTTTTTAAGAAACGTAAAAAATTAAAATCTAAGTGTAGCACACAGACACACGCACCTTTTGAATGACATGACAAGCGTAATATGGAACCATCAAACGGAGGTCTCTCCATGTGGTCTGAAGAGTATAACCACACTGTGGTGGTAGCTGGGACAGAGGCACCGATGATTCATTCGCTGGGACACAAATAGACGACACAAAATCTTAATTTTACTAATATTAAGAAACTGTTTGGGTTTCCCAAGAGAAACCTTAAAAAAAAGAAAAGAAGAAAAAAAAAGAAACACTGCAATATAGTGCAAGTATAAAATCCAGGCTACTGGAGCGCATAGACATGCAGAAGGTGTAGCATCACCTCGGTCCAGCAAGAGCTGTGCAGCTCGTCTCCTCCTGACAGTGAGGGTCATGCAGTCCTCCTCACACTCCACCACAGGGAGCAGCCTCTGCCAGCTCTCCACTGTGCTGCTGACCCGGTGACCCCTGAGCCTTGTCTGGCTTCCCAGAGACCGGACTGGTAAACAAAAACAAACCACCTCTGAGAATATGGTGTTAGTGTGAGGATTATACAGAATGTAAAGTGTGTGTGCGTGAGTGAAAGAGGGGGAAATTGGGAGTTTCATGTAGCAAACTAATGGATAAGAAAACTGGACACAAAATGCCTCTTATAGTGAAAAGATTCGTTTTAGTGGTAGAATAGTTTCTAATCATCATGAGGGATTAAAATGTACCAACTACTTTATAAAAATGACTAAAATTATCAAACTGGTTTCGTTAGGGGAGTATTAAAGTAGCAAAGTAAAACGCAAGCACAGTGAGGAGGAGCCTGGGGTCAGGTGAGTTCAGGACAGTGGCTTACCTGAAGCAGAGGACTCTGATTGGTAGTCGAGAGTTGGGACGTTTGGCTCCAGCTGGCCAGCGATGACAAACTTGCCGTAAACTACGTGCTTAATTTTCCCCTCTCTGCAGTCTCCATATGAATAAACCGGCTCGTCCTCGGCTTGCCTGGGGTTGTGACGGTCACTGACACCTGTAGGACCCGAAGAAGACGCCATTTTGGGTCTTAGTCTCTTCTCGGGCTTTTCTTCGGGGCTGCTGCTGGGTTTCTCTTTCCTGCTGTGGAGGTCGTCAGAGTTTAGGAGGTCTTCTGCGCGCCTTGAGCCGAGGTCCAACCGCTCTCCGACGTCAGGGCCGGAGGAATGACTGCTGCTGCTTTCCGTAGTTAAATGACCTTTGCTGTCATCAGGAGGAGAATTCGATTGGAAGGAGGACGCAGTAGGCTCACACCGGCTTACTAGAGGCAAAGCGATTGTTGTGATGGTGTAAATAAGCACAACACCGAAGTATCCTTTATGTTTGAAATGCATTGCCAATACGCGTTTTTGTCTTTGCACCAAAACACTGGGACGGAATGAAGGGCGGCAGTGTTTTTGTAGACTTCCTGTCAACGCACCTGGTCACTTAATTAGCCTTAATTGGCAAAGAGGCACGCGCTCTTACCCGTTACTGTCCCAAGTGTTTATGTTGGCGCTGTTAGCATCCAGCTGCTAATCTAATACCTTTTCCGTCTAGTTATATAGCGTGTGGGATATTATCAATTTAGCATACTACCAGTTAGTCTTATTTATATACTTTCCTTAACACACACAAGATATTTCGTGTTTGTCTTGAGGGTTGTTTTTTTTACTGATTTGGTCACACACTGTGTATAGACATGATTGTGAGTGATGTCTCGGAATAATCTGGGCCTTATTGCCAAAATTAAAATAGCATTGTGTCGCTTCAGCGATCCTGGTTTTGACTGTCACGAATCTTAAATGTGTATTTACGTCTCTGTCCACTAGAGGGCAGCACTGCATTGCACAAAGTCACCGAAGATTTGAAAAGCATTATTTTATGAACCCTACTGAAATCATGTAGACTTACTAATCTGTAAGTCTGGCTAACTGTGTATGTTTCATCTTCTAATACAGTTGAGTAGCTGGTTTTTTTCTGGACATGCATTTGCTCAGCTACACATGTGGCTCTGTCTTTCTGATAGATGCCATTTCATCCCTGAAATTCAGATCATTTGACCCCTGCCCTCTTTTTTTGTAAGTCATTTATTTTTATCTGCTGACAGAAAAATTAGTCAGAGGCTAAAAGTAACTCACACTGGAAGAATATTTCCCCACATAACTCCTGCTTTTACTTGCAATGATTCCACTTCCTTTCATTCATTTGCATTTTGCATTTTTTTTTCCAAACTGCGTTCATTTTTAATAACTTGCTGATAAACTCCCTTTGGAGAGACCTGCTCTTGGAAAAGACTGTTTAATGGCTTTGTCAGCAGAGAAAAACTGAACCGATCAACTGAGAAAGACGGTCAGCGATAGTTTGCCACCAACTCCATTCGACAGGCAGTGAGTGTGGAGCTGATATCAGTCATGCCATCAGATTGTGGTTCAGATCAACTGACGCCAGAGAGGGGCTGCGTCCTTACAGCATTATCATCAGTGCTGTGTTTCCGCAGCTACCATGAAGTTTAGAAGAGACTGCAGAGATAATGTTAACAGCTACGCTTCTTAAAGAGGACCCAGAGCTCTGTGTGTGTGTGTGTGTGTGTGTGTGTGTGTGTGTGTGTGTGTGTGTGTGTGTGTGGCGGCGGCGGCGGCGGTGGGGGGGTGTTGATCAGTTGATGGGCGCGGCAGTGGGATGACTCATATTTGGAGTTGCCTAGCTACAGGCACGAGTTGTTTTCTTTAGAGTCAGAGCATGAGTACAGTGTGCATGTCTGGCTTTCATTGAGATCGCAGGGCTTTGTGTGGGAGGCATAAACGCAGGGGTGACACCGAGCAGGAAGCGGGAGGAGCAGCGGGGACAAACTGGAGTTAAATGTAGTAATAAGAGCAAAGGGAAAGAAGGGGGAGGGCTACGAAAGAGCGCCCTGGGTGAGGAAGTGAATCAAGAATGAAAACGCCTAGCCAGTAACCATGGAGACAGTTTGGCTCAGCTAAATATGAGGCATTATCTTTTTTCCCCTCCTTTTTTATTAAATGTAAACGGTAGCTAGGGCACCACAGTCGACACACAAAACGTTCACCGCACACAAAGTTGTTCTGCAGCCTTCAAAAGTGAAGTGGCTCACATCCACTGTAGAAAACCTCGGCTGTGTCGAGTTCATAATAGACTCCCGAAGCTGCTCCTGTCTCACTTTTCTATTCAAACCACTGGCAGGCAGCCAGCGGGGCACAAGCAAATGCTCAGAGATAAATTCTCTTAGCTGTGCGTTTAGCCGATTCTTTGATGTCTTAATTTGATTTTGATGGCCCTTCACACAGTGTTTACCTCTGTTCTCAGCTTCTCTTCTCCTGCTTCAATAGGTATTGCAGTGTTTGCTCAAATATACAGTGTATGTTGTAAATAAAACAGTAAATGAATAAATAAATCTCTTGTTACTAAGCAGGCGAATAAAAAACAGAACAATATGTTGTAAAGCACCTACAAGTATATGTTTAAAAGGAAATTGTACAAATAAGCATTAGACGTCAGTTTAAAGTATTTAAAATTGTTCATATCAGCCACTAACAGTGCGTACAGCTGTATGTTCAAAACCACACTATTAAAAGTGAGATGAAATCGTTGAAATTAGATTTTTTTTTTTGTAATGTGGAAATTTTGAAATAGATTCAACTGTTTGAATCAGAAACTAAAAACATGTGTGCTTCATAACGTAGTATTTAAAATGTAGTTAAAAATATGCATGAATGAATATGCAATTTAAATAATTTGCATCATCGGGCACCAACAATCTGAAATTATGTTTTCAGAATAAAGATTAGGTTGAACTCAGGATTGTTTTTAAAGAAATGAGGTTATTTTTCAGGTGTATCTTTTCAGCTGCTCGTTAATAGAAATAGCTAATCAGCTGATCTCATGGCAGCAGGTCACTGCATGTAGACATGGAGAAGTTCAAACTAAGCATCAGAATGAAGAATGAAGGTGATTTAAGTGAATGTGGCATGGTTGCTGGTGCCAAATGGGCTGGTCTGAGTGAATCAGGAGCTGTTGATCTACTGGGAAAATGTCCAGAAAGCAGCAGTCCTCCGGGTAGAAATGTCAGTGTTGGGTCAGACGACTGGGCACACTCCTTTGACCTGTGGCATTCAGATAGTAGGGTCTGAATTTGGCGTGAACAACATGAAAGCATGGATCCATTCTGTCTTGTACCAGCGGTTTAGGCTGGTTGCGGTATGTAACGATGTGAAGGATATTTTCATGCCACATTTCTGGCCCCTTTGGACCAACTGTGCATCATTTAAACACCACAGGCTGCCTGATTATTGCCGCCCACCATGTCCATCTCTTTATAACCACACCGTGCTTATCTTCTCCTGGCTGCTTCCAAACAGGACAACACACCACACCGTAACGGTGGGTTCACTGTAGTCAAATGGCCCCCACAGTCACCAGGTGTGGTTTAACAGGAGATTCACATCATGGATGTCCAGCAGCTGTGTGACGCTGTCATGTCAACATGGATCAAAATCTCTGAGGAATGTTTCCAGCACTTCATCGAATCTATGCCACGAAGAATTAAAGCAGGTATGAAGGCAAAAATGGGGTCCAACCTGGTACTAGTAAGGTAGCAAGCTAAGGTTTGGTATGATTTGTATATAAAAAAGAAATAGTTCGTATTAAAAATCCTGAAACCTTTTGAGCTGTTTATGTCAGTAGATGCTAACACTGTGTACAGCTGTGTGTCGGGTATGAAGACTAACACCTTATTATAGTGTAACTTTGCTTAAATGGTAACATGTATTTTAAAATTGAAAAACTGGGGCCAGTTTTGTAAAACAATGGTTATTTTTGTCCATATTTATCAGGTCTTAGAGAAAAAGAACACCTGATTAAAAAGTAGTGTCGTAAATAATATGAATTAACCCACTTTTTTACATCACAGGTGTTACCCTGCTGCTCATTTTGGTTCCTAAATGAACGGTATCTTAAATGTCTTTGTCTAAAGAAAGACTTTTTAAAAAAAAGTTTTACTGGAAACTGAAACTGATGACCATCTCGCCCCAGAGCAGCAGAGAAAAGGAGGGTGGGAATGGAAACTCTGTGTGTTGGTGTGTTTCTCTGTCTGTGAGTAACTCCCTTAGAAGTTGATTAATTTGGAGTACAGTTTGTTCATATTTGCTTTTCTCAAGATGCTCTGCTCACATATCCCTGTGCTTATAAACGCTTTTATGTACATGTGACTGAGCGAGCGGCTCACGCCTTGGCTGACATGCCTGTTCCGGGGCTTTTCATCAGAACCAGTCTGGTGACACCGGGAGCAGAGATAAGGGTGATGGTGTACTTTTGAAATTACACAATTGCCCCTTGGCAAATCAAGAGTTTCAACATCAATTTTTTTTCTGGCCCCTTCGATCACTCTGGCTTCTTCCAAGGAGTCCCAGTCACTGTTTTTATAGGAGAGGTTTAGAAATCTCAGAGCAGGGTGTGACATATTGTGAGATGGAACAGGAATGAGGCGAGTGAGACGCTAACCACAGACAGAGAGCTTTACTATTGTGTAAATACGCCAGCGACTTGGCTGTGGTCAGGCTCACTGTGTTGGCATGTAGGCACCGCTGGGATGGCTTTGTTTCACACGGTCGTGTCGAAATCCTCCCTCACTCCTCGCTCCTAACAGCCACCTTCATTAAAGGATTTTGACGTTGCCCAACCAAAACGTAGCGACCTGCTCTTTTGTACGCCTTGTTCAGGCATCCGCATCACGTGGCTGGGCTGTATCTGAGGCTCGTCTCCAAACATTTTAACATGTGTCAAAGTGATAAATGATTAGCAATACCAGTGCCGCAAACAGCTGCTAAATCAAAAATGCAGGGCTTAGCTCAAGGCTTCAAGGTGAGACAGGTAATCCATGATTGAGAAGCCCTTGTCTTGGTCGGTCTCGTGGCTCATTTGCAGTAATGTGTGTTCCTGCGATTGTTGCAGAGCAGATTGAGTTCTGCTTTTCAGCTCTTTAATGAACCCAACAGTGTGCAATAAACTGAAATTGGACCGCCATGAATGAGCATACGCTGGGGAGGAATCAGTATTAGTACAACACTGTCGATCACACAGTATGACGGCTGTTTTGAGTGATCCAGCACGACAAAGGGCTGTGTGTTGAGCAAGCCACCTGATTGGTTCTCCTTTAACAGTTATGGAGGCACATGATTTGTCGACTTGTGTTTGGATCTGAGAAATCTGCCGTGGCTACGCTCCGACCCCCCCCCTCCCCACCCCTCCTGCTGCATGCACAACTGCGGTGTGCAAAACACCCGCTAAGTTTTTCACTCTGAAAAAAAAATGATAGCTGACTGATGCATGACTCATGGCAATTTCCTCTCCTAAAATTACACCGAGAACTTAAAAAAAAAGGGGGCTGGCATGATTCTTGCATAACTGATGTGGCAAAAAAACAAAGAAAGCATTCATTTTGTTTTGTTTTGGGGCTTTTTTCCTCAAACTCCCAACACTTTTCTAATATTATGGCGAGATGAACAGGCTGAAGGGAGTGGCCTGTCGCGCTGAATAGAACATTGCAAACCTGAGCTTAACTTCGCTGCAAGGTGGGGTCGACACGCCCAGAACAGGAGCAGGCCCAACCGCATTCTCCTCTCACAGCTTTGTCTTCTCCTTTCTCCTCCTGTTTTCTTCAGCCAATATCACTTTTTTTCTGATTGTATATTTTAAGCAGTTGCAGTTTTTTATCTGAAGTCACATTGCACAAATTACAGGACTTGATATGATCACATGCACCGATCTCCCAGCTTTCCCACAGAGGATGTTTGGCGTACATTGCTGGATGATGTATGCAACTGCATTCTAAAACCTGAAGTGCGCAATTTCAACGGACTCGGATGCTTTCCCATAGGGCGGGACGTGGAACGTTAGGTCAGGTGACCGAGGCGCGGCATCAGAAATAGAGAGTGTTGAAAGAGTGAGTGAATGAATGAAAGACCACTCATTCATCTGAAGGCTTCTGTAGTCTTGATTCTGCTCTTGTCATACTAAAGAACAATGTGAGACAACAGTGTTTTGTATGGAAGCATGCTTGTGTGCGTGCTTTCATGTTATGAGCCACACAGTGAGCCCTGCTGTGACCTCGAGCAGCCTCTGCTCTGGTCTGCAAGTGTGCTATTATCCTGCTGGCTCATACCTGAGGCCGAGGTAGCCTAATACGATGCTAACTCACCGCCAAGCTTTTGACTCAGAAATGTTGTTAGCCATACTTTAATTCTCAGCAGAAGCAAACAAGTGATCTCAGCCTCCCAGTCCACACACAGATTATTTTTGGATGCTTCATCTACATTGTGTTTGACTTTCCTACCTACTTGCATCTGTTGTTATTTTTGTCATCAAATTAGTTTTTTTCAGGAAGTGCCACCTTCCACTTCCTTCTGCTGCAAACCTCGTTTAAAGATCAAAACGTCCAAATGGTCAGAGATATAATCAGTAGACTAAATGATCACACGCAGAATACTCTATCAATTTTGCTGCTCATCAGCTCGTCTTTATCCTCGCCATATGCCCTTACACTTGCTGCAGTTGCCTAGTGACCGAATTCAAACTTTGAACTAGTCTCCGCCTCTCGTGCTTCCGCGCGGTTGACATCATCGTGCTTTACTGTAAGTTCACCTGTCATAGGGATTTACAATGCAAGTGGCATTTCAAGTTCTAACTGTGTGGGAACAATTTACACAAATTTAAAATGAGCTAAAATTAAAATATGATGACATTTCATACTCAAAAAGTCGAAGGCACTCGTTGCTGTGATGTCAGCGACTCTTTTAAAAAGAGGAACTTGTGGCTACAATTCATATTTCTTTTTCTGAGTTAGTCACACTAGACTTGGTGGCTCACATGGAAACAGCATGACTGTTGTATAGCGTAGTCGTCCGGTGCTCCATGAAGCTTCTGCTCTTAATGTGCAGCTTCTTGCAGCAGCATCTATATTTGTAGCTTTGTCTACTGTTGTGTGTAAGCCTTTGTTATTCACACATTAGCTCTATTGCCCATTGAACTTGCACACTCATACACTACACACAGAGCAAAACAGTTACAACAGAGCTTAACAAATCCAGGTCAAATTAGTTTTTGTTTTTTTTGTAGATGTCAGAAATCACAGAGTATTATCCTCATACTCTGTGAAGCAGACAGCATCTATTTTCACACCACCAACTTGGACAACTAACTAACATGTTTCAACTTGATTGGTTAATAGAGGCATACAACCACGATGTGGAAATTCTAGTTTTTCTAATTCGGTCTTCGCCTCTTACTGTGTCCATTACTGTGAGGGAAAACAGGATGTAGAGTGTAACTGCTGTTAGATGTAGTTATGAGGCTCTGACACCAGCACGCTGCATTGTTAATGTTTGATTTGCTGTGGGTTGTGTAACACATTTTAGGCCGTAATGAAATAGTTTATGATGATATGGACTGATCGCCTTTGAAAGGAAACCTGTCATGCTCAACTTCAGCTTGAAATTCTTATTCTTTGACTCAAACTAGGGTGGCTTCAGCATGAGTCACAGGTAGAACGGTTTCCCCTCGTAAACAGAAGGTGGGTCGGGATACGGCTGTCACAACTGAGATGATGTGTACCTGAGATAAGAAATCTACTTATTATGATTATCTATGAAATCCTGTGATTTCATAGTGTTAAACTTTAATTTAACTACAGTGAAACTTGAGAACTGCTTCGCCCTATCATGATTTCAAGCATGGGGAGAACATGCAAACTCGACACATGACCAAAACTGGGGTTGAACCCAGGGCCAGCGCTAACCACTGAACTGCCATGCTGCTAGGCTCATTCGAAGGCTCACAAGGATGCTTACACATACCCCGATCCCATACGTCCACTATTCCTACAGTACACACAGCCTGCATGGCACTGAAAATGAGGACAAGCCTAATAGATTCCCTCTGTAAGGTTCTTCCTGTGAGTAATCTGTGCGATCTGCTAAAGAAGCAGATGACTTTGACTCACTGGAGTCATTGGGAGAACCTCAATCATCAGCAGGAACAGACGAGTAATAATAAGTAATAACTAATGAACTTCGAGCGGCGTGAAATACCTCACTGCCACCCTACTTTCTGCAAAGAACCTCCTCCCCCTTTTCTGCTCCATCTTTTTCACTTAAGCAACGAGCTGCACTCGTTTGGGCCTCCAGCTATTTTTCCCTCGATGGCAAGCACCAACATTCCTTTATCCTGAAACCTCTTCCTCTGTAACAAAAGCTGGAAAAGGCGAATGGCAGTGATTAGGGAGAAACAATAAATTCAGTTATGTGTGTTTGTGTGCGTCTGCGCAGCTAAGTTATGATTGTTGGTACATAACATACACACACTAGTAACAATGTGATTGTGTTTTGGGTGGTTACAGTCTGCTGCCATGGCAACATGCGTAAAATCACTTTCCAAGGCTTTAACACCCCCCCCCCCCCCCCCCCCCGCTTTTCCCACATAATGTCAGTGAATCATCACGTGTGTCCTCACAGAGAAAATCACCACCATCAGCTGAGTGACAAAGGCAAAACACACCAAACACAGAGAAACTAAGTGTCCGTTTGAGCGTTGGTATGTGTACACATAGAGAGAGAGGGAGGGTGGGACGATGAGTGAAGAGTCGAGGAGGAAGAGACGGGACAGAAAGAAAAAGGGGCAGAGATTATGTGATCAAGTCAGCAAGAGGCTTGTCCTGGGTGTGGACTTAAAAAGAGGGCAGGGTAAAATAGTGGGCAGATTGAGTAGAACTTGTGTTTGTACATTTGGACACAGTCTGAAATCGGTGTCTTTGAGAGCAGGAGGAATTAGACTTGAAGAGACAAACAGCCACCTAACAGTAAGTCAAAGATTCTTCTTCTTCTTTTGCTTCTTTTCTACAGGTGTTTCATCAAGCTTGAGTGATGTTTGAATAGAAGCTTGTTTTGTAGTTTTGCATTAATGTTTTGGGGGGGGGGGTTTCCATTGGAAGATAAGAAAATCTAATGATAAAAAAGGCTAAAGTGTGGAGACGTGTGTGTCTGTGCATCTGTGAAGTAGAGCCTGTTTACCTTTCTTTGCTCTACCGTTAAAGCAACTTGTTCCTCACCAGGTTTTGCTCCAGTCTCAGTTCCTGCATCAGGACTTGTGGTTTTGCTACATTCTCAGATCTTGCCCCAAACAAATGTGGTCTATTTTGTGTATGGAAAATATGCTAGATTCAGATTTAGTCGGGGGGAAAGCCCACAGGAGCAGTCAACATGTCTTCTTTGATCAAAGTGCTCAGTATGCGTGTTTTAAATGAAAGCATCAGCTTTAACTTTGTTGTTATTGTTGTTGTTTATCTGCTCACAGCTTTTTTTCATTAAAGTTTGGTCCTTCTTTCTGTATTTGCGTTCTCTGCCTTCAGGCTGAGCCACAGAGCCAATATTTGCCTTCGCTGTCACTAGATTGGAAGTGGGCAAAACGTGGGAAATTACTTTGCGGGGATGTGCCCCTCCCCTTTTCTTTTTGTATACGTGCGTGGTTGCGTATGAAAGTAAGGGAACTGGCGGGCGTGTGAAGCGTGTATGAGGACCCATCCCATGAACACTCCTTTACCAGCCCAGAGAACCAGCGCATTCCAGATGTTCACACCCAGAGCAGCCTTATTGTTAGCTACAGCCAAACATAGCTCTTGTATACATTAGATTAGCAAATTCTAAACTAACTGATATCTCATGGGCGGGGTCATCTTTTTTGACTAATCAGTCAGGGGGAACAGTTTTTAAAGCTAGGCTTAAGTTTATTTTTTAAGTCGGGAGATATCGAGCGGTCCGATTCAGACTAAAGGGATCAGGTGTGGAGCATCAAGGTGCAGAGAACAGAGTGTAGTCTCTACAGTTATTTTAGGGAGTGGCAGGTTCCTCCACTGTAATCACCATGCCCTGAGACAAGCCTAAACTCATCTGCCTGTCATGAACTTTCCTCCACAGTTGTCTCTATACCAGAGGTATCTGCTTTCCCAGGGATACACTGATTTTGTTTGAAACACAATTGCCCATCAGCACCTCTGATTCTTTTACTGGGAGCCGTAAACCAGGGTAATTAGACGTTAAGAAGCCACGCCCTGAGCGGGTGCCAGGTTTGGGCCTAGCTTTGGTGCACTGAATGCGTGCGTTCATGAGGATGTGTGTGCGCGCGCACACACTTGGGACTCGCACGAAAGGCTTCCTTTACTAAAGAAAAACCAAACAACACAATGAGTTAGCTGTAGGCCACGCTTGACTGTTCCCTCCTAGTCTGCTTGGTTTATTTTACTCGCCCTGTTACATGTTAAAGTTGTGCCTTCCTCTCTGCAGCACAGTCATCATGCTGATTCTCCTCGCCGCCATCTTTGTTCTCCACATCGCCTGCATCATCATCCTCCTGACAGCCACTATTGACAATGTAAGTGCAATTCTTGTTATCCGTGTATAGACTTCTTCCATGCTCAAGGCATAATTGCCCCAGCATTGCTGCTGGCCTCCTCCCTTAGCTTCAGGCCTTGTGCATCTCTGACATGATGGATGGGCAAAGAGTTGAGACTGATTCATCTGTTGAGGAATTCATTCCTTCTCGGCGTGCGGCCAGCTGTTCTTCTGGATGGCCACATGTTTGACATTTCTGTGCGATATATGGTGACGAGCTCTGTGTCATTACCCCATACCGCTGAGCGTCTTACCCAGATACGTCACACAAGTACGGATACCTATATGCGAGTCTCACCTGCGTTGCAGCCACTGTTGCATACCTGAGTGAGATTTGTCTCAGTTAAAGGAACGAGTGAATTCCTTCTTCATATTGTCATAATTTCCCCCTGCAAATGCACACCATAACTGCTGCTGCAGTATCTACCTGTTTAATTTCCACTCATACTGATTCACCGCTTTTACTTTAACACACAAGAATTCTGTTAATATTTTTGCAAATATTGTCTTTGTCTTCCCCGTCAGGCCTGGTGGGTCATCTCAGCCGGAAACATGCCCACTGATATATGGGCCCGCTGGGTTTTCGTGAATAACTCATGGCATTCTGTTGATCTTCCATCAACCTACCCAGAGAGTAAGAGAACATGTTTCCATGCTTGCACCTCTCAGTGTTACGTTTTCGTATGTGTAGAATCAAAGTAAGAGATTAGTAATAGTTTGATGCTATGACATGTAGCTGGTCAGTTGTGTTAAGCAGAGCTGCACAGGCACAGTTAGATGCACAAACACACTGTGACTGCATTGTGATTTTAAACAGTGATGCTCCATTTATAAGGGAAGACAACTAAGATTTAAATATATATACAGTGCATTCTGTTAAGAGTACTATCTGATACAATACTTTGGGGCCTGGAGCTCACACATTAAATATAACACCTATTTTAAGCATTGAGAGTTGAATCCAGGAACATGCTTTTTATCTGCATCATTTGGTGGGACACACAATGAGTTTACACTCACCCAAATTCTGTATTATTTGCATTGCAAATGAAGACTTTTTCCTAATCCTTTGGTATGCAGTTATTGCCTTGAGTCAAACATACAAGACTGTTTTAGCTGTTTGTGATCAGCGTCTTTTTACCATAAAGCATTTGGCGTGTTTGAACATAATGTTCCTGCCTGTCAGCATTGCAACTGTGTCTGAGATTTTCAAAGGTTCAATGTGACTGCAGTGCTGCCGTTTCCAGGGAGTGTCCTTAAGCTATTACACCCCCCACACCCTTTCACACACTCTGTATCTTCATTGCGTTTGCTCTCTCTGGCTCCGCCTGCAGGTTACCTCCAAGCAGTGCAGGCCAGCTCAGTGCTAGCTTGTATATTCTCCATCATTGGAATCTTCGTATTTGTGGCTCAACTCTTCACCCTCCCCAAAGGACAGAGGTTCCTCGTCTCTGGTGTCTTTCAGTTCCTTGCCTGTGAGTATTTCTTTTTTCTCTTATGTTTTATTCCTTTCACTGAGGGTGTTTCTCTCTGTATGACATCCGCTGATGTGCATCTTCACTCGTCTCCATGTTTCCTTCACTTCAGGCCTGTGCATCATGATCGCAGCCTCCATCTACACAGACCTCTTCCATACTAATGAACAAAGTCTGGGTAGTTACGGCCATTGCTTCATTTTGGCGTGGATCGCCTTCGCTCTCACATTCCTGTCCTCCATCATTTACTTCGTGCTACGCAAGAAGACTGCGGAGTAGCTCCAGAATTCAAACCTGGAACCCTTAACTGAATCTGCTCTTCCAGCTAAAATCTGGCTTTAATTACAGTGTGTGGTCTGTGTTTACATGTATCTGTTTTGGACATCAGATTTGAGCTGCTAGTGTATTTTCAGCTATAGATATAGTAGATCTGCTGATCCTCCTCAAATACATACTGGTGTTTAACTGAGCCTGCTTTCAGATAATCGGAGTTTCGGGCTTATTTCTGCAGGCTCAGTCGATCACAGCTGTATTTGAGTGTATTTCCAGCCCAGAGTGGGGCTGGATTTATTGAGGGCATCTAATGATAAACAATCCTTTATTTTTTTTAATTACATAAAAAAAGGCCTTAATGTTTATAAGATGCTATCATAGACTAAGACCTATTAATATCCCTCTATTATAAAAAAAAAACAGTTTGTAATGTACATTTATAATATGGAAATGGGTGAGTTTTATTGTTTAGATTTTTTTTTTGTTGTTAGTTTATTGATTTTTAATTTTTAATTTGCCCTTGTATTACTTCATACAGTGTGCCACTGAATAAACAGAGTGAAAACATAATGCAATCAACCCGTAGCTAATCTGTTTGAAGTCTTACATAATATATAAAAATATAATAAGACTATACAAAGATATATGGTGGAAAGCCGATATTATGATGCTGCTGAGGTTGTGCTGTAATTGTTTGTAATTGGGAAGACACCAAATCAAACCCTGGAGATACAGTTTAATACTAAATGTAAAGGCAAAATGAATTTACTTTGTTTCAGCGTGAAACACATAAAAGCCTTTTGGTTACGTTCTCATGGAGTGTTTGAAAGTTGCCATTTTACATAACTCAAAGACTCAGCTGTCTTTTCTGGTTGTAAATGTAATCACATTAGTTTCTAAAAGCATAGATTCGATCACCCAGATTAAACCTGCTTCCACACTGAAAGGCAACTGGCTTTACTCTTGGTGTATGAGATGTAGTGTGTAAATATAATTTGTTTCCCATGACGCTCTGTATGCTCTTGTTTATTTTTGCTACCTTTGTACGTCATGATGAATGACACTGACGGTGATTTTTACTATATTAAAACGTGAATTTCAATCAGTTATTGGAGGTGTTTTTATTTTTCTTCTCCAGTTGTCATGACATGGATTTCTTAATTAACTACACTGGCTCACAAAGTGAAGGTTGATATACATTTTATACATAATGAGGAGTTTCTGTGTTATGCTCAGTCTTTATCCACATGTTCTTCATTTAAATAACAGACATTGCAGATTGTAAATAACAAATGAATACACTGGTTTATGAATCACTAAAATGTTATTTTCTAACAAAAGCAGTCCAAAGGAAACACATCAAATGTTAAAATTTTATTATGTTCTAAAAAAAAATGTTTATTTTACAAATATTCAAATATTCTGATTAAATAAATTAATAAATACAAAAAAGTTGTGTAATCTTATAATAATAATAATGGATTGCATTTATATAGCGGTTTTCTAGGCACCCAAAGCGCTTTACAATTCCACTATTCATTCACTCTCACATTCACACACTTATGAAGAAACACGGCAACATCTCACAACAGATGACGTCCATTAGTAACATGAATGGGTTTAGAAGGAAGTAAAGAGAGAGGAAAAACGAAGTATATCTTTAACTGCCTCTGTGTATTAACACAAAATTATCCCCATGTGCTCACAGACGTTATAAAGAAGTGGGCCAAAATTGCTCCACAACAAACAGGAGAATGCAAAACTGTGTTTGCATTTATTTACAACAAGCAGAAAAAGTTAATATTACATATTTTTTCAGTACAGAACTTGTGTTTTCTAACATTGTGTAAATGTGATTGTTACCTATGGGTGCAGGACCTCAAACTGAGAAATGGAGGGAATTTGGGACCATGTTCTATAAAGTTTAATATTCCCAGCACACAGCATTTCTAAGAGAGGTGTAGGTCCTCAGAGGGGGCTGTAGTCCTCTTCCTGCTCGTAATGACTCTCCTGGTGTCTTGGGAGGGTCGTGTGGTAAGAGACGGGTGGTGTAGGTGAGGGAGATGGTGAGGGCAGGGACAGACGGTGAAAAGGTGATCCAGGTGCAGGGTGAGAGGGGGGAGGAGGGAAGGACTTAGAAATCGAGATAGGAAGTGAATGGGAGTGCGTGAGCCTTGGGGTGGGGGCGGAGGGCGGCAATGTTTCCGAAGGGGGGGCATAGTAGGGAGACAAGTGGGAGATCCGAGGAGGAGACAGGGGACAGGTGAGGTTGGAGGCAGGATTTGGTGGTGTGTAGTAAGGAGCAGGTGGCAGAAGTCCCATAAAGTTAAAGCTGCAGGGGTTGAGGTCAGAGGCACGCCTGGGACCCACCATCAGGACCTTTTTGGTATAGTTGTTCAGGGTGGAGACACCTGCAGCCATGCAGATGGTGAAGCCAAGCCAGGCCACACTGTTGGAGGCAGAGGAGGAGAAACAGAAACGGCATCACAAACGTTTCACAACGTTTTGTTTTTTCACAAGTAGTAATATTATTCCGAGTAGCTTTTTGGTGCCCTACTACCATCTTGGATTGTTAACTTCAACTTGGAAGTTGGACTTAAAGGGAAAACTCAGAAACTCTGACTTTTATACTATTTATACTGGACAAGTGGAAAAGAAGAATTGGCAGGCCTAAAGCAGATAAACAGTATCTGAAAGTCATGTCCTTAAAAAATGACACAGGACTTTGCTATATTGTATTTCTACATAGAATATACACATATTGTATCCTATGTATGTTGGAATCCGTTGCAATAAATTGATGCACCTATTTCCTAAATAAAATATATAAAGAAATGAGGGATGACTCAAGACTTTTGCACAGTACTGTGTCTCTAAAACGCATCAAGCAACTGTGTGTTTGCAGAAGAACTTATTTCCAGAAGCTGAGAGTTGTAAAACTGTCGTTTTAAGTGGGCAAATGATTTGAGGGCATTTCAGTAGCGTGACAAGCTGGAGGGACTTGATCCCCAGCTGATTGAGAGGTCCCACAAAGAATCCCAAACAAACAGCTCAAGGAATTTGGTGTGGAAAAAAATTGGTCTGATTCACATAAGAGCCAGGAAAAGAATGTTTATTCTCCTGTTTTCATCCCCAAAACAAGAATTTTAGTCAGTCAGACAAGCACTTAGCAATAGACATGAGGAATAGATTATCATCATACCAGTATGGTCTGAGTCAGAGAGGGAACAACTAATTGGGCTGAACCACTGTGATCTTCTACATCTTCTACGTAATATAAATGGTTAAAGAACTCACTAGAATGCCCAGGAGTACCCGTAACTATGTGGCTTGAAGTCTTCTGGTCCCATCGAGGCAGTGGTCTGAAACACCTGCATGAACATCATGTGACCGACCATCCCGAGCAGACCTGAGAGGACAAAACGAGGAAATGTAACAACCTGGTCACTCTGTCGGTGTTTCTGCGGTGTTAACAGAAGTCACTCTGATTTGACTATGCATCTAAATATTGTACCTCCCAGGACTGTGAAGACAGCTGCAAAAGCATTGAGCAGCTGGCCCCAGTGCTGCGTAGAGGGAAACCAGGCCCTGATACACAGCTGCACGGACAGCAGTATGCAGCTGATTAACAGCAGACCGATATTCACGAGCTCCATTGACAGCGACAGCCAAAGCATTGCTGTAGAAGGAGGAGGAGAGGCTGAGAGAGGGGACAGATGAGGGAACGGATTTCAAACGACACTGCGGGAGAAACCGCAAAACTTTACCTTTTTCAGATCCTGGGGGGAGTGTGTAAAAGCCTCGACACTTTTCCTCTAGAAATCAGAAGAAAACATGAGAAGAGTTTGCTCTGGAAATGTTTTATGTAAGACCCATTGCAGCATTGTCTCTCCCCAAAATCCGCCAGCCCCTGCGTAATTACTCTCAGTGTAAATAAACGCTGCAATCGAATTACTGTGTGAGAAACCAGATTTGAGATGACCGTTTGCATGAGTGCTGTAATGGCCTGAGTTAACCTGGTGATAGGAGATTAAAAGATTAGCTCAGATCTCGAAAGATTGTGGCTACAGGGTCACACATTGAGACTGTTGTGTTTTCCATTTTTATAACATTAGATTAGATTAGATTCATTTCAATATTGCCGCATTTTGTTTCCACCAGTCAAACGGGCCGTGCGTTAAAAACAGTAGCAACGTGTGCCAGTAGTGGGTTAAGCCTCTTTGTAGCCTGTTTATCTAATTGTTTACATGGCAGCTGAAATAATTAGAGTACCATATGGCTCTACACCGAGGTGGCCCTGAAAGTACAGCATACGGAGACTTAAGAAAAACAGATGCAAATAAAGGGGGAGAAATGAGGAACAGATTTTCACTAACTTGAACACGCATGTGCAAAGTGCATTAAGAAAAACACAGTAATGAACACACACAGCCGCGTGCTCGTGGCCTTCATCACTCTGCGCTCCCCTCTGTGTTGTTATAGGTTTTCTTCATTTGCTTTGTTTGATTTTTATCTTTGGATTGGTGCTCAGAGCTCCCAAGGACACCGCGCCGCACTTGCTTTGAATTATTTTTGAATTTCAGTCGTGTAAAAAAGAAAGTGCAAACTCTTTCTATTCTACGGTGTTATGTGTCAGGACATAATTATAAGTAAACAGCATCCTCACATCCGTAGGAGGTTGTAAAAAACACGTGACTTATTACACTGATATTATTTATTAAACCAACACTAAGGCTAAATGCCTTCCTTACTGATTTCATTGGAATTAAGAGAGTAGAGAATGATAATCAAACGCACTTAATTAACCGATCATCAGTGAGTGTGAGCACCTCTGTAAAAGCAGTTTTGGAGGACTGCTGATCTGGAGCAGTCAGGTGTGTTAATACAGTGATAAGGAGGAAAGACATCAATGATCCTAGAGAAGTTACTGCCCATCAATCTAGGTTATAAGGTCATTTCTAAACAATCTGAAAACAGAAGGGACCCAAGAGTCTATCCCAGCTGCCACAGGGTCACAGGGCTAACACAGACAGTAAACCATTCAACGTCACATTTGTTATGAACAATTTAGAACCAACCAGTTAACCTAACCCCACTAACTGCATGTCTTTGGTCTGTGGGAAGAAGCCAAAGTTCCTGTAGAGAACCCACACAGACACTGGGAGAACATGCTCCACACAGAAAAGGCCTGGGCGAGATTGTGGATTTGAGTCCTGCTGTGAGGTGACAGCCCTGACTGCAACCCCTTTTTAAACTAAGCGCTCTCTGTCTAATATTCACACACACGTTAATACTAATAGGAGCAACTCAGAGTTCATTATCTTGCCCACACGTATGCAGACTGAAGGAGTCAGGAATCGAACCACAAATTAGTAAATGACTAATATGAAGGTTGCAGATGACCTGATCTACTTCCTGAGCCACACGCCTCTCCAAGGAGTGGGCTCAGATCATCCAACGCTCAAAGAAATTGAAAACCCCCCCAAAGTGCTCTATCTCAGACTCTACAGGCCCCAGTTAGCATGTTAAATATTAAAGTTCATGACAGCATGATTAGAAAATAACTGAACAAGTACAGCTTGTTTGGATGGGCTGCTAGGAGAAAGCCTTTTCTCTCTCAACACTTGATTTACTCTGTTGCAGACATGGTAACAGATAGCTGGAGACCACGAGATTAGGGTGCATGCACAGCTCGCGTATTGTAATGTGGAGTTTTACTTAATTAACCATATATGTCAGTTGAATTTTTGAAGGGGCTTATCGTAAATATTGATAATCATCCTTCAAATCTGCTGCAGATAAGCTGCAAATGAGACGGTGAATACCCGGTCGATGTTTGTGAATCCTATCAATCTTTCTCTCTCCGGGTTTTAATCCATAATTGAGTCATGCTGTTGAAGTCTAAATCTCGGCTAGCAGAACATAAACACAGATGATAATCCTCTTTGTGCCGAGCGCCCACCCAAATACAGTCACAATCGCACACGTACAAACACACCTGAGTCCTCACTTCACATTACCACCTTGCACTTCCTCTCTTCCTGTCACCCATTTCGGTGTCTAATGCTGGACTAAGGATTCCTTTCGCTTCCTGTTTCTGGGCAGATGTTTGGCTAACCTTGTTTGGCTACTCACCACGCAGTTTAATCATCAAGTATGATCAGGGCGTGCTTATAAAAAACCTTCCGGTGATACTGATTGAATGTTACAAGCATCACTAGATAAATTAGAGAGGAGCATCGGTGCTTATTTTTAGCTTCTTTGTCCAAATCCAGTGCTCTCTCATTCATTAGTGCCTATTCCTGTTAATCCCCTTCAGGGTCAGCGGTGCCACGTCTGGGCTTTTGTAAGAAACTGAGCAACTTTGTCCTTTGACTCTCCATTGTGGTCAGTAAGGACTTCTGTTTGACTTTTGTTTTTACTTTACACAACAGAAATCAATCACAATATTCTGGGCTTGTCACATTTCTACCCACTCCCCTCTTTTCTCTCACCCCACTCATCTATGTAGATGTTCTCCTCACAGATGATGAACAGTCCGGTGTGAAAGTTGGGGAAGACAAAGCGGTCGTCGCCGGTCTCCCAGAAGAACTGAATCCTGGAGGAGTTGGAGACGCCGGGAACGGGGATGCAATTGGTCTGCTTGGTGGGCGAACACAGCGGTTTGGGCACCTTCTGCTTACCCACGCACCAGTAGGAGGACATGAGGGCCGTGGTGCTCAGGAGGAGAGACAAAAATGTCTGGACAAAGGAGAGGCAAGGGGAGCGCATCCGCTGCACGAATGCCATCGCGCGAGGGTTTAAATGAGGGCTTGGGCTGATGGAGGAGAAACAGGGAATGAGACACGATACTGAGACGTGTTTGACTCGATTTAAACAGCAAGTTAAAAAAAAATAATCTTGCAATGTAAATGAAATGCTTCATAAGGGAATCTGTTAAATTTGCTTGACGTCAGGTATAACTCCTGTATGCCACTAAAAATACCAGCAGCCTGTTATTAGTTTCCAAGGAGAAGCGGCTCTACCCAACTGCCTCAGATTAGTGAGGCATTTAAAAGAGAGAGTGAAGGGGGCCTGATTGGTTTTACACTACTAATCACATTTAAAGAATAAAAAGACTGTGACAGAAAATCACACACTGCTGGTAATTGGTGGGAAGACAGACAGCCAAATCAGAGGAGGAAAACGGGTGAAAATAGCTGTCGCTATGGAAGCTCTCCGGGAGACAGATGCTCAAACTAATACGTCTGAGCACTTTGTGTCAAGCGGTGAATTAAAGCGCACTCACCTGCTTCAGCCTCCCTCACCTTGTCCTCAGTTGCATCATCGAGTGAGTGTGGAAGGTGAAAGAGAAACCTGGCTCCCCTCACAGCTCTGCTCTCCCTATCACTCCTCATGAGATACTGAGAGTGATGGAGGATTTTGGCCGTCACACTGACCTCTGCGAGCAGTGTGTCTGTCAGTCTTTATGATCCGACCCCGGCAGTCAGACACAACTGTGAGCATCACACACACAAGCACACACTCCTCCTCTTTAATCCATCCTTATAAATCCAAAACAGACAACTCTGTTCCATCTGTTTTTATTTTGGTTCCTAGACTCATTTTGATCTATTTCATTCATCTCTCTTGCCTCTCATCTCCACCCTCCTTCAACACTTTCCAGCCTGTAAGTGCAAGCAGCGCTCTGTTCATGTAGAAATCAAAAATGACCTCGAAAACAGTGACAGGGGCTATAGTGCTACCCAGTACTATATGTGTGCACCATAACTCTCTGATTGTAAGACGTGGCTACTCCACTGTGATTGGCTATAGGGGGTCCACTAGACCCCTGAAGGTGTGCAAAGGTTTAATAGCAGAACACTGCTCAAAACATCACACTGCCTCTTCAGGCTTGCATTCTTCCCATATTGCATCCTGGTGCCAGGTTGCAATATGGGAGGAAACACTCACGTGCCCAGACATCCACATGATGGAAAAGAAAAACACATTTTACAGCTGTAACACTAGCGAAGCCATTACGAATATCATCACTGACACTTGACTTCTAGATTAATAACACCACAGTTACATCTTAAATCTTTTATTTATTCCTCATACAGAAATCTAAACAGCAGAGGAAACTAAAATATACTAAATTGATTTATTCAGAACCCAGAACGGCCTGAGGGAGATGGAGGTCAAGGCCCAGCACTTGGCAGGAAGCAGCTCCTGGACATGTGAATGAGAAAAGCCTTTTTTATTTATTTTTTAATATACAGTAGGTCTGGCGTACATTCACATGGACTACTCTATTATGGGTGTGTGGCTACCTCAGCTGGTTTAGAGCGCTCAGCAGAGTCAAACAAGATACGCAGGAGAATCAATAGGTTGGAGACCGAAAGGATTTATGAGCTTTGCCATAAGATCACTTTGCAATCATCATGCTGCTGAAGTCAGTGGATGTAAATTAGAAGAATTGTCACCTCATGTTTGTTATATCAGACTAAGGCAGAGGATTGGTGAGCAGATCCAGAAGCAGCTGGAGGAGAAGCTGTTGCAGGATGAGGTGAAAGATCGAGATAAACTACAGATAAGAGAGATGCATGAAAGAATGCATCCAGAATACCTTAAAGTGCAGACACAAGAGGGAGGTGCAGCCCACCCACAGACACCCACCTTTATTGCATGCTCAGACATGCAGCATGTGCAGTACACGTATATGGGATGGGAGTCAGTTTGTTTCTCTGACCGTCTCCTTCCAGGCCAAGGAGGAGGAGGGGGGAGAAGTTGGGTGATACTGGCAGCATCATGGATGAGGCCTTACGACAACAGATGAAGGAGCAAGAGCGCAAAGATCTGCGAGGAGGCCGACCGGTTGATGAGGAAACTATCTAGAACATATTTCTAAGTAAATAAATAAATAGTTACACATCTAGTTTCCTGCTCTGCTGTTAATGTGGTGTTTTCCTGTCCATGTGCCGAGCAAAAGCCATCCCTGAAAAATACTGCAATGACATGAAAGCTGTCAATTAACACCTCCATAGCTCAAATTACTAATGTCACTCTTTATATTAAAGAATGTGACAACGCTGCCAAAGACGGCTCTTTTGTGCCCTTGCAGCTAGACTGGGAAAACT
This sequence comes from Copadichromis virginalis, assembly GCF_057382275.1. Lineage (NCBI taxonomy): Eukaryota > Metazoa > Chordata > Actinopteri > Cichliformes > Cichlidae > Copadichromis > Copadichromis virginalis. The sequence goes on from NC_140621.1 coordinate 11,459,790, forward strand.
CTGGCTTCACTTTCTCAGTCGATAACCACGTTCATGTTGAGGTGAGTGAAACCAGATAACAGAAAGATGGGCTTGATGACAGTACAAGGCCCACACTTATCCTCAAGTATCACCATTTTTTTAAGCTAACTGCTGCATTTCTTTTAGCCTTTAGTCAGTTAATTCTATTTATTTGCTAAATTGTCACTTTTAGTATTAAAGCGTTTCAGTTATCAATTATTTTTAATGCTTAATATTTCAATTGTTAGCCTTTAGCTAATGTGAGATATCTTACCCATTGTTTTTAGGTAATATTAACTATTTCAGGGTTTTTTTTAACCATTATTTTATACCAAATCTGAACCACTTATCCTTTAGCTATTGTACGCTATTTTATTCATTATGTTGTAATGTATGCTTAACTACTTTGACCATTTATCCTTTAGCTGCTGTTAGGTATGTTAGCCATTATTGTTAGATCATGCTCTTTCACCATGTTGTACTTGATATACTTTAGCTTATGTAATCATAACCAAAGCATAGCTAAAGCTAGCTCCATTCCACTGTGTTGCATGTCTGTGCTTTTTCAGCTTAATTCACAGAGGTATTTGGGCTTTGATGTTTTTTGTGTAAAATAACCATTGTTATTATCACCACTTTTAGCAAATGTGTACCATTTATCTAGCAACCCAGTATTACCCACTTCACTCAATATTTCCATCTCATATAAACCATTTTAACCTTCAACCCTTTCCCCAGTGTTAGGTATTTTAACTATTTTAGTCACGTAAGAAAAACCTAAATGATGAATGCATACGATTCAACACAGGTGCACTTCATCATACAAAGCAGGTAACTGACATGCCACGCAGTGTGGTTGGACAGTCAGTTTGCTTAAGAAGGTTCTACATGAGCTGAGTGACCTGCAAGTATCTGTGGCAGCCATAAAACAGCCGGTGGAGTTCTCTACATACTAAAGTAAGGTGCTTTCCTTTAATACCTCCTTTAACAGAGGTTACACTAGACTAACCTTTATGAAAGAAGGAAAATAATACCAGCCAAAAATTCATAGCAATACTTTAAATACTCTTGAAAACCACACCCTTTGATTAGCATACTTAGAACTGTTATGAATACTCCACTCCTACACTGAGGGCACCTGGCAATTTTGTAACGTTATAGCAAGGTTTTTTTTCTTGCTTTATTTGAACATTTCCATCTTGATGGGAGTGGTGTCCCTGAGTGAAAGCGCTCTTATCTACAGGGTATGAGGTGGGGAATAGCTTAATTACTATGAAAAAAACATGCATTAGAAGAATGGACTTCCATCCAGAGTTCAGGAGAGTCGTATTAAAGCACACAATGGTTCACATGTTTTCCCCCCTTTTGACCAGTCTCCATGTCCAGCAACTGCTGGTGTTAGAAATTACAGTCCCAAACCATTTGAGACATCTTCTAAAACCTGTCTGATTACATCAGTATGCCGCTAAGCTTCACAGTCAACCAAAGTCAAGAAGAAACAAGAAAGGAAGTGTGCATGTGTACAGAAATGACTACTACTAATGTGGTTATTTTCCAAGAACTCACTGAGAACATAAAAGAGATAGAACGGCTGATTTGTAATAAAAGTAGAGAGAAAAATCGGGGGATAACCATGTTAGACGAACTTGAAACAGGCGGGTTTCCCAGAGGAACAGATGTGAAAACAAATATTTCAGGCATAAGAAGAGGAACATACGTGAAGCATTTTTAAGTGTATTCATAATTCATATACATATTGACAGGTTTCTAATACAGCATGGTTTTGATAGTGTAACTGTCTTTCAGCTTGACCTTTTTTTTCTTACAAGAATAACAATAAAAAATGATAAAGACAACACCATGTACGACTCACTTTTAAATTTTTATGGCAATGCTTCTTTTGAATGGATTTTGCATCTCCCGATTAGAATGCTGCCGTGTCACAGAAGTTTGAAACCATTCAAAAGTACTTGGTTAGGCTCGCCCTCGTTCATATGACACCCTCTCCAAAGTTCGCTTCCAAAAATGTCTGACGTCTGTCAGTCGAACGTAACTTTGCACGAACGTCTTACAAACGCGTGCATCCAGTTCCACACCAATAAAACCTCTTCAGTGTCCTGTCCTTCACCTTTTCCCAGCCGGCGTGGTTAAAGATGGCAGACACACTTTAGTCCATAGTGTTATCTGCTCCTCTTACGAGCGTCTGTCCTTCTCTTTGCACATTATGAACTTTTTGTACTTGAAAAATAAGACTGTGTCCATCATTTTTCGTGAATACTATCTGTACCGTAAAAACCCCGGTGATGAAAAATAAGAACACTTTTCAAAAGGACCAAAAAATGGAATCAAAGACCCAGAAGTCAGCATTTTTTCTTTTTTTCAGTTTTTCCACACGCACTCAATTGCTCACTCATACACGACTTTAGAAAGGCAACAGATGTCCGTTCTCCAAGGCAATAATGTCTTTGTGGCAAACATGACCCTGACATTACAGACAACATCACTCTGGTTCCCCCCTCTCCAGGAATGAGGAAAAAAAATCCAATTAATGCGTAGACTGAATATAAAATGAGATACATCCATTTCATTTCCATGAGTAAATACTGATGAGGTTACAAAATAATGAGGACTAAAATAATAACTGTGATCATCCTAATATTATAAAAGGTAAAATACTAATTGTGAGAGGATACAAAGTTCTCTCCTTTCTTGGGTTTATCACCCAACTTGCTCCCAATATGTCAAAGCAAACAAAAGAAAAACAATAGAAAATACAGATGATGATGATAAGCATGAGTTAAACACTTTAAGGGTGTCACTGGAAAATTAAAGTAAGCCTAGAGAGGAAGGTTGTTTCTTTTGTTCTTTATAGCAGAGTTCCTTTAGTTCCTCTGTCAGTCTTGATGTTTTATCTCATCCCACTTCCATCTTTGTAGTCCTTTTCTTGTAGCTCCATGCCCCTGTGTTGCATGTCCATGGGGGGTTTTTTTGTTTTGTTTTTTTTTCTTTTTTCCGGCTTTTAAGTAAAGAGCAACAATTCTCCTAAAAAAAATGATTTTTCTCCCTCCATTGTCTTAAATGTAAATAATGCTGAATCTTGGTGAGAAATTGTACATTCCCTTTTGTTGTCCTCAGCCGCTGATGACAGGCCAGTCTTTTTCACATTTCTCGGTCTTCTATCCCAAACTAACCTAGGAGAGAAAGAAAAAGGCATAATGAAGCAAAAAGGATACGTTGCAGTTTCGAAAAACCTTAGCATGCCAGCAGCGTTGTACAAAACAGAGACGAGAGGCATCAGTTTCCATGAGGACAGGCTGGATTGGAAGTGAGGGGGAGGCAGCGACAGGCACAAGTACAGCCACTAAGGTGAGGTGAGGAGGAGGAGTGCGAGAGCTACATGATTTTTTTTCCCTCAATGCTACTCGAAGAAACCTGCCAACAAAGAGTGGCTGCTGTGTTGCTTTTTGGAATTTAAATGAACAGAGAAGGTATAAACGAGCCAGAGGCAACAAATCCATCCATTAATGAGACAAAAGTGTCTCCACATCTTTTAATAATTAAACAAAAATAAAATGCAGCATGTGTTTGAACGTTTCTGTGGTAACTGAAGCCCTGTGTTGAGGCAGGCTTTCACACTGGAGCTGGTTGCGAGACAACGTAACATTATACACCAACATCCACTTCTACATGATTACATATAGATGACTGCTCCTAGCACACAAGCTCACAATGTGACAACTACGAGGTTTGACCCTTTAAGATCTAGCATAGAATCAAGAGCCAGAGCTTATCTCTATATTCTTACATGCTGTAGTGCCATTTCTGGCAGCATTTCAAGTTGCTATACACCAATACAACCATTATAGCCCAAACTTTAATAATATGTATGCATTAAGCGCATAGTAACTACACAAATTGCAAAAAAGTGCCAAAAAAAAAATATTGAAAATCGTTTTTGTTTTTACATATATTTCTAGTTAGAGAAATTTAAGAGGCTTATCCCTCAAATATGTAAATACAAAAAGGTTGCACAAAATAGTTTCCAACAACAGGAAATTCATTTTGAGTGTCTTAATAGTTTTATTTTTGAGATACACCAATTTTTATATACTGCAGGAAAAACGAAAATAAATATTATAATGCAAATTTGCAAAAAAAAAACCAAAACAGCATGTGCATCAAAATAAACTATTTAAAGCAGTGCAATTTGATTTCTAAGCATCCCAGAAACTATACAGAAAAGCAAAAAGTCAAACATGACTTTTAAAAACACCAGCATAGGCTTATAAGGCCCTGGAGGTTAAAAAAAAGAAACCTACTTCCAGTTTCGGGCAGGTAATGGCGGACATGCAATAGTTCGCGCTGACGTCCTTTTCCAACGCAGGAAGTGTTACGAACAGCTGATCAGATCGGCAAAGCGTGTTTCTGGAATATTATGTTTTTGCTGCTGCAAGTGCTTTTTATGCAATTTTTGCAAACACCGGTCTTAAAGGGTTAAGAGGCTTTTTTTTAAAGAAACAAGTAAACATGTAAATGGTTTTGGATGAGATCTGACAACGTTTGAAAGGATGAAAATCATTTTAAGAAAAGTAAACAGTATCGCTGTATTTTCTTTGAATTTTGCGTTTAAGGAGACAGACTAATTTTTTAAAGTGTTCTTGAGCATTGGCTGGTTTTATTTACTCATATTCAGTGCAGTTCTTGTGCCTGATTATTCAGACAAATGCTTTTTTTGTGTTTAAGGCACTTAACACTGACCTATGAACCATTCAGACATTAAAAAAGGCAATTTTTAAAATGTATTTTTGGGCACTCTGTTACTAGCAGCCTGTTGCTAAAAAGTGGAATCTGTGCAAAAGTATTTCGAAACATCAACAAGGTGATGAGGTATTAGTCATAAACTCAGGGTGGTGTGCAGTTTGTGCTTTAGGAAATGGAACAAAGAAAGAAGGAAATAAATCAAAAGAACAGAGAAAAGGCGACCATCGTCCAAAGAAAAGCTTTGAATAGAAGAAGAATAAAAGTGGTCGGACTGTATTGCATTGCATCCATTTATCATTTTACCATAGCTCAAGACTTTTGCACACTACTGTATCTTACATATACAGCTGTAAACTTACAGCTCCCAGACTCCTGTGTCTCTTCCTCCTCCCTGTTTCTCTCAGCCTCTCTCTGACTGCTCCAGGTACACTGACTTGGCAGGCCGGATGCTCTGGGTAAACTGAAAGAAGGGAAGGTTGGGGAAAAAAAACAAAAACAGGACGAGATAAAAGTGTGAATTAAAGAAGACTGAAGATCCTGAAAGAAATGAGGGGTTCAGGCACTGATTTGGACGTGAAAAGTAAGATATCGCACTGAATTACAAAAAGAAAACGAACCTTTCCTTCTTTACCTTGTGCTTCGGACACCGCAGCGAGAAGTTATCTTCATTCAGAGAGCAATCTGGCAAACAGACAGATTTTCAAGACTCTAAGGACACTGCCATAGACTTTTTTCTTCTTTTTTTTTTAATCCAACAACAGACTTTCACATCATTTTACTATTTCCAGTGCACTTGTGCAGTAATGCAGACACTCACCTGCTTCAATAGCACATAAGTAGTGGTAGCGAAGTGTACAGCCTTTACTATAGCAGCCCAGGGTTGAGCCAACCATCTCACAGTATGAGCAGGACTGAGAAAAGATGATATAAATACATAAAAACCGTCAGATACAGAAAGACACATACAATCTGAAAAAACTGATGAGCAAGCACACTTGATATACTGTATAGTACATGATCCACTGCAGTACTGGGTGTCTTATCAACATGCATGTATACGTGTGATTTTATTAAGCAGTGAAACCTACATAAATTTAAATAAAAAGCATAAATTTGTAATTCCCCCCTCCACCTCACCCCACCCCAAAAATGCCAAATATGTACAACTCACTGTTTCTCTGCCGCCATCTAGTGCTTCCTGCAGGCCATACAGTCTCCCATTGACAAGGTACACTCCACTGGTCCACACTATACATCCTTCATGGACCCACAGCTCCTCTGGATCCATGGGCATCTGAGGCAGTTGTGCCAGCTGTGCCAAGGGTCCCAGTGAATCCAAGGCCGGTGGAGGGGGCTGGAACGGCAGGGAGGCCTTACTGTTGGCTGGCACCATTCTGGGGGAATCCTCACTCGACTTGTGTCTCCTTTTAAAACGGGGATGCGAGGTCAGCTTTCTGTGCTGAGGTCGCTGCTGAGCTTCATCTGCAGGCTGCTGTTTCGGCGGCTGCTGCTGGTCGGTTTCAAGGTCTGGCTCTCTCTTAAGCTCAGGGATAGGTCTGATATCCAGATTCATATCCCAGGTTAGAGAGGTTTTAATGGCAGCGGACGAGGAGGAGGAGGAGGAAGAGGAAGAAGAAGAGGCAGCGTTACTGTGCTTGTCAGCCACATGCGTCATCATTTCCTCCCTCCCAGCTGGAGAAGCAGTTCTGACTGTAGTGTTAAGAGAAGCAGGGTTTGAATCCAGATTGAAGGCATAGTCGCTCTCAGATGAGGGCTTGGTAAACTGAGCATCTTGTGTTTGTGTGTCTTGGATTGTAGTCAAAGGGTTTGAGCTCACGTCTGAATTTGGTCCTGTTTTGTTTGTGCCTGTGGTTGCCTGACATTGCCTGACCTGGGGCTGATTCTTGGGGAGCTTTGCAGCATATTCAGCTGGGTAGAAAGGCCCGTAGAGATCTCCGAGGTGTTTGTAATTTGCCCATTTCTGACACAGGCAACACAGCAGGCGGCCGGAGTGATTGGTCTCCGTAATCACAGGGCCTGAAACAACATAGCCAGATGAAGGAAGTGCTTTTCCTGACTGAAGTGTAGTTTCCACCTCGTCCGTCTCCCGTTTCTCTGATTCTCTGTCTCTCCTAGATAACTGGGAGGAAAGAGCCGAGGTCAGGAGGCATTCAATTCCACTCCCACCAGCTTTCCCTCCAACTGCGCTGCGCTCTCCTTTCATCTTGTCCTCCTCAGCGTTCACAATGGTGCACACCGCCCCTATCTCTGGTACTTTTTTCTCCACGTGTATGTGGGGAACAAACAAGCCCTTTCTGTTAGGATCTGCAAAAGCTCTATTTGCGCCTAAAGGTGTATCTGGATCGTCTTTGGCCACTGAGGGCGTTGCCGCTGCCGCTCCTCGCCGCCTCCTCCTCTGCCGCCCTCTTGCTTCCAGGGGCTCGTCTTCATCTTTGACGCCTCTGCGTCTTCGCCGCACAGGTTTGACCTCGATCTCCGGCTGGGTGTCCTCGCTCTCGACGTCCACCTTCACTACCTGGGTTAACACAGGTGGGGTCAGCGGAGGAGTGGTTTTACTGTCTGGCAGAGGGGGTGCTGGCGGGGCTGTTGTGGTTGTTGTTGTTGTTGTTGTTGTGCTGCTGCTGCTGCTGTTGGTAGTCTGCATTGTTGGTGGAGTTGTGGGAGCAGCTGTAGCTGGAATGGCCGGTGCTGGAGGAGTGCTCAAAGTTGCATTCTGTGTTTGGACTTGAGACTGAGCGCTAGCTTGTGTTTGGACTTGGTTTTGGGCCCGTTTTTGTTTATTCACACTCCCAACAGGCCTGCCTTTTTTCTTGCCAGATGGGAAATAGCCTTTAGGCACAACACTCTCTAGCGGCTTTGAATCTTGTGGTGACAGACTGGACCTACCGGAGGACATCTGATGCTGCCTGTTGAGCATGTGCCCTTGAGCCTGGCCGTGGTGGGGCGGAGTGGTGCCATAGTAGTCGCTGCCAGGATAATCATCAAATCCCATGCCAGATTCTTGAAGTTTCTGTCGAAGAAGGTTAGCGGCAGACTGCTCTCCTCTCCTCGTCTCAAGCTGCTGGTACGTGTTGGTGAAATGCTGAATGTCTGACAGGGCAGACGAAGATGGAGGTGGGGAACCCTGAACCGGGCGAGGAAGAGGTGGAGGAGGAGGCAGTGGTCCGAGCAAAGCAAAATCCTCCTTGTCGCCAGATGCCGATGCCACAGCAGCACCTAATCCAAAGTCAAAGTCCTGTTGTTTGAGGGGCTGAGACGTCTGGTGGGGATCGCATGGGTAAGCTGATGGAGGTAGAGGCCCAGTTTCGTCAACGCCTCTAAAGGGAATCATGTCGTTTAATGAGTGACTTTCATCCATGTAACTATCGTCCCCTCCTGGAACCCTGGGGAAATGTGGCAAGTCTTGGTCCTGCGAGTCATTAAATGTTGGTATTTCGGAGTGAGAGAAGCCTGGGTAATGATTTGACTCATCATCAGTATGGCCTGCTGGCTTTTTAATATTTGGTGTGATTTTCTGCACTATTGCCTCTAGTTTCAAACCACGTCCTTTTCTGGGAGGCAAAGCCTTAGTGTTGCCACTGGATGGAGACAGAGGTTGGGAATAGGTGCTGTCTCTTGGCAGAGGGGATGAGAGCCTGGGACATGGAATATCTGAACTGGATGAGTCATCTTCGTTGTGATGGCCAAGCTCAGACTGGGCCCCAGGAGAGTGATGTGAATTTGTGGCGGCCCTCTGTTGAGACACATCCTGGAGTTGCCTTTTGGCGGGAATGGGAGAGATAAAAGAGCGAACTCTCCTCCGTAATATTAGCGGATTTGTGTCTCCGGAGCCCCCGGCTTTGGTCTGATGCTGCACCTGTGGCTGGGTGGAATTCACGTCAGCAGGAGACTTGGTGGAGCTGGGTGGAGGAGGTGGGCAGGGATGTTTGGCTTCTTCTGTGGCTACTCTGGAGACCTCAGGTTCGGCGGCATTCTGGCCGTGAGGCATCTGCGGCAGAACGGGGCCGTGTGAAACAGGAGTTGGAGGAAGGAGAGGGGGAGGTGGTGGGGGAGGAGGAGGAGGAGGAGGCTGCGCTCTGAAGTAGTCCCCCTCCATCATTCGAACACCTTCTCTTCCGGAGTGTGTCGACTCCCACATTTTCATGTCATAGTAGGCGCTTTGATGATGGAGGGAAGGTTTGCCAGCGTGCGTTTCACTTGGCATGTCAGTTTGAGAGATCATCCTCTGTCTCTGCTCTGACTGGCTGACTTTATGTCTTCCAGGGGACAAGCTGGGCTGCATCATCATCTCCTTGGTGGGCCTGCTCATCGCTTTTACCCAGTCACTCATTTCATGGTGATGAGGTGGGCCGTGAGGGTGAGGATACATTTGAAGCTTAGATGCAGCTTGAGCTGAAGGGGACAGACTGTGGTATGGATGATGGGAGGGAAAATGAGGATTGCTGCGTGACATCATATTGCCCTCTCTTGAATCTCCATATCGATATCCAGGAAATGTGCTGCTGCTGCCAGCTGACAGATCAACGCCGTGAAGGTACGGCTGATGCCTTGACGGCGAAGTTAAAGGATTAGTGTTCATAGGATGAGAAGGCAAGGGGGGAATATCAACATTACTTCGCCTATAGGGGTCAGCATTCATTACAACTGATGAATGGATCGACTTGGAATGATACTCCGTGTCTGCCTCATTAGCCCCACCACTTCCTTGCTGCTCAGTTTGCAAATTTGGAGCTTCCACCCCAGTCTCTTTTGATGCAGTTTCCATTTTCATTACTTGTTTCTCTCCCGTATCCTTTTTAGTTAGATCACTGGCTGCTGCTGCTGGAGAGGAAAATGGCTGTTGAATCACAGAAGCTCCACTCTGACTTTTCTCCCGCTCTCTCTCTCTGTCGCTCTCTCTGTCCCTCTCTGGTGTGCTGCGTCGGTTTGGCGACACATCACAGATGACAGAGCGTCGCTCTGATGGGGCTAATATGCAGCCTGATGATTTCTGAGGCTCAGTTTGACCACCGCTGCCGGTTAGTGGCTCTGGCTCTTGCAAAAGGAGCTCCTGCACAGCAGAGGATGGAGTGGAGACATTAGATAAGGCTTTTCTTGGTGGTAGAGAGTAGTCAGCTAAGTTTATGTGTTTTGTTGCTGCTTGCTGAGACTCGGCCTGTGGTAAATGGCCCTGGGACACACCCACCTCTGTTTTCTCAGCATTTTGCATAATCTTAGCGTTTGACATTTCTGACTTCACTGAGGACTGAGGCTCTGTGGTAAAATCAGGCTCGCTTCCATGCCGCTGGCTTTGGGGTTTTCCAGCGCTACCCATTTGAGCTGAACCCTCAGTTGCTCCACTCTGCATTCTCATACCTTCAGCCATGCCATATGATGGGTGTCTGGACTGAAACTGCTGATGAACTTGAAGATGTGAAGAAAATGCCTGTTCTGGTCTCCCATAGCGACGATCTAAATTGTAACCTTGAAGGACCTCTTGCAAAAGGCTTGGGAATTGCTGAAGCTGTGCATTCTCCTCGAGACCTTTAGCCCCTGATCCCTGGCCTCGCTTCACCAAAGCCTCTGCTACAGAACCACTGTCTTTCTGATGCACAGGTCCGAAACTAGGTTGTGACTGTTGGTATCCTAAATATCTTGGATTTGAATCCATCACACCCACTGGGCCAGGCCTCCCTTTGTTCTTCAAGGATAAATCTGAGCCATATGTTGATTCAGGGTAGCCATACTTATGCGGGCCAGACTGGGAAGGATTATGAGGCCGTCCGAAGTTTGATTTCTGGTAATGGGATGAATACAGACTGAGGTCTACGCCTTCATCGCCATTATGACTGCTCGACTCTCTTAAATAAGAGTGTGAGTGTTTCTCTTCTATACAGTTGTCCTGGGGATTCTTGCTTTTTTCTGTGAGACTTCCCTCAGACCGAGCGGAAACAATCACTCCAACACTACTGGCGTTGTGCTGCTCCTCAGACGTGTGCTTTTCTTCCCTCTCGTTACTGTGTAATCTGGATGTGGAGTGAACCCTATTCTCTTTGTCCTGTCCATTTTGTGTATCGACTTCCCCATCCCGCTGCATTTGGCTGCTGCCTTTCACGGTTTTATCAGCTACACCGTCGCTTTCGTTTTTAATGACTTCATTTTTAATTTCTAGTGTCTTCTTATTGCCACCTCTGCGGTCATTGTATGCTGCCCCAGACTCTGGGACACAGTTTGGCTGAGGGGGAATACTGGAGGAAGTGGATGAGGAAACTGGAGGCATCGGATGTGAGCTTGGGCCAGTCTCTGACGACTGATACACAAAGGATGGAGATGACGATGAAGCAGGAATATGAGCTTCATTTGCCTTCGCTTCAGAGGCAACTGGATCCTTTGATGAATCAGAGGTGATTACTTTGACATTTGATGTTTGTCCAGTCTGTGGTTGGCTTTGGCTCTGTGACTGAGGGTGAGAGCCAGCTGCTTCAGATCCACTGCTTGCACCGCTCATCTGCCTCACTCTCCCATGTTCCCCCTCAGAAAACTGCTCCTCTCGCTCCACCTTGGTTCCTGAGGAGCCTTCGACTGACAACAATGAGGAGTCTTCATCCACCCCGACATCTATGCTGGCTCCATCTCCGGCCCCTACTGCACTTCCATCTTTGACCGTGCTGGTGCTCGAGGCTGCGCTTGCATTGCGACTCCTCGGCTGTGATGGGAGCACGCTATACGTCGCCTGTTGCATCTGTCCGCTTTCTTTCTTCTTAGGTGAAAGCACTGTGTCAGTAAGGACCATGTGCTGAACTGTGTTTGGTAAATTGGCTACTTGTGAGCTCAAGGCATTAAGACTATTCAAGCCGGCATCCTGCATTTTGTCAACTGAAGAGGATGAATAAACAGAAGAACCTTCGTCTCGGGATCCAATTCCCGTGCCTAGCCCCATTTTACTGCGGCCTGTTGGAGGGAGATTGCTCCCTCCGGCTGCACTCATGCTGTGAGGTTTATGACTGCCACTGCTACCACAACTACTGATGCTGCTATTAGAGTTGGGTGTGGGACTTAACTGAGGCATAGTCTGCAGTAATCTACCATGACCATGGCTGCTACGAGGGTTTGATGTAGGAGGATGTGAAGGACCATGACCTGAGGGGGTTCCATGTGCCTCTGAGACACCCATCAAAGGGGAAGGAGAGGAGCTACAGCTGGGGGAGTGCACTGCCGATGCAGCTGGAGAGGGATTGGAAATTGGGCTAAAGTTTTGGTTAATTTGAGTTTGTTGCGCATTGGGATGCATTGGAGATTTGGTTATTTCTTGGGATGCTGGCTGAGGTATACTGGGATTGGAGGCCTGATGATGTTTAGCATATACAGAGCCTGGAGACTGGCCCTGCATCTTGAGAGGTGTGTCATAACCTATCCCTAAATTGTGCTGCGAGTTGCGGTGCTGTAGTGTGGCTTGCTTGTGAAGTGAATGTGTCTGTGGGGAATATCCAGGATAATTTGAAGCATGGTAACTTTGTTGAACATTCTCCATTGGCCCCACATTGTTAGCAGCAACTGAACTGGAGACTGAATTTGAACTGGAGTTGACACTGGGAGAACTGTTGACTTTGGGATCGAACCCAGCGCTGGCAGCCCCGTCGAGATATCTCTGTGGAGGGGGGCTGTACATTCCTGATGACCCCGTGGATGCGCCACCCTGGGGAGAGTAGTGCGGGTACTGATGGGTCATTCTATGTCCAGAGTGTGGATAGCTCCTATGCTGCTGTCCATGATGGATAGCTGGGAAGGTTTGCCCATGCTGGCGGTGCTGCATCTGAGAACCTGGCACTGGCTGCATTGCAGGGTTCTGACTCATATTATACTGATGAGAGGGAGAGAACGCTCCAGTACCTCCTCCTGAACCAGCACTAGAGGCATAGTCTACTGGATATGGCGACATCAGGCCAGATGACGGTGCAGAGCTAGATCCGGGATGCCGGTACTGGTGAGGTATATGTCCATCAATATTGGGGTACCCAAAACTGTAGCCCATACCTCCCCTTCTGTGCCTGTCCTTTCCACCCACTTGAAAATAGTAATCCATGGTCTCTTTCCTGTAAGGGTTATTACTGCTGCCACTGTGAATGTTACCCTGTGTTGGTGTTGGCTCCACAGCTCCTCTGTTTCTAGCACTGTAAACAAGCATGTGGCTGGCTTGACTTGGGTGGTGATGGCCTCTGTGCAGGCTCTGCTGGTGCATCCCTGCATAATCATCTGTCATCCTCGGGGATATCTGGGGCTCTGCTGGCTGTGGGGGATAGGGAGGTACGCCTCCACCCCTCCCACTGAACCCAGGGGGGAGAGAGGGGGGAACTGGACTGTTAGGAAAATTCTGCATTGTTCAGAAAACTAAAATATCTGTTAGTGTTTATATCAGGGAATGATTCCGATCAGAAACTGGAAGGCTTATGACAGTATGAATAAATGACAAAGAGAGAGTCTACGGCCTGTCAGGAAAAGAAAGAAATGCTTTTGAAATCCACCAAAGAGCAAAGCAATACATATACACATACATATATGTATATATTGCAGCTGTAATAATCACTTTTGTAGTGCCAGCAGTGGATCGGGAGGTTAAACTTAGGATGACATCTCCAGTTTTGGAAAAAGGTCAAACTGCAAAAACTGTACTTTTTAAATGTGAACGTGTACTTTCCAACGGGGGAAAAATGTTCACTTAACAGCTGGGTCTTAGAAAACAGATTCTTCTTTAAGATTTATGTCGTGAAGCAGCTTTCTACTTCAAAAAAAAAAATTAGAAGATTGAGCAGTCATTCCCATGAAGCTGAAGCAGTTTGGCACCGAACAGGCAAAAGATATGGATGATTGCCACATCACCATGTGAGTTTTTCAACCTTAAATGTCTTTACGCATATGAACTCCACACTAATAACAGCTCAAGCAGGCAGAGTTATTTCTGGGTTTAAACGGTGTTACGATCCAACACGGTCTTGCAAAATGGAAAAAAACAAAAAAACAAAAAAATATCTCATTAAAACCATCGAGATTGTGCTCCGTCGCGGCGATCCTTCAGTTCGTCAAAGCGTGTAAGACTGCTGGGACTTGACTCACACCTGTGTGAGACAAAAACTCCAGTAATGGAATCAAGTGGTCTGAATCAAGACCCTCACTCAACATCATCCCAGAGGCGAACGCTCCATGGATATATTCACATCGGCTCTTGGATACAGAGTCCAACGCTTTTTCAGGCGTTCGTTTTCTCGGTCTCTCCTTTTTGGATTTCCTTTTTTAGTTTTTTGCAACTGCATGCAATCATCTGGACTGTAGAAGTATTTGATCCCTATATAGTGACCGTTCTCTCCTTGCCTCCACACATCTTGATGCTTTCCTGTGTCTTCAGCACTTAGCCATCTTACCTTTGTTTTTTTCTGTCAACCATCATTTAATTCTACCTAGTTCCATGGCAACAGTTTTCCAAAAGGAGGGTAATCCATTTATTCCACTTCAGGTTGAGTCAATTCATGCTCCTGTTTTCTGTTTCTCTTCAGTATTTCCATGCAGATGTGTTCATTTCCCATGAACTGCTGACCAGAAAAAAACCTGTTGTCAAAAAAAAAAAGAAAAGATAAATCAAATGCGTGCAGATGTAATGCGCCAACATTTATTAAATATACCTCCTGCTAAAGCTCTGTTGTCGTAGGTAAATATTTATAACTAGCAGTGCACTGATTGCTCACAGGGCAATAGCAAAGTGCATTTTGGGCTAATTGACAGTTTTATACTTATATATTGCATATATTACTTTATTAATTAATTAACTGCAACGACTCAGTGGCAAATACAACATATACGTAACACTAACAAAAAAAACCCCCCTCATACTTTATTTTCAAATGATTGATCTGGGGTCACATATTATCTCAGCATTTCTCATAAGTGCACTTTATTTTCCAGTCAGCCGCATAAATATTACGCTGCACTATTGCAAATGCATTTGCAAAAAAGGGCAATAATCTAAACATGACTTAATGTTGCACAAGCAATCTCATTCAACTTCTGTCTTCTCTACTTAAAAGGCTTTCTGGTCTCGTATCATCGCTTCTCTTTTATCATTCTCTGCGAGTACAGCTTTTACTTTGGTCCACACTTTAACAATGCATGCTTAAGGCGTCTCTTGTGACTGATAAACAGACTTGGTGGCTGAAAGGAGGGTAATCAACAGTCTCTGAGTGAGGCAACAAAATACTCATCCTCACAGGTAAACAACCAACCCTGTGGAGTCAAGACAGAAGCAGTCCATCTGTCCTCTTTTTAAAATGAGAAAAGGAGACCATTAACCTTAATGTGCTTAACTTGTTTTTAAAGGATTTAATTGTTATGGGTGATAATTAAAGGGATGATGCCACCTTTATGGGGTTAGTGCCTTTAATTGTCATGTGTGACATAAGCCTCAATTGTATGTCTCTAATACACTGTAAAATTGTTAATGGCCCTAAAACAACTTTGGATGGCTTCTCCCACTGTGGGGACTTTAACTGAGCAACATTATTGGGCATCACTAGAAGCTGCAAGAAAAACATGACAATGAGCAGGGACCATGTGAGGTTGCAAAACAAACCGATCACACCGTGTCAATCGGACTGAGTCAAACCACACAGCACCATCAAACAGGTCTGATCAAATGCTCCGACGGTCACAGTTAAGGTACACCGGCGATGCAGAGCAACAGCTAAAGTTAGGTGGAGACACTTGGTTTCCATCCTTCTGTGAGCTCACGCTTAGGTTATGGACAGATTATTAATTAATCAAAGCAGCTCGCCGAGCACGACCAGGCGGCAGCATTCATAACACAGAGAGCAGTGCAGCAGCAGCAATAATAAAAACTGGCTCAGTGCAGTCTGTCAGCAAGTCAATCAGCTGCATGGCTGCCTAATTGATACGCAGACGCAATGTTTTTGCAGATAATTATCAAACGCTAGCTCCGTTTTATCTGGACAATTTGTCGTCTCAGACTGCCATCAACAAAACACAGGCTTTTGCACCACAACCTTAGTGGCTATATTAGCCAGTAGCAAGGTATACGCATTACAATTAGCCTTTTAGTGCTGCCTCTTTTTTTCTTTTTAGCTCCTTTAGGTTAGCGTTAGCAACAATACCTCAAATGCTGCATATTAAAATTGTAAGCTAGCCGCATATGTTGAGAGCTAGCTAAGCTAGAACCTCCAGTTAGCATTGTAGCAAGGCAGCTAATTTGCGTTTCTTGCATTTAAGACCCTGCACAAAAGAGTAGTTACAGCAGGCTAAAGGAACAGGGGCAGCCAAGCAGCGTTTAGCCACAAATAGAGAAGTGATTAGGTGCAGATGTTCCCCCCTCACATTATTCAGTGGGGCTGTGAGTAAATGGGTTAGCTAGCATAAATAAGAGACCTGGTGTGGGCACTGCAACAGAAAAATTGCCGTCACGCAGCCAGATATTTTTCTTGAATAAACAGAGCTAACGTTTGCCAGGGAGAGGCAAGTCACTCAGAGACAGGCTAGCTAACACACTGTAGATACCTGAAAACGTAGCAATACAGGCCCCTCGAAGAGTGAAAGGCTGTTTTGTGACAATCCCGCTGCTGTGGCAGGAAACCCCAGTCTAGAGTCGACTCCTCCGCCGCTTTTCCCTCAGCGCTTTTGAGTCCAGACAACCCCGACCAGCGGCGGCGAAGTCGGGGGCCCCGTCACGACACTTAGATCCCGGGCCTTTCTTCCGATCCCCCCTTTTTTCTTTTGTCCTCACCTCCAAAAAATGATGAGAGCGGAGCACAATCGGGGTGCCTGTGGGTCCCGTAACCAGCGAGGTCCATACACCCCCGCCCCCTCCCCTCTTGTTCCCTCGCCTCTCGCTCTCTCTCTCCCCCCCTCTTTCACACACCGCTTAGGTGATTCCACCTATCTCGAAGTAAAATTAAACACATTGCCCTCGCACGAGCCTCCATCAGCACGCGAAGCTTTCAGACGTCAGTTTCCGTCACTAAATTGCATTTGCATGCCTTCATCAGTAGCTCGACTCATTCGTTTTCCTGTTGGACTACTGTTTTTTTCCCCTTCTTCTTGCAACAGAAAGACCGCCTTAAAAATGCATACACACTCATATTCCTGCACCCCCTCCCTCATCTCTCTCCATCACATCCCTCCCTCCCTGCCTCCCTCTCTCAAGCTTTTGCTATTTCATTGATTTTTACCTATGTCTACAATCAAATCCAAGACTATCCTAATATAGCAAAAGGCAAATTTTGCATGTGTGTCTGAGTATGTTGCCTCTGCCCCTTTGTTCTTATTTCATCTCAAGTGAAAGTGAATTAGCCTGATGAAGGCACCGTGGCTACAAAGGCAACATGGAGAGGAGACGGGGCTGGATGGAATGGTAGGTTAATGAAGGCAACAAATGAAAGGTAATTTGTGAGCAAAGAGGTGCGCCTGTATTAGAGGAAGATTGCAGTGCAGTGGACGAAGTTCACAGTGGTCTCTTAATGCTCAAACAGATCTATTACACACACAGTCCAGCTGTATTTCCCCTGTTTTGGCACAAAGAAAAGCCACTTAAGTCATTATGATAATAATATGTAACCATTGGTTAATGTTTGACAGGACAGACTCAGAATATCATCATGGCCGGGACAACAATATAGGTGCTACAAACAATCCTTTTCCCATTAAATTTATTGTGTTGTCTGTGCCTCAGCTTTTCTGCTCTCACACAGGGCCACTGAGTGCAGTACAGACCCACTCACACTCTCCTGCCATCATAATTACGTGCCCTATGCCCTCCATCCATGGTGCTGCACTTTTAATATACTGCAGTGTGTGTTACATGCAAACACGCATTCTGCCTGTGCGTCCGTGTGTGTGTGTGCAGCTCTCTTCATACTCTCTCTTCCTTTCACCACATGTATTGAAAAACACACACGCACATACTGGCAAAACACAATCCCAAAACTCCAGTCTGAAACTCACAAGCGCACCGTTTGCGCACAAGCGTGCACATCCGCATGCAGCCACTCATTTAACCTGCCAATCACCACAGTAAAACCTCTCTTTTTCTAACCAGCAGTTCAATACATTTCATTCCCTTGCAGATACACGTCTATTTCTATCATAGTTGCCATAGCAACTGCATCACAGAGCCTTAACTGTGGATAATTTTTAAGGCTACGTATCTACATTTCTGTGTGTGTGTGTGTGTGTGTGTGTGTGTGTGTTTTCCCTTCTATGAACGATTTCATGCAGACACTGTTGTTTGCTGGTAAAAGAAAAACGTTCAAGCACGAATCGCTCGCGAGCAGTTGTGTACTTGTATCGCCACCAAGTCAAAATGAAAGAGCTGAGAGGCGACATAAAGGGCTCATACTCTGGGCTGGCAAGTCAGCCTAGCCAGGCCTATCCAATCAACACGAGCGCCTGCTGGGATGCACACAGACTCTTTCCATCATGTACAAGGTCACTAAATCTTGTACAGACGAGTGTCAAAGGCACAGCTGTAAAGAAAGCAACCGGTACTGAATACACTTATATGAATAAGCCAAACCCCCTAGCATTAAAATGTTATACCCACATAACCTGTATTAACTTATGAAACTTTCTTTAGATATCCAATTTAAATCATCGTATATTTAATAATGATAATTATACTTAAACATATGATATGTATGGGGCTGGGGGGGGGGGGGGGGGTATTCTGATTACATGTAATTGGGATAATCAACCTGTATAACCTGTGAGGAGACATGTTATCCAATCATAGCTACATTGTCACAGATTGCTTCATTATATGATGATTAATTCTTAGAACTGTGACATTTATTACATCTTTCTTTATGACAACCAGCGCTTTTAACTCATGAACAGTGCATCTAGACTACAGTAGTGTGCAAAAGTCTTGAACCACCCATTCCCTCGCTGAGCCGCTCGTTTATTTAATTTTTGCTTGGACAATGGGAAACAGGTGCAGTGACTTATTGGATCTTGCACACATAAATGAAAACCCTGTATATAAGGAAAAATCTCTACAATTCTAGCAGACTTTGAAAGTTAATATTTGGTATGACCACAAGCTTTTCTGTAACACAGTCTGATCTCTCTTCCTTAAGAAGTCTTCAGGAATAGTTCTCCAGGCTTCTTCAAGGACATTCAAAGCACTTCTTTGGATGTTGGCTGCCTTTTGTTCTGTCCTCTGTCAAGATGACCCCACACTGCTTCAGTAATGTTGAGGCCAGTCCATCAGTGACGATGCTCCATTGTGTGTTTTTATTTTGCTATCCAGGTATGCTTTCACTGCACTGGCTGTGTGTTTGGGATCATTGTCATGCTGGAAAATGAAGCAGTGGCCAGTCAGACAATTTCCAGATGGTACTCTATGGTGGATCAAAATCTGATGGTACTTTTCCATGTTTGTAATTCTTTCAGTTCTGACAAGATCCCCATCGTTGCTGGCTGAAATGCAGAGCCAAAGCATAACAGAGCCTCCACCATGGCTGTAGACACTCAGTGTTGTCCCTCTCTACTGAACTCCTCAGTATAGATCGATGACAATTTGAACCAAAAATATCAAATTTGGATTAATCACTCCATCAGAATTGTTAATGCTGATTTTCAATCCAGTTCTTGAGCGATTTTGCATACCTCAGCCTTTTCCTCCTGTTTCTAAACACTGTCTTTTTAACTGAGACCATTTATGATAAGGGTTCAGTGAACAGTAGACGGATTAGTTGAAGGCCCAGATGCACCTCTCACATCTTGTTTCAAGTCTGCAGGATTTTTCCTGTATTTCTTATAGATATGAATTTCACATACTGTTCAGCTACTTTTCTTTGGCCTGCCACTTCTTTTTCTTCCAGATTGAGATTTTACAGATCCCGGAATGAATCTGAGAACTGAGCCATAAGCCGACTACATCACTGCAGCCTGACAGAAGCAAAACAGGCACGTTTTGACACTATCTACAGAAATTTGAGTCAGTATTTCCACTAAAGGCATTTCCGTCAAAACTAAGTACATCAAAGCATACAGAAGGTCTACAGCTCAGATATGTGGACAAGATAATGCCATTACGGCAAGCAAATGGATAATTAAAGCTCAGCTGGAACTTAGCTTTATAACAATGGCACATGCAGAGAATAGATGGTTGCACTGTGCTCTCACCGCTCGCTCTGAATACAATCCATTCTCAAGTGTCACCTTTATCTAGAAGCACGAGACTCATTAGAAAGTTCCTATTGCCTACTGACTATTTTATAACATTTCTTAGAGTCAGTGGTTCCCAGAACAGAGCAGCCAATTCTGAGAGGACAAATGTACTGTGTACATTTGGTTACTATTGCTTGAAATATGTAAGCTAATATTTATTTGTTTGCATTGAGGATTGTACATTAAAAATAAATCACTCTTAATTTGAAGGTTCTGTTAGTAAAAGTAATTGGCTTTAATCTTGCAAAACCGTGAATAACAATTGGTTTTGAAAATCGAAAATATTTGGCACCTCATACGTGAAGGTTTACTAAAAACATGGCACAGTCCCAGGCTACATTAGCATCCATGTGGTTCACACATCAGCATCTAGTGATCTGCCCCAAGGTAGCAATAATTTGCAGTTTCCTTGATGACCACATGGAGTCAGAGTCATACAACAAACATTCAGCTGTTCTCTAATGCTCAAGAGCTGGCCTTGCATTTCAGCAGGCTACATATATATATATATATATATATATATATATATATATATATATATATATATATATATATATATATATATATATATATATGTATAAATCAGTGTCCATCTATCCCTTTGAAGTGCATGCTTCTAAAGTTATGCTCTAGTACAATTTCACAGTCTTTGATCCTTCTCCGTCCCAAGTGTCTTACAATATCACAATTAGTGTCCCACGGACATTAAGTGTTATATCAGTACAGTGGGGCTGCTTTGATAATGTATGGCTGAGAACATATTTCTGAGGACAGAGAGAAATGAGATCTTGATTGCTCCTAGGTGTGGTGACCCTCTCACAATCTCAGTGAAACTCCTTCAGATCAAAGAGTATGATGCAGCCCAGTTGAAATGCAGCAGCAATTCTCTGAATCTGTGACCTTAACAGTCTGGTCTGATGATGCAAAGAAGAATTCCCCTGAAAGGGACATGCTCAGTACTCCCTTTGTCCACCAACATTAAGGTGATTTCCCCCCATCGAACCAGTGATTTTCAGCACAAGCAGTGTAAAAGCACACACTCTAAATTTGCTCGTTCTCGCGCAAACAAAGAGATATGTCTGCACTCACCTGTTTCTGATCCTTTTGCTTGTTCACCAAAATGAGAGGTAGTTTAAGGCACTGAACGGATCCACAGCACTGTCAGTGGTGAGCAGTGGTAAGCAGTGGACAGCAGGGAGCGCTCTCTCCTAACATCCCTCGGCGCTCTAGCACGACTCGCTCTCACACTGAGGCCTGCTGCCACACTCTCCCCGTCTCCTAGCAACCTCCGAACCCTGCCTCCAATCACTACGGATACCGAGAGGGAAGGAGGGAGGGTGGGATAGTGAGGAAGAGGGAGGAGAGGAAGAAGAGGTGGTGAGTCTGGCCTGGCATCAACATCCAAGCTAGCAAAACTGAAAGTGTGCAGAGCTTGAGGTAGCAAGTTGAAGCAATGGTTTTCTAGAGTGGGTGGGGTAGGGTGTGTGTGTGTGTCAGTAGGGGGGAGATGAGCAAGGAAAGGTAAATCATGAAGCCGAGGTTCTCAGGGACAGATTGAGATCATAATTCAAATCAGCCATATTACAGATTGTGAAGTGGAGGAGAGTGATTGCCTCAATTAAGCCAGTTTGTCTTGAGGGTCCTCTTTGCTTAGTCTGCACACCTCACAGTCCCTCCTCTTTCAGCATCTCCTCCCGACTCCTCCCGACCTTCTCCTGTAGCCCATTAAATTTGATGGTGCCATCATCATCTGTGTTCTGTCCTTGTGAGTCACGGCTGGCCCCTGTGCTTTATGACTCTATGGCTCTTCTTCCTTGGGGGGTCCGTGCCCTATCTGTCTGCGTAATCTATGTTTCTCGGTGACCGCGCGCGTGTGCACCGAGATAAAAAAATGTGCACATATATGGATAACATGCAGTCCCGCACGACATCACGCACATGTCGCGTGTACACGTGCAGCTGTCCGCACCGCCACGTCACGTAGCATCATTCTGCGGATATGTCATCCACGCCGAACACCTCGCACGCAGGCCCACACACAGTACTCGTCACTCACAGTAACAAAACACAAGCTTTCACACGCTCCTTGTGCGAGGCTACAGTGACCTTAGACACTGCCCTCCCCCTTCCCAACCCCTGTGGCAGCTGTCATGTGGGGATGTGGCACACTGATACACGCATGACAGAGTTTAGTCAGGAAGACGGAGCCATGATCCGTGTCAGGTTGATGCACAACAGGAGTCACCCGGGTGAAGGCTGACAGGTTGTGTGCGGCTTGCAGCAAATGCAAACAAATACGATGCTTGAAGAGAAGGTGCAACATTTTGCCTGCAGGAAATGGAGAATACACAGAGAAAATTATGAATGTTATATTAAAGAAATACAGATGAGTGGGGGTGTTGAGAGGGGGTGTTGTGGCACTGCAGATAAACGTTGCTAATACAGTTCAACCTATACGATTATTATGGTTGCTGTATTATTTACTGTACCTACCCTGTAATTCATTCTCAACAGGACAGCATCGGGTCAGCAATAATATATATGGAGAAATAATTCCCATGAAGATATGAGAATAATGATCATAATCTTTGAACTATTAGTAATATTATTAACGTTGTCTGACTACAGCAACTGTTTTTTCTATTTATGATAGCTTAGTTGAGTTATGTGGATCAAATATGTGGACACATGGCTTCACAAAGCATTCAGAGAGTACAGAGAACAGGTTTACTTTATGGATATGCAGAGCTAAAGAACAATATCAAGAAAACTTAACTTACATATAGCTTTTTCAAACCATACCTGTACATATACCAGTCAGCCTCTGTTGTAGTGTGATGCATTATGAGATATGATAATATACAATATAGCTCATCTTTGATATGCAAACTAATGTGATGTGATATAATAGGAGATTTTAAAATATACAATATACTGGCCCTTAATAAACATGAAGCAGTACCTTTGACTAAAATGCAACTGAAATATACCAAATTAAAGGTTTATTTATTCAAATAATTATCTATTAGGGGAAATATGCTTGCTATTGAATTTATACCAATCAAGTAAAGTTCATTGTTTTTTACATTGTACTTAAGCAACAAAATTACATTGAAAATTACATGTAATCAAATTACTTAAAGTCAACATTTCAGTCATAGACAGTTTTTTGAGTGTACATGATATCTTTGTATACAGTACACACAGTGGGATATGATGTGATACAAAATATGATGCAACATACAATATGGTGCAATACGACACAATATAGTATGATACAGTGTGTTAAAATACAATACAATACAATACCATGCAATATGGCATGAGATGAAACAATGTAATGCGAATTGATACAATGTAAGCCAAAACAATGCAACGCCATGAAGCATGAGATGAGCCAAACAAACTGAAACAATGTGATGCAAGGATACAAAACTACAACTGTTACCCTCATTAGTAATTATTAAACTCCTCCTCATTCTCTTGCTTATTACTCCCAGCCAGTCATGGTAGATGGTTGCCTCTCCATGCTATAGGTTTCTTCCTGTTTAAAGGGAGTTTTTCCTTCCCACTGTTGCCAACTGCTTGCTCACAGGGGGTCATGTAGTTTTCAGGAATCTTTCTAATATTGTAATATAAAGTGCCCCGAGGCAACTTCAGGTTGTTGTCGATTGGTGCTATATAGATAAAATGTAACCAAATCAAATCAAAAAATTCAACAGAACCACTGAATTAAAAGTGTATCCTGTACTTCCCAGCATTGCCACAACATCAGAAAAACAGCCCACCCTCTGGAGAAATCCAGGAAGATATACTGTGTGCCTGAAAAACTCCACGCTACAGAGGAGATAAAGGCGAAAAAGAGAGAACATGTGTATGTATCTGTACGCGTGTATCGTGTCTGCATATGCGTGTGAGACATTGATGAAAAGCGAAAACGCTGGCTGCTGTTGCCGAGGCAACCATCTCTCTCCCCTCTCTTCTTTAACCCTTTCTCCACAGCACTTCCTTTTCACCTTCTGTCTTTGTATCATAGTGATCTCTCACTTGTTGATGTTCTATCACCCCATCTGTCCCTCTCTGTGTCTCTAGGCATCTCTCTACTCTCCAGCTCTCTCTCTACTCGCAGGTCTACTTCTCCCTGTAATGCAAAATCCTGAACCGTGAGCTACTCTGTATCCTCTTCATCTTGATTATTCATCCTCGTCATGTTGGCCCACCTGTCATGTCTGCACACATGTGCTTTGATGACTGTGAGTCATTTCGTGCCGTATCAGGAACTAAATATTTCAAGTCAGGTTTCAGTGATCACTTGAAAACTTCAACACGCAGTGCAAGAAAGCCACTGCTGGCACGTGAGAAGGTGACTGTCTAGCCTGAAACAGTAAAAAGTGCAGATCTTGAAGTATGTGAATTAGTGTACACATTAAATGTCAGTGATATGGCAAAATATTAGAAGTGCGCCACCTTGTTGTGAGTACCACGTTACTTAGACTGTGATATTACATGTAAGTCTTACAGTGAAGGGACTACTAAGAAAACACCCGACATTCAAATATGTTATGACAGGAATGGTTTGGGATTACATTTATTTGACCCTTCTTTTTGCCTCATTTATGTCCTCAGTAAACACTTGTGTTAAGGTCTTCTTTAACACTTTGTATATGTAATCAATTTAAGACTCTATCAAAGTCAAAAGGGAGGCTAAAGCACTGCAGGCTTAAGGCCTCTGCTATCTGGACTGACATGTCACAATGTCACAAATATGTCACAATTGGATCTTCCCTTTTTCGTCTTCATTAATTTAAATGGCGAAACGAAAAAACAATTAAAAAAAATAAGACGATCGCTAAATTTCTGATCTCAAGGTTTCAGAATGAGTCCCTTCAAACCAATGGGCAACATCACACTGGCTAGGATCGTACCATTTTCCACCTTTAGGACCTTTTAGTTATCTGCCAACCAATCCAAGCCAGTGAACAGACCTGATCTACAGATCTGACATGTTCAAACTTTTTGAACATGTTAAATAATCTGAGCCTGGCTAGATTTCCTTCTTCTGTTTTTTAAAATTTTCTATCATTCCTTTATCTTGACTGTATTTTGATCTAATTTTGAATTGCAAGAACTTCAGGCCAAATCAAATCAAACTGACATTTGCAAGTAAAATAAAAACTCGCTCCTCTATTTGCTGTGATGAACGTCTGCCAAATGGAAAGCTGGACATTTAGAAGTCATAAAAACACCATGCCAGCGACCACACTGACTGCTGCTGACTTGGAGTATTTATTATTCAGGTCTGCAAATCACAGGATCATGAAATAAGTCTTTGCCACATCGTCTTGCTCCGCTGCCCGCACCGTGAATGCTGGTGTGTGCGCTGTCCACCTGCGGCGTGAAATTAGCACCTGATGTTCTTCCAAAAGGATCTCGATGCACGGTAACACAGGCGATCGCAGCGGTTCACAGTGTGCAGTGTGTGTCTGTGTAACAGGCACGTGTCAAACACAATGCATCTGCCTTCCATTAGATCGAAAGCAGGAATTAGGTTGAGTTAAACAATTCAGCTGTCTGTCTTACATTTACTGCCCAGTGAGGCCAAAAATGCATTATTGGCATGTCATTATTGGCTGTGAATAGCCTCCTGCACTCACTTTTTGACATAATACAGTATATCCTGTTGCTAGGTAACTGTTAATTGTTAATATGCAGGCACTTCATGAGAAGTAGAAATCGAAGGGACAGGCAGCGATAGAGGAAAGTAAGAGAGAAAGCCGAGCAACATTATGCAAGCAAATTACTCCTCTAAGGACGCGCGGTTAAAGGATGAAGTGACTTGCATCACTCAGATGGAGGCTTGCTTTATTGGACTACAGTGCTGCAGCACCTATACTATTTTAATCTGCCCCCTTTTACCTCTATTTTCCCACCATCCAGCTCGCCCATTCATTCTCCATAATCCAGTGAACTCTCATCCATAACTCACTGGCCCCTCTTTCTTTTATTACCACGATGGCCCCTCCACCTCTCTCACCATCCTAATAATTCAGGCTGACGCACAATATAAGGGGGTCTCGGAGAGAGAGTGAGTAAGAGTGGGATAAAGAGAGTATAGGGTGATGGATTAGGTGATAGGCAGATAAATAGGAAGGAGCGACAGAGCGCAGCAATGTTGAGAGGCAGGCAGAGAGCAAGGTTTTGGCTCTGAGTGGCTCTTGAGTTGTGAAAGCTTCAACGAGGCAAAAATACAAAACTGTGACATATTTCATATTTAAGGTGCGCTACCTCACATGACTTTTACTCGTGAATCTTACTAATATATTTCTCTTTTTTTCCCTTCCCGTTCACACCTTACTCCCATCATCAATAATTAAATAAGTCTTGCTTGCCAGTGTGACTGAAAAATTAATGGGAGCTAGAATTGGTGGTTGGGTGGGTGGAGGTTCGAGGGATGATGGATGGGGAGGTGGGTGTCATCATAGCCAGGGCGGGTGACAGGAGGCCTGCTGTGTGGAGGAATATGCAAAAGGCTCACGGACAGAGAAGAGAGGAGGCATTTCAGGTTGATGCCAGAGTAGTTAGTCCCAGACTCGCAGCCACATGCATTGCAGTTGAAGCACCATCACCACTAGCGTGTTTGAAGCACCTGGCTGTGTTTGCCAAGGTTGCTCTTGTCAGCAGGTTTGCTTTTGTCTTTGGCAGATTCCTGTTTTCATCCTTACTATTTTGGAAGGTAGTAGAATTGATGGTCTCGAGTCTTACATGCATCTCACTTTTCCTTCATGACTTACACTCTCTGCCCCCACCCACAACTTTTCTTCTGTAAACCGTTCATTCCACCACCTTCTTTCTAAGTGTACTTTTTTGGTTATGGTTGCTATGGCGCTTTGGTCAAAGCTAAAATTTCTTAAAAACTATGACAAACCTTTTCTTTAAACCAACATCCATCCCCACAGAACCAATCACAGTGACTTTTCCTTGAAGTCGACTTTTGTCGTGTCCAAATTCATGGGCTGCATCTTCCTGAGGACCCGGCCTTTGCGGCCTACGTGGGCCGGGTCCTCAGAAGGTCGGGTAGGCCGTAAAATTGGACAGTCTAGCCTTCAGATATGCGTCACCACAATCTCGGTGGAGTTTAATAAACTCGGCCGTCTGCTCCTTCCTATCTAAAATATAACAGGACACTGGTGTAAATTCTCGACCATCTCACACTTCTGTCTATTCAGCTGTGTGAAAACCAAGGAGGAACCCACCCAGGGGCTTAATAAAGTTTTATTTTATCTAATCTAATAACTTTAATCTCAGCCAAACAAATTTACTAACGAAATAAATAAAACACTGAAAAAAGCCAAACAATAACATTTTTAGGTTGTGTAAGTGACTTATATATTACGTTTAACCTGAGTAGCGAAAGTACCTGAAAATGATGTGCCGGGAGTTGTGCCGTTCTTGGCGGCTCTAGTGACCCTCGAGCTCCCGGCTAGCTGTCGAGCTGGTGGGTAACAGGCGTCTCTGAAAACTTCGGAGCACTTTTGCAAATATGTGATATCTTGATAAACCGAGCAGATATTTGAAGCTTAGACACCCACATACTCGCCTGAAAATATGTTAAAAGTTTATTTTGTGACCCAGAAAGAGTAATAAGAGTAATATTAAAAACTCTGTGAATTCTGGGATATGGTGGGCCACGAAGGATACACCTGACCCATCCTTCAAATTCGGGGAAAAGGAGGACGCATTTGTCGGCTGCATTCAGAGGAGTCTATGAATTTGGACAGCCTTCGTCGCGTTGCTGTGATGTAATCAGCCTACAAATGCGTCCTCAGGAGGATGCAGCCCATGAATTTGGACATCCCCTTTGATTAAACTGAGCCACTGTTTCTAAGTTCCCATATTATGTAATGTAATGGTTTAGTTTATTTTAAAATAGTGCAAATCATGTTTAAATCCCATTCAATTGCTTTTTTAATTCATCTAATTTTTTTACTACCCCCCCACCAAAAAATAAAATAAAATAAAATTAGATGAATAAAAAAGAAAACAAACAAAAAACTAAGCAAAGCAAAACAAATGTATACTTCTGATGTTAGGGACAAATTAAATAAGCTAAGATAGTGACGGAAAGTGCTTTCTATATAGTAGCATTATCATTATGGCCTATGCGGAAATCACGCTTAGCCTGTAAATTGATATGTATGCAGAAGTTGCAGTACCACCAAGAGGAGGCAGAGAGTCACTACTAACTAAAGAAGATATGACGTACAGGCTCCTTCTATCCCAGGTAAGATTAAGCCAGATGACTGATAAGTATTTATGTGTAAATGTGTTAGTAATGCGTCTTTAAACGTTTTTTACCTTGTAAATGAAGCAGCAGCTCACTCAAAATTCTGCATGTGTGTCTTTTACATTCTTTGCTGTGATACTGGGTTGCATTATGTCAGAATTCCCACACTGTGTCTTTTGTCCTATCTCCCTCCTTTCACGCACCAAATGGTCGCAGCAGATGGCCCCGCCCCTCTCTGAGCCTGGTTCTGCTGGAGGTTTCTTCCTGTTAAAAGGGAGTTTTTCCTTCCCACTGTCACCAAGTGGTTGCTCATAGGGGGACATCGGCTTTTGGGGGGTTTTCTGTTTTTGAAAAGTGAAACCAGATGTACTTAAAACTGACATTTTTTTTATAATTGCCAAGGGTCAAGCGCTATCGCTGGGAAAAGTCTTTGGTTGCTATAGGAATCCATGGGAAAACAGCCTTCACCCCAAAAACAGTAACAACCATTTTCTGATGTTTGGAGTCACACTGAGTAGTAAGTCTGTTTTATAAGGTCATTCTACGAGTCATAAACGAAGACTAACCAAGAAATGCTTATTGGGCCCTGCTCCGATTGGTGCATGGATACACTGCCCTGACGTGACTGGTCCCAGCTGGAGGACCCGCCCATTAAAAGGATGATGGAGTGCCATGGCAGGAGAGGTTCTCCCGTTTCTCCTCACGACCCACCAGTGTGGCTTGAAAGTTGTGGAAGTGGAGTGGGTAGGCGTGAGCTGCCGTTTCTTTTGATCACCCATTTTTTCCTATTTTGAATTAGTTAAGGAGGTCAGACTCTGTCTTTATTTTTGACTTTGTTTTGGTAAGGTCAGGAATGCGGGATTTGTGTTGACACTCCCGTTTGTGTTGTTCCTCTTTTTCACTTTATAAATAAATGGCATTTAAAGAACGAAAAAAGAAAAAAAGAAAAAAAGAAGAAATGCTTATTGACTAACTACTTCTCATGTGTAATGCTACCGTTGCCATGTCCATCTTTTATATACAGTCTATGGACAGAACATAGAGTAGATATCGACAGAAGTTCATTTTGAAAAGAATCGTTAAAAACGAGAAAGAAGTCTGACCAGAAAGGCCACACACAGGTTAACTCGACATGATATAGACCTGATGTTGAAAATGTGAGCAGTCGGGAGTTAGTGTGCACTGGAGAGGGAAAGCGTGTGCTGTAAGTCTCAGTACTGTACCTTGTGAAGCAATCTTTGAGTCACTGCTACTGACAAACAACCCTATCAAACCTCTGCAGATATATTGCACTCATTCTGTACTATGGAGCAGTAAAAATCCTAATGCATCTTTAAGTCACTCTGGATAAGACGCGCTTGATAAAATGCCAGAATGGGAAGTTTACAGCCCAGCTCGTAACAAGAGTGAAAAACAAAAACTTTTTTCTTTTGGATTGACGTCGATTTTGAAACAAAAAGGTAAAAAAAAAAAAGTGTAGTGACGAGAACAGTTAATGGCTAAATGAATTCAAATTTGACTAACCTTGTAGTTGCATGCAAATCCTCTACAAGACATGAATCCTGCATCAAATGGAGTTTATATATCTCCAGACATCAGTAGCCTAGCTAAATGCAACTTTTTTTCTGCTTTGATTTCCTCCGGGAGGTTTTGTCTGTATCCGGCTGTACAGAATGTCCTGTTTATTATTCATACATTTAAATAAATTTGCACAAGGGACCTGCTCAGTACAAGCACAATATAACACTTCTGGAGACTGCTGAAAGATAAATGCCCTTCTCAATGTCAGTTTGATGGCAATTGTTGAAACAGGGGAGCGTTTTGTTCATTTACTTTCATCATCCAGATTTTGCAACCTGTCCTGCTATTTTGACCCGAAGGAACACTCTAATTTTCCTACTATCCTATATATACTATTACAGTGGTGGATACTCATATTAAACACAGTATTAGATAAATAAGGATATTTTGAACAAGTAATTATGTAAAACTGGGTGCACATATTAAAATATGGAGCCATAAATGAGCATAACAGGCACCTTTTATGTCTTCTAAAAGACACTGTGGGTACATTGTGTTAAAACACTTCATTAGAGGTGAATTAATGAGCGCCAGTGTAGTTTGGACCTCTTATATTTGAGAGCAACAGCTGTGCTTAAGGAAGGGGTCTCTCACTTTGACAAAGTCCTGTGAGGGTCCATCAGAGCAGAGTTAGTGATGGGGTAGAGGAGAGAGCAGCCTGAGAGAGCAGCCTGAGAGAACCCCGAGGGGGCTGGACGGGATTAGACGAGGCTGTGCGGCCTGCCAGCAGCAGTGTGGGTTGTAGAGAGGGCAGACCCAGACCCAGGCACTCCACCATACCGTCACCATATGGCCCTGGTTTCTCATGCAGCCCTCTCCATCGCTCTTCCCCTCTCCCAGGAATTCCTGTCATTTCTGCCAGATATGAGAGATAGAGAGCCAACTTGTGTGTGACAGAGAGATGATGCATTTGCAAGCACCATGACGAATGTGTCTATGAACGAGAGCGGGAAGAGAAGAAATACCCACATGAAGGGTTTTAAATTAGGCTGGTATGCTCAAACAAGGGGGGGATAAAGGAAACGTATAGAACTAAACCGACTGCTTCCAGCCCAGTGGAAAGACCAACTGTGTGAAAGCCTGGGGACATGAAAGCCATACGCAAGAGATGCTTCTCTTGCATAAAACTAAATAATGAGTGTAAAGTAAAAACTCAAATTACTTCTTTGTAGCAGCATAAAAAAGGGTTCGTCTCAAATAAACAATCTGTTACTGGGTGAAACTAAGCACCTGTCAGCTGTTAAGGGGCTCTAATTCATATTTAGTAAAGCACCTACAGTATATGCTGAGTGCCATCTCACATCCCTGGTGGTGAGGCACATTGAAGAGGAGATGCCAGCCCTTCAGCTCTGAAACCATGGTGGCTGGCATTCAGCCAAAGCTGGTAATCTTGTGGTTAGTGATGTAGTGGAGGGCACGCTGCAAATATCAACTTGCTATGCAAAGGTAAAGTTATCACACTCAAAGGTACAATAGGCTAAACACCCTGTGGACTATAACCAACATGAGCAAGCTAATTATGGTAATGTACTCTAATGAGTTAGGTAACCCTGTAACAGATTCATCTTCAGTGACGGTATTCTTAGTAAGTCGGTTTTGAATGCAGCCTTATCCAAGCTTGCATAGATACATATTGAGTTGAACTTGAAGGGGGTCCAGAAGTGTGTTCATGTATGGTTCAGTGCCACAGACTGTATATAAAAGATGGACATAGCTTGGAAAGTGAAATCAACATTCAAGTGCTGTAACTCTTTACCGTTTGGAAGCCTAATAGGAGTAACTCTTGAAGCTCTTTTCTAAACTGCACAGTTTCTATGACATTTCAGGCCAGCTTATAGAACAAAATGATTGGCTGTGACATCAGAAGTGAGCAAGGGTGATTCCTGTCTATGCAGCTACTATTGAAAATGATCTCATGGTCGTCAAACCACATTTTTATTGATATATACCAGGGGTGGGCAACTCCAGGCCTCGAGGGCCAGTGTCCTGCAGGTTTTTGATCTCACCCTCGGTCAAGACACCTGAATCAAATGATTAGTTCATTACCAGGCCTCTGGAGAACTTCAAGACATGTTGAGGAGGTATTTTAGCCATTTGAATCAGCTGTGTTGGATCAAGGACGCATCTAAAACCTGCAGCACACCGGCCCTCGAGTTGCCCAACCCTGATATATACTGAGGTGTTGTTAAGGGTACAAAGAAGAGACTGTGGGAAAAGAGCCCTGTGGTTCACTGTTCTGACCTCAGTAAACACCTTCTTGGTGACTTTATGATTATGGTCCCTATTAGTGTCCATAAAGACCATAAAACAGGGTTTGCTGCACCTAATGATTGCCAAGTCACTAGCATGTAGGCACACTCTATCCCTCCTTAGTCAAGCCCTCTCTTTATCACATGCTTAAATACCAAGATGGTACTGGGCAAAAGCTCA
Organism: Copadichromis virginalis; assembly: GCF_057382275.1. Taxonomy (NCBI): domain Eukaryota; kingdom Metazoa; phylum Chordata; class Actinopteri; order Cichliformes; family Cichlidae; genus Copadichromis; species Copadichromis virginalis. The sequence continues at coordinate 11,492,074 of NC_140621.1, forward strand.
GAATGAGACTTCCCAATGATGTCATAGTGGCCATGTCCATCATTTATCTACAGGCTATCACCAATTCTTTGAAATTCAGATAAACACCAAAAAGCTTAAGAAGAGACCACATACGCGTGAAACTTATAGTTTTTTATTATTAATACTCAACACTTCATTTTGTTCATCATGTACAAAGAGAAAGAATAGTCTTATGTCAGCACTTATAATTGTAGATATCAGTATGATCCTTATTAGAAGTACCTTAATGATGTTTTTTTGCAACTTTGTCATGATGTGGTTAATTTTGTTATTGAGATTACTTTGTTTCCATAAAAAAAAAAGAAAATGAAGGTAAATATTTTCCCCAGTATTCAGTATATACACAACCTGTACAATTATTTGTTTTTGTGTGGTTTTTCTGTTTGTACGGTGTAAAAATTTTGGCATTGTTTCAAAGTAAAGGGCCACAAAAAGAGAAAAGAATGGCCAAGAATAATATTATGTATACAATTGATATTATTTCTATGTTACATTTTTTTTTGTCACCCACAGTTAATTCAATCAGGCTATGTTTGTGATTTCATAAACCTGTTAACCTTGTGAAATACATTTGGTAGCAACCCCTTATGTCATCGGCAATTTTCACCCAGTTAGCGCGACCGATTCTCAATCTGTGAATGATGACGGTGGAAAATCGCAATATTAAAAACAAAACAAACTGTACACAGTTTCGTAGAAAGTTTTGTGTGCGTCAGTAAAAAGCGAGATTTGTAACACACATTAAGAGAGGCTTAAAATATTTTCTGTCATGAATAAGAATGAACAAATCACACGGACCTTCAGAATAAATCAGCTATATAACATCACAGTATAGTTCCTTCTGTCTGCACCGGGTGAAATCACACTTATTTATTACAAAATTAGCAGTTCAGAGTCAATTATGAAAGCTGGAAATATGAGAAACTTCTCAAATACCCTTTATCCAAAACATCCACATAGAAAAAAAGAAGGGGAAAAAAAAGCATTTTCAACAAGTCAGATTAACCATTACATCGCTCCCTGCAGACGACTGTCAGGCTGGTATTTGGTCCCATGTGTCATTAATACTGACAAAAAAAAAAACCCCGCACACACGTCATCTGGGGTGATATTTACATCCTCCACTCTCAGGATGTTCCAGCCTGCTAATTTGCCCCCCCCAAAAAAGGACAAGACAAGAAAAGGAAAAAAAAGGGGGAAAGTGCCAGTGTTTTCCCCTATGTGAACTATCTGAACAAATGTGTGCAGAGAGAAGGGAAGCTGGGAACAATTTGGCCTTAAGGGAAATAAAGGCTTCCAAATGAGCCCTGCTTACTCTGCAGCACAGACCGATCTGAAGCTGGAGGTGCTAAAGGTCTGATGATAGCATGCTCACCGCAGCGCCAGGTACACCTCCCAACCAGTGGTAGCAAACTAGTTACCCTCCAAATCCTGACAAAATGAAATGAAATAAAATAAAATGTGGCGTACAGTAAGAAGATTTTCTGTTTGGTCATGCTGTTTATTGCAAATGAGGAGAATAAGAAAAAAATCTGCAAACCTAACAGAGTCTATGTGCACACTGATACTTTTTTCACTTTTCAATCAAGCCCTCTAGAGATACAAAAAAAAAGGGGGGGGGCAAAACAGAAGAGAGATGAATTTCTCCTTTCGGGGCTGATGAGAAGATTATAGAGACTTATTGGCATCAGTACCATACAGAATAAGAGCGAGGAAATCGCTTCTGACTGTGTGAAAACAAGAAAAAAGAAGAAAAAACCTGCATATGTACACAACAGATTACAAACGATACTTCCTTTCTCAAACAGACAAATACAAGGTGGCACACAAAACAAATCAGGATCCGAAGCATATGAGTTGTTTCCAGCTGTCAAGTAGCACAGTTGAGTAACAAGCGAGCGAAAACGGTGCAACGGCAGTTTATTCACCCATAGCAAAGAGAAAAGAACAAAGAAACCGCTGCACAGAGACATGACGGAAGAGATGTTTCACCTTTTAATAAGGGGTTGTACAAATGCATTTCAGCTTCACATAACTGAGATGAAACTGCACTCGTTCACGGTTTTCTCCACAAGATTGTGCCTAAATCCTCAGCAATATCACAATATCAACACTGGGGCAAGTCCAGTGTGCATTTGTGTGTGTGTGTGTGCATGTGTGTATCTTCCTTATTTACCACAGTGATGTCTATCCCAAACAGAGATATAACAGGATAGGCCGGACTGACAATGGCTCTAAATTCTGTGTGCAATCACCGTTAGAGCCCACATCGAAAAAGAAACGGGCAACAAAAACAAAACAAACAAAAAAAATCCACAAATGTTTTTTAGGAGGTTTTTTTTAAGTTTTTTTTTTTTTTAACAAGGATCGCTGCTTAAAAATGAAGGATCACAATATACTGCCTCTATATGCAAATATCATCTCTGTATACATGTAATATTGTATTACATAAATGTGTAGATAATTGAATTGCGCTCGAAAAGCATGAAGAATAGCTTACCTTAAAAAGAGAGAATCTAACACAATCCAAGGGAAACTTAGCGAAGACTCCTAAAACTAAACTTTTCCCCCTTGTTTTTTTTTTCTGTTTTTTCTTCTTTTTTTTTTTCAAATCACCAAACGTCTACACCTACAGTAAAATTATCCTCTGACACTTTGAGTGAAAATAAGAGAAAAAAAAGGGGAAAAAAAGCATAATTCTTAACATAATCAGTATACTGATTGGTAAACTATTATAATTAAGTAAACATGAGATCGAAAGAAAAAAAGAGCTTCAATTATATCACTTATGATTAGTAATATCTGTGTCTTAACTATATTTTGCATATTTTTGTTTGTGTGATTTTTTTTCAGTTTTTACGAGTTTTTATGTTTGTTTTCTTTATTTCTTAAATTGCTGTAAAACATATTGAAAGTTACATCCTGTCTGTCTGTTTACTGTACAAAGTGAAAAGATTTTTAAATATATTATTATTTACAAGGTAAAGATTTAACATACTAATGCTGACGCTGATTGATACCCACTGCAAAGTCTCCTTCTTCTTATTTCCTTGTCGAATCCCCCCCAACTCCCCGTTGGCCGTTCTCCTTCCTATACCAGCTTGCTTTTAATGGTTGACCTGAACTTTCAAAATGTGTGCATATAAAAATTCCAGAGATCCCAATCTGTTTATTAGGAGGGTGTGTGTGGGGGGCAGATGAGTCGGATTTAAGGCTAGCTCGATAAGTCTCGCTTTGACAGTGTGATCTGTGGAGCGAGGGATGAGGAAGAGGAGGAGGACAAGTTTTTGAATTTATGAATAGTTGTCAACAGAGTTAGTGTTTAAAAAAAGAACAGCTGTTATCACTCGATCCTGATTCGCTTCCCTCCACGCGTGTGCGCGTGCATATCCTCCCCAGTCCGTTCCACTGGTGCCTTAAGATATAGTGGTCGACAATGATAAAGATCACACTCCTCGGACCGGCGCTCCCCGCGCAATCTCCAGCAGCCCTTGAACTTTTTGACACCAACTAATCAAAGATCAGACCTTTAAAGAACTACCAGGGCTCCCTCTGTTCTGTACAGTAATGCGATGAGTCATCATCAGACAGCTCAGGGTGGGGGCGAGGGCAATGGGATGATAAGGCATGTCTACTGAGTGCCTGAACCTACACTGAGTAAAAAGTCCTGTCCAAGAAATTAGGCCTCTTCAGCTAAAAAGACTATGTACATCAGTCAAAGTAAAAAGCAATCAGCCAGTCTCTCAAATAGACATCTTCCTCTCTGCTCAAACTTCCATCAGCATTGTTGTCGCGGGACGGCAACACTCCTCCTACACATTTCTCTTTTCTTTTTGCAGCGTTTCGCCTACGTAAACGACAGCGCAAATATTAATCACACGTGATGTCCAAACAAAAGCTTACTGTGCGAGCCCCTCGGCCCGCTCAGCGAAAAGTAACGCCTTCGACAGGATACCGGTGAAGAGGCCGAGAAAAAGTTAAGTGCCTGATGACTGTCATTGTGTAACCTGAATAAAAACAAGTGTTCTAAAGGCTGCCAATGTTGTGAACTGAGACTCATCGGTCTATCCGTGACAATGGGACATCCTGAATACAGGTGGCTCATAAAACGCTGCCCACACTTGACATATGAAATACAGTTTTACAAAGTTATAAAAGATCTTAAACGGTATCTTGTATCTAAACCACCACCAGCAGCAGCAGCACTGCCTCAAAGCCCGCTGTAAATCTTTGATTTTGTTTTACTGCAGTTTTGGCTCATAAATGTGACCCCAAGAACGCCGAGTGGCCTTTATGAAGCCTGCCGGTCCGTCCTGGTGGTGGCTGCTGCTGCGCGAGGGCCGCTTGTGAACTTGGAGGACACTTCCACCGGAGACCGTTAAGGCACGTCCTTCCTCCCAAGCATCCTCAGCTCCCGTCGGCACGTCATCGTTCAAAAGAACACAAGTTCAGACGGACAGAAACCGAACGTGTGTGCGCGCGTCTGTGCACTTGTGATGCCTTTAAATGTTAAGTGTCGTGTTTCTGCCGACTCCAAATACATCTTCAAGATCTTGTTTTTCTACAAGGAGCAAATAAATGCATGAACATGTAGTAAGAGCATTCTACAGAAAACCAAAAACAAATATTTCTTTTTTCAAATTTAAAAAAAATCTGTTTTTCTGGCTTGTTGGTTGAGCTGAGAACAACTTTCCTCCTGCCACTAGGGGCAGACAGACTGCAACCACAGATGCTAAAAACAGCAGTGAAAGATTTTACGGCGAGAACACAAAACAAGTAAAAACTTAGTGATATTATAAGCAGTGTTATTATAATCAGCACTAAACATCTCTGTTATTCACAACTGTATCAGTATTACTGTTGTTCTTATACCCTGTTATTTTTTTCTATAAGAATATCTTATTATCATTCATTGATTGTATTTCTCACAGCAAACAAGATCAGCTCTTTTGGCGTCGAGGATAAGGAGGAGGAGGAAAAGCATGGGGGGGTGTGGGGCGGAGAGAAAGAGGAGATATTGAGAACTGAAGTGCATTGCGAAAAGAGATGGACAGACAGGGCTGTCTCCGTCCTGACTGAGCGTGAGAAAGACGGGGAAGCAGCAGTCATCGTCCCGTGTCGCCGCTCCAGCAAACGTGACCCTATCTACTTTTTCTGCTGTGACACTGGGGCAGATGGGCAGTTCAATCCCGTCTCTGCTCTCGCTGTCCTTCCTCATGAGCGCTCAGCAGGGAGCCTTTCAGACAGCCATGGAATCGCAGCAGGCTCGACACGTCCCATAGCAGACTATGAAGAGGTGTCGGCCTCGTCGCGACGCCGACCGAGTACACTGACTTCTGCCACACTGGTGGATGGAAAATGGTAGACTTGAGTTAAGGGGAGGATGTTTATTGACCGTGTTTGGACATAAAAGTAGAGTAGCTTTGGCCATTTCTGAGAGAAGGGGGCGATATCCCACACTTCCTCAGGGTGTCCTGATTTGTTTCCCATTATTTCTTGCAAAAATCAAAACTTCTACGCATTATTTTATATTTCAGTCTCCACCTTTCAGTCTTTTCCTCCTTTAATCCCTTACCGCCCCTCCTCCCAATCCTAACATCTCAATATGGGCTAGGGTTAAAGTGTGTCTACAGCATCTTTAAAGTCATCCCTGATCTCCTAGAACTAGATGCGCCTCTATTGCTCTCCTCACTCCCCCCTCCTTCGCCTCCGCTCCTCCTCCCATATTTGTCTTTCACACGTCAGACTCAATGCTGGAGAGTTTCTCATACACATGGCCATTGCTTCCGTTGAAGGGACGCGGGGGTCCGACCCCCAGCATGGAACCGTGGTGGTTCATTCCACCGAGGCTGAGCTCTTTCGGGAACCGGGGCGTCGCGCTGGACATCACCCCGGCCGCCGTGGCAGATGTTGGCAGATACGAAGTTGCACTCATCTGGCTCCTGAAGTCACTTCGGCTGTTTTTGGCAACTTGTTGCTGCTGCTGTTGCTTTTTCATGTAATATTGTTTGGCGCCGTGCATCAGACACTGGTCATCGCCAAAAGTGGGTATAAAGGGGTTTTGGTTTACCCGGTCGGGGTAAAGTGATTTGGATAAAGAGAACCCTGCCCCGCCCCCTCCTTCCATCAAAGACCTGTCCCTGTCTCTCATGTCTCTTTCCCCTATTGAGCGGCGGTGGACACCTTCTCCGCCTCTGAAGAGGCCCGACCGGCTCTCACCTCCGTAAAACAATGGGTCCCTGTCTCTTTCCCTTTCCCTCTCGGAGCCCCCGTGGCGTTCAAACATGTGCGCAAAGGGGCTGCTGCCCTCCATGTAGCGTTCTTTTTCCTTCAAGCTAACACTTCTGGGTGGGGGCAGCATTCCACCCATGCCTGCACCGCTCATGCCCCCACCTCCTCCTAAGCCTCCCATCAAACTGCCCATCCCACCCAATTCGTCTTTCTGCAGGTCGACAAATGCGTCATACGAGTGCTGCCGCCGAAGTGGCTTACCGAAACCGCCGCTCTTCCGCCTCTGCTGTGCCTGAGATTGAGACTGAGGGCCTGCGCCCATGCCACCCCCTCCTCCCCCACCCGCCCCGCCCCCCATCTGTTCCAAAAGGTGGTTGTTGTCCTCGCTGATATCGTAGAGGTTTCCTGTCTTTTTACAGCCTTCACAACGCATGCAGGTTGCGGAGCTGGGACGACTGCCTCCCCCTCCCGAGGACCCACAACTCATGCCGCCACCATAGCCACCTCCATGCAATGACATCTGCTTGCTCCCCAGTCCCCCACTAGCCCGACAGTTCCTGCACTCCCACTCTCCCCCAGCCAATCCAGAACCTCCCACGCTCTTTGAATCAGACTTCTTGGGTTTGCTCTGAAGAAAGTCATCCACTGGTACCAGGGAGGTGCAGGTACTTACTCCTCCATCTCTGTTCCCAGGACCCTCAGTCAAGTCCACGTGTTCCCACTGAGGGACACCATCTTTGGGCCGAAACTGGTCCAAATAAAAATCTCTAACGCTCTCCTTTTCTCTGAAAAGATAAGAGTTCCCATCATTGTTCCCTCCTCCACCTCCCCCGCTTCCTCCGCCACCCCTCTTGCGTTCAGAGGGCAGCAGCGGTGGGGAACCAGAGCGGTGCCCGTGATAGTGGTGGTGACTGATGTGGTAAGGTTTCCTCCTGTAGCCCAGCTCAATCTCGTCTAGCTCCCGTCTGGACTTGGCAGAAGCCGGCCTCTTCTTCAGGCTGTCCCGGTACTGTTTGCGCTTTTTGGCGTTACCCTCCAGGTTTCCGTACGTTACCGTGTGCGTGGAAATGTCTGACACATCTGAGCGTATATTCCCATCATCATCTCCTCTCCCTGGACAATAGCTATGTCCAGGGATGTAAGTGGAACTCGAGGCACCTCCTTTGAAGGAGAATTTCCCATATAGGTCGGGCAGGCCTCCCTTGAAGCTCTGGCCCGAGGGAGGAGTCTGTCCGGACAGCAGGTCAAACTTGCTCATGTTCCTGTGGGTCAGTGCTGAACAGGGCTGAGTGGTAAAAATAGGGGTCACCCCTCCACCCAGGCTGTCACAGTCAAACATGCCGCCCTCCAAAGAACTAGCGCTACCCAAACTATGGGGTCTGTTGGGAGGAGGTCCGCTAAGCCCTAAAGTTGAACCATGGTGGTGTAGATAATGGTCCTGATACAAATTGCTGTCCTTAAGATGCAGGTTGCTAAACGTCCTCTCCACCTCACTGATGTAGTCGCTAAACATGTTGTCTTCTGGCATGTAGGGTGGCTTGCAGTCAGAGTGGCCCGCCAAGCTGCGCCGATGTTCGGAGATGTCGTAAACAGAAGATTCACGACGGATGAAGTCCAAAGCGCTGTGTGGTGAGCCGTTCACCCCTGACAGGGACGCCATGTTCTTGGCTGTCCGTAGGAGCCGCATGATGTTCGAATGGGTGTTGTTCATGGTGGCTGATGGCGAGTTCAATGCAGAGCTGCTTTTCTCCTCAATCTGCACCCCATGAATACAGCTGTAAATGCCCTGTGTGGGAGAAAAACAGGTGAGAGGAGGCATTAAAGGGTGCACATTTCAAACATTTGTTATTTGACACTGCAAAATCCTTCTCCTCACATATAAGGTCTTAAATAATCAGGCCTTATCTTATCTTACAGACCTAATAGTATCACCCCAATGGAGCACTTCGCTCTTGTACTGCAGGCTTACTTGTGGTTCCCAGAGTATTTAAAAGTTGAATGGGAGCTTTCAGCTTTAAGGCCTGTCTTCTGTGCAACCAGCTTCCAGTCTGGATTCAGGAGACAGACACTATCTCTACTTTTAAGATTAGACTTAAAACTTTTCTTTTTGATAAAGCATATATTTAGGGCTGGATCAGGTGACCCTACATCTTCCCTTAGTTAGGCTGCAATAGGCCTAGGCTGCGGGGGAGGGGGCTTCCCATAATGCACTTCCTCACTCATTTCTTTTCACTCACACTGTTTATATGCCAGTCTGCAGTTAATCATTCGTTATTATTAATCTTTGGCTCTTTTCAACAGTGCGTTTTTTATCCTGTCTCCCTCCCCTTCCTGTCAAAAGGGAGTTTTTCTTTCCCATTGTCGCCAAGTGCTTGCTTGTCTGATTGTTGGTTTTTCTCTGTATTATAGTACGATCTTTACCTTACAGCATAAAGGTGATATGTAAATAAAATTGAACTGGACTGAACTGAATTGAATTGTAACACAAGCCAACAGAGGTGTTTTGGCCACAGTGTCCACCCATCCATCCCACATATCTGACAGAAGCGATAAAGTTTTACATCAGTCAATCCAGGTTGTCTACATAGACCAGGTAACCAAGGGCACTAGATTTATGATTTATTTTAAAGATGGGGGGTGAAGCTACCTGGAGAGAACAGGACAGGCCTCACGACTGAAAAACACACAAACCCACCAGCAATCAGTCAATCTTATTTAATGTCGTATTTTATGTCATCTCTTCACAGTGGGTACAAAACTGGAAATGCACTGATATGATTCAAAATTTATGTTTCGTGGTAGTTAATGGCACAGAAACACAACCAATGACATCAGATGTGTCGTCTCATAAAAAAGATGAAGGGGAAAAAAAGAGCCGGTGTGTTTAATGAAAAACTTTGAGACGGCAAAGCAAGCAAACATAAAAAAAACCGCTACGGCTTTCGGTATCGATTCTGTCAACACCTCGCTGTATGCGGTAAGGGAAATAGATGTCCTTTATATACAGAAATGTGGCATATTCACTGATGTGAAATAAAGTGGGGCAGTGCGAGTGCGCAAACAGTGTGAAGATTCAGAGAGGATAGTGTACCTTGATGGGTGATGATTGATAAAGGCCAAGTGGCTGGAAGAACTCCTCGGACCCCGCCAATCAATACTTTTACTCAATGTGATTAGAATTCAGCTGAACAATATCCTTCGGCAGTTATTAGGGATGAAGAGAAAGGCCAAGCCAAGGAGACACTAGCTGAGCATCATAGTGACAGAAAGACAAACTGCTCCATTTGCATTCAGTGATCTACGATACAATATTCAGATAAAAATGGATGTACAGCAGAGCGCAAACCAGGCTTGACAGATGGGGACTGTAAAGTATCGGATCAATTCCCGACAATGATTTTACTCATTTTTTTCCCTGCAGATGACGACGGGAACCACTGTTAGAGATCAAAGATCATCCCATTGCAGAGGTCAAGGTCCCGTCATAAGGCGAAGTCTGTCTTGGATGTCAGATCTTCTTCTTCTCCTCCTTTTACCCAACAATATCATCACCTGAGCCTGACTTTTCCTTTCCCAAGCCACTTGTTTCTAGTAATTAATTAGTTACATGGACAGTGGCTGCATTGCAGCAGAAAGGCTTCATCCCTCATTCTTCTTTTTAAATAATGTTATTACTTCTTTTAATTTCACAGTCGGTTAACAGCCAAGTACGCAAAGCTTGACAGTGGCTAAAACTAAGAGGTTAATATAAATACAAAATGACTCAACAGTATTCAGGAAAGCGCACACGCCCACCTTTGTGAAATTCCTCTTTTCTTTTCCCCCAACTCAGAACCATTTTTTAATGTTTATCCGGTCCTTCTCCATGTCATCTGTGTTTCCTTTTTTCCATCTGGCTGTTTGTATAATTAGTCGTCCCTTCATCGCTTTTGTTTTTCTTATTTTATTGTTCTGATTACACCCCACCTGCTGCCGAATCTGTCACATCCTCCCTCCCGTGACATCTATGATATAATCAACTTTTGGGAAGATTTTTTTTCTGCGACATTCAGCTTAATTTGCCGGCAAGCTTCCCTCATTAGCACTTAACCTGATAGCGGAGGGTAAAATTAACATTGTAACGATTTACAGGGCGAGATCGAGATAAATATTTGCACTTTTTTTTTTACATTTCTTTTATGCATGAATAAGCAGTAGCAACCAGTCAGAGAAAGAATGAGAAGCATTGAGTCTAGGACGAGACTGCATGCTTAATCTTCACCAGCAGATTTTGTCTACTCTGCAGGCCCACATAAAGTAACAGTTGGCAGGGCTGGTTCCACAGTAGCTGATTGTTTGGTCAGGATGTGTAAAAGAAATAACGGCGGCCAGAGAACTCCTCAGAATCCAAGGTATCACATCAAAATCTATAAGAGCTCCTGATTGCAAATAGAACAGCGTCTGAACAGGTAGCGGCGTATAATTTAATACAGCCTGAGCGTGCTGTAAGCATGTGTTCCTTAATGCAAACGAACTTAGCCATGACGCGATCTGAGGCCTGTGAAAAGTGGAGCGATTAAACCTCTAATACATTTACAGTTCTTAAGTCATTAGAGGCTTTTAAATCAATATAATTAATTTGTTTCAGTGATCCAGGTGGGACCTGGAGGAGCAGGTAGCCGGGGGGAGAACTGCTCACAGATCTGCCGAGGGGGGAGCGCTAACCGACCGTGAAGCCATGACCGGAGCCACGTGACTCACACCAGCCGTGGCAGATGTCTCATTTTTTACACCGCCGAGCTTAAATGTTAATTGCTGCAATAACAATAAGGTTTATTGGATTATGCTGTGAAATTAAAAAAGCGGAATCAATCGGAGTGGCAGCGTAAGAGAGGAAAAAGAGGGAAGAGAAAGCACACGGCTGGAGAGAAAACACTCAAGTAAATGAGAAGGAGACAATGCGACGTCTTGGCCAAAACATAATAAACAGCAGCTTCCACTGTTCCACAATTCCCGTGATCTGTGCTACACATGCAAATCGACGCTCCCAATGAATATTTCCCCTGAATATTTTAACATGCTGAATCATCTGGCTGTATTTGCGGACACACAGCGTTCATTTATTTTGTCACATCGCAGCAAAGACGCCGGTAATTTCTGTAAATGAGAGCAATCGCTGAATGTTACACAAAGCATAATTGGTCTCTGATCCGGTTCCCATACAAATTGTAATGATGCAATAATGAACAACAACAACCAGCCTGTCTATGGAAAGGAGAAATCGGCTGACATTTTAGCAACAAGTATGCCATGCTCGTTCTACAAAAAAACAGACACGGACAGGCGTAAACGACGCTACAGCACAGGCGCAAAATTAACACCACACAAAATAATCAAAGTTGAGCACTGGAGCGGAATATGAGAGCAAGGAGGGGTACTTTTTTCTACTTTTTTTTAAAATACAAAGCCTTGTTTTCTTGGCACAAGCCGACCCAGCACCACAACAGCATATCAAATGGAGGCAGAAAGCAGCAGTGTGTGGCTTCTCTGCTGTAAATTAGCCACGTGGTTTAGCATGCAGTGTTTCACCTTCACAGGCGCACAGTGAATTACACCGGAGCCATGTCAAAACAATTGGAATGCAAATCAAATACCTTGGGGGTGACTTTGGTCTCCTGGGACCCGGTAATCTACCCTCTCCGGTTCCGTGGCTGATTTTTTGTTGAGTGAAGTATTGATTTCAGCTCAGCATTTTGTAAATATTTACCTCATGGGCATCAGAAAGGCCAAGGCATCAAAAGTAAAGGAGAAAGCTCTCTCTATATGTGTGTGTGTACTTTGGCAGCGGTAGTTTGATTTGGGTAAGTGGAATGCATCTTTGAATTTTTAGAATCTCTTAGGCCTTAAAGAGTAAAGCACCTTCATTTGTGAGCCATTAGAGACAGTAATGAAGTAATCAGTAATGATGGTGACTTCACAGACGAGGACGATTCAGTTACGCAGAGGTTAATTTGAATTATAGCCAGCTGGATGTCTTGTACCACCTACTTTAGAGCAGCCTTTCCACGACCAAATAACTGTACTGTTTTGGCTGCTGTCATTCATACCTGTGAGCTGACAATAATAATTATTACAATGAAGAAAATTGTGGAAACTGTTATCACTAGTCGCTAAACCTTCAAGAGGTACTAGTCATTTAATCTAATTGTTTACATTTTAATTGATGCACAATACCAGTAAATTGTTGTGTCCAATATATTATGCAGCCATCTGCCACTAGATGGAGCTGCACCCCCGACATCGTTGTAAAAAACTTAAAACTCTGTTAATTGAGGCCTTATATTGTAAGTTAAGCATATTGTTGTATTATTGCCTTGTTGCCAATACAAGCTAAGGGCTCAGTTACATGGGCCTAGAGACTGGTTGGCAACCATCTAGCAACCACAGGGAAAAAATGTATATTTCCCAACTTTTAGGCAATTGCTTGCTGGCTGTTGTTGGGTGAAATAAGTGGCAAAAAGGGCGCTACACCAAACTGTGAGGAATTTTTGAGTTATTTTTGACCAGAATATGTCCCTCTGTGTTCTTATATAGCGAACGAATATCCATTTGTGCAGTTTCTCTAAAATTAGAAATATCCTGTCTCATATTGATGCTCAGAAGCTAGTTCATATATTTATTACTTCTAGGGTGAATGTTGCGATTTATTATTATAGGGAAATCCTAAAAACTCCCTGAAAAGCTGTCAGTTGATCCAAACGCTGCACCTTGAGTACTGACAGGAACTAGAAAGACAGCATGTTTCTCCCACACTGGCTTCTCTTCACTGGCTTCCTTTTAAATCTAGAATTAGTTTAAAATCCTTCTCCTCACTTAAAAAGTTTTTATCAGACTCTATCTTATCTTAAGGGCGTCAAAGTATCTTGTCACCCCAATAAAGCACTTCCCTCTTCCCAGGCTTACTTGTGGTTTCTAAAGTATTTAAAAGTAGAATGGGAGGCAGAGGGTTCAGTTTTTATTTATTTATTTATTTATTTATTTATTTATTTATTTCACACTTTGTACAACAGTTTCCACAGCTAGTTCTTTCAGACAAACCAACCACATTTTCTATCAGTAAAGCACTGCAACCATGTGTGAAAAGGAGCAGTAGGAAGAAAATATTCTTATTAAACCCTGCCCCCTATCTACAATCCAACTTATATTGTAAGTCGGCACCAAAAATCAAGGAACAAACTAACATTAACACTTATTTCAAGTCCTAACTCAAACCAAACAACAAATTTACAATCAGAATATACCACTCCACATAGTAACAAGGAGAAAAGATAAGTAAATAAAATAAATGAGGCAAAAAAATAATGGATCTTTTTTCTATTAACACCAATTTTATTCACATTCTTCATATTGAGTTATCGTTTTAGACATGTAACACTTTTTAAAACAATGTAAATTTATACAATTCTTTAAATTATAATGAAGAGAGTTCCACAGTCGTATACCCCTAACCGTTGGACTCATTAATCTTTGTGTAGTCCTAGCTAGCTGATGCTTAAAATAAAATTTCCTTCTGCTGTCTTCTCCCCCCGAACACGTTAAAAAGACTCTTTGTAACTTAAAAGGCAAAATATTATTTTTAGCCTTAAACATAATTAATAGTGTCCGTAGTTTCACTAAATCTCCTAATTTTAATAATTTGGATTTTATAAATAATTTATTTGTATGTTCTCTATATTTAACGTTATGAATCATTCGTATCACTTTCTTCTGTAATAAGTTTAGAGGTTTTATAGTATTCTCATATGTATTCCCCCAAACTTCGACACAGTAACTAAAGTATGAGAAAAACAATGAAAAATATAAAATGTGCATTGTTTTGTAATCTAATAAATCTCTTACATTTCCCAAACTATAAATGTCTTTAACCATCTTCTTTCTAATATACTCAATATGTGATTTCCACGTCAAATTTTCATCTACTATTACACCCAAAAAGCGAAATTCAGTAACTCTTTCAATCAATTCTCCATTAATGGACATAATGACTTCTTCCTCCTTTACACGATTGCCAAATATCATGAATTTCGTTTTTGTCAGATTCAAATATAATTTATTTACATCAAACCATTTTTTTAATCTTAACATCTAAGAAATCATAATTTCAACCAAATCTTTCAAATTCACTCCTGAGCAATAAAAATTTGTGTCATCTGCAAATAAAATAAAACTTAACCTTTTTGATACGTCACAGATATCATTAATATATAAATTAAAAAGTTTAGGTCCCAAAGTAGAACCTTGAGGAACGCCACATACAATCTTCAATCTTTCAGAAGTATTGCCGAGATAATGTGCATATTGCGACCTATTTTCTAAATAACTCCTTAACCAATTCAATGCCACTCCTCTCATACCATAATTATACAATTTAGAAATCAAAATAGAATGTTGTAACGTGTCAAAAGCTTTTTTTAAATCAACGAATACCCCAACTGTGTATTTATTATTATGGGTTGCAGATGAAATATCGTCAATGAAAGTCAACAATGTTAATGCCGTTGATCTATTTTTACAAAATCCAAATTGATTTTCATTTATTAGTTGATTTTTTTCAATAAAACTATCAAGTCTTTGCGCAAAAGGTTTTTCAAGCACTTTTGAAAACTGTGACAAAGAGACACTGGCCTATAGTTGTTAAAACTATGCTTATCTCCTGATTTATATAAGGGTATCACTTTTGCCACTTTCATTCGATCAGGAAATATTCCTGATTGTAACGAGAGATTAAAAATATAGCAAAGAGGAATACTTATACAGCCTAAAGTCTTTTTAATTATAACCATGTCTATACCATCACAGTCAGTAGGTTTTTTATTTTTAAAGTTTTCTACAATTGCTACTATTTCTTTTATGGTAATATCAGCTAAGAATATAGAATTAAGCACTCTACTTTCTCCTTTCTAGACTTTCTCATATTCTGGGTCGTCATTTTTTCTAATTAAATTTGCTAAAGTGGGTCCAACATTTACAAAAAAGGAATTTAATTCGTTTGCTACTTCAGTCTTGTCATCAACAACTTGATTATTCTTAATGAAATAAATAGGCCGATCTGAGGGTGTGTTCTTGTTACCCAATACTTCTTTAAAAATATTCCAAATGCCCTTAATATTATTCTTGTTTTCCTGAAAAAGTTTATTATAATAGTCTTTCTTGGCTTTTCTCAATATCTTCTGTGGAACCAGCTCCGAGTTTGGATTTGGGAAAGAGACACCCTCTCTGCTTTTAAAATTAGGCTTAAAACTTTCCACTATGGGTGACCAAAGCAATTGTAAATGGGTTTTTGATGCAACACTGTATACTGTAACTAATTCTACCAAGCGACAGAAAGCAACATCCCACAACTGCTGGCCAGTCGGTTAGGGAATACACATTTTTTCCTAGTGACCAGTGGTTACCAGGGGCTTTAGGTCAGCATTCCCCAAACCCCGGGCAACGGACCCGTACCGGTCTGTGAGCCGTTTGGTACTGGGCCGCGAGATTTGAGGCTCAGGAGTGAAATTTATGGTTTTCAGGGTTTTTATCGTTAACTTGGTTTACCTGAGAGAGGAGGACGTTACTCTCAATGTTGCTGGTGCATTTCAGGAGGACGCTGCTAATAAAGTTACACAATTACACAGTGAATTCACGTTTATTATTATATTTACAACATATCACAGTTTTTGTCTTGGTTATATCATTTTACTTTGTTGTATTTATCCTCCGACACCTTAAAGGCCGTTCTGTGAAAATATTGCCTGACATTAAACCGGTCCGTGGCGCAAAAGAGGTCAGGGACCACTGCTTTAGATGACTTAGCTTTAGCAATAGATTTTACAGCAACTACCATCTACCACTTGCAACCAGTCAAGGTTGCCAACAGGTCTCTAGGCCTGTGTAACTAGCCCTAACTCAGAATATTTGATTTATTTTTAATATTTTTTGGGGCCCTTTTATGGCTTTCTTTTTGATATAAACAGTGAAGACTGATAAGAAAGCGGAAGACATGCGGCCGCAGCCCTTTGCTATGCGGCATATGGTTGCCTGCTCATTACAGTGAGCTAAATCAGCACCCCAACTCACAATGTTTACTACATAAGTAAATATGTAGCAATGATACGAAGGGTACAACATGAAATACACATACTGAAGTATCTGAATTGAAAAATTGTGTATTTGATGGTACTCCAACATGCAGCTATTATCTTATTTGGATAGCTAGGGTCAAAGTATTAACAAAGAGCCTTTTCTTGCTATAATAGCCCACTTTTCCCCACCCTTTCTCACCCTGCTGATTGAGAAGACAAAGCCGGGCTGGCCGGAGCAGACGCCCATGAAGCAGAAGCGCAGCTGCCAGTAGAACCAGTGTTCACAGATGAAGGTAATGAGTGAAAGAGCCATGGCAGCACCTAGCATGTAGAAAACGCCAGCCATGTTGTCCACATCCAGCTGGCTGGACATCACCTCATTCTTCTCATGGTGGCAGATCCCTGTCAGCCAGAGGGACTCCAGCTCCTCCATCTCACCTGGACAGAGGTATTGGCATGAGGTTTTGGGAAGAAGACGAAGGGAGGGAGAAAGTGACAGGACGAAGGAAGAAACAGATGGTGAGAAGAGATGGACGAGGAGCAGGCCAACAAGGAGGGGATTGGATGGAGGTGAGACAGGAGGGGCGTACGTGGACGGACAAGAGAAGAAGAAGGAGGGCACAGTGAGGATATGTGGGGGAAGTGTTTTTATGTTTGAGATGTGGAATTGAAGTAAAGAAAGGAGTGTGAAAAAGAGGGAATGGAAGTATTATATAAAGTAGAGAAGAGGGACATGATGTAATAACAAGATGGGTATTGGAGGACATGAGGGATGGAGAAAATGATGCAACAGAAGAAGAGAAGACGGAAGATGGCGGGCAGAAGAGAAAAGGGGGGTCAGGGTGGTTAGAAGTGAAATACAGATCTTAAATTCTGCAGCAGCTTCACAGCAGACAGAGGAAGAGTAAAACACACATGCCACCAGTCACATGTTAATCACATTAGTCTTATTTGCATCGTTTTCTCCAAATAATTGCATATATAGGTATCTGGTATGCATCTGACGCTAGTCCCCGAGCTTGTGCTTGTTTTTGTGGGTCACCTTCTGTTTCATCACGAGCTGTTCTCTATCAAAGCTGACTGTGGCAGGACAGGCGTCGGTTAATTAATCATACATTCAGCCGCTGTCGCTCCACGTCAGCGCAACTCCACCAACACACAGCCCAGCCTGGCCTCTGAGCATCAACAAGCGTCTCCGCAGCATGTAAACGTAAAAAAAAGAGGCACTGCACACAAAGGCATAAATACAGATACATCACCCAGCTGCCTCTACTTAGATCTACTGATAAACAGTAACTGGAACCCTTGTGCAGCTATTCTGACAGTGGCATCTCTAGTTAGGGCTGTCTCCTGGGAGTCAGTATGCCACTTTGTCATTAGTTTTCATTTAGCGCTGATTTTAGTGGGAAAACCTGCTCATCTTTTTGTTGTTCAATGGACATCAGAGAATACAGAGTGAGAGGAGACAACAACTGTAGTTGACTGGCTTAAAATCCAGGACACGGTTACAGTGTTTCACACTCTCATACAGAAACTGTCCTCCTTTCACACGGACAAGACTGAGACTAAGACACTATTTAATAGATCTTTTACTGAGTCTGTTTTATCTTTTCCTTGGTATCATGGTACGGTAACCTATCTCTGAAGGACAGAAACAAACTGATGCAAATTGTGAACTGGTTAGGGAAGCTGTGAGGTACATCACAGCTCAACTTAGAGTCTCTGTATACCAGACAGCTGCAGAGAAGGACCAGCTCCATCTTAAATAATGACTCCCACCCCTTTTGTTGGGATATTCAGCTTCTTCCCTTTGGACAGAGGTTTGTAGTCCTTAAATGCAGGAGAAAGCATTAGAGAAACGACTTTGTCTTAGTTGATATTCTTTATTAAACGATAGCAAATTTGCTTATATGCCTTTTTTTTTTTACTTTTTTTACTGGAACACTCTCACTTTTTTCCCTTTTATTTTTCTTATTGTGTCTATGTTACAATTGTCCAGTATTGGCGTTTGATGTCTGGTAGAAGGGTTGCCTGCACTTTGAACTGCAAAACAAATTTACCTATGGGTATCAATAAAGGAACCTGAGCCTAAGTGTTTGTTCAGGACTTGTAAGGAGTGTTAATAAAGGTTAATGTAACTGACAGCTTTTTGACTTCAACTTTCCTCCAGTCCTCCAAACCCCTCCCTACAAATCCCTCTAAACATTCAACTCAAGATTCATTAACATCTCTAGGAGCCTTTAGCACTGCTGAGCGATACTGCAAATTTTGGTATCGATCCAATATCAAGTGAATTAAGGGCAGTATTGCCGATGTCAATACCGATACTTTTAACCTATAAAAGAGTGTCATGATTTATGAGCTGAATCGTCGTTGATTTGCCAAATTCTGAAGAGATTTTAATGAACATCAAATGACAGTGTTGTGATTTTGTTCTTATATATTGGTACTGGTTTTTTTTAAGAGAGCTGGAATGTAAATGTGCCTGTCTTTAAAGGCCTTTGTGTCAGCTTCAGTTGTTTAAATGTGCTATAGGCTAAAAAGAATTGACGTAACAGTGAACAGAAAAAAGTTCAGACATTTTTCATAGTGCATGTTTGGGGTATATTTTTTTATTATAAAAAATGCTAATAAAAATCTATTCAACACAATTTATACTGAACTATGAGGATAGAAACAAAGTATCGATCCAATTGCATTAGTATCGATCTAATACCGATACCAGTGTTGGTATTGATACTATCAAAATTTGGATCGATCAGCCCACCTCTAGCCTGTACATGAATCTCATGACTCATGTCACCTGCTCCTGACTCAGATGAAAATGATAGCTATCTCTGCTTAATGATCAAGTCCATGACATGAGACTGCAAAATCAAGTGAGTGGAATTTCAGTTGTCTAGGTCTATTCAAGTGGATTTTCACTGTTTGGTTTAGTTATTTAATGACTCAGTCACACTAAAATAAAAATTGGCCAACAAACGCCTTACAACTAGGAAAAAAAATTGGTGGTTGCCTGGTGACGGAAATGCTTTATTTATTTATTTGCATTTTGCATTTGGCAATTGAAGATGTTGCAGCAGCAAACTATTTCCTACTGGTTGATGATGTTGCACACTCAACCTCTGGGGAACCAGAGGTCTCTTTCCAATGGGGGACTCAACTCCTTAACTCAGCTGGTTGCTATATTTTGGTTATAGTATTATAAATAAATAAAAAAAGCAAGGTTGCCGCTACATAATCGAATTAAATCATCAACCTCCAGCAACTATCTCAAAATTTGAGGTTACGAGGTTCTTGCTAGACTTAGGTAGTTAATCTGAACTTTTATTTCAGAATTTATATCTATGTATATGGCAACGATTTGTGATTTTTACTGATTTATTACAGTTTATTGCCATATTGCCATAAACAGATTGCATGCAACTAAGAGACCAACTAGGTCTTATTTATGTCTCGAAGCAGCAAAGTTACATAGAAGTTGGCAACTGACTGCGAGTGGTTGCAAACCAGGTCCCCATCTTCGAAAGCAAAAAGAAAATTTCAAAAAGCAATGAGATCACAGTTAATTGCACATGTTCTAATAACTTCGGTCATGCCGCGGTCTCCCAACAACTGCTTTCCCTAGTGTGACCGTAGCATAACCAATCTGCTGTAACTCTGAGGGAATGCTAGACTTCTACACTTTAAAGCAGCATTACAACATTTTTTGAAACATGGTTTTTTTTTGTGGGAGCAGAGAGTTACACGTCAAAGTCAGTCGTTTCTTTGATTTTTGTATGATATAAGATAAGCTAATAGTTTCGCTAGTAGCTTAGTTAGTAGCTTAGCATAATCTGTTTGTTTAATCTCCAGAAAACATTAAATTGCAATTTTATGCCACGTAATGAGCCAATACTGTAAATGATTAAAATGCAGACTAAATATCTGAGTTGGCTCTATCGTCTCATCTAAGCCAGAAACTACATCTTTAACTTCTATGGAGCTTTGCTATGTGATAAACAAAATACAGACATCTTTCCTATTCTTAATTTTAGTCACTGTCTAAAATCTAATAACCTTGTTACAAAATGTCATATAAAATCTTAAAGAAGTATATTTTATGACGGAATAAGAAGTAACTATTACATCACCGATGCCCGGTATCTCTGTAATGATGCAACAGGTCTTTCACTGATTTCAAGGGCAAAAAGTTCATCAGAAGCAAACGAATGATTCCGTTTAAAAGTGAAACAGGAAATTTTGCAGTTTAACTTTCAGGACAGCTGTGATATATTTTTTGCTCAGGCCTGCGTCAAACTACCCCGACTCTCTTCCAGCCTGCATATCAGGCCACTGCGCTCGCCGCTTGAGTCTGATCACTTTCTAGGCCACCAGGAGGGGAGTGGATGGCGAGGCGTGGTAAAGTGACATTGAAATCCTGAGAGGGGCCAGACAGGGCCGCTCAGTTTCTGTATTAATGCTTTTGCAGTGGCACACGGGGATGTTACAGCGAGCCGACCCACATTCACATTTGCAAGCACACACATAAATTACTCTCAACTAAGTTCGACGGGTTATTAAGTTAATTCTACGACTAACCTAACTGATCATCAATAAGCAACAAGCACACAAAAGACTCTTCCTGAATCGCATGTAGGTTGATAAAAATAAACCGGTGTCATAAATAATCAGAATCTCTACACTGCTTTTACTTTGTAGCCCATTGCACGCACACACACACACACACACACACACACACACACACACACACACACACACACACACACACACACAGGCAGGCACTCATTTTTGGAGGGCTGACCCATATTTACATGTGCACGCAAACACACACACACACAAACCCGCACACTAATGCACACACGGTTTAGAAATACACCAGGAGCTATGTTGGCACCTCTAACTGGGACACACTATAGCAGGCCCCTGAGGGCCCTTGGCTCAGGATGCTCACAACACTCTGGACCGTGCCCAAATAAACTAGCTACACCACACGCACTTGAACCTACACACACACAGACACACACAAAACTTCCATTACACTTCCCATACTGAATTAACTGTATATCAAAACCAGGCTGTTAAAGTGGTTAAACTTCACAACTAGCCATTGTTGGTGACGTTTTAATTTGTGCGTGACGAAGAGCTCAAAAATGAACATTTGGAACGCATTTTATTTCCTGCTCATTCACAGACTCATTAATGCTGCAGCTACAGCTGGGACAAAGTGTGTCTCTAAAGAACAAACCCCGGAGAGCTTTGCACAGTCTCCCATAAACGGCAAACATGATCATAAACCACCAGCTTCCCACAGTGGGAGCTAAATTTCAACTTGTATTCCTAACGTTTTACTTTTTCACTCTGCATTTGAGATACAATATGTGGGAGTGGACTTACAGTACATTTGACTCGCAGAGCAAAGCAGACGCACAAGAAAAAGTATGATTTTTATCCTAGCTCTCTCCAAAATCCTTTCCTGAACAGATGGGAGTGGGTGAGATCAACAATTTTACAGTCTGAGAGAGATTTTTTTTTCTTGCATGAGTGAAGGGAAGGGATTTCAAACATTCATGAAAATACTGTATTTCACGCTAATACAGTCCAGACTGTAAGTATATAGACAGTTACACATTTCTTAGTCTTCAGGCTCTGTGCCTCACTAGTGATACAGAAAGAACTGTGTGTGAGATATAGCTCTTCTATCACACAGTGCCAGAATTGTAGCAGTTTTAAAACGAAATTGGCTTTTCTTTTTTTGGGGGTGTGGAAGAGTTCACATGAGGCTCGTAGCTAATTCAGTTACCATTTAGTTTGAGTGGGAGCACCCTGGCAATATGCAGAGCAAAGAGTCAGCCGAGCAAGTGAAGAAGATAAGAAATTATTAGAGCCGTATCAAAGCTAGTTGGTTTGCCAAAATCAACAGTTGGGTTCATAGTCAAAAGCAAAAGCAAACAAAAAAGAACGCCTGGTAGACGGAAAGGAGCACATGGCAAGAAAAATCTCAGTATAACAGCACAGCAAGTCAAGAATGCTGTTGAGGATTGAAAGTCTATTAGTTTAACCTCAGTGGATTCACCGCCGCCAAACTCATGAGAGAAAAATCAAGAGAGGAAAAAAGGCAGTTTGTAAAAAATTGTGAAATGACCCTTAAAACTAGCCAGTGACAAACGTACGGTGTTAAAAAGGTATAGCCAGTGACCCTGACCCTCCTCCTCTGTCAAATGTTGGTGGAGATTCTGTTTAAGGGTGCACGGCTGCCAAGGAAACAGTCAATCAAACAGCAGTTTGCACGATCGGATTCAGCAAAATTCACCAGAAGAAACTTTGTAGTTTTTTGGACAAGACAGCCTTAAACATACGTCTAAGTCAGGGGTCGGACACCTTTCTGATGATGAGTACCATCTAACATTTCCTCAGAAGTTAATGTGCCATATCAACCATCGCATTAGCAATACATTTAATAACGCTCTATATGAACAGTTACACACTGTATAGAACAACTTTATAGAACTATATTTGTTTGCAGATGTTGGCATAGTGCAGTATTGTATTTGTGTGTATTTCCGTGGTGCTGATGCTGCGCTGAGCAGACAGCTCCTGAAGCATTTGAAGTAGCAGAATGTGGAAATTTCAACATCGCTTGAAAAAACTGCCAGCTAGCAACGTCCCTCTCACCGGTAGGCTAAGTGATTTTTAACTAATTATAAGTTGAATCTGGTAGTTGGGGTTCTTAGCTAAGATACCGTTATTAAGAAGCGGCACAACTAATGTCTCTATGTGAGCTAATTTGCGATGTGCACCGGTGGCACGGCCATTTATTTTTTTTAATGCACCTTCTCAGATTTACTCACTGCGTGTCGTGCCATCAGTTAACCCTTCGCGTGCCAGCTGTGCCCAGGGTTGCCGACCCCTGTCCTAAGTAATCTAAAGGCTTTTCAGGCAGAGGAGCATCCTAAACTTCCTGCTTCAGTCACATGATCTCACTTAAAGCGAGCTCTGTTTCACATGCCAACAAAAAAGCGGGGGAGGAATTAAGTCTGAGAGGACTTTAGAAAGCTGCTGAATTTACCTGCTTTTGTCTGAGATCTCCAATTGGTGGTCAGTAAGTATAAACAGAGAATCATTGCTCGTCCAGCTTCTTTTTTTTTTTTTAAATCAAAAATGCAGAACCTGAAGAATAAGAAAGTCTACACTGGACAATATTCATAAGAACGAGCCTACAGCAAAGCCTCAAGCTGTTCATATTGATGGAGCTTTAGTTTTCTTCCCCCCATTATAGCTCTTACTTAAATCGCATTTTCATACGTTAGTTCTTTTTCCTGCTGGCAATAATGTATGAAAACTGTAGACATGAAGTCATTAGCTAAGATTAGAAAAGTAAAATGGTGCAAAAACACATGAGGCACTCAGTCATTCAAATAAACTCACAGGTCAGCCACGTTTGTCAGATCCGAACTCTCAGCTGCTTGTCTGGGATTTTATCTGCTCGTTCATATGTGACAGGGGTGGGGAACTCCAGGCCTCGAGAGCCGATGTCCTGTAGGTTTTAGATCTCACCCTGGGTCAACACACCTGAATCAAATGATCAGTTCATTACCAGGCTTCTGGAGAACTTCAAGACATGTTGAAGAGGTAATTTAGCCATTTAAATCAGCTGTGCTGGAACAAGGACACATCTAAAACCTGCAGGACGCCGGCTCTCGAGGCCTGGAGTTCCCTACCCCTTACATGTGAGATGCCCTCAGTACTGCACAGCCGTACACACAAATGGTTTTCGTGTCTAACAAGGGATTGTAAGGTTTTTCAGGTGCATTGAATTTCAAATTTGCCTGATAGTAACCTGGGTTAGTTCATCTGATAATTGTTTTTCAGCTTGTCCTGCTGTCATAACACAGTTTAAACAGTTTGGTGAACACAATGTTATCCCAAAAGAATAAGTCAACAGAATAAGTTGGGCACACCTATCCTTTAATATTTGCCTCAAGGTCACGGAGAAGTTTTTGATCTGTTAACGTCTGTGTTAAGCTGGTCTTATCTCTGCGTCTATCCGATCCGTTTATGTGTAATTATACAACTCATCGCATCAGCACAGCTGCGCGCGTGACATCATTAAACGGTGGAGTGTCAGCTCGCTCGCTCACCGTCTCCAAAGAGCTGCAGGATGGCCAGGTCCACATGTCTCTTCCAGAGCGACTCCTTCTGGATGGCGATGCCGTACCCCGTGGTGGCAAAGATGTAGCCGCTGCCAATGGTCACCAGCTTGCAGCCCTCGTCCCTGCCAGCCATGTAGTTCAGCACGGCCGCATCGTAAATGAAAGCGTCTAGTTTGCTGGAGAAGAAGAGAGCGAGGGACAAAGAGGAGGAGCGATAGGTTACAATTAATTAGCACTTGGGAGTCAGACATCACAGCTACAACATTCCAATTAACCTGCTAAATAGCTCTAAGCTGCTGATAAGTCTAATAGACTTCCACTTGGTTTGCCAAAGGCTGGGGCTGGCACACAAACTGGCGAAAAGGCGCACTTGATGAAACTGAAGAGGGGGAGTGATAGTATTATTGGACGTATTCAGCTGAGATATATTTAAATGAAGCAAGACAAACAAGAGAATTTCGCAGTGATTACTTTTTAAGTCATCGTAGCCTGAATTTTACACTTCTATTGAAACAGACATTCTGATCATCGTAGTGAGTCCAATAGTGCTTCTGGGTACTTTAAAACATGATTAGCACCATTCCAAAAAGCATTCAATCAATTGAAATGAACAAAAAGCAGATTGCACCATAATAAATAATACTGTGCCCAAAACAAAGAAATGCACACTCAGTTTAATTCAGTTTTTTCATATAATGCCAAATCACAAAAACAGTTGCCTCAAAGTGCTTTATATTGTAAGGTAGACCATACAATAAGACAGAGAAAACCCCAACAATCGGACAGCCCACTAAGCCCTAGAACTTTGCAACAGTGGGAAGAAAAACTCCCTTTTAATAGGAAGAACTTCCAGCAGAACCAAGCTCAGGGAAGGGCAGTCATCTGTACGACCAGTTAGGGGTGACACTGACCGAAATACTCTTTTCAGTATCTCAAGTAATATATTCTAACACAATTTGCCAGTAATAGATTTGTGAAGTTTAAACATAAATGTGGTCATTTTCATTTTGACATTTTTCTTTTTTAACCACTTTGTTGCGAACATGCTTACCCAGACTTGAGACTCTGCAGAGCTTCATTGACATTTCTCTGATGAAACTTTGTCATGTAGGAGTGCATTTCTGGGTAGTTGTTTCTAATGTTTCTCTCTGTACTTCCATTGGGGACAGTGCCAAAACGAAACGGAGGCGAGAAGTCGTTGGGACTCTGGAACTGAACATAAAAAACAGAGAACGGAGAGGCGTGTAAAACTCTGATAAGTCTTCACACAACATTGGGTAAGGACGAGCGAGTGGCACAGCATCAAACAGAAACCTTTCACCTTACCTTTTTGTCTGACAGACCGGATACCTGGTCCACGTACTCCTCCTGGATCATGAAAGCAGCCAGGTTGGCAGTGTAGGAGGCCAGAAAGATGACAGCAAAGAAGGCCCACACTGATACCATGATCTTACTGGTGGTGCCTTTGGGATTCTGCACTGGCACAGAGTTGTTGAAGACCAGACCCCACAGCAGCCAGATGGCCTTGCCGATGGTAAAGGATGGACCATGGGGCTCTAAATTAAATAGAGTTATTGGTTAAAGACAATAGATCACTTCTGGAGCAGTTGAACAATTCTCCAGGACATCAGTGATCTATTTAGAAGAACAAAACCAAAAATTAGAATTAATTTGCTACATATATTCATTTTAGGATTTCAGTATGATCAAGGAGTTTCATTTTTTCCCCTTCTATGTTTCTGATAAAGAAATTTATCCAGGACTTTGCTTCATGACAAACAACTAGCTTTGGTTTAGTGCTAATTAGCAAGCGCTTGCTCGCTAACATGCTAGACCTGAGTAGCCACTTGGATCTGGCTTCAAAATAGAGTTTGTAACACACTCAGCTTTAAACTGTAACTTTACAATATGTTATTTGTATCTTACTGAGCACTGTGTCAGTGCTTCGCAGCCATACAGAATACGAACTCACTGTATTAACCAAGAAGCTGGATTTAGCTGATAGCATGACACTCCACCTTCTTGTCCAAATACCTGAAACGTGTCCTTCACAAACCAGCCACCGTATTATACAATCATGTGAAAAATAAGGTTTTCACAGGACTCTATGAAAACTTAGCATGCTCTATAATTTACTAGTTTGTAGAATCTCCTTTAGCATCAGTAACATGAAGTAATGGTTTTCTTTATGATGTTATCTTACAACGCTATGGAGGAATTTTGGCCTGCTCTTCTTTGCATAGTTTATTCTGTCCATTTAAGTTTGCAGCCATTTGTGTATGCACAGCTCTGTTAAGGTCCTATCACAGCATTTGATACAGGTTGAGGTCTAAACTTAGGCTGTTGGACCAACTTGATTCTTTTCTTTGTCATACATTCTGTTTAGATTTGTTTCACTTGCTCGTTTGATTAGATTTGTTGCTGTTGGATAGTATTTTGTATACAACAGAGTTCATGGTAGACTCAACAACTGCAAGGTGGCCAAGTCCTGTGGCGGCAAACCAAGCCCAAATAATCACCCTCCACCGCCATGCTTGACAGTTGGTATGAGGTGTTTGTCCTGTTATGCTATGTTTGACTGTCACTGTGGATTATGGACAAACCTGTCCAAACGGAACTGTTCCAGATGTTTTGTGGTTTATTCAGAGGCAACTTTACAAACCTTTTTGGAGAGAAGAGATTCTCTCATGCAAACCCCTCAAAAACAAGTGACACTTGTTCAGTCTTTTTCTAATTTTACAGTCATCAACTTTCGCATTAATATTTGCTAAATGAGGTCTGCAGAGTCTGAGATGTAGCTCTTGGTTTGTTTTTTAATATTTTTCTAATATAATACAGATTTACATGATGACAAGGAAGACCTGCTGTTTCATGTCACCTATATAATCTTATATGTGACTGCAGTAAGTAGATGTTCTTTGTTTTATGTAATTTGTTAGAGCGCTGTTGGTTCCATTCGTCTATGAGTTGACAGACTGGTGCATTACAGCCATTATGCTGTGATTAGCAGTTGGTTCATAATTTGTGTGGGTATGTGTGATTGTGTGAGAGAGAATGAGAGGGTGTTTGTGTGCAACCATGTGGGTGTGTATTGTTGTGTGGACCGTTTGTTCATGGACAAACTGTCCTTATCGTGCCAAAAATCTCCTTTGTGAAGTTTGCAAGAAAGTTACTTCAATGAATTGGGGCAGAGATTTTACAAATCTGCAGCCGAGTCATTGATATGTTATTACATCAGATCTTCTGACTCCAAACTTCGATCTGCACTCTTCATGATACCAAACTCCCACGGCGCTACAAGCAGATAAAACAAGGAGGCACATAGAAAGAAAACAGCGCTTCAGGGAGGAGTACATCTTCTCCAGAAGCTGATGAAGGATGAGAGGAATGAAAAAAAGATAACTATTGTCTATATATAGCCACATTAGAGATAGAGAGTTGAGGGAGACATTGATTTTTTTCCCTTGTTTCTCATCCTTTCAGCTGAGGAGATCTAAGACGAATGCTGTCAGAGTTGACGCGTGAAATATGAAAATGAATGCAAATGACTTGTCCGGTGTGAGCAGCGCTGGAGGATTTGCTGAAACCTGTGCACTGCAGACACAACTGTAAATGATAAAAAGAGAGGCCGGTGAAGGAGGACGAGGAGAATGAAGTCAATGGGTCAGTGAGGACAGCTGGTCTACGCTATATGTGGAGGTGGCCTGCAATGTGTTTCTGTGTCTCATTCATTTTTTGTGAACAACGAAAAACATTTTGTACAACACGGGCCAACTCTTGTATTGTTACAGAAAGGAAGCATCTGTACCTGCACTTGTTTCTTTGGAGAAAATAGCTACTCAGACTGCAAATCTCACTGAACACTCCTTCTCTGAAGAACCAAATTACTGGCCACCATTCTCATTCATAAACCTCACCAGCTAAGACAAGTAACCTGTGAACTGATACTGATCCACAACATTTATTTATTTCTGTGGATCTTATTAGGTGTTTAGTGTCATATCCACAATTTCCAACTTGGCTGTCAGTTCAGATGCTTTCAAAAAAAATCTGAAACAAAAAGTGTCTGAAAATAAAGCCGACAACAGACAAGTAAATGCTGGGTAAGTGCTGGTAAACATGCAAGTGTGTATTGCGTATATCAAAGTGTTTATCAGCTATTCCTGTACCTAGTTATGTGTGTTCAATACGTGTGATATTTGGACCCAAGGTCACTAAAATATCATCTCACCTATCAAAGAAATCTGAATAGACCTGCTGCCTGGGCTACGTGCACAGGCAACATGTGTACATGTGTTTTCTGAAAATCTTCTAGGTCACAGAGAGCAGCTGCAGCACACAAAACAAAGTTTTTAACCAGGATGTCATTTTGTTGTGGTAATTTTAAGACTGAAAACGTGACATTTTCACCTGCGAACTAAGTGCTTTGACACACTTATAATCAATATAAATGCTGAAATGCAGAAATATAAATACTGCTGGTCTATTTATTGGTGGATATTAAACATAGATAAACAGATGAAGAAGGCAACCCAGCTATAAGACTGTTTACATCTATATCACTGAATGGTTTAGTGTGTGTGTGTGTGTGTGTGTGTGTGTGTGTGTGTGTGTGCATGTTGCGCTGAAGCCTCTCACCTCTGCCGTCAGCCAGACACCGGTTGTAGCCCACAGGGCTGAAGTACTCGAATATAAACACAGCCACTGCTGACACCAGCAACAGCATCACGAACATCATCACCCACACATCCGCACTGAAGGGCTCTGGAGGGCGAGAGAGGGAAGAGGAGAGAAAGATGAAGGGAGAAGGGGGGGAGCATGGACAGAGAGAGATAAGTAAATGGGTGGGGCGGCGGTGGGGTGTGTAAGGAGGCAGAAGACGGGGAATAGACAAGGGACATTAGCAGAGAGCGAGGCAGAGGGAAAAAGAGCGAGGGCGGCGGAGAGAAAGAGAAAATGAAGCAAGAGAGAGGAGAGGGCAAGAGAAATATGCAAATGTGGTGCGCCAGATTGAGAAGAGGAAGGAAGCATCAGAGAAATGGAGTGGGAGTGGGAAATATAAGAGGGCAAAGAGACAGGGAGCAAAACAGTTAGCCGTATTATCATGCACTCCAGTGTTCGCTGTGCAAATGTGCTGAAACTTGGCTCCTATCATTTGGCGTGGCCACTAAATCTCTTTCTGTTCAACTTTTAAAGGGGAAAAAAATCAAACAGCGTAATAAAAAGTCATCACTGTCCGTTTGTCAGGAAGGCTAACGAAAAGACATTTGTGCAAAAATTGCTTTTAAACTTAAAGATTTCAAGAATTCTTAGGAGTTAAGTCGAACCATTTAAGTGAAACTGAAAAAGTCTGTACAGTTCAAAAGGATCCAGCTTTACTGTACGTGTAAATATAAAGATATTAAAATGCAATTTGTCCTCTAGGGTGGACTCTATGGATCATTTTGGACTCCACCACCAGTACAAACTGCATACACTATATGGGTCTGTACTACAGAGGGGATTTTGTTCTCTTTAAAGGGGCTTTGGTGGAGCTGACTAGGGACAAAAGCACCATTGGTCCACATACAGTTAAATGAAGGAGCCTGTCTATGCTAGCTTAACAAACATGCATGCTTTTTCCTCTTATTTTTTGCCATTTGATAAAGAACAATGCATTTTAAGCATGACTAAATTAAACTCCACTTCCTGTGCACTGGCCATTAGGCCATCCTACATTCAAAATGCTGATTTAAAAAAAAAAAAAACTTTCCAAAACCCGCCAGATCAGAGCACAAATGAAGATCAATCCTTTAAGAATAGTGCTTAAATGCCTGGTGGCTTATCCATTATTGTGTTTTTGTTTAGTTTTTTTCAATAAACTGCACAAAAGAAGACATTCCTACAAGTTTGACCGGTCTCTCCTGGATCAGTGCTCACACAGGTCAAAACACAGCCTTTGGTCTCTTCCCCTGATCCATCTCTGCCGCCCTCCCCCAACCTTTTACAGCTCGCCTTCCTCACCTAAGAAAGCCGAGGGCGAAACGGTGCCATTGCTGCGAGAGACCATGACGCTGATGCCTGTCTCAATAAAGGGGACGGAAAAGTCAATGACCTCTGACCTCTCCTCGTTGATGGTCAAGGAGCCGACGGCCATGTGAGCGTTTTTTAACACCACCTAGGCAAGATGCAAAAAAAAAAAAAAGCAGAAAGAGAGAAAGTGTGTCTGTTATCTGTTTCTCAACACATCCGTCAGGCAGCTATCAATAACAGAGGCAGAGTAAGTCAGTGAATGCAGTCTTGTGTGCTGTGGCAACAAACACATTCCAAAAAACTATTTCAATGGAGATAGTTAAGAATAGCTTTTGGTCATAAAACAGCATAAAAATAGCATATCACAGCCATCGGTTCATTTGAAGGTGACTGTGCAGTCTTTCTAAATGTGAATCAATCCTGTTTGGCGATGTAACAGAGACAAAGGTGGACATCCTTATAGTTTAAGATCATTAATGTGGAAAACAAATACTGTTTATACCATCTATTCAGGTTCCCCTCTGCTTCAGGATGAATGAAAAACGAGCCTCTTAGCAGAGAAGTTCTGGATTAGCTAACATGTCAACGAGCAGGTTTCACGATAGGACATGTTTTTGTACTGACTTTAAGATGATCACATGGTCACAATTCATAAGCATATGGCGGCATCCTATGTCACAGGTCGTTATGTAGATCATAAACAAGGCCGGTGTAATCACAGAGTTAATTAGTTAACAAGAGCACTCAGACAGCGCAAAAAAGTGTGTTGTACAGCTGTCTCTATGCCCTTTTATGTGATGCATTACTCAATATGTGACTTTTTTAAGGTCAACTTTGACCTCTGGCACTAATAATAAAGGTCGAGGTCAGATGCTTAGCCAACTTGTAGGTATTCGTGTCCCTTAAGGCCTAGTATTTTGTAAATTTTGAAGATGACCCATAAAATAAATTGTGAGTAAAGGTTTTACTGATTTTCACTTTTGGTGTGCAATTGACCTGATTTTCACCAATCAGCTCGAGCTGTTATTGGTATCTAGCATCACACATAATTTGAAAATGATATCTCTGAAACTGTGGATGCTAGACTGCTAAAAAACAGACAAACAAACAAACAGACCTGATTATGTACTGCCTCCCTAGCTCCAGATATCTAAAGGTCATAGAAAGCATGAGTTAGACCTATGCTTTGTTTATGGAAGACATATTAAAGGGATTATTGGGACCAAAATTAAATTTAGGGTTTTTTTTTCTCTGTCCTGTATTTATCCCCTAGTGTTTTTTGTCAGTTTCACAGTTTTAAAGATATCAGCTGAAGGGATGTCGGCCTTCTCTTAAATATAAAGGATATAAATGGGACTTGATTTGGCACATTCACCTAACAAACAAAAGATCCCCAGTTTGATCCCAGGAATGGACACAAACTCCTTCACGGTTGTGTCAGGAAGGGCAAATCTGGCAAATCAAATATGTGGCACCACCTTCTGTGGCGACTCTTTTTTTAATAAGGGAGCAGCTGAAAGCAGTTTTCTTTCATGAGGGAAAAAGTTCCAAAAAACACATTTGAAAAATTTAGCAGTAATGTCTCGCTGTTGTACCCACGAGCCTCTCCTGAAGGGAGGATGGATGCTTTCTTCGGCTGACTGATACAATTGCTGGGTGTAGTTTGATAGAAGGAAATTGGTTCCTATATTAAACTGCTCACAACAGGGATTGTGGATTTTTTAAAGTGATTTTTTATTCAAGAGAATATTCAAGAGAAAGCAGACATTTCCACAGCAGATATATTTTAAAATGCACATTAAAAGAATCTCAATGACAGACGGCACTGCAGGCTGGAGGAAAAAGCATGTAGATTTGATTTCTGGTTGGTGAACACTTTAAACTTTAGAGTGGACCTTATTTTCGGTCTTCTTGTCAAGCTGCTCACTTCCTTCCAATAACATCTGTCCCAGAATACATACAACACTTTACCCTCGTCTTCAGTAACCACGCGGAGCAAAATAGGCTGAAACACCAACCTCTCCAAAGAACAAAACCACAGCTCAGTTCCTCAAGTTAAACTTTGTTCTGAGAAAGGGAGAAAAGTTGTAGTTCCTTTGTAGTTCCCTTCTCCTTGTCCATTAACATGTATAAAATATGATGCAGACAGGGTACTCTCTATCTGCTAGCTGTCCAAAAGAGTTTTCCGGCATACGAGGGAGATTAAATTTGATATGAGGTTAGGAAAGAAAGGAAACAAAAGTGTGCAAAGAAACATGAGGCTAAGAAAATGGAGGCAATGGAGACAAAGATGGAGCGCGGTAGATCGAGACAGCACACTTTCCACACATATAGCACTCGGACTGGACACTCGTGACGCTCGCCAGGGGACGGAGAGGGGGAGAAAGACACAAAGAGGGAGGGAGTAAGTGGGTTACCACAGTGGGTCAGGGCTGCTTGAAATAGCCGCCCCAATGCCTTCCTCTACCTGCCTTCCTCCCCTTCCATACCTCTGCACAGGTAGTATATTTAGCCCCAAATTTCTACAGCCCTACAGCACAAGTGGGACAGGACTGTCTCTCTGAGTTAATAAGGCGTGTGTGACTAGTGTGAGTCAAAACTCCGCTGTGTGCTTCAGTGTTAGAGTGAGTGCGCGCACACAACAGTGAGTCATAAAAGGGAAAAAGACAAAGAGAAGCGAGTGAACCTTTGTTCGCTACCTGTGAAGTGGACCTTTACAGGCAGGGAGAATATTCCACATCTGCTCTGCACATTATCTGCAATGCTTTTTTTTTTTTGTCAAGTGTTTATGTGTGTGCAGCATGTGTGCAGCATGTGTGCATTTGTAACTTTCCGATCTTGCTTATTCTGCCAGCATATGAGTATGGATGTGCGTGATTGCCTTTGTGTGTGCGTGTCTTAATGTGCGAATATCTCCCTGGGGAAGACAGCGAGTCCAACCAGCAGCGTACTCACTTCCTCTCTCCCCGTTCGCTCTCTCCATCTCCCTCCTACGACTTGTTCTCTCCGTGTTATGAAAGTGACCCATGTGGGTGTTATTGAGAATGAGTGAGCGAGGTTCTGCGTTTGCGATTGTTTATGTGTCTTGGCTGGTGCGTGCGTGCGTGTGTGTGCGCGCGTGCCAGTCTTTATGCGTCTCTGCTAGCGAGGCTAAAATTCATGTAATCAAGCGTATTGCCTCTAATATTTTAGATTAGGTGCACTGGGGGCAGCGCAAGTCAGTGCAGCCCATGAAATGTGACACTAACTGCTAGAATTGAGTTAGGACAAAATGTAGGACTTCTCATCACATTCATTGATTTTCTTTTTTCTTTTTTTAAATTTGATCTTTTGTCTTTGTGAGCTGTGGCAAATTGTGAAAACGCCCTCGATGATCTCTGCGAGATATCCGGGAGCGCGCTCAGACATGTTTCGTGTGCAAGCGTGCGTCGCCGTTGGTCCAGATCTCGGTCCGCCGTCAATGTGAGATATGCTGCAGTTTTGGCTGTTCTCCAAGCGGAGAAGGACGCAGGTCGGATTTAGTTAGATCCAGCAGTTATGGCGGAGCTTTGCTGAAGTGTGAGAGTGTAAATCTGACCTTACAAGTGCAACATAAAGAAACGGTCTCACCAAATAGGGTTTCTTTGTGTCTACGTGTCTGCTTTGGTTCATGTTTTTCTGTGCTTACTCAGACATTAGAGTCTGTTGTCTGCATGTGCAAGAGAGGTGGATAAATGCCCCCCTCCCCCCGTCTATTCTCCTAATGACCATTCATCTGTGGAGGTGAGAAGGAGATGGTACATTACGACGCTTTTAGTCATGGCGATAGAGTTTATTACAGGTGGCCACACTTACAGCTCGGTTCCCACTAAAGAGAGGTTGACTGTAATGGCTTTATGTAAGAGATTAAATGTGTCAGTAAATTGAATAGCAAAAGTGTCCACGCAGGAAAAAGCAGACACGTAAACTCATCTCGTCTCTGTCTTCTGTGACTTCCGAAGGCTGCTCGAACTTTATTATCCACGCAAAGTTGGGCAAAGCCAAAGTCCTTCAGTAGCAACTCTGACAAAACATGTTCTCAACCCGTGACCTTTGGGGTCCTATTGATCTGTTTGCCTTCATTAACAAATGGCCAACGTCAGACAGCACAAGTGCAGTTCGCTCTTATAGGTTGAAGTATGAGAACTGACAACGACCTTAGCTTGGGAGCAATGTCGATTAGGAAATGTTTCAAGCCCGCAGTGAATTGTTGCAGCTGACTGAGCTGAACCTGGGGTGAGGTGCTTAACCCATCTGACATAAGAATTAGGCCCGTGTGGCAGAAGCTTGACCCGGAAAGGGAAGCTTATAATTCAAGGTATGAAAACGAGCTTCAAAGAGGAAATGAACCCTTCAGGCACCCCCTGTGTGAGTTAAAAATAGCTCAGGACATTGAAAGCAGACAGTAACTTTGTTTCCCCTTTAATCTTTTATTCACCTTCACCTCCAACTTGGCAGTAACTCCAAGCATCCTAATGCGGTCCGCTCATCTCAGCAGAACAAGAGAAAAAAGAATCACACTGGCTGCATGGTAAAAACAACAAGCAGCTGATATAACGATGCAGTAAGAGGCAAAGGGTACACAGCTTTGACTTTATATTTCTGCTGTCCAATTTATTCATTTTGTAGCGCCAATAGTTTTGAAATGGCACCTTTTATTGTTACTTCAAACCAAGCTCAGGCTGTTCTCTGAGCAGATCAGTGGATATGAGGAAGCCTCAGTGCCAGTCCACACCAGCTGATGGCTAAGCTTATATACTTCATACTCATTCAGCTGGGTTTAGAGAGTTGCTTTAGCCTGCCTAAAGTTGATCTTGCATCTCCAAGCCACTTTGCAACCCACCTCCACCCCCAGCTACTTTTTTCACACTGTTTTTCTTATTTTGTGTTTTTTTTTGGTTATGTTTGTGCCCTCCAGAGAGGGCTTTTTAACCTAAGGAAACATACTTGCGTCCAATCCTCCAAAAACACAATGCTGACTGACTGGAAAAGTGGGTCAGAACAGGGAAGGGAGCAACAGCGGCCATTACCACAAATGGGTGAAGCACGAGAAATACAGCAGAGAAGCCTGGCTGGTGGCTGTAGTGGACATTTTTCATTGTTTTTAACATTCGGGTTCAATTCAGCTCTATGTATCATATACCTTTGTTCTTGTCCATAGCTGGTTAATGGACCAATAACAACACAAGCAAGAGTCCACAGACTGTTTGTCACACTGCCCCCTGGTGACAGTGAAAAACTACAACATGTCGACAATGGTCTGCTAGGCCATGATGTATGTATGATGTGTCTAAACTGATTGTGATTGAGTTCTGGTAGTTCGTGACCTCCCTGGCAGAATATGCCAGTGCATGTAATTGGTTGAAGGGTAGTTTCTGATTTGCATTGTGCTTTTTACTCAGAGAGTAAATCACAAGGAATTTTTGGTGCTAGCATCAGACAGCAAACTCCACCAATCACTCGCAACTGGTCAGGAACATCCATTTTTATCTTTCCGTCACAACTGGTGGTTGACAGTTGGTTGGCCTCCGGGTCTGTATGACTAAGCCCTTATTTAATCAATGTTGTCTCTGCTGTCATTGATGTCTGCTCTGTTTTGTATGGGGGGTCTTGCAAGAAATGACTGCAGATGGGCATAATTTTATTTTGACAGTAGCAGTCCTGATGGAAATAAGTGCAACTGTCATATAATTTGCACATGCATGACAATGAGAAGTTTCCGTTTCCCCAGAACATTATTAGTGGATATCCTTTTTGATGATATCGTCTCCATTACATGCAGAACTGTCACTTCTGCAAGTAATGGAGTCAAGGTGTGCAAAATTAAAAAATAAGACACAAACAGACGTATTACATCCTTACCTCTCCCACCATGCCGTTCCAAGTTCCATTGACTTTCTTGCCATGTTTTCCATTGGTGACCAGGTAAAGGTCATAGGTAAATTTGACTGACTTGGCAATCTTCTTCAGGATGTCGATGCAGAAACCCTTACAGCAACGCTTGATGTAGATCCCTGACTCTTTTGTCTGATTGCTGCATAAGAGGACAGATGGACAATTATTTAATTAAAAATGTACATCTGTGTGAATGGCCATGAATCATTAATTGTAAAAGTGATTTGGTGTTTCTGGCACTGTCACTGTCACACCGATGAAGTGTGAAATGATTCCATCTCGGGCTCCGCAAAGCTGCCGTGGGAAATTAACATCATTCACAAGTAAATTTTAGGCAGTTGCCAGGCTTTTCATTTCTGCTTTGGTCAGTTCTGCAGTAGGTGGATCTGTGAGCTACTGTGGCAGATGGCAGGAAAAATATGTGTAAAAACTCACACTAATCTAACCTTTTACTCGGTGGAAATTAGTTTTTGTCTTGTAACGCATTCTTACGTTTGATTTTCAGGCATTTCAGCATTAATCTGACACAGATTTTCTACACGTGAAATTTGAGCCTCACACTGATTTGATCTGTTTCCGGCAGGGTACAGTGTTCCTCATGCACGTCCCACTAAGCGGATCCACGTCTTCCACAATGACGAACGGAGCCTCCTCCAATGTCACGATGGACAGGTGGTCATCCTCTCTGTTTGCTGGTCCCCCGTATAGTTCATAGCGAGGCCACACATGGTAC
Organism: Copadichromis virginalis; assembly: GCF_057382275.1. NCBI lineage: Eukaryota > Metazoa > Chordata > Actinopteri > Cichliformes > Cichlidae > Copadichromis > Copadichromis virginalis. The sequence continues at coordinate 11,529,240 of NC_140621.1, forward strand.
TTCATGGACAGGGAACCGTTCTCCCATTTACCCACCTGGAGAAACATCGAGAAAACAAAAGAGAGTAAGTCTGCCTTTAAAATCACACACCAAGTAAGACTTTATTCATTTATATAGTTGCTTAATAGTAATCATGGAGAGACTTGCAGTCTTTTTATTTTCGTCTTTTGTGATTGAGCCTTGAAGTGCCGAAAATAACAGTGAAACACATCAAATGGCAGAAATCAAAATAAAAACAAGAATTTGGATTAAATTTCACACTGCAGTAACTCAAGACCATAAAAAAATAACTGCAGCTCTGCAACTGCAAACAGCTCTGAAATATATCACCAGCGATCCTGCATGGTGTTCAAGCAAAAATATCTCAATATAATTTTAGAGCTTCTTTTTCTACTTTCTGTATTTTTGTGATTTTGAGATGAGAGGTGACTTTTACCTTTGACAGATTCTTTATCGGTTAAACTTTTCATTTAAAACAAGAAAATTCAAATGAAAGTTTAATATATGTACAATTGCTCCACCCACCCCAGGAGAAACCCGCTAAAATAGATGGCATATCCTTTGATTTTCATACTAAAAAATTCATAAATTTAACATTTAGAGATCCTGTCCCATTCATTAGGTTACTCTTCATGAGCCCATGCTTACATTAGTCTATTAGATGTTCATTAAACAAACCTTCCTACACTGCAGAAAGCTTGTGGGACAGACAAGCCACAGGTGTTTCAAAGTTTTCTAAGCCTAACAGAAAGAAAACAGTGGCTTCCTGCTCTTGGATCACATGTCTGTTTCTAGCCACACCATTCTCTGGTGAACACACCACTGGAGATCCACACGGCATTTCTCTAAAACAGAAAAGTCTGGGGAATAGTCTGACTCCCACAGACGGTCTTCCAAGGGTTTTATCAAAAAAGTAACAGGAGTACGACTGTTGGCGCTCGTCTCGTGATACAATATCTGAGGATTGCTACAAAGACTCACCCTCAAGCATTTATAACTCTTTATTTTCAAGATTTATGGCGTTCAAACAACCTGTAGTTATACTCTGATTTTCAGCTTCAGCTGCCTTTATTCTCGTCTGTCCACGACCTTCACTGTCCTCCGCTTCTCTGTCATCCTGACCAGAGCTTCTACCTTTCGCTTCGTCAGTCTCGTGCACGACTCCTTCCACTCTAGCCTCGTGTCTAACAGGAGAACAGAACACTCACAGAGAGAGATGCCATAACTTTTTTGTTTTGTTTGTTCACCTCTCAACTCAGTAAGTGAAATTAATATTTCAAGAGAGTGTGTAAAAAAGAGAGGAGAGGAGAGGAGAGGAGAGGAGAGGACTGGGACACAGAGTAGAGAATGAGAACAAGGTTATTCTGAAGGGCGAGACTGAAACAGAGGGAAAGTGCAGAATTCAGATAGAGCGTAGAGGACGGGTAGAGAAATACAGAAGTGGATGGAGAGATTAATTGAAGAAAAAAAGAGAGAGAAAGGGAGAGTTTAAAGTAAGAGAAAGAGCCAAGTGAGTGTCGGGATGACAGAGAAAGAAAGCCAGAGATGGAGCTCATTCAAATGCAAAATACAGGCTCTTCTGTAGAGGAGTGTCCAGCTGTAGGTCTGGAGGACCCTCTAGCCCTTGTGGCTCTACTCCACTGAATAAGCGTCATCAATTAGTCAATTTCCCCCGGATGGCTCTCACATAAAACCATACCTGGAGACTATGCCTGTGCCCTTTCCTCCGGTTGTGCCAAGTAGGCCATTTTTATGAGCGGAAAGACGTGGGTGGAAATGGGAATGGATCATCAGCTAATTGGACTCGGTATAATGCGAGGCAGGGGAGGACAGGGAGCTGTGGTGTGAGTATGTAAAGTTAGGTTTGCACTCTCATTAAATATGTAAATGTGCTCAAACACATTGGACTCTGGGGAGCACAAACTTGGCAAGGCTGCCTGGAGTGGACAAACTAAGGCTGTGTATCTCTGGGACACAATGCAGCCTTTTTCCTGTTGGGACAAAAAAAAAGGGGGGGGGGGGGGGTAGTGAGCTGGAGCAAGTGATGGAGAGAGACAGAGATGGAGGTGGGGGACTAAGAAATGAGTGGGGTGTATTGGAGGATAAGGGTTAAAATCAACCAGCCAGGGCAAAAAGCATGACTGGGTACTACAGTATACCTGCTACTTCAAAGATGCAGTGGAAGGATGGTTGTAGCTGGAACTCATTAGGATCCAAGAAAAGTGGTTCAGCTGGAAGTCAAGCTAAGAATTAAACATGAGCGAGGGAATAGGAGGAGGAAAAGGGATGGGGTGGTTCAGGCTGCAAGGGGAGAACGGGATAGAAAGGAGAGAGAGGAGGGGAGAGTTTCACCTTGTTCTCCGATCAGAGGACAGAATATAGATTAGAGAGGCAGAAGAAAGAGAGAAATACAGAGAATAAAGAATAGGGAGAGTCAAAGGAGTCAGACTGCAGGACACAGAAACAATAGAGGGTAAGCATCAGGAAACACAGATGCATGCCGGTGACTTGGCAGGTGGTGATGCGTCAGGTTCATTTAAGGTTGTGGACACGGGATTATTGTTGCCATATGTTCACTACCATCTTCTTTTCCACCTGTGCTTGGAGACTTTTTTCCCAGTCTGTACAATGAAAAATCTGCACCTTCATTCACTGAACGGAAGTTTTACATTTAAAGTTTGACTGACATTTAGTTGTTATTCATTAAGTCGTACGTTTCGATACGCGAGTCAGCAACTCTCTCGCAGCTGAACTTTCAACCTCTCAGCTTTAAAGGCCTGTGGCACAGTGCAGTGCCTGAACCATTTCTGTGCATCAGACTCAATCTCATCTCTCCATTCTTTAGCTATAACTGCTTATGTGTGACGGTTATAAGGAGGCGGAAACCAATCCCAGTTTGCATTATGCAAGAGGAAGGATACAAACTGGGCAGGCTGGCAGTCAATCACAGAGCTGACACATAAACGGACAGCCATTCACCTCTGTGTTCACGGGCAATTTTACCACACAGTTACTCAAACCTGCATGCCTTTGTTCTGTGGGAGCGTGGAAGCGTTAGCAGAACATGCTAATAAAAAAAGCCACTGGAAGTTGGGAGTCTACTTTTGTCCACAGCAAGTAACAGTTAGAATATTATCAGTGTCTGAGCAACTTGTTCTACACACATTGTCTTAAATAATGTCATCATAATCACGGCTCAACTCAACGTTGTGTCAGTTAATGCTGCTAATGGCAGCAAGTCCAGATCACATCCTTAAGGCGTTCTTTGTTTCAACAGGACCAAAATTACATTATTTTATGAATCCATATTTCAGTCATGTGATCGTCATGTGACCGTCTCAACACCCTGGCAGGCAAAACAGTACTCCAACATGACCTCAAATAGTGGACGCATCTATCTATCCATGGAGGAAAAACGAAGGCCTTTTTAGTGACTTGTGTTCCATATTCTGCCACTGCAGAGCTCAGTGAGAATCTTAAAAAAATCCCTCACCTCACACTGCTGCCAGGATGAAAGCTTTCAAAGTAAGGACAGCTCTCTAGTTTTTGTTTCTTTTTTTAAGGTGAAGAACGAGAAATTGTTCATTGTTCAAAACGCTACAGAGCTAGCTTAAACAAATGTAAATCTTGCGTTTTGTTGGGCATTTACAAAGTAGGGCCAGTAAAGTTTCAACAGCATTAATTTGTCAAATTATTCTTGCCCATCCTCTGTCAGTTCTAAGTTTTAAATATCTAGTCTGCACGAGGTTTAGGTAAACAGAATGAACCAGAATAGATGATTCATTACACCGTTTCGTTATTTATTTAACAAAAATCAAGCCAAAATGCACGGTGAGAAACTACGTAGACCACATGATTCACTAGCTTGTAGAACCACATTTAGCAGCATAACTTGTAGTAATTTTTCTCTGTATGACTTTCTCTCATGTCAATTTTGTCCCAGTCTTTTTTGCAATGTTGCTTCAGTTCATTGAGATTTGCAGGTGTTCATTCATGCACAGCTAACTTAAGCTAAGCTAAATGCAGCTAACTGCATTTTTATCAGGTTGTATGTGACTGGGCAATACTTTTCTTTTCTTTTTCGTATATTTGCTGTGCTTGGGATCGTTGTCCTGTTCCACGGCCCAATTTTAAGCCAAGCATTAGCTGTCAGACACATGGACTCGTATTTGACTCGAGAATACTTTGGTATGCAGAGGACTCATGGCCGACTCAATGGCTGTAAGGTCACTGAATTGACTTTACAGCCACCTCCACCACTGTGCTTCACAGTTGGTATGAGGTGTTTATGCTGATATGCTGCATTTGAATTTCTTCAAATGTGGGTTGGGCATTATGGCCAGACATCTCCACTCATGTCCCATCTGTCGAAAGGACATTGTTCCAGATGTCTTGTGGTTTGTTCGGATGCACCTTTGCAAACCTGAGCAGTGCTGCTGCTGTTTTTAGTGAAGAGGCTTTCTCCTGAAAACCCTTTGAAAAACCATATTTTTTCATTCTTTTTCTAATTGTACTGTCATGAACTTTAACATTTAACATGCTAACTGAGGTCTGAAGAGTCTGAGATATAGCACTTCTGTTGTTTGTAGCAATTTCTCTGAGCATTAAACGATCTGACCCTGGGGTGAATTTACTGGGACCTCCACTAAGTTTGGTGTAGGTCTTGGGAGTTTTCCACTTGTAAATAACAGAATGATCAATCTCCGATTGTTTGGAAATGACCTTATAACCCTTGCCAGATTGATGCGGAGCAACAATTGCTTCTCTAAGATCATTGATGTCTTTCTAGCCTTATACTTTTTTATTATCAGGATGTCTGTAAATGTATGAATGGATATCTGTATGTATGGGATGGTATAAAAAAATGACATATTCTACTCAGAGAATACAGTTTCACTCCATATATTTACCTTGATCTCCTTGTCCCACCCAGTCTTTACAATAACTTGCTGCCTGTTAGTTCTTAAGGGTGTCTTGACATCTTTTTAGTGAAACAAACAGATTTTTTTGGAGACAGCGCATAACCAGGATTTTGTAACAAACAAAAAAAAAGCAGAATAACAAATAGGCAACTGCTAACCAAGTTTTGAAATTAAAACAGCTGTGGAGCAGCATTCAAATAACACATCACCACTCTGGAGCCTCTGCTGCAGTGCATTGCTCAAAGGCACCTTCACTGAGCTGATAATATCTAATCAGAGTTGCGTCTATAAGGCTTAAGGCTTAAAATGCTTGAAAAGTGAAAATCAGACGATAAGAGATCCAGATAAAAACACACAGATACTCGCGGACTTCATAGGGAACAGCTAACTCATTGCTTCTATTCATTTTAACAGTTTACAAAATGTTTTACTGTTAACAACAGAGGACAATTAGGTTAGTCAGGACTTATAATTTTGTGCACATCGGCTGTTTTTTTTTTCATATGAGTGTCTTACCCTCCCCCCCGACACACACAAAGACCGTCAGTGTCTCCCTCTGTCTCACCCTGTCCCACTGTCTCTCCTTGTTGAGCAGAATGATGACCAGCTTGGGATGCATCTGGTATCCGTCCTCACTGAACGACAGATTTCGTCCCTCAAACGTCACATTCATCAGGTACCTGCAGAAGAAAACATTGAGGAAAGAAACAGACTGACGCATATATCACTTGCTGGAATATATCCTTGTCACTGGCATTTCACAAATGTCTTATTTGTTCTATATATCTACATCCATTCAGGTTCCATTACTCAGTTCTCCAATCATTAAAGTTTTATTGCACATAGACTTATTTTTTTAAGCATCTTTTCTGACAAACCCAGTGATATTGCATAAATTCGTCATCTGCCAAGAAACAGCTATCAACTAATGTCGAACCAGCTCTTCCATAAATAGATATACATTAGTCATCAACAGAACGGCAGATGATGTCTTTAAGACGGGACTAAAGAAAATGAATTTCAGCAAATTATGTCATCCCTAAATGTCAAATATTACATTTCAATTGCTGCCAATGAGTTCACCTTTTCTGTTGTGACATTCAGTGTGAAATTTTGTGTATTTGCCCTCTGATATTTCCCCATCACGAGCTGGATGAAAAAGTTCATATCAAACCTCTATCTGTTAAATAAAAGCTACAGTCAGCAGGTAGGTAGCTTAGCACAAAGACTGGATACACAGGGAAACATTGGTCACTCAGTACTTCATCCTTCAAACGTAACAAACACAGAAATTCACACGTTGTACAAGGTGTGAGAAAAAAATTCGACATCTCCAGCATTAAAAACAATTAACAACCATATCAATCAGACTTTGAAGGCTGACCCTTATCATTCAGTCTTATACATGTACCCATCTACAGATTGTTTTGATAGTAGCTGCTATTTTCTTTTCAGACCAGTCTCTCCATTTGAGTCTTATACATCATTTAAGAACATCTGTGTCCAACTGAGTCAGCTACCATGCCTCTGATCATCGCTGGTAATGACAGCTGGTTCTGCAACTACAATATTAGAAGCAAACATGAGTTTTTACATGGATGAATCTGCAGTGCCTGAAGGTGACGGTTAAGGTCAGCGTGGACAAGGAATATGCTTGTTTTGTGACATTTACCAGTGCACACACTGTGAATTCATCTCACAGGATCAGACTGTCAAAGCAGAGTGAGTGCAACGAAAATGATCAGAGTGGCTTAAGTTTGCAGAGAGATTCCCAACACATTGCGATCAATCTGAGTAATTCTGCAACCAGTCTCGTTTCAATTGGAGACTCAGCTAGTTGTGTCCTGGTTTCATTCTTAAATTAAAAAGAAAGGCTGCCAAGCTCCTTAATCATTTTACAGTTAAATCACAATCCTGCCACAACGATGTCTCTATTTGTGAAGGAATGTCTCAAATCTCATATTTTGTCTGGACTCTGAATGTAATTAGTTTCTGTGAATTTCTAATTAATGCGAAATTCTGTAAGCTAATTTATCACACTGCATAAGACTGCATGTAACTGCCAATTCGACCACGATCAATCAAACTGATAGCAGACTGACTTCGTCTTATTGCCATTTTATCATCATCTTAATGTGCCAAAGTCGCTTTGGAGACGACAACTGCGAGTGATTACAAGTTCTTTGTTTACGGCCTTAACTGCGGTTCTGCTACAGTCTCTATCTACTGTTCTTCCTATGGTGACTGTAGCACAAGAGACAACCTTGAGAAGAAAAGAAACTGTTGTGACTGTCGCCGAGGGGCAGCACACACCATTGGCAGGATTTTTCTTCTGTGGTTAATGTTGCTTCTCTGTCCTTTTTGTCACAGACCCAAATCGTAATCAAGTCGAAGGGTTGCTGTCTAACACAGTCGAGGACCAAATCCAGTGCACATTACATATGAACAACAAGCGCATGAACAAGTGATTTGAAAATAGCAGTCATTCTGGGCTGAAATCTTTTGCCATGCAACCAGCAGAGATTCCATGAAGTTACTGTTTCTGACCAAGAAACAGCAGTCAGACCACACTCTGAAAACGTATGCTTCAAAAAAGGAGCTCATTAGCGAGCTTTAGAGGTTCTGGCAGGTGGATTTTTTTTACCTTTATTCACACAGTCGGGGTAGTTGCTTCACTCTGTTTTAAGACTTTAAGCTAAATTATGTTCTCTGTCGTCCTGTCTGGGGGTTGATTTCTGCATGAACGGCTGCCAAACACAGCCATGAGAACTGTGATTAAAAAACATTATTAAAATCCAGCTTATCCATTGTCCTCATCATAAGATAATTACAAAGAGATGAAAAAAAATCTACAACCAAACAGCTTAAATATTCACTAAATATACAATTTGAAATAACTGCTCGGACATAATTTAAAATCTATGAGCGATTTGAAGTTAATTTTTCCTGGAGCTGAAGGGACACGCACATGAGCAATGCAGTTTCTATCGGGTGTCAGAAGTGTGTGTCAGGTGGAATAATTTCACTTCCCTGCAACTAAAACAACACACACACACACAGCACTCAGCAGTGCCATACCCTCATGCAGAGGGTATGGTTATTGTGCGTGGGAGTGTGTAAGTGCATGTACATGAGGACAGCAATGTTTATGTCAGATGAACTTGAATTCACTTCACTGTCATCCCACACACACACAGACACACACTCTCTCTCTTAACTATTTCACTCCCTCACCCCTAGCCTTCCCGCTCTGTGACTGTTTCCATGGAAACTCTCTACCTCAAAAGCATGCACGCTATATATATATATGGAGAGAGATGAATAAATACATGGCAAAAGATACTGCATCTGGAAGTGTGTGCATGTAGAGGATTGTATGTTGATGGGATCTATCTATCTATCTATCTATCTATCTATCTATCTGTGATGAAATGACTTATGTAATCCAGCAATTACTCTAATGCCAGCTTTCTTATTCTTTCCTCTCTATCAAAAATTGATATTTTCAATGGGCTGTGATGATCACACTCATCCACCATCACACCGTCTCATGCAGCCCCATGTGTCCGGCTTACAGCCGCTCCTGTAGAGCCTTGGCAGTGATACAAAGTGCATAGAATCTGCTGCATAAATCATAAGCCATTTACAAAATGACTCGACGCTGCGGTCCCTTTAATCTTTACTGAGCAAGCTATTGTTACATGCTGCAATTCAGAGCCTTGTGTGTGTGTGTGTGTGTGTGTGTCTATGAGTGTGCACGTGAGCATCCTACACACTGACAGCAAGGAAACACAAGCATATGTGTGTTGCCATAGCAGCCACAACCACTGTTACTATGGTAACGGTAATCTCGCAGAGGGTGGGAAAGAGACACAGAGAGAGTGAGAGGGGTGGGATTCAAAGAAGAAGAGGGAGGGGATGGGTCATAGTACAGGCAGATTTCAACACGTCTCTCTTCCCCTCATCATCCTGCAACTTCTGTGTTTACAGGAAAGCAATCTGTGTTCACTCTTCATTCAAGCGCATTCTCTGAACTTCCTGTAAATATAATAAAACTGGACCTACACGCATCTCCAGACACAGTGATAACAGCTTAGTAAGCAGCAGTCTCTGGGAGTGACAAATGAAACCAAAGCAGAACAGCAGCTCCTTCAAAGACCACTTGAGACTTAAGAAAGAGAGTCAATCCCCATAGGGTCCCTTGTTAAAAGTTCAAAAAAAGTATGTTTCTTGCTTGGTCCATTTATAACAACTGTACCAGACAATTTTTTTCCTATTACTCAGCCTTTTCAGGTTTTGAAGGCTCAAAATTAGGGGCGTGGCTGCTTTGACTGTATACCTACAAAGGTGACTAGCCACAAGTGGTGTAGTAGACGTCACCTCAGCACATTCTGGTCACTGAACTGAGCTTTGGGTCATGTTTTTGGTGCCCTCTGGAGCCTTTTAATGCAACTATGACATTTAAAATGGCTTTCTTTTCAGGTGTTTGTATGGTGTAGCTTTGCCAAATAAATGTGTAGTATTTTAATTGTATGTAACTTAGCACTAAATTAACAGTTGTCTGCGTCTGTGTGTTGTACCTATATATTAATCAGGTATAACATTATGAACACCTTGCTAATGTTGTGTTGGAATTGGAATGAAATCTGGAGAATTTGGGGGTCAACTCAACATCTCAAACTCATTGTTGTGCTGCCAAACCATTCCTGAACTATTTTTGTTTCGTGGCAGGGTTCATTATCCTGCTGACAGAGGTTACAGCCATCAGGGAATACAATTTCCATGAAAGAGCGTATGTGGTCTGCAACAATGTTTAGGTAGTTGTTACTTGTCAAAGTAACATCCACATGGATGGTAGGACCCAAGGTTTCCCAGCAGAACATTGTCCAAAGCAACAGACTGCCTCTGTCAGTTGTATTTCTTCCCTTAGTGCATCCTGGTGCCAGGTGTTCTCCAGGTAAGCAACGCACACACGCATCTACATGATGGGAAAAAAGGCCCAATTTTCCTGCGCCTAACACATCAACTTTGAGGACAAAATGCTCACATGCTCCCTAATATATCCCATCCAATGGTGAAGAGATAATCAGTGTTATTCGCTTCACCTGTCAGAGGCCTGATTGGTGTAAAGTCCACAGATGCAGCTTGTTAGCATTAGCTAACTACCAACACATTCTCACTCCCAAACCGTAATATTTTATGCTAGGTGACAAATCGTCAACATATTACGCTTCCGGGCACCAAACACGTCCCTAAATGAGGAGATTGGAAACATGAGAACCGTTTGGACTCAATCTACACATGTTCGTCATTTTACTTAAATTGCTTTGGAAAACACTATTTGATGTCATTAAAGTGCTGTTAAGGTTTGGGATAAGGTTATGGTTAGGGTTAGGGCTGGAATACATGGCTGGAACGTGTATTACCGCGGGACCGTCATTCTACTGGATTTCACCCATAACCCGGCGCTTAGCATAAGATTGTGGAAGGTCACCTTTCGCGTTCCTCAGGAACGCTGCGGGACGTGACAAATCGTCAGGATGTTAGGCCTCGGGAGTGAGAACCGGCTGTGACTACTAAGGTATTTGCCCTCTCCTCCAAAAATGGTCACTTCTGTCTCTAAAGAACCAAGATGAAAAAGCCCAAAATGGCTCAAATGTAGGCTTGAAAAACAGATCTCTAAAAGACAGTGAATAACTCACGGTGGCTATCTCCATCTTTTATTTACAGTCCATGCAGTTTACCATGTAGCAAACCTCACAGAGGCATATAAAGACTAGAGCTGCAAGAATGCGGTGACTGTTATTCCAAAGCTGAGTGACAGGATGATTGCATGTCACCATCGCTGCCTTCCTGTAATGTGAACACAAACCGATCCCTGCTTTTCCATAAGTTACTGTAGGTGTCATGAGATGGTATAAAGTTATGTGGATGGTAGGAATCTGAATACGCAGGTGTGACTAGCATAATAAGACAGAATCGCATCCACCTTCCCCGCTAAAATGCATGTTTTGATATCCTGTTGAACCTGTCAGTTTCCTGCATGAGCTGGAGGAGAGTATCTCAGCTGTGCTGTACACGAGGTGAATTAAAATTCAAACAGCAGCAGCTGTCGTCACCTGGCGAACAAAAGCTAGTAACACTGACCGGAGTCCGACATGTACTACTCCAATCAAATCTACAGAAAACGATTTCTACATTCAGGAAACGCCTCATATTTTTTGCAGCATGAACCACAATGCAGCGAATCCATTTGCATGCACAGGTTTATCTAAAGACAAACCAGAACAACGCTGTGCCACAACAACACGGCACGCAGCAGCACACTTCCCATGCTAACTCCATGGCCTGACAAAGATAGGTTTGAGCGCATGTTCTGGTGTGAATAATGGAGGAGTTGTGTAAAATATTGATAAGTCAGTTTTAATAAATTAACCCTGACATGAATTAATTATGAATTACACTCCTTAGCAATTACTGTGGTACAGTGTAATCACTGGATCTGAAGAGGAGGGATCTATACTGAGAGTGATAACAAGCCATGTAGGGCTCCGTGCGGCTGAGGTAGAAAAACATACTGAGGCTTTGTTGCGTGCACACTTGGGGTATAATGTGTGAATGCGAGGGGAGGTGTGACTATATACATTCAGCGGCATCCATATACAACGAGTGAATGTGTAAACAAAGCTGCGCTAATAGGAGGGAAGAAGCGTGGACATCAATATGTGGCTTTGACACATGATCGACAGCACTTAATTAAAACTAATTACAGTGACATTTCTTTAAAGCACTAGCCCTCGAACAGACTGCATTGTCTACATTGCAGATATAATGGATACCTGAGGCAATATTCTCCTCTTGATTTTCTAATTTCAGAGCATTTTGGAATAAAACTTCAAAAACCTTAAAAGACAAACCTATGTACTGTACTGCTATACAAATTGAAAATTATAATAGCCTGCAGCAAAAAGGAGGTAGGTGAAGATGGGATGCAGCAGAGGGGAGGGGAAAAGAGCGAGAAGGATGTAATAAAAAATACTGGGGAAAGGAAAAGATTATGTGAGATAAAATAAGAAACACAGAAAAGCAGAGGACTGGATAAACCTGGCAGACAAAAAGAGATTTAGTGACAGGACAGATGAAAAGATTTAGGAGGAGCAAGGCAATAAAGATGGAGAGACGGGAGATGGAAGAAAGAGGAGAGAGGATTCCTGACCTACTTCCAATCAAGCCCCATCAAAAACAGGTACCTATCTGCCACCTCCCACTGCCTGCCCCATAAACACACACATCCAGCTGGGCTCCACAGACTCACACGCACATGCACACAAAGACACGCGCAAACACCGAGTCGGACACGGTCCCATTGAGTTGGCATTTCTCAGCGCAACAGGGTCAAAATGCAACTGCAGATTGTTCTGTATCCAGAGCATGCGTGCAAGCACACACCAACACACTGACGCACACACGTGTATGTGCTTAAATATATATAGATATATACCCCATATTGAAAGCCTTACTGAGGCCACAGAAGTTCAAAAATGCCCACGGAGCTTAAAAGCACTTGACACCTTTCCAAGACCAACCTCATCTGGAACCTGTCCACGCCTGGCAAGGTCAGGGCCAGTGTTGTCAAACTCATGATTCTCACACTGTTGTGTATTGCTCGCTGCTGGCCTCTACTGCCACCTCTCCCTCGCTCTGTCCCTCCCTCTCCTCTGTGCTTTGCACTCCTCTTCTTCCCCTTCCTGCTATCTTCATTTGTCAGGCTCATGCTGTAGAATTAGCTGGAATGTCACAGCGCTGGCTACAATGGACTTAATTTACTTAGTGGAGTGACGCGTCCTTCTCTTGTGGTATTCTATGAGGCACTGAGGGCCGAACAAGAAAATGCTAATGTATGGCTTATAAATTCGAGTAGATGACCGTGACCTTAGAGCCAGTCTTCCTCGTTCACCAGCAGATTGAAATGTAAACTAGATTCAATTTACATATTCCCATGCATCTCTTACTGACCTAGCTCGTGTATAATCCACAAGCTGGACCAACTTGTGTTGGAGCTACAATACAAATTTTTCACTCGTACTTTGGGACATATGTATTTCCATATAATCATCGGCTTTTAAGAAGGTTTAAAAATGGATAACTGCCACCGTCCTTCCTTGATTTCTTCACCATCTGCTTCAGATTCTTAATCACGCACTTCAAAGACATCCTAAAAAAATGTTGTGGAATATATCTAAAGCAAGAAGAAGGTACAGGTACTTCTCGCTACTTGCTACCACTCTTTAAACCTGAGATCCCCAACTGGAGAACTTCTACCCTGTAGGCTATCTGCAGCGGCCGTGGTTTATAATGTACCAGACACTAAGAAATGCAAAGGATCACATGGAGAAAAGAAGCTGAGGATTCATCTATGTTGTCATATAATACTGTAGATCAGGGGTGAGCAATCTCAGTCCACGAGGGCTGGTGTCCCTGCAGGTCTTAGATGTGTCCTCGAACCAACACAGCTGATTTAAATGGCTAAATTAGCTCTTCAACATGTCCTGAAGTTCTCCAGAGGCCTGGTAACGAACTAATCATGTGATTCAGATGTGTTGACCCAAGGTGAGATCTAAAACCTGCAGGGACACCGGCCCTCATGGACTGAGATTGCCCACCCCTGCTGTAGATACATGTTTGCTGTTAGCATGTTTGCTTACTGTTAGCTTCACTTCTGCAGCTGGTCCGACACATTCTTGTGTCCCTAAAAACACTTCTGTTGTGTTTTGTGAGATTGTTTTTGGTTTTTGTCAGCGTTTGCTGTGTATTTTTCTATTTCCGTTGTGGTTCGTGTGTTTTGCTGCACTTTTCTATTTGCTGCTGTTTTCTTAAGTATGTTTGACCTCTCAGGGCCACCGTAGATCGCAGTAAAAATATGGGTTTACAAGTAAAATCTGTAGCGTGTGTGTGTAAACATTAAAGCACCCAATTTTATAGCACTAATAGTTAGTTTATTTACCTAAATGTTTCAGATTGGCACATGTGGATTGTGACTTAGCAGTGGGGCAAGCTCGGGACCTATATTGATCAGTGAATCAGTTTCTGATTGGTCCATTTTCCATGGATGTTTTTCCAGCTTAATATGTTGAGATGAAAGCTTCATTTTCAGGTTTAGCTGCTAAATGCCATTTTCGACAGCTTAGAATTAATTGTGCCCCTGCTTGGTTTATTAATGATTTACTTTAAAGGTCTGCTTGAAATTTTTACAAATGGAGTTTGTATTCACTGGAGAGAACACAAAATGTAAGGCTTCCCAGGCGCAGGAAAGAGCTTTTTGATTGAGCTGCCGTCCATCCATCTTTCATTCGTTGACTCACTTAGTAGTGAACGAATCGAGCGGGTGGGCATCGGTCCATGCAGCCAAGCAGCCACGCAAGCCGGGCAACTAGGCGTTCGTTCACTTTCTAATATATAGACTCTAGACCAAATGCTAATCTCTTGATTGAACACTTGAAGACAAAGGTTATCACCAAACAAATTTAGTTAAAGCAGAAAAGGGGCAAAGGATCTTAGCAGTGTTTGCAACTGATCTAATCAACAACACAGCTAAGTTGATTATAAAACTGCAGGTCTGCAGCGCAGGCACCAACTAGGGAGGAGCAGAACGGTAGAGATGAGAGGAAAAATCACTAGAGAAGAGAGGAGAGGAGACAAGAGGAGAGGTGAGGAGGTGTGAGAAGATAAAACGGTAGAGCAGCCCTCCACAGAACAGAATAAAAGTAGAACAAAGCAGAGCAGATGTAGGGGGGAAAAAGCAGAGCAGGGCAGAACAAAAACAGAAGACTACGGGGCGCGAGAGGACAGCCGAGCAGAGCAGAGAGAACGCGGCAGAGAGACCACAGCAGAGTTGAGAAGAACAAAGCAGTGCGCAGCAGACCACAGCAAGGCAAACACATGAACAGAAGAGAGAGGAGGGGGTTGTATTCTGGGGCAAGAGCAGCTGCCATAAACACCACTGTTATCTCAAAGCAGTAAGCAGTGGTGAAACAAATGCAAAAGGTTCAGAAAGGAGAGAACAACAGGCAGGGGCTGAAATGACATCCAAAGAGTTGACTGGACAACAAAGTTTTGTTGCCTTTGAGCAGGATGCAGTTAAGCTTGACCATGAGCAAAAAAATTACACACATCCCAAAAGAAGAGCCCGAGTTTCCACAGTAGGCTCCACGTTTCTCTGGCGTCTTATGAGCGTGAGAAGAGTATTTCGGGATGTATGCATGCTTGCATTCAGCAGAAAAATTGCAGGAGAAGGCAGAAAAAGACTATTTGTGCATCTATACATCTGTCTGAATCAGCCAAAAGGGGTCAGCGCATTTCGTTTTCTGTGCAAGTGTCTGTGATCTGCCACCGGTGTCCTGAAGCGATACTGACAGTCTCTTTAGCAAGCATACACACATATGCTGCCCTGTACGACACCTGTGCACACATGCACACGTGGCTTTCCTTGACAGTTGGTCTCTCTTTAGGGCAATAAAAACACACATACCCACGCACATCTATCTCCAGCAGACGCGCAGAGTCGCGGAGGGGTGAAACCGCCACTGAATATAATGCTGCGCTGAGCTCTGGAGCGCAGCACGACAGGGGATAGTGTTCGCCGACTGAAACGCCATTGGGACCAATTAGGCGGCGCGCAGAGCAAAGCGCAGCCCAACGCTAGGCTTCACATCCAGTTCAAAAGGCCTGCTGCTGGGACGGACAGCTGAAGGGGTGGGGTCGGTTTTCCTGAAGATGGCAGCATGTGAAGGGGTGTTTGTGCATAGGGTATTATTACGTGGGGGGAGGATGATCACAGCGTGCAGGGGATGGAGATGCTAACACGCACGTGCTGCAACATCTGCTGCACCAATGATGACGATGCCATGGTGATCGTGGGGATGTTAGACCACCAGAACGTTGCAATTTTAAAGCAACATCCACAAATGACTCCCACATCAACTCAGACACATTAGCGTGAATAAACAGCTTTAAACAAACACGACCAGTGCTTTGTGGCATTTCTTCTATATTGTACAGAAGTGTATGGTTTGCACCACAGAGCTGGTTTTCGTGAGATATGTGCCGGCTTGCTGCAGGGCAGAAAGCAAAGGAAAAGGATCGTGGTTCCTAGAGAACACCGAGACTACTGCAGAATGACATATTCAAGCAGCGCGCAAGTGGCAACATCCAGCAGAGAGCTGAACGTTTTATGGGAAAGCAGGCTTACTGATAAAGAACGCAAACCACACCACCAGAAGCTCTGTGATTAATAAAAGTAAGATCCAAGATGTCACTTAATGCTACTTAATCTTTTTGTTTTCCCTGCTTAAAAGTTTTTTTGCGGTTTCAGAACTGGATGAAGATGTGCCAGATCATAGTTCAATCTCAGACTTCTGTTAACTAACAGGTATTTGTCCAGGTAACAGTAAAGGGGCATGAAATTCTGTTTCTGGCTGGACTCTGAGTATAAGTGGCTAATGTGAATTTGTGATTAATGCAAATTTCTGTATATGCAGACAGCAACAGACTTGTGATTTTCACTGATTTAATTCACTGTGTTAATCACCGCAACAGACTGCATGCCATTGCCAACTCGACTCATTCATTGTAAACTGATAGCAGACGGACTCTAATTATTTCCAGCGTCACTGGAAGTTGTGTCACAAATGTAGAAAAATGAAAATAAAACTATAATTTCGTTATCCTTGCATAATGACAACAAAGACCCTCGAATCGTACATCTAAATGTCACAGTGTTGCTTTGCGTGCAATACTATAAGTGCCGACGAAACCAGATAAACTAACTGAGACTGGGTCCATTAAGTGTGATCATGCTGCTCTGACATGCTACGCCCTCTCCACCTTCACTCACCTGAGCACTTCGTTGGGGTTGCCTGAGATGGGGGTCTTTCTGTCAGGAGCTCCGTGGCACTGAGACTTCAAGAGGGTGTGAGGCCCGCGGTCCATCATCATGGTAGAAGTCGCCATAGTGATGATCGCCACACCATCGCGAACCCGCGCCTCTAAGCCGTAGTCCCATTCATCATAGGAGACAGAGAGCAGGCCTGGAAGCAAGAAGAGGAGAGAGATCGTTTAGAGGAAATGGAGAAAGAAGGTAGATGAGGGGTTTTTTGTTTTAAAGGGAGGTGAGAAGGGAAGGAGTGATTCTACGGAGGAAAGTGAAGACACAGCGAGATGGACAGATGGAGGAAACTAAACCGGGGAGACAGGGGGATCAGTGTGCTAGGATATATAGAGTGTACATGCTTTGAACACACTCCAAGAGACAGAGCATACACTACGTAGTGACTCAGGGAGCAGATGAATAGCACTCCCATTCTGACTGACTAAGAGTCTATCATCTTGCTGTGTTTGTCCATCTGTCTGTCTAAAGTACGTTCTGTACGGTCTGTTTGTCGGCCTTTGCACTCTCCGCACGCCTGCTTATCTGTCCTTCTGTCTGCCCGACTCCTGTTCGCATTTGACAATCTGTCAAATGTTTAGGAATATTTATTTGCAGGTCTCTCTCTGTCTGTGTGCCTCCATGCCCATCTCTCCCGATGCCCTTCCAAGTGCCCATCAGCCCATTCAGCTGTTTGCCAGGATACCTGTCGTTCCTCCACCACGTCCTTCTCTGTAGGTATTCGAAGCATTCTCGAGGCTGAGGACAGCCTGGTGGCAGGCAGCGAATCGCAAACACAAAATTTCCTGTAGGTATCCTAAAAACCCGACAATAACTTGCATGAATGTGAAAATATTTTCTTAATGTTACATTTTTTGTTTAAAAAAAGGCATTAACTTACTGTTAGGCTCTTTGGGATGTATTAAACACAGATGCTATGAAAATGAGTTTCACTGATATTAAACAGCTGTTATTGGCAATAAAATCCATTACAATATTCAATTTTAATTACAATAAACCCATGACTAATAGTCATCATTAATTGATTACTCATGGTGCATGTTTCCCAGCAATAAATCTTTATCTCTTTTTAATGACCAGTCATTAAGTTCCCGTGTTCAGCGGTTCAGGACTTCATCATGCTGGATTTAACGATAATAATAACAATGGATTGGATTTATATAGCGCTTTTCAAGGCACCCAAAGCGCTTTACAATGCCACTATTCATTCACTCTCGCATTCATACACTGGTGGAGGCAAGCTACGGTTGTAGCCACAGCTGCCCTGGGGCAGACTGACAGAAGCGAGGCTGCCATTTCGCGCCATCGGCCCCTCTGGCCAACACCAGTAGGCAAATAGGGTAAAGTGTCTTGCCCAAGGACACAACGACCAGGACAGAGAGCCAGGGGATTGAACCGGCGACCTTCCGGTTACAGATACGATTCCCAACCCCCTGAGCCACGGTCGCCCCAACAAGGGGATTGTCCTTAAGCACGGTACACAAGGATTCATTTTGGAGCATCATTTGGTAACAATTTCATGCCTTCTTGGCTTAGGTTACAGTTCAAAGTTGGAGCAGGTGTAAGTTTAATATTAATTGGGTGGTGTAAAGTTAAAATGTTCACCACCCAATTATTACTAAAAGGATCCAATCAGCAAACATGGAAATCTTTTTTTTTTTCTTTTAAGAAAAAAGCAAGCGTTTCTGTGTTCGGTGGTCATGTTAGAGAAGGTGTGACAGCAGTGGCTGAAGCAGTGGTAGGCATTGCCGAACAAACAATGTAACGCTCAAACCTTTCAAGTCAAAAGTCTTAACTACCTCCGCATTTAAAATTGGCTACAAAAATGCCTTTATGACTTCTGAAAACAGCCAACAGCTGATTGTTTAGGAGCCATTAGAGGCCCCCTGGGTTCAAGCTCTCAGGGTTTGTAAGCTTTTAATTTATCTGACTCTCTTCTATTTAATCTGTCCATCTTTCTGTCCATCAGCAGGTCTGCATCTATCTGACAATGTATGACCACATGTCAGCCAGCCCGCTACCATGTCAGCGTGCAGAAATAGACAGGCAGCCTGGCAACCTGCCTTCCTCACGGGGCCTCTGCACTGACAGCTCGGGCCCTTCAGGACCACATCTCATGTCACACATTGTCGACACTTTCTCACCACTCGCTCCGTTCCCCGTTCCTTTTTACATGCTTGACTTTTTATTGCTTTAAGGGCGCGACTTTCTTCCCAGGAAGACATAGGCGAGACGTGTGTGTCGGGAGCACGCGGGCGGACGGTTTGATGTCTTATTGTCGCAGCTCTCTTTTGGGCGTGTAACAAGGTATTACAATGTGGCAGGACATCTCCCTCTCACACATACAACCTAAATCACACTGCAGACATAACGCATCCACAATAAGCAAACTGATCGGAAAGCATAACAGCAGATATTTCTGGAAACAGTTTATTAATGCCAGTGATGTCAGACTGGGTGGTTACATTAACACAGTGTGTGTGGCAGTAGTGTGCAACTTTGATCAAGGGAAAAAAGAGACAGAAAGGCTGTTAGTAGGAGAGAAAGAGCTGAGAGGGAAGAGGAGGGGAAAGAGTGACAGAATGAGCAGAAGAGAGAGAAAGTCAGGCAGCAGCAGAGACACAAAGATACAGACTCAAGAAACACAGGAAGATGAAGGGAGCTGAGACTTGGGAGCAAGTCAGAGGAGGCTGAAATAGTAACACAGAAGAAAAAAACAGAAAAGTGAGGGAACAGCAGCAAAATATAGAGAAGCAAGAAGGAAGAAGGAGTGGGTGAAGAGATGGTTTCCCAAAGCGCTACTTAAGGAAGGGATCAGCGGAATTACCCGTGAGATTTGGAGGCTCTTCATCACACACGGTGCAAATTATTAAGTGTGCCTTGTAAGTAAATTAGGCCCACAGCTAGCATGCACCTCCTGGTGAACCCTGAACCGCCAGAGTCCACAGAGGACACAACCACCGAAACCAACAGTCACATGCGGTGTCGCGGTGTCATTTCACTCTGTGCTGATTCAGAAGTTGGTGCGCTTGACTGCCACTTGCTGCAGGCTTAATTTGGCTTTTCTGATCTCGATGCTTACACAAGGCATGTTGGTTTTTCCAGAACTATCCCAACTGATGCCACAAACAAACATGCAAGCATGTCCTACATACACACACTAGCTGCATTATTAGGTACACCTTGCTAGTCCCACGTTGGATCATCTTTTGTGTTCAGAGCTGCTTAATTCCTCATAGATTCAAGGCACTGAGTAAACTCAGAAACCAGACTGATATGGTTTCAGCTTTGTCACATGGTGTATTATCCTGCTGAAAGCATCCATGGACATGGTCAGCAACAATAATTAGGCAGGCTGTGACATTGAAGTAATGCTTAATTGGAACTAAGACGTCCCCAACACCATTTCCACCAACACCACGAGCCTGAACCACTGATACAACGTGGGTGGATCCATGTTTTCATACCTAAACGGTATGAAAGCTGACTCTCACATGGAATACCTTAAGAAAGATCAAGACTCATCAGACCAGACGGTGTTTTTCCAAACTCCTATTGTGCAATTTTGGTGAGTCTGTGAAAACAATAACCTCAGTTTCCTGCTCTTAGCTGCTGTTGAAGCCCATCTGCTTCAAGATTTAATGTGTTTTGTGTTTATATGAATACCTCGGCTGTAATGAGGGGTTATTTTCATTTTCACCTTCAGAAAACCTGTTTACTCGATCACTTTTTAGGCCATTCTCTGTAAACCCTAGAGATGGTTGTGTGGGAAAATCCCAGTGGATCAGCAATTTCTGACAACAACAACTACACCACGTTCGGTCACTGAAATGACCTTTTTAATCCCCATTCAGATATTCAGAACTTCAGCGGGTCTTCTTACTCGTGTCTACATGCCTGGAAGTATTGACCAGAGAGCAGTAGGCCCAGGTTCGAGTCTGACCTGCAGTCCTCTGCTGCATGTCTTCCCTTCTCTCCCCTCTTCCCTGACTAGCTCCACTGTTTCTACCCAATAAAGGCTGAAAGGCAAAAAAAGAAATAAGAATAATCTTTTTTTTTTTAAAAAGGAACCAGCAACAAAGACGCTGCTTCACTCCAGAAAAAAAATAACGTTTTTAAATTGGCGTCTTTCTGGACAACTCATATGTTGTCATATGTAGACTCGTGTTTGTTATAGGCCAATATGTCATCAAGCTGATAAATATCTGTCAGGGCAATATAGAGTTAACAGTTGCTAACTTTCTTAGGCTGCTAGGATTTTGATGCTATTCTTCTACGTTTTTGCACTTCAAGACAAAACCACAAAGCAGAGGCATTTGGAAAGCTTTAGCATTTTAGTGATTAGAAAGGTGAGGCTGTTCTCAGTACAGGTTTTACAGACTGTCACTGCTGAAGCTGTTTAAAGGAAACTCGTCAGCCAACCATCACTTTCATATTTCTGGCAGGAGCAGCACGAACAAGCACAGATCCTACAGGAGAAGAGCTGTGAATCAAAGCTTGGCCATCTGGATACTCATGGTTTCTTTGCACGCTGTCTTAAAACACTGTATTAATGACATTTTAAGTAAAGGTATGATCTAAATAATCATGTTTTTGACACAAGCGACGTCATAAAAAGTCGTCTTACTTTGAGAATTCTGTGCGGTTATTTTGGCACATTCTGTATCCTGTTCATCACGCACGAAACAGGAGGACGACATTTAGCCTGAAATGTGTCATTTTGTCCCATGTGAGTCATGTCATGATAATTGAGTGTTAACTGAAAGAGTTTTGTGTGTGTCCATCGACGCAGCTCTACTTTGCAATCATCCAGGCGGTACATGAGCGAGACGCGATTATCTCAGCGGCAACATAAATCAAGAGGGACGTTGTTGTGTGATTTACATAACTGATACGGTGATATATCAAACTTTATAGAGTGGAACCCTAATTTGTAACAGACAGAGTGACACAAACGCGCACAGAATTCGGTTCACCCTGTCCAACGAGTAAACACCGGTCGTCCTTCACCATATGAAGTACACGGCAGTGCGCAAACACACAACCCATTTGATTACATTCGCTCATTATTTTCTCATGCAAATTAAACCCTGAACCAATCGTAACTTTCACAGACAAATGCACATAGACATCACACACTGAAACAAAAACAAAAGCACACACACACACACACATACAGACCGGCCTGCAAACACACTCCTAGCTCCCACTCAAGAGTAAATCATCTGTGGGTGCCAATAGGGGAACAGAGGTAAAAGGTTTGAGTTACGGTGCCTGAACGGGACAACGGTCTCAGGTTCCGCCTGGAAAACCATTTCCCAGAAACTGCTGAGAACAGGCGGCAGTGTAATTTCGCCCCTCCGTTGTAAATCAACCAGCCAAACACCAACAAATTACAGCGCTCATACGTCTAGCTTAGATATACTACCTCCTCTACAGTTTTCTCTCCCACAGAGAGCCAAAAGTTGAGGAAAGTTCCATTAGTTAGCACGGTGGGGACATCACTAACAGTTAAAGGTTTGATTCCCACTGAGAGATGGCCTTTCTAAAAAGTGTCTGTCCACCCCCAAGCGCTGAGTGTCGTTTTCGATGAGTCAGCCTGACAGGTTTGCCTGACAAATTGCGTGAGCAGGTTGAGTGTTTTAATGTGCCCCAACTTAGACATCACTTTGGTTTCACATTTGACCTGAAAAGGTTACCTCCGGTGGTGCTGTGGAGAAAAGAGGCTTCCTCATTTCTTGTTAGAAAAGGTCAGTTTGTCTTACAAAACAATCCAACAGTGAACTGGAAAGAAAATTTAAGGAATAGCTTTTCAGTGGTTCTGCCGTCCGTCTTTGTCCGTCTTTGGTTTTGTTTCTACTCGGATCATTATGATTTTCAAATACAGAGAGTCGCTTTTAGGACCGATCTAAAAGAAGTTTACTATATCATTATCACTGTTTTGGAAATGAAACAAAACGCTTTTCTGTAATGTGGTGCAGTATATACTGTCATGGTCCTGGGTCGGTGACCCAGCGCTTTTAGTTTGTTATCATTTTCTAGATGATGATTGTTTAAGTTCTGTGTAACTCCGTGTCAGTCTGTTACCCTGTCTTCCACGGTGTCCTGTTCCCTGTCTGCGTCTCTCTGCTTCTCATCCCGTTGTCGTATGCTCCCAGGTCTGTTATTTTTAGTCCTCCCAGTTTAGGTGTCTTTAGTTATTTGTTATGCCCCACTGTTTGTTTGCCACTACACCTCTGTAAATAAAACCACCGGTATCTCATCCACTGCCTGCATCTTGGGTCCTTCTTCCAACTCCACACGGCTCGCCTCGGCAGCCGTGACATATACCACAGCTCGGCTGCAGCTTCTTCTTCTTATGAAAAATGAAGCAAATGAAGAAATTAAAACTTGTGTTCTTTCTAAGTGCCAGCAGGGGGCGAGTCCTCAGGCTGTCAACTTGTAAGGACGTCAATGGGCGGGGAAACTCTTTGCCTCATTTGAGTGGCCATCTTTAACTTTCATATATAGTCTGCACAATATACATTGCCAGTCCCGATTCAAGTCTCAACATTAGCACAGTGTGCCAAAAGACATGAGACAAGGAAAAAAATGTGATTGAAGTATCTTTCTGGAAAGGTTTATGAGACTATTTCTAAGGCACGTCCACAAAGGATTTATCTATAAAAGAAGATTTTGAAACAAGATTGAACTTTCAAAGAGGTGCTTGACCTTCCAGAATTCCTCTAATACAGTGACAACTTCTGGAAAGTCTCAAACAACCCAACAAAAACATCCAAAGAAAGTCACGTCTAAACTCAACAAAGGTCAGTTTATTACTCTGCTAACCTGAAGGCTCTGGGCTAAAATGGCAACAAGAATTGGTAAAGTGAAAATCAGTGCTATCCCAACAGTACATTAAGGCTTTTATTAATTTTGCATCAACAAAACCTTTTGGAAGAATACTCTATGGATTTGTTCGAGGCCAAGAGTCTCATCACAGTTTGCATAAACCAAACAAAGACAAACAAATCATTCTACCAACGGTCAAAGCTGAGGGAAGCTGTATAAAGTGGAGATGCTATGTTGCTACAGGCCGACTTGTGATTATTGCAGAAAACATGAATTCTGCTCCCTTAAAGAAAGTCTCTGACAGTGACAGTGGGGACAATGGCAGGTCATCAGTCTGTCACTCTGGGGTATGCAGTGGTGCAGTGATCCTGAACACAAGAATTACCCCCCCTGTGAACGGCTTAAAAGCAATAAACTAAACTTATGGTGAAGTCAAAGTCAAGACTTGAACCCTACTGACATGCTGCAGCGTGAACTGAGAAAACAACAGATCCAGTGTGCATCCACTACGCAGTTCTGCAAAAATTTCCACAGCAGCCATGCAGAGGCCGATCTTTGATTATCGGAGGTGTCTGTTGCAGCTTTGATGCTAAAGCTGACACAACTAGCAATAAAAGCTGGGCCATTTACATGTTTTGGTAACTTTGGTACGTGCAATTATGATTTAAAACAAGCATTTTAGGGCAACATCTTTGTGGCGGGCGTGGTTTGCAGGGCCGCTGCAGGGGAGGCGGACACACCTGAGCAGCATCCGCAATCACGCCTTGTTGTTGTTGTTGGTAGGTGTATGACTGCAAGCTGCAAAGCTGCAGCCGTGTGATTGTGAACAGCAATAGTAATAACAAAGTATGCTGAAAAGCATAAAAATCTTATCGGGTCTGCCGTGGTTCATTTACAATCTTCTGTACTGAAAATGGATGTATTTGTAACACTCCAAATTCTCACCTAATCACTGAATGTTATGTAAATGTTAAACTCCACATGTGTAGGATTTAAGTTGAAAGCAATAAAAGATCATTTATTATGATTTCATTGTGATCCAATTTTAAGTCCGAACTCTGGTTCAGTTTCAGATTTCCTACCTGTGGGGAACTCGGCCGGCACTACATCAGTATCTCCAGCAACCAGCGAGGGCACGATCCACGTGTAGCCATAGCCCGTGATTCCAACAGAGTGGGCCACCTCAAAGATAGTGTTGGCCTCTTCTTTTGTGCAATAGAGAAGAATAACAGGGCTCTGGAGTTTCTTCAGCTGGTTCTGAATCTTCGAATCGCCGTCGTCCACAGACATGTCAAGTAGTAGAACTTCCTCTAATTCCCAGCCCACAAAGCTGTTCTCGATGGTACTACGAATCTGCAGTAGGTAGAAGGGGCTGATTACCACAATGTACTTTGCTTTAGTCTTTAACAAGACAAAAAAAATTCAAACCCTATTATTTTTGTCAACAGTGTGTTTCAATGTGTGTTTGACTTGCATTTTAGTTTATTGTTCCAAGATGAAGCAGTTTATTAAAAACAAAGTGGATACATCACTAGATTGAATTGGAATTTCTTTTACTTAGCACTTCACTTCACAGATCAGGCATTTAGGTTTATACAAATTACTAAATGTTTATAAAACACATCTCTAATCAGCATCATACAGTTTGTGTTACAAAGCACCTGAAAACCCCTGGGACTGAAAAATACAGTCATGCAGTTATTCAAGCGCTTTCAAAAGAAAGTCAGTCTCCAAAGACTCCCATGTTAAAACTAGAGATGGACCGATCCGATATTACGTATCGGTATCGGTCCGATACTGACCTAAATTACTGGATCGGATATCGGAGAAAAATAAAAAATGTAATCCGATCCATTAAATATCACGAAAGCACCTCACAAAACTTGCAACACGCCGTAACTCACCTCAGAACGTTAGCACGTCTGAGCAGTATGCCTCACGTGATAGAGCGGCTGTGGCATGCAGGACCTGTCGGTGCTCTGGATAGCATTTGGAGCTTCGCTAGCAACCCGGCATTTCATCTCCGACAAAGTTATCCCCGAGAGAAGTAAAGCAAGTGTGTAAGTCCATCTCTGAATGTTTGTAAAGCATTCCTGCGTTAAGCTTAACAAGCGATATATGGAGCGACTGCCTCTTCTTGCTGCTACTTCAATCATGAAACTGCTTAACGATCAGCTGATCGGCTTTTCTGTCGGGAGTCCGTGTCTTTAGTTTGTTTTTGGCCCACTTTGCACCAGAAAGAGGAAACCAGCGGCTGAACAACAGCAGCACGTTTAAGCTTGATCAGCTGTTGTTAGAATGTATTTAATATTACTTTCTACACCAGGATCTTTTTCTACGTAGCTGACGCTGGTAACTGTGCAGGGGCGGATCTAGCAAAGTTTAGCCAGGGGGGCCGATAGGGCATTAACAGGGAAAAGGGGGCACAAAGACATACTTTTCTTTCTTATTCTCATTTAAAATGTCTAGCTTTTAATAAATAATTATCTGACACCCAAAGTTTTAATTTGATGCAAAATGAATAGAAGTCCATTACTGTATATAGTAACTATTAAGTCTAATATATATACCCTAGTAAGCTATAGTACTTTTTCCTTTGGGAAGGTACCATCTGTGCAGTCTGCAATTTTGTTGAAGAAAGATGTTGAATCTATTTAATATTTCTTGAAAAATAATTGATTTCTGTGCATTTTTTTCACACTGCATCAAATTAAGGTTGATTACGTCGATTAAGCATCATGAGGTGGCGCGTGAGGGGTGGTTCCCTATTTTTTATTTATTTATTTTTGTTGTTGCTGGGAGTTGGAACCCTATTAGTTAGGTTGCTTAATATTTATGCTAAGTACTCTTTAAAATACCAGAATAGGGAGGATGGTGTAGGTTTAAGTTTATTAGATTGATCAGTATTGCTGAACTATGAAACATTTTTTTTGCATACAGGTATAACAGAATAGCTTTAGTGTAGTTGTTGTTTTAAACTTGAGTATGAACTTATACAAAATGCAGCAAGATATTTAAAAAACAGTTTTGTTGATTAAAAAACACTATATCGGATTCATATCGGTATCGGCAGATATCCAAATTTATGATATCGGTATCGGTATCGGACATAAAAAAGTGGTATCGTGCCATCTCTAGTTAAAACTTTGCAGCTGAAATACACGTGTTTACAGTCTGGTACACAAAATGCTTTTAATTTATCTTTCTACTCATGACAACTATACAGAGGGTGATTTTTTTTAAAACAACTTTTAAGGCTTAAAGTCAGGCCTCTGTAGCTGATAGCTGACTGCTAGGCTAATTGGAGTCACTGAACACTGAAGTGCGTTTGTCGTATCCGTGCCTTTTGGAGCTTCCACTTATCCTTTTCAGGGTCGCGGGGGTGCTGGAGCCTATCCCAGCTGTTATAGGGCGAGAGGCGGGGTACACCCTGAACAGGTCGCCAGTCTGTCGCAGGGCTAACACACTTGTGGTTTTAGTGAGTAAAACTGTAGTGCTTTATGTGTTAAAATCAAGCGTCTAAATCAAATTCAAAATTATATTATATATATTTTGTCTGTTTGTTAGTACATTTATGTTTTAATCTTACTTGTAACTACATTTATTTTTGGACTTTTTTTGAATTATTATTTTTATTATTTAATTGTTATTATCCCTGATTGCAAAGATTTGGGAGTATAAGTGAATATTCTGACTAATATCTAACTTAGATATTAGATTTTTAAAAATGCCTAGGCTTTTGGGAACACATCCACATCATAAGTTCTGCATCTCTTTCATCCTGATTGATTGTATGCATTGTATCAGCTGCACGGTTACCTTGGTGACAAAGTCCTGATAACCCGGGTAGTACGTTGTGACAATGGAGAAGATGTACCAGTCGTATTCCTCCATGATGTTCAAAATGACTGACGCCTGCTGCTCGATGGAGGGGCCGAACTGAAAGAACATGGAGTTGTCATCCTGAAAGTGACAGAAAAACACACAGAAGGACAAAGATGTGGAGTGTAAACGGTTATGCAACAACACTGGTCTGAACTTTAATTTAGGTGGCTGCGCACACGCAGAGGAGAATAGCTGCTACTTAAAGGACGGCGGTGTTTTTGTAACATTATTGGTGTGAACATTAATTTAGTTGCCTTTATTCTCTCACTCGCAGAGGGAAAAGGCGAGAGGACACCAGTGGTCTTGTAATGATACCGGTCATGATTTTCATTAGTTGCCTTTATGACTCTGTTAATGAGTTTGTACACGGGGGTGGCTGGAGCAAATTCTGAGGGCTTCAAGCTGCTGTCCTTAATCTCACACGTCGTGTTCATCATTTTTGTTTTATTAAAGCCAACAAGGCCATTTTTTAGCCCGCACAGTACTAGATTTAAATAACAAACAAGAAATGGCACACAGTAACCCCTGACTGAGTCTGTCTGCTGGGAGAAACTCAGTCTACAGACGTTAAATGTACACCAAACCAAACAGCATTACAGACACTCCAATAAACACTGCTTACATACTGATATCCGAGCCTGCGTCTTGCCGTGAGTGTTGAAACAGAATACCGAGGTGGACAGAAGAAGAGGAGGAGGTGAGAAATACTCGTCTAGACAGGACTCTGCAGTTCTGCAACATGAGCAGGTTATTTTGCATGTGTGTTTGTGTCTGTGAGTCATTCTGCGAGTGTCCAACTTGCGTGTACACAATGTACAGTAGTGTGTTTATGGTCACAGCATTCATGCTTCTAATGTGGCAAATGATATGAATGAGAATGAGGCTGTTTTTTTTTTTTTTTTAATTGCATGTGAGCAATTTGAAGCTGACAGTAAGACCAGGCAAACAGGCAGAACTGGTGCCGGTGTCTTAGGACTCTTTATGCACTTCATTCATCATCAAACGCTAACCTGGCCCTCCCAGGGGATTCACGTGGGTTGATCTGTTACCTTGTTGCTGCATTACCGAGATCAGGGCTGCGCGATTGAGGCAGCATGTCGAGGTGTACGGCGAGCATGTAAGATGAGAACTCTCGCAAGTAATGAGGGTAACGCGTTGCATCCATGAGAGTGAAAACATGTCACTATCCCCGTGCTGCTTGAAATATGCAGGAGCTGTGTCTCGAGATCATGAAAAAATGATGCGAGCTCTGACGTCGTGCCGTGTTTCGCTGCTAACTCGAATCCATTTGTTGCTCAACTTTCTGTCTCTTCTCCGCCCCTTCTTCTCTCATTCTTCATCTCTCATCTCTATCCATCTCGTCTCTCGCTCTGCCGTCCCATTAATACCACTGGAATTACTGCCAGGGCACGGTTATAATTGAATTTCCAGACTTGTGCACTCCCCCCCCCCCCCCCCCCCCCCCACTTTATCCTCTATAGAGCACCCCTGCCGCCCTGCCTCCCCACCACCATTTCCTCTGGCCTTCTCCTTCTATCTCTCTTTTCTTAAAGAGCAGTATTAATGTGCTGTCCAGCACACTCATTCAGAGTGCCAGAGGTCTGCAGAATTTTCATTAGCCTTTGAGAAAAGTACACGCTCAAAGAAGAGCAAGGCGAATGCAAAATCGGGAGGTGGGGTTTGGAGATACTGGAGAAAGAAAAAAAAAAAGAAAAGACGCTGGTAGCTTGACTAAAATGAAGTGCTGCAAACACCACTCTTCATTTACAGCAACAATAATTAGGGACTGGCCACATTATCACCTCTGCTGGCATGAGGTGATCGATTAGCGAGCATTAAAATTCCCACAGGGGCATTCGAGGGCCAGCAAGTCAGTCAGCCAGGCACAAGAAGCCGGCCAGCAAGGCTTTGAAAACACCTCACAGCCGCTCACTGTCCTCTCTGTGGATCCACAGCTGACGTCAGTGCTGGCTACTGTACTAAGGCAACAATACACTATACAACACAATACGCTGGGATGAATGGCCGGTGGAGACAGGGGAGAGAGAGAGATGGAGAGATACAAGGAGAGGCAGAGAAAGAGCAGATAAAACCACAGAAGAGAGAGCTGACAAGAGAAAAGAGCAGAGAGAAACCAAAGGGAGGGAAAAGGAATTAAGCAAGCTAGGGAAAAAAAGATAGAGATGTACAAAAAATGTTTTTAAAAAAAGCAGTGGGGATGTAGCTGAGATTTGAAGCCTCCAGAGGGACAGAGGCAGAGGACAATGTGGTGACAATGGGATGAATGGAGAAGAACAGGGCAGGCTGGCAGACGGCTGTGATCCTGCATGGAGCGAGTGAGGGGCAGGAAGCCAGCAGTCAGTGAAGGAGCAGGCAAACGGAGGTGTGTGAGCGCGTATGTGAATGTGTGTGTATGTGTGTGTGTCAGGCAGTCAGCCACCCATTTACAGAGGAGGCTAAGCCTGAGTTGTTCAACCACAGAGACAGGACTTCTGCTGTCAGAAAGAGGAAGAGAGAGGAGAGACACGTGTGCCTTCCTCTGTGTGAAACGTGTGTGTTTGTGCAAAATAGAGATGTATGTACGCGAGCATATGTTTGTGTGTGTGTCGATGGGAGAGAAGTCAGGTATTACTCAGGTTGTAGGGATGCTGTCACATTATGGGAGGCATCCCTCTAATGAGGACAAAAAGCAAGTCCCATGAAAAAACTCTAATTTGTATCCAAAGGCTGGCATAAGCTTAGGTTTAGACTCCCCCCTACCTCATCCATCAACTGGGCAGACTAATAAGGAAACTAAAGGCAATGCACTGGCTGCCGCATGTCATCTGCAAATCTCCATTCCTATATGATCCACTGAAGTTAATCTAATGTATTCTGGGCATACGACTGTGCGTGTGAGCACCTCTATTAATACATATGTGTGTGATTTTCTGCCTCTAACGTTGCCTCAGTGTGCCTGCGTGTCTGCAGTTGAGTAGATTTAGCCTCATAAAGGCTCTGTACTAGGTATGCACGTGTGTGTGTATTCTGTGGTTGATAGGTCTTGGTCTGCCAGAGTTGCCTGCTCTGCCCCAGAGCC
This sequence comes from Copadichromis virginalis, assembly GCF_057382275.1. Taxonomy (NCBI): domain Eukaryota; kingdom Metazoa; phylum Chordata; class Actinopteri; order Cichliformes; family Cichlidae; genus Copadichromis; species Copadichromis virginalis. The sequence continues at coordinate 11,559,901 of NC_140621.1, forward strand.
TCCAAATGAGTGCACTCACACACTCCTGGAGCAGTTATTTGACTTGGAGAGGAGGGAGAGTCAATAACTCAGGTATTTCAATTACACACACAGGGGCACATCAGTGACTGCAAAAGAAATAGACCCACTTCCAATCTTGCTCTGGAATATGCACACACACATACAAAAATACACACACATAATTCGCTTTAAACACACATATAAACACATTTAGGCAGGCACAAAATCTCTTGTTAGCATACACACATACACAGCAGCAGCAGCGGCAATCGAAACCCATCCTCCAAGTGAGGATTCCAACACAAAAAGACAAATCAACACCGCAATCACAGAATAATACCAGGGTGCTGCTTTAGACACACACAGGCACACTCCACACAAATAATGACATAGTAAAACAACATGAGGCGCACCGTTAAACAGGAAAGTGCATCACAGCGTGATCACATAAAGCACATACTAAATGGGAACACAGGGGTCAAGAGCAGGCATTTTTGGCTTACATTAGCTGCATTTTGCTTTCTGTAGCTACATGTTTACGTGCAGCTACAGATGTAATGCTCACGCTCCTTTATGTTTTACTGCAACTGAAAACCAACATAGCGCCATTTGCGTAAAAATAAATCATGGCTGTCGGAGGATACGTGTCAGCTGAGGTTTTAGTGGGAAGCAATTTGAACTAATGGAGTGAACTAATATAGTTCCAAGGTAAGGTGTGCCAGTCCATTCGTCACCTGATCTACTGTGAACATTTTATTTATTTTTGGTTTAGTTTGTGCTGATGTAATGTGGCTCTGAAGATGTTTTTGTGTAATTCAATTGTAATTAACGAACTATTTGTTTATCATTTCAAGCAGGCTTGGAATATATTGGAAATAAATCTTCTTGCTTTGCTATGTTATCCCGGCACGGCCCTGTAAATGCATGATTCACCATTTAAAAAGAAAAGCTTAACTTGTTTTGTAACTGCAAGCTTTCTGGGTAACTGTATCCTCATAATTATCACATCACAGCATACCATCCTGGAAGCAGTTAGTATTTCCTGGCAAAGAAAACAAACCTTCCTTCCTTTTGGCTAAGATAAGCTAAGCTAGCCATAGTAGCTAGCTTAGCTTAGCTTAGCCAAGCAGATATTTCAATACTAGCCAAGTTAGTATTGAAATATCAGCAATAAAAAAGACATAGTTTAACTTTGTTTAACTTTAACAAGATCGAGAGTTAATATTTTGTATGATGAACTTTATTCTTCAGTAGTCTGATCTCTCTTAGGCAGCTTCTTGTTATGTCTTTAAGTAGTCTTCAGGAATAGTTCTCCAGGCTTTCTTTTTTTTTTTTTTATAACTTTTTATTTATCATTTTACAGTATGGGAATACAAAACTTAAGGTCAGCATGGGAGACATTCACAGTTCCAGTAATAGCATCTACTTACATCATGGTAATATTCATTTATTCAGTGCAAAGGGGAGTACACAACCCATTTTTCCCAGAGCTTCTTAAATTTCTCGAGCCCGAGTCTAAGGACAAAGGTAAGCCTTTCCATTCCAAAAATTTCTTCTCCAGGCTTTCTGAAGGACATTTAAAGCTCTTCTTTGGATGTTACTGCCTTTTATTCTGTTCTCTGTCAGGATGGTCCCCCACTGCTTCAATAATGTTGATGTCTGGGCCAATCCATGTGTGTTTTTCTATCCAGGTATATTTTTCCGACAAGGCAGTGTGCTAAAAATGAAGGGGAGTCACTTTTTTAGCTCAGTCTTGACCTCTTCTGAACAAATTGATGATGATTTGAACCAAAAATATCAAATCTGGATTCATCACTCCATAAAGTTGTTCCCACTGATTTTCAGCCCAGTTCTTGTGTAATCTAGCATGACACAGGCTTTTCCCTGTTTCCCTTCCTTAATAATGGCTTCTTGACAGCCTCCCTTCCATTGAGACTTCTTTCTAATGAGGCTTCAGTCAACAGTAGGTGGATCGACTGAAGGGTCAGATGCATCTCGCAGGTCCTGTGTCAAGTCTTTGCTGGTCTGTTTTTCCTGTTTCTTAAGGACATGACAGATGCAGATACTGTTTATCTGCTGGAGATACTTTTTAGTCCCACCACTTCTTCTTTTGTCCTTTTGTCCAGGTTAAAAATGTTTAAGGACACACTGTACACCATGTCGAGATATGCCAGGTTTTCAGCTAATAGCTCTTTGAGAATCAGCTTGTTGGTGCAAAAATACTAGTTTATGCCTGTCTGTGTTATCTTTGGCATTTTTCACAGATTCAAGTAAAGAATGTGTCGTAGTGACAGGCTGCAAGTAACAATTCACCTAAAGATAACATTTAAAATAGGTTATTTGCTAAGCTTGCTGTTATGTGTAGACACAACACTCCTTTATCACTCGGGTAAGGTCTTTTTTTATGCTTGAATGATTCATTGGTAGCTTAACAAATAAACAAACATTTCCCTAAAAATGGTCAGGTGTAAATGCTGGACTGAATTAGTAAAAAAGCAGACCTTCAGAAATAAAGGGTGGCTTAAGACTACTGTGCAGCACTGTAATTTGTGCCTGTAGGTTCGTATTTACTTTACATATCTTTAACTATGCCGTGTCTATTCCACGGCTCACAATGAAACAGACTTCATATTAAGAATGAATATTTATCCTAAATTCACAAGCATAAAAAAGCAAGAAAACCCCTTAACAGCATGTGAGAATGTGGGGCAAGGCTTAGATCCCAATTAACTCATAAGAACTGCTATTTTTATATAACTTTATGAGCATTATGTGTCATTGAGGCATCTGTTTTTAGTGAGGAAGTAGCATTCGGGAAAAAAAGAGGAGTGTGTGTGAAAGAGAGAGAGACAAAGACTGAGGTAGAGAAAGCCAGGGAGAGTGAGATGATGGTGTCTGTTGCTGGGAGGTTTTTGGCAATGCATATTTCTATCCTGCCTATAAAGGATCTTTTGAACTTGAGCGAGGGGGGTGGGGGGTTGTGCTATTGACTGCTGCTGCACTGCCTGATGGAACGAGAAGCCAGCCAGAGAGAGAGTGAGCGAGCGACTGAGACAGAGAAAAAGAGGATGGAGGGATGAAAAACAGAGAGCTGGAGTGGGAGGTGAGGCGGGAGGAAAGAGGGAACAGCTGGCCTTCGCTTGAATATAGTGAATTTAAAAGACAGTGGGCAGGAGATATAAACTCGCCACAGCCACAGGCCTCCACACACACACAGGCACGCAGTGGAGCTAGAAGCAGGGCGAGGCAACGCACACACAAACACACAAGTGTTCGTTTCCGATAAGGCCTGTGAGCATAAGCCACCATCACCACATGCACTACGTATTGATGACGAATCCTCCCCTCTCCCCCCCCTCCTCCACCTCCCCGTCCCTCGTGCACTCTCTCTCGCCCTCTCTCGCTTCACCCACAATTATTATCTCTACCTCAATTAAACCTCGCCTCACTCGCGGTGTCTCGTTTCCCCTCCCGTACTTCACTCTTCTCATGCTTCATCATCCCTTTTCTTATCATGGAAGTCTACTTATCTTTAATCAAACACATACAAGCTTAATTAGCTCACACATTTGTCAGACCATCATCTAATTAACACTGACCTTATTCTAAGTACTTTTCAAGTTAATTAAAAAAAGGAAAAAAAAGAGCCCAGGTCGCACTTATAATTTTTGACAGATTTTTCTTTAACATAATTGCGTTGCGACATGACAGCTACGTCCCCTTCCAGGTATTTAAAGGATGAAAAGAACAAATTTAACAAACGGGTGTTTCGGTCCACGTCTTAACACAATCAGACAGCGTCTGAGTGAAAGGTAATAGCACTTAACACTCAGACTCGCCACAAACTAAGGCACAGACACACAAATGCACAGATTGTTTCTCTCTGGCCCATTTCTGCTCTAAGTTTAGCAGACGACCCACAGAGGGGCCTCTGCAGTCTGATGCCCTTCCTGCTGCTGCTCTTGTTTGTCCCCTGGTCCTTGTAGAACGGTAATAGGTCTTTCTTTGTGCGTGTCTGTCTGTGTGTCTCATAGAGTTAGGCTAAGAAGACTGAACAGGGTGGCTAGAGGGAAAGGTGAGCCTACAAATTAAATTGGTGTACTCTGGTTTTTATATCTGTGTCTCTGTGAATGAGCCGCTGGGAGAGGCTGAGTGGATAAATGAGAAGATGGAGGTATAATTTTGGCAAGACTGATTTTTGCACGAGATCACAGACATATCATATTAGTCATTAGTCATTGACATTAGTCAAACGGCCCATCGGATCAGATCTGCAGTTGCTGATTCATCTTTACACCTGTGTGACTGAGGCCTTACTTTAAATGAGAAGCTCTCTTGCGTTGAGGTTTCATGTGTAGAACCTTAACAAGTTGTAGATATTTAACTCAGATTAAAGACTCCTTTAAAATAGCAACACACAGCTTTGGGACATGCTAGCAATTTAGCTAGCAATCGATAGCTAGCTTACTTGTTAAAGAAGTTAGCAAGTGTAAGAACAGAGCAGAGTTTCATTAGCTGATAATTTTTTGTGGGAAAGGCTAAGTTAACAAAAAACACAACAGATAACAAGGACAGAATAAAATGTACCAAACACTTGGCTACTCCTCGCCCTAAAAGCTGTTTATGTTGTTTTGATTTGGAAAATATGTCCTGTGTGAATGAAAGAACAGGCTGCTCTGGCAATTTTTTCTTGCTCGTACTGTCTGATACTGTTAATTACTTGAGGTTTGTAGTATGTTGCACAGCCAAAATAGAGACCTCACACAGGCAATACAAGTTACATGTAAAAGACTATTAACTATTTAATTTGAATTTAAGGTCCAAAGCAATGCGACTTGCTCAAAATGGATACAAGTACCATTAAAAGTACAAACAAAACAAAAATGAAGCGACAGTAAATGAAACAAGTAGGAAACATCCAGTGCAAATACAAAATTAAATCACCTCAAGCTAATCTGTCCATCATATCAGATCACGATGACTGAAGCATTGTGCCTATAGATACTCAAACGATTTACCCAAAGCCACCATGGTGAAAGTTAAAGAAGCGGTATGGGGAAAAGATCAATGATTCTTTGTTTTCGTTTCTCTCATTTGCAACTACACAACCATCATAAAAAAGTGTGAGTAAGTCACAGATTCATGAGTGGAAGCGGGGACAGAGGAGACTCTGAGGTTCACCACAGAGTGTCCCAAAGTGGCTGTAAAGTGGTTTAGAGAGTCAGAGGGGTGAGCATGCTTCTTTAGTCAGACATATTTGTTTTGTCCCTTGTTCAAGCAAAAGGGAAGAGGGGAAAGGTGATGCTAGCTTTAGCAAAGGGAAGAGACGCAGAGAGGAGGAGTAGGTAGAGGAAGGCACAGGTCAGTGAGATCCATATGAGGGATGTTATTAATCCATTCATTGCATTCTTCTGCTGCTATCTCCACCATTCCAGGCATATCTACCGATTTCGATCTCCAGCTTTGGCTTGCCCTCAGCTTTCCCCACTCTCCCTCTTTTGGTCTCCTCTTTTATCCTTCTAACCTTTCCTCTTCCCCCTGTATTGTACAACCGCTAACTTCCTTCCTTCTCGTCTTCGGCCTCCCCTGCTAAAGTCCCTGTCTGCTTTCTTTCTGTTCCTCTCTGGCTCAATCCCTTTCTTCCTCCCTCTCTCCATCTATCATGCATCCCAGGGTGCACCTGGTCCGCGCTGTCAGCCGAAGGCCCCGAGCCATCGTCATGCTGGGGTTGTTTCTCACCACTTCACACTACAAAAACCGAATGCTCAAACACACACACATACATGCGCACGCTCAAACAGATTCCCATCTCCCCACTATCGGGCTTTCTTCACCTCACCCACAGATTCACAGTTTATCTACAATACGTCAGTATGTGGTGCAGTGAGAAAACAAAGGCCCGGGTCACCGTTTATCCTTAAGAATCGTAGAAACCGGCGAAATGCGCAAAACGCCGAATCTTCACAAGGAAGAGAACGATGGAGGGGTGTGGAGGATGGGGATGAAGAGCAACGAGAAAAATAACAGCACTATTGATATGTGCTTCTGTGTTCTTTTCCTGGCAACACGATAAAGGCTCGCTCTCAGTCACTGTCTGTAGCGAGACCACCCTCTCTATCTCCGCTCGCCCTCTTCCTCCTCCTCCTTCTCCACCTCCTCGCCCCATCCTTTCCAAAGCAAAAGACTACCCTCTCTATCTCCCTCGTCTTTTATCTCCACTGCTCTTTTCCCATCCCCTGTGTTTTTGCCTTTACATTTGGGGCATTTAGCTGCTGCTCTCATCCACAGTGACTTAACGGGCACAACTACAGAATGAGTCTCATTCTCTGACACCGAACCTAACAAATATTCTCGAACGCTGAAATTATGAGTGGAAGAAATTACTGAGAACACGTGTTAAAAATAAAAAAAAATAAAAAATAAAGAGGTTGATGTTTTCATCTCTGACTCACACAGACCACCCTCTCTGTCTCTGCTACACAAGTGAGGCTCCCCCCAGTGAAGACTCCTTTCATTCACTGTGATGACAATTAAAATTCAAATCTGCTTTGCTGGCGTGACAGTGGCAGGGAGTTGTCTCCACAACACAAACATGTAACAAGACTACGGCTAAGACAATAAGCCAATCTGCACGCTCCTCTTCCCCTACCTCACTCATACTAAAGTCGAAATCTTTCAAACGTAGCCTATTTTTGAAAGCATGTTTGCCAAGTGTGGTCATTAAATGTATTTACACTCAGAGTAGTCGTTACTTGTAAGAAGCAGACATAAAAACATAAAATTCAAACTGCCTTCTCCTGCTTGAGCAGTGTTGGGGTTGTTAGTCATCCCTTTGCAGTTTTTCACAGATTACTCATTGTTTTTATTCAGTTAATCCATTACCTTACTTGTTTACTCTGTTCTCGTACTACTTTTGCGTCACTCGGCGATACTGCCTGAGATGCCTTGTCACGTAACTTCCATTAACAACATATTGCTAAATCTTACATGCACCCACATATCGGCGCAAATCCCTATTCTAATAACGACACATACAAGATCTTTCTCTTATGCGCTTTAATAATGTATTAAAGCTGACAGCAAAGTTGGTAAAAACCAGCTCAAAGGGCACTTGACAGAAAAATGTAGCGGTGGGAACGAGGCTCAGCTGCATGCCTGATGTCGGGTTCAGGCTACGCAACATTTTCATAGTTGAAGAATAATAAAATATGGCCCTTTTGAGACCAACAGACAAGACAGACAATACGCCATACGACTATACCCGGTCATCTTTTGTTGTTGAAGCCCAGTCTAGCAATAGCTGAGAAAAGAATATACACAAACAACGGCAACCAAAGTAGTTTTTAGGTAATCTTGCCAAAGACTGATGAGTTGCCATGATGAGGCATCCGCAATCCACAAGGACCGCGCTCCTGCTAGAGTGTTGGTCAGATATTAGTGAAACTTGTGCACAATAATCCCCCACTGGGTCAAAGCCAAGGTCATGCTTGCAAACTCATTGAAATGTTTAATTCGCATTAGTTAATGCAATGATACCGACCAGTGAGAAGCAAACGTATCGCTTTCTTTCCACACTTCACACTAGGGTTGTGTTTATGGACGATGATGTCAGAGAGCTGGTCAAAGTTAATGACGATGGCTCGCCAATCAAGGCAATTTCTATCTAATTTCCCCACAGATGCATTAAATTAAAGCTGTCATTACGCAGAGATTCATAATAAATTAAATCTGCCAGGCCACAGTTTCGAGACGCACCTCCACATGTGACCAACACTTGAATCACAGACGTGTCTGCGAGTGCACGGGCGCATACATGAGTTCGTGACCAGACTTCTGCGTGCTTTAAAGTTAATGCGCGTGAAGCAGCTACACTGATCTATCATCATCATCATCATCAAATGAAGAAAACGAGGATTTCTGATGGATTGAAAGTAAAATCAGAGCGCAATGGGATCGCGTTTGCAGAGACCTTGTTCATCTTAGTATTTTAGTATTATTTTTAGTATTTATTTATTTATTGTCATTGTCAAGAACAATGAAATTGCGTTTGGGGCTTCCATACAACCCAAAAAAAAAGAAGAAAATAATAAATACCCCTTAAAACCCAAGTGTACATATTTAACCCAGTGTGACTCCAATGCAATAAGACAATCCTTAGCAATAATGTTCGTAGAAATTCAGACAAAGACCTGAGAAACATGACAAAATACAACAATGCAACCCATTCAATATTATTGTACTGTGAGATATGATATCAGATATGATAGTTATCTATTTAAGAAAGTCTTGTCTGTATATACACATATATACATGTGCGTGTGTGAGAAGATGAGATGAGATATAGTTTTACAGCTAAATGACAACAGTGAGAGCAATAAAAGAGGATAAATAAATCATTTTAAAAGAAGAATCAGCGCAGTTTCATATGTTGTTCTGCTGGTTGGTTTTTCCCCTCCGGCTGTAAGAGGCTCTGACACGTTTTGCTTCTTCTTCGGCGATGTCAGGTTTTCTCTTTTTTTGGTTGTCATATTCTTGCAATATTAGTTTGTTTCCCTTGTCTTTATTCGTGCTGCAGGGTTTATTCATATGGAAGAGCTGAACTTCTCTCTGGGCTGGAAGATTCAGCTTTCTCCACCAGTTAGAAAAGCCAGTTTGCGGTCACTCACAGTGTCCACACTGGTAATGTTTTTGCTTTGACTTCCTGTTTGAGAGCGGTTGACTTTGATGTAGTTCTTTTTGTCTGGCTATAATGTAACTTGGTTGCTCCACACTGTGCTAAGGTCACGTATTGTTAGAGAGTTTCAGCCTCATAGAAGAGCCGGCTAAAATTGCTTTGCTTCATTTTCCCCTTTTGGAGGTCATGTTACATAACATTACCCCTGTGCTGCTATCAGTCTAAAGCTAACATGCTAACTGAGGCCTGTAGAGTCTGAGATGTTGCTCTTGGGTTTTTAGCAGTTCCTCTAATCACTCTAATCCTCTGACCTCCGAGGGATTCCACTGGTCCATTCTGGGAAGACTGGTTGCTGACTGGAATGTTTTCCACTTGCTCACACGTTCTGATCATCAGTTAATCAACTACATTTGATTCATGTGTTGTTGTACATCTGATGTTGTATTTACCACATTTAAAGACCTGTTAAGGAACAGATTATTTTTATTATGTCCTGACATGGAAAACTTTAGAATTTAAAGGCGTTGTACTTTCTTTTTACCACATCTGTACATTGTTTCGGTCAAACTGTTATGGTCACAGCTCTACAAACCAAGAAAACCTCCAGTGCTTTATATATAGATTGAGAGAGCGAGACACCTGTCTGTGTCTCTGCTTTTGCCCCACTCCACTTACATTTTGCTGTGCTGTTTGTTAAAAAAAAAAGAGGGAATAACTGCATTTTCTACTTCTCGCATTCACAACTCTGCACTCCGTGCTCCATCTCTGCCTCTCTCTCTGCACACATACACCCCCATCACCTGCATGCAAACACGTAGCCCGTCTTTCCTCTCCCTCTGCGTGCCGCCGTGACAGGCGTCCTCTGTAGCTGCCAAAGCTTTTTAACCACAACAATATCGAAATGGCACACAAAGCCCCATTAGAGCCATCAAGCCGTTAAACCAGCAACCGGCAACCTTGGGCTTGGCAATTAGGAATATTTCACTCAACCTCGCTCCCCTGCTCGCACACACACACACACACACACACACACACACACACACACACACACACACACACACACACACACACCTTCCACCCATCCATTATTTCCTTCCTGTCTCTCTTGCACATGCTCCCTCTCTCTTTCATCTTTTCCTCTCCTCTGTCTCACCCATCCTCTCACCCTGCCAGCTGCACGTGCACACTCAATCATATTCACTATACCTCACACCAATCAACTCTCTTTCTCTATCCCCCCAGTGTTTTAGCCTCTCTCTCTCTCTCTGTCGCCAAAGTCCCCGTACTAGAGAGCCCCGCAATCAGCGTCACGATCGATTAACAGATTTCATACTGCTGGACACGGTATTTACAGAGAATCAGATGAGATGAAAAGAAGGAGCGGGCCAAAATAATGAGGAGAACAGGGAGAAAAGGTTCAGCGTGCCGCTGTCGTGAGCTTTGTCAGTCGGATGCAACGGCCACGTAAGCACGTCAAGCTATAGAACGTGAATTTGAGGCGACCGATACATGTTTAGGAATAAAAGAGAGATTTTCCTTTGGTCGTGCACTTTTGATCCAACAGCTTCGGCCACAGCACCCGTCGGTCACGCTAATAAAGCTCATCCTTGAGCATTTGAACTAAGCGTGAAAAAAGAGGAGGGAGTAAAGGCCAGATGAGATTCAGCTGGGTTTTTCTTTTTAAATAAATATGCATTTTGCTTTTTTTTTTCTTGTAAAACAACCATAAAAGATATCAAAAACGAAAAAAACCTTACATTTTAATGCCAACTCACAGAGAGTAAAGAATATTTTGATAATGAAAGGCAGACTTTTGCTCCATCTCGCTCATTTCCTGTTCTCTCACTACTGCCTGTAATAAACACAGCTAAAATTCCCCGAAGCACTTGTAAAACCTCTTTAGGTTATGCTAGAAAATAATTGGAATGACTTACTTTAAGTGGAACAATTAATCACTTTGTTGTTATTCCATATAATTAGATTTCTAAAAAATTATTTACAGAGTTACTGACAAAGAAGCATCCAGCTGGTCTGGTCATATATAGTGGATTATTACATTTTAACAGATTTAAAACCTCAACATAAAAAAAATCACATCTTGTTTATTTGAGCCAAGCTGAGCTCCATAAAGAAAGTAAAAATAGTCAGCTTGACCTGATTTGGGTCTTCCTGATCCATGTGAACCTACCTATTTTAAATCTATTTACTCAGAATGTCAGTGTTTACTAAAGATCTTGAAACATCCGGCAGACTTAAAACTCAGTGGCACATAAAGCAGCGGGGATGGGAGCATTAACCAAAGGTTTTGGGCATCGCATCAAACATTTTAAGAAGAAGGGCTCAATCTTCCTGAATGATGCTGGTTAGAAATACTCAATGAGAGCACCTCCTCCCAGCCTCTGATTTACAGCTCGGTTTATAGCGAACAGTGAATGCCCACAAACCCTTTACTGACCGATTAAGCCCTTGGCTGTGATTTCGCACGCATAAACACCTCTGATGTATGGTTTTCTACATCCATAAGGACTGGTTATGATTTCACACAAAGTCATTCCGCTCACATTCCTCCCTCCCTCTCCCCATCCTCTTCCTCCACTCTTGACAGTTGGTTGCAACAGCAGCCAGCGAATGCTCACAGCGGAGGTGCAAACTATTCTTCCTCTCCCTCGCTGAGGCTCCGCGCGCACACGCGGATGAACGCCGACACACGACTTGTGTGCTGCAGGACGCGCGAGCAGGCACATTTGAAATTAAGCGTGCATATGCATAAGGTGCACCTATGTATAATTTCACAGGCACACCAGCTGGGACACTAGAGCCAGCTTTTGGCTTTCGAATTCGCTGTCTTCTTGCCTGCCTAAATGCTGTGTCACACAACTGAAGCTGCCTCTGGAGCCCGCGCTGGTGACTCTCTCGCTCATTCACGTGCACGCTTAAAGAGCCGATTAAATGCCAGTGGCAAATGCCTCACTGCTGTGCATGTCTATAGAAACAAGTATTTGACATACTGGCAGTGCAATATCTTCCAGTTTTCATGTCAGAATGTGAAAAAAAAATTACAGCTTCTTTGTCTGAATGGATTTCAACACCGGCTTTTTTCCCAGCTACTACACTACAGTTTAGTGCCGTGCGTGCGTTGCCTGGCTTTAATCACCTTGCTAATATTACTCTCCTGCTGTTTTTCATTCATCTGTTTGCTTCATCACATCTCTGCTTTATCTTTGCCTTCTTCATCCAGACAATCTGAATTCTTCATTAAAATGTATCAATTAAAAAAAAGATCCTAAAAATATCAGGAGCATGATATCACTGTGGAGTTTGAGCACAGTTTTATATCCATGCACCATAAGAGTAAAGCTTTCAAACACAAACACACACACACACATATATATATATATGAAAATTATACAGGAATACAACTATACTGTAAGTATATTAAACTTTGCTTATCATCTAAAGAGTAAAAGCAATGCATGACATGAATCAACCTGAAAAAGGCCGGCTGGCATTCACCAGACAAATCCCACAGCAGGTAATGGAGGTACAGTCCTGCACCGTAAGGCGGTGTGCTTTGCATTATTGTGAGTTTGGGTGATGAGTTACCTCACCTCAGAGTACTTTCAGGGTATGAACTCTAAAAGCAGACATAATGTATTGCACAATTACCAGCTGAGGGTAAGTAAGGGTAACAGTATTTACCGAGCAGGCAAGCTGGGCTTCAGTCCAGTAAAAAAGCTAGCAGAGTGACAATAATGCATTCATGTACATGCTCATATACACATTCAGCATATATTCAATTAAAGACTTAATTAGATCTCACAAACACAAACACTTGAGCGGCATACAGTCACAGCATATACAATGCTTTATTAAACACAACCTTCTAATATGCTATAGGCATTTTTTGATGAATTCTATTATAACTCTATGTCATACACGCTTTTCCTCAGATAATAAATGCAGGCTAATTACGCAAACTCACACGGCAAAGTGGCAGAGAAATGAGGAAATTATGAACAGAATTAAAAATCAAGTTAAAAACAATCTCCAAAAAGTAAACGATGATCTCGGCAACGCTCACGGCTACAAAGTCAGGTCACACAGGGATCAGCTCAAATGAGCAGCGTTTGCTGGCTGCAAAACGATCTGTTTGAATGCATCATGAGACGAGCGAGCTTCAAAGAGGCCAAAACGCGTGCATAAACTGCAGGTGCACAGGACACGAAAAAACTGCATGTCTAAAAATAGATTCTTACAAGGCTGACGCTAACCAGCTGGGACATGATGGACGTATACAGTTTGTCAACACAGGACGAGTGACAAATGCTAAACGACGTACTTGGCATGCAAACTTCGATTTGCCTTCAACAGCTGTGGAAAGTGCCTTAATAGATACACTTTTAAAATTAGCTGCAATTTAAAGGAAAATGTTCACCTGAAAACTTTACCCGGTAATAGCATCCTGTTTTTTGGTGTATTCTAACATTTTGGCACCATCTTGTTATTTTATGCCCGTATGAAGCTCTTAGGAGGAGCCTGAATCTAAAAAGTCAAACTACAAACAAAACAGTTAAAAGAGCTAAACACTGCTTGCATCAATCAAATGACATTATATAATATAAAATGTCATTTCACAGCATAACAAGTGCTTCTACATGAAATTGAGTACATTTAGCTGACCTGTAGCTTTACATAAGTAAGATTTGAGGGTAAACTGTGATCATCTAAAAATCTGTTGAATTCTTCTTCCTGGAAGAGAACTATAATCCGAAATAACCTGAAAACCCTTGGCCGGATGTAGAGCATCCTGGCTCCTCTCCTGTCCCTTCCTTCTCTGTGATATTAAATAACCACCTGACAATGTTTCTCATTAGACTAAAGAGGCAGGTGCTCCATCATTTGGCATTTTCATTTCCATCAGGCCACCACCTCATCCTCCTCAGAGTAATGCGCTGCTCGTGCAGCTAAAGCGTGACTTATGGATGATTTAGACTTCTGAGGTACAGTAGGCTGTCTTAGACATAACCTACTGTACATAAGTAGTGTTTCATATGCCGTGCCAGCCACAATACAAACACATAAAATACTGTGAGCTTCTCCCTTCTGGGTCCCCACTTTCTGCTGTGGTCTTTTTTTTCCTGAGGCAAATATATTTGTCCCTAAAGTTTTTCCATTTTGTACATTTTTTCACGTCCACTTGGATAGTTTTGGCAAATTCACCATGGAATTTGCTGTGATCTTTAAGTCTATATATTATAATATATCCCTTGTATTATATTTTCTGACAGACAAATTAAAAAACTGTGCAGCCAAAAACGCAGAGGATGAATTGAGAGCAGTGAACAGGCCAATCACAAAAGCTGGGTTCAAGCAAGGTGCAGTAACATTGCGTAGAGGTGCATGTCGACATGCACAGCATAAAGTACCGCATAGCTTACACTATAATGTGGTGTGAGGTATGGAGTAGGATATGGCTAGAGGTATTGCATAGTGTACACTGCACAGTACCTCACAGGATACGGCATAGGTTACATCATAGCACAGTGCAGGGTACAGTGTAGGGTTTCAGAGGGGTTTACCATTACTACATAACTACATCATAGATTTAACACGGAGCAAAAATCCCCTGTTAATGTGTGGCGTGTTTTCCTGGGCTCGGGGTCGCTCCTCTTCAATCAGAAAGCAGGTACAAAAGCAGGAGGTGGAGAGGGGTGAAGAAGGGTGAGGAAGCAAGAGGAACGAAGCAACCCAGGAAAGAAAAGGTCAGATGCCAGAGGGAGCGGGGAGTGAAGGCAGCAGAGAAAACAGACAAATGCTCTAAATCTTGTTTAACTTTACATGACGTTTTTTTTCCCCCAACACTCGTCACTCTCTTTGTTCCTCCAGCTTTGTCGCTTCACATCCCTCTCCCTTCCTCCCATCTGTGCTTGTCCCGCACATGCGTCACTCCCATTCCTCCATTTCTATCAGTCTTGTTTGCATGTTTTATCTCCAGCACACACACACACTCTTCATCATTTCCCACGTTGAAACATCTCTACTTGTATGCCCTCATTTGTCCTTACCCTCCATTTCTCCTGGAAGCACACTGAACACCATTCCGCTTTATATCCGAACCCGATCCAAACCCATCCGTCCATTCTTAAGTTACACCTCTCCTACTTTTCTCTCCCTCCCTCCTGTTCTGATTGGATTATTATTATCCTCTAAATGGGCTTTTTTGTTCGGACGATTCAGCGTTTTGAATGAATATTTAAACTGGAGTTTCTAACGTTATTATCCTCCAAATGGATTATTATGCACAGCACCCAGCTGGAATGTATAAATTACAGTTTAGCGTGTTGATTTTTTCAATTTGGCTTGTCTTGCGATTCTTCGGAGCCCTGGATGCTCTTTCCTCTCTCACGCTTTTTCCCTTTGTCCCTTGCCATCTCTCTCTTTTGTCCTACTTTTGAACCCAGTTATTCTATCTATCTCTCTGTCCTCCCTCCAGACCCTCACTCTTCCTCTCTGTCTCCCTGCCAACCCGCCCTTCATCCCCTCGCCCTCCTTACTTCTCTTTTTCTCACTCATTCCCACTGTCTCTCCCTTGTCCTGCTTCTCTGTTGTTGTTGTTTTGTTTTTTTACACCCTCAATCACTCTCCCTTCAATGTTAATTCAAATTGCCTGGTTAGGGAGGACATTACAGTTCCAATAATGCCGAAAGCACTTAGGGGAACATAATCAATCTCACTCTCTCACGCTCAGTTCCTGCCCTCCTTCTCTTTGTTTTCACACCCTATTTTGTATTCCCTCCATATGTGGAACAGGACTCAAACTGCCTGTCTCCTCTAATTCTCAGCACTATCTCAACACTCCCTTCTAATATACCCCTTTTCCTTACTTTACCCCTGCTGTCTCAGTGTATTTCTCCAGTTAATGGCAGCATGATATCACATACAACACGGCCTGGCTTGACCCTTGTTGCAATTAAGAAAATTTGGGAATTAAAGGGAGCGCTTAGATGTCTGTTTATATCATCATAAGCAGGGATGATACTGGGCGCATGTGCAGGTGGGTGACGCATGATTTACAGCCTCAGTAGACACTTCCCGGATGAGTTTATGGTCTTCAGCAGTAGTGTAGGCTGATCCTTGCTTTGGAAATTACTGTTAAATAAAGTTAAAGCAGCGAATGCTTAAGGATGTAGGCAGTGTCTCACTTGTCACGGCCAAAATACCAAACATTAGGGCTTCATTACAGGAGTTTAGAAATCAGTGGGGGACATCGTGGCGGAACATCTTTTATATACAGTCTATGTGAAGGACATGCGATGCGTGCTGGTGGGAAACTCAAAAAAGTATAGGACACGTTTTTTTCACAGCGGTTCCTCCATCTACAAAGCATGTATGAAGCACAACGAAATCACCGTCACTCACTGTTTCCTGTCCTGAACCACTTTGTCATTTCTCCTTTGGAATGACCGAGAACATGAGCTGAAGTTCACTAATAATTCTGTGGATTAAGTTAACCAAATCCTGCAGAGTCCAAAACATTTCACAGGGTAGACTCGGAAAGTTGGGCTATAAAAACAAAATCTGGGATCCTGAATCTGGAAAAGTCATGAATCAACAGTTAAAATCAACAGGTGAAACTTAAAGAACGTACATAAATCTTTAACTCAAGCGTATATGTAGCTTACGTCGTAAAATATCAGATAGAGATACTAGATTCCCTGTAACATTAAAAGCAATATTTTTTTTACTTTTAATATGGAATTGATTGCGAAGGTTCAACTAATTAATTTAGACAAGCGATGGAAAAATAGTTACATTTTTTAGTTGAATGCACTGGTTATGTTGGCTTCAGATGAAACTGTACCAGTACTTCAGGTAGTTTAAAATCAATTCAAACAGTCTGAACAGGAATGGAGAAGAAGTAGTGGAGTAGACAGGCATCTGTGGCTGTGTCTTAAAAAAAAACAATGCCCTCACTACCCACACATTAAATGATTTGACGTGACATACTCACATTCAGCCATCGTTGTACTTGTGGCCTTTTAGTCTTTTTATTTTTTACTTATTGCAGCATCCTTGTTTCTATATTTCAATCCCCCCCCCCCCCACACACACACACACACACACACACACACACTGACACACACACCTTCCTTCACGCTCTGAGAGTTTTTACCTCACCAAAAAAATTCCACTCTCACCACTCTTCTCACTCTCACACTCTATCTCTCCCTATCTCTCACGTCCTGCATTTCCCTTGTCAGTCTGTCCCCTCGCTCTTTCGTGTACATGCAAACCTCTCTTCAGGCGTCAGCTGCTGTCCTGTCAGATTCAGGGGGAGACAGGTGGAGAGGAGAAGCGGAGAGAGGACGGAGCGGGCGAGGGAGGCTCATAAAGACTGAGAGAGAGAGCGAGAGAGAGGGTGACAAAGTGAGAGAAGGTTGAGAGAGGGAGCGAAACGCTTCTAATTCACAGAGACGGGCTGCGTTTCCGTGGCAACGTGGTTTCCATCGTAACAGCCCTGCTAAGGATGCCATTAGTCGGGAACAAAAAGAATGCCGCTCACCACTTGTATGTCAAGCGTGTGTGTGTCTCACACACGTGTCGCACACACACACATACACTCAGGGAGCACAACAATACACAGAAAACACAATTGTCTCCTGCATGCATTTTTTTCTTTAAGCTACACAAATAAAACATTCAGAAGCACTCAAAAGTCTCACACACACACGCACCCACCCACACAGCGTTGCATCCCCCCCCCCCTCCATTCAACTCACAACACACATCCTGCTGCCACTTCCCCACTGCCCACACAGGAGTGAATACAGACATATATTAATCTATCTCACACCTGCAACGTGTCCTGCTGTGCCTCCTATATAAAAGTCTTTCCACACTTTGAGCCGCTGTGCTGCGGGGGCCTCTATATTCTGTGTTTTTTAGAAAGAAAGATGCTAAAGGAATGTCTGATACACATGTTGTGCACATTGCTGACCTTAAGCACACATTTAAGCCTTCAGCTGGCTCGCTTATCAAAAGAAACACACAAGAAAGCTTTTACATTTGTAAATCACTGGCGTACCGAGCAGACAGACACCAGTAAGGAGTGTGAAGGTCAAAGCAGCGGCGCTAAGACTGCAGGAGAAACGTGTTCCTACCTAGAATATTCATGCCTAATAGAGAAGCTGAATAAACAGGACTCTGACAGAAAATGGTTTTCTTTAGTATTCAGAAGAGAAGTGGATAGTTTGTTATACAGAAGGCATGCTGCTGACCCTTTGCATCGCCACTCAGTGATGCTCAACAGCATCTCGAAATGACTGACAGCACAAAGAGGCCGAGAGGAGGATGCAATACAAGCAAAGCTTTTCACCTTTTGTAATGTTGATTTATAAAATCAGCCAAGTCGCTGAGTCTCTTGTTGGGTGTCGGCTCTGATTTAGAAAAAAAAAACTAATAAAAGTGATGCTAAAGTAAAAAAAACAAAACAGTATGTTGTGTGATGATGCTAAAATGTGCACTGTGCAAAATTACCCTCTCTAAGCCTGGATACAAGACAGCATGTTGATATTACTGTAGGCAGCAGGCATGTTGCTCACTCTCTGCTCTGCTCCAGGGCATCAGAGACAATAACCCAGTTTCCACTGCAAGGGCCGAATAGCCAAACAGAACTTGTTCGTAATCTGCTGCATGTCAGTGAAATTCCATCTCAAAATACACTGTGATTTGTTTTGTTCCTTATTGCCAAAGGAGATCAAACAGACAAATGTTGAAAACGGTCTCATTCCAAAATGAAACTGGAAAAAAAAAAAAACTGGCAAGCGCTTTTAAAGTAATGGCATGAAAATAAAACATGACAGGGGTTACTATCAGTTACTAGAGCACTCTGAAATGAAATCCCTGCACTGTAAATCTGGCTATGCTATTACATTTACATTTAATCATGCACCCTGCAATCTTGTGATGGAAAAGTGATTGAAGACTCGCTGGCTACGGGTCAGATTACTCGTGAAAATGTTGCTTGAAGTGGTCAGAACAAATAGTAGGCCGATACTGCATGGGTATCTGCACTGTAATCGGACGACTGTTACTGAGAGTCAAGATGCTGATATCGGTATAGGAAGCAGCTCGTTCTCAAACCTCAGCACTGCTTTGGGCCAAGGGAGATGTTGTTTGTCTCCATACAAGCATGCACTGCTCCCATATATAGCCGCAGAGCTACAACACTGTTTAGATCCATGTAGGTCAGGTGCAAATCTATGTACAGTGATGAGGAGAGAAATAAAAGGACACTTTGGAAGTTTCAGCTGTGAAATCACAGTATTGTCGTGGTCAACAATGAATCCATTATACTGCATAAAAACGGTGTAGCTTGGCAACCAACACCAACAGAAGATAAATGCAGTAAAGAGTTAGCAAACATGCAGTTCAGACATACAAAACCAGCGAAATTTGAGCTGTTGGCTAAAGCTGCGTTCGCTTATAATGAAAGCAGACGTTTGGAGCTCGCAATTTAAAAGAAGAATCTGCCGTGCAATGCAAAAAAGAGACATCAAGAGACGTATCATTAACAATTGTTGAACTGCATAAAGCTGGAGGAAGTCAGAAAAACGCATCTCAGAGATTTTAGATACTGATCAGCCCACAGGTGCACAAACTGTCTGTAAAAGAGATGATTAAGTTTTATGGGCTCCAAAATGAAAAGAATCCAAAAGCACAGCACAAAACTGCTCAGTCAGTTAATTTTGTTTTTAAAAAAGC
Organism: Copadichromis virginalis; assembly: GCF_057382275.1. NCBI lineage: Eukaryota > Metazoa > Chordata > Actinopteri > Cichliformes > Cichlidae > Copadichromis > Copadichromis virginalis. Next base: position 11,579,339 of record NC_140621.1, read on the forward strand.
ACAGATAAACAGACCGGGGCTGGGTAAAAATCTGCCTTTATTACTGTTCCGGTCACAGATGGGTGTTGTCCTTGAAGGTCCACAAGATTTACTGATGAAACTGAGGTTGAGGAGTGTGTACGGCATAAAAAGGGCTTCATACAGTGCCAACACGAAATCTTCCTCCATACAGTGAAGAGAGTGTCATGATTTGGAGGCGGTTTGATGCCTCTACACAGCTCGCCATCAGTTTTTATCAAAGCATATTAACCCTGTGAAGTCTGAGCGATGAAAAAAAGGCCAGAAAATTCACATTTTTAGAATATCAGTTTGCATATATGAGTGCAAATTATTGCTCACAATAAACAAACGCACATATGGGGGGGTTATGGTTTACTCATAAATCAAATATAATACACTCAAGGTTACAGGGTTAGGCTTTTTTCACACATGCACTGCAGAACTTCCACAAGGATCTGAGCACAGAGCGCTTAATAGCCCAGTGATTTCACAGCTAGTGGCCACCCAGGCGGCTCTCTCACCCAAACCAAACAGCAGACCGCCTCCTGCTGTGTGCTGCCTGTAAGAAAGGACAACTTTGGACAGTGACCCCGGCTGATTCTCCTGACCGTGCACAGGGTTCAGCTTTGCAGGATTATGTCAGGGTGGCTGTCTGCCACCGAAAGCTCTGTAGGAGTTGGCCGATACACCAGGACAATAACCCAAAGAAGTAAATCTTCTGTGGGATCACTTTGACCAAAGAAAATCCATCATTTGGAGTGGCTCCACCAGAGAGTCCAGAGATGCTGTGGAATTATCTCAAGAAGTCGTTCACAGCAGATATCCTGTCTGAGCTGAAGCAGTTTCTTTAAAGGAGAAATTCTTGCTAAAATGCTTTTAGTTGTTGCTGCCAAGGAGGCTCGCCTTTTTATTAAACCCAAGAGTCCACTTACTTTTTCCACAACCACTATGTGTGTGCATTGTGCTTTCGTCGCTTAAGCGCACAGCGCCTTTGTCAGTACTTGGGACTCCAACACAGATCTGATCATAGATTTCAACCACCGCAGTTCATGCCAGCGTACCACATGTACTGTGTACACAAAGGCCGGCATAAGAAGAGATGCTGCCGTTGCTAAAGCCAGGGTTGGTGCATGAGCTGCGCGTGCAAAGTGAAGGTTTGTGGCGCGGTTGTGTGAGCCGCCTGTTTCATGGTTACATCCATCGGCGGCACAAACACTTCTGTCGACGCAGTCGATGCTACTGGCTAAGTCAGCAAGAAGAGGCGCGGGACAAATTTTGTTGGAAAAAACAAAAAAAGAACAGCACTTAAACAGAAGCACGAAGAGGCTTCTTGATAACAGAAACTCCTGCAGGGTGCAAAAAAAGCTGCGCTTGTGCCCAGAGATAGCTGAGTGGTTAAAGTCGGCCACCCCTGGAGCTTTGTGCGTCGCCCCCCCCCCCCCCCCCCCCCCCCCCCCCCCCCCGCTGACCTTGGATCAAACGCTGACAAAATACTCTCTTTTCTGTTTAACTCCTTGCTTTTTAGAGTCAAAGGAAAAATCACACCACTAATGAGATATCCATGTAACGATTATGATTTTTAACACGCTAGTGAGCCAGAAAAGCTCATTACCACTTTAGGTACAAACAAAAAAGGGATAGGCAAGAGGCGAGCGCAGAAATATCACTGTAAAAAAAGAACTCGATCACCAACAGCAAAAACACCTGAACAAAAGAAAGGGCCATTTTAATTAGCTCAGTCAGTTTTAAAAGGCATCTGACAGTCCACACATATTAATATGGATGCCTGAAAGACACAAGATTGAACTAACTATAGATAAAGGGGGAAAAAAGAAAGAAAATCACACTCAAAAATAGCCTCAAAGTCCACCTGACACCAGGAACACAGGCAAAGCTCGACAAATTAAGAAATTAATACCACAAGTCACTTTCTCAAATTGAGGTTAATTAACAGACTATAAGAGGATGTGGCTGTTGGCTCCACTGACCGCAGACATTTGGGATCTTCCAGAATTTGCACTAAGAAGAGATGGTTGGCTATAGAAAGAGAGACACATCATGTTTACTTCAAGTTGCTGTAACAGCAAAAAATAACTTTGTAAACTCTACACGCACAACCCCAACAAACCCTCTGTCCACTGTTAGCACATACAGGTGTTGAATATTGATGTTATTCTCCAAGAACAGTAGGATACTAAGCTCTGTGTTTATACCCGGAGGCCTAAAAATAGTGTTAAAGATCTATAATACACAAGCAACCATCTTGAGGGAATCATCCGCTGTTACATAACAGCCAAGACATATGTCTGTACGACCGCTGTTTTGTGCCTCGAGGTGGAAGCATGTTTCAAGACGATAATGGCCTTGATACTAAGTGCTCTATGAACACAGGAGAAACCGGAACATCGCTGGAACTTCAGCAAGCACAGAGAAATAGATTTCCAAGTAAAAAAAATACTCAGAAGTTGGACGGCAGAAATCCAAGGACATGTTAAACTCTGGGGGGAAAACATGACCCTTACATTTTCAAGTAAAACGTGTGGTCGCATAAATCATGTTGTACAAGGAGCAAGATCTAATCGCGCAAACCTGGCCTCTTGTCTTTCTCGCTGGCTTCGCTTCCCGAGATAAAAATTCGGCTCAGCGTGCTGGAGAATCAACGGCGATGCCCACATGCTGTAGGTAGGTGCTACTATCGACTGGCTCTCATCCAGGCCGAGGAGATAATACGGCACAGACGTGATGTTATTGCTTCCACGTTCCTATCGAACGAGGTAACCTTGGCATGAGTAAGAGCACAATGCTAGTACAGTATCAGCTGTGATTCTGTCTGTGTAAGAGATGCACACCACAACGTTAGAGGCATAAATTTTAAACACGAATTACGGCCCATTGTTTGCTGAGAAAACACAGTTACAACGCGTTTAATCTGAAAGCGTCTCTTTAAAAAAGCCATTGGGTTCGTTTATGAGACGCATGCATGTGTATGGGATTGTTTTTTTTGTGTTGTTGTTGTTGATGTGCTAGTTGATGTCCTAGTACAGAGCGTTCTTTCTATTAGCATATTGCATTGTACAAAAGCCCCCCCTCCGTGCCCGGCCGCCTCATGCCAATAAAAGTCTATTAAGCCTGTTTGACTTTGGTAATGCAAATCAGCCTTCAGAGGAGAAGAGAGGAGCTCTGGTCCACCCAACAAGTGCTTGACACAACACTGATGTGCCAGAGAACTAATGCAAATAACTTTAATGCCCAGTGGGGGTTGTTTTAGTGATAATGATAACGATCATAACTTCTGATACTGAACATTGAAATGGTGTTAGAGATGATCAAAAAAAAGCTCACAAATGCTTGTAGCTGTGTGCAGCTACACTGTACTGCTTTCTACTTCTTTAATGCCTCCTTCAGTTCTTCATCAACCATTTTTAGCTAAAACGGCAATGCATGCGCTAGTCTGTTGGTTACTCCACCACTTCAATAAGGCTTCGTGGATTTTTATGGCACTGGGTATAAACACTCTTGCTGGCTAATATTGACTTTCCAATCAGATGTTATTTAATGCCACTTACAGGCAAAAGAGTCAAATATATCCTGCAAAACATATCATCAGCTACCAGACAGGTTGGCAAAGCGAGCGAGGGTGAGTGTCTTCTTCTCTAGTGCTTGCCATTTGCACGACTTGACTTTAATGCGGTGACAGCTGTTTTTCAGGCAGCACGTCAGCCATATTGGCAGCAGATTTGGAGTTTTTTGAACATCACAAGGGCATAACTGATTGCAACAAAAAATAGTCACCATGGGTAGCAGCATGCACCAGCGGCTACATAACTTCCTACAGAGCTGAATTTAATTTGTAAACTCCAGAAAGTTATCCTGCTTTCTGCCACAAGTTGTTTAATGGTTAAAGGCTATGGTAAAAATAAAAGGGAGCATCCAAATTCAGCGATTTCCCCGTGATTGCGTTTCGTTTTTGCTGTTCGATACCATTTGAAAGCACTTGCAGCTTCTATCATTAGGGTGAAGGAAACACAAGAGATTGAACTCTATTAATTGTGTGACTCTGTTATATTTAAGTATCCTGTTTGCAGTTTTAACAGTGTGATTATTTATTTATTTTTACTAAATCCATTGTCATTGTCACATCAGAGTCTGAACATTCGCAGAAAATTGCAATCCCCCAAATTGCTGGAGCATAGTGAATCATTCCAGTAATTACAATACAAAAATATGGCTACCATCTATTGATTATCAATGCAAGGATGAAGCGTATTCGTGATGTGCTGGCAGCCCAGTCCTTCGCGCTGTACCGATAGTGTCCACAAAGTGAGCAATATACATGCCGGAGGTGTATTTTTCCTCTCGGAGTATTGTCTATTTATCACGTCTGACTCATATGTCTGTGTACTGTATCTGTAAATGTGTTTGTATGGAAGCTGAAGGCCAGGCAGATTGCCTGCCGGTCGACGCGCTAGGACGAACTGCGGGGTTGTGGGTAAATGCGGAGAGACAGAGGGAGTGAAGACTGAAGAGGAGGTAGTGTTTGCTGTAATTTAGGAGAACAAGGGAGGGGATGGGCAATATTTACATTCATCACAGGAGCTCGCCTCGCTTCAATTCACATGACGTGAGAAAGTGAGAAAGGGGAAGGAGAGCGCCGAGCGGTTTGAGATAAAAAAAAAATAGAGAGGGAGAGACGAGACAGAATGGGGTTGAGCAAAAAGATCTTTTTTGTGTTTGTTTTCTTTTTTTTTAAATTCTACCCCAGAAATACTTTAGTGAAGAAGCATCTATAAATACAAGGCACCGGGCTTTCAAACCTGAGCAAATATGATATTCTTGCCAGTCAAACAGTGCATTTTTCTATTTGTAATTATCGGGTAAACCACAGTGCCCTTTGAGCAGCTTTTAAAACAAACTGCACAAAAAAAGAGGAAAAATGAGCTCGCTCCTGTGATTTCACCATCTGCAAACTCACATCCGAGCACGGATTTCGATTTATTTACCGTAATGATTACATTCACTGCAGAGCTGCGTTTCTCTTCCCTCCTGATCCGCCCGTACGTTGCGGGGAACAAACGGGGTCTGGCCTGCTTCTTTCCCACCTGGAATCCATCTTGGGGAGAAAACCTTACACACCCAAAGAGATTGGACTGTCACCCGGGAGGCGCACGGCTTGTTCGGACGTGTGAAAACGTTTGCCATCACGTTTAAGGTATATGTGAGCTTGGACGGCTGCGAACATGGAGGAAGGGGGAAGTTAAGTCAGCATAAACGTGGAAGACAAGGGTGTCCAGGGTTGAATAATTTTTACTCTGCAGGTCAGCAGGAACACATCTGAACATATTGGTCTGATGTATAGGCTGCTGCGTGCAGCTGCAGCTGTGTGTGTGTCACAGCATGTGGCTCTGATGACGGCCAGCTTGGCTCAGCATTGGTGAGTAATTGAGTGAGCACATTGTGGTCTTACGCCTTTCTTGTTCCACATCCCTGCCTCTTGACTACATATCCCTCTCCTTTATCCCTCCATCTGCATTTCTCCTTCCCCTCTAGCATCCTAATTTTGTCTATTTCCTGTCTTCCTCCTCTGCTATTTTTTCTCCCACCAACCGATGCAGGGCTTGTAAGAGAAGAGGCCAAAGGTGAAGCAGAGCGTGGACGCCGTAAGGGCAGGTGAAAGGAGGCAGAACCTGTTGACTAAATAAAGCATCAGGAGGAAAACTTGGATTAAAACTGTTCACAATGACACATGGGCGATAACATTTCCATGTATTGACTGCGCTCAAAGCTGTTACTGTTCTATAAAATGCTATTGTACATATAAATGAATCCAAGCAAACTGCAATTAAAAATAAAATCGACTTACTGATGTCGCGCAGCAGATTTGTTTAATTTATGACCAGCGCAGCGTGACCAAAAGCCTTGATAGAACTTAATCGAATGTGAATATATTTGCTATTATGTGGCATCTATTATTATTAGAAATGGTCTTGTTGGATGCTCTTGCGCCTCGTCACGACGCCAGAAAAAAGCACTCAGAGACTGACACGCAGTTTAAAAGTGGTGAATATTCATGACTATCCTCATGAATATGTATGTTTTCTTAGAGTAATTACTATTATTTCTGTTGTTTTGTTTTTTATTTCTTTAAATGCACGTGATGATTTCCATCTTGTACCTTTCTAACAGACTGGGAAACATGAGCTGAATGTTTTTGTTTTTGTGACACAAAACTTGGCTAAATTTGACCAAGTAGTACAAACTAAAGTCTAATTCAGATGCTGCCAAGTTTTTCAGTGCTCCTGCGCCTTCCCAGTAAATATACTCATAAGGCAACTTGAGTGAAGAGCCGATCTATGTTCAAATCATACTCACTACACCTTTGACCAGGACTCTGATCAGTGAGATGAACAATCATGGATCAGCTGGGAAATGTCAACAGGGCAATGTCATAACCTTGCACCGGGAAGAGCAGCAGAGATTGTGACTGGACAGATATAAAGACTTGTAGGGAAAAGGATCATCCTAGATCCTGCAGATGTAGCAGGAAGGTGTAGCTCTTCATCAGTATCCCAAGTGTCGTTAGACAGTAATTAACTAGAGTTCAGAATTTGCACCGCTTCTGTCCCCTCTCCATATATACTGTATAGAAAAGGACTGACTCATCCCAGCCTATGAACAGATAGCGGTACATTCCCTTTCCACCCCTGAATCAGGGCGGAGGCAGGCAGAGATAAGACTAATAAGAGTCCCAGCAAAGGGCTGGTGTAAAGGTCCACAAGAGGCTAGGAGGGAAGGATGGAGGTTGGAGAAGGGGCGGATAAGAAGGGAGGAGTTGCTTAGATCATGGTGGCAGTGGTTGGGTGAAGTGGGAAAAGGATGGGAGTGTTCGATTATTTGTGTCTAGAGGAAGGAGACGTTTGGGTGTAGAGGCAGTAGTCATGAAAGGAAAGTACAGAGGGACAGAAGATGAGGCTGATGCAGGTAGTAATAAAGTAAGAGGGAGAAGAGGAAGAGGACGGGGAGAGGCTGAGGCAGGGTGTAAAGGCATGTCTAAAGGGATGGCTGGTGTGGAAGGAAAAGGTGTGGTCCCATACCGGAGGGACAGAGAGTGAAAATTAAGAAAAAGGAGGCCAAGTGAGGAGGAAAAGAGAGGGGAGGGGCGAGACTGAGACAATGCCTGAACCTGAGGGGAGGTAAAGAAAAGGAGGCAAGGGATGGATGAACTGTCCCGGTTTAATGCACCATTCCTGACAAATTTCGCTCAGTTCTGCCGGCACCTGAGAACAGGGAGAGGCAGGTGAGTGACAAGGTGTGGAAAACAGGGGGCAAGGAAGGGGGATTAACCCATACATCTAGTGTAAATCTGTCCGTCTGGCTCATGAGCTGCCACGGGACGAAGGAGACCATCTACAACAATCCAATTTCACAAATCAAGACGGAGAGGAAGAGTAAAACAGCAGAACGTTACAACCTGATGAATGAAAAGACCGACAAATCAGCATTCAGCGTTTTTTTTTTCTTTAATCAATCTTCAGGTATTAAAATAAATTAAAAATCACAGAGTGAAAAGTGAGTCAGGTTCAGAGAGGGAGAGGTGCAGAATGAAAAGTTGTGGAGCAGGTTTAAAAATGGCCACATTCTAAATGGTCGGAGTAAATTGAGACCAACAGGGTTAGAAAATAGGACACATAAATTTAGGGCTCTCGATACTTTTCACTACCTCTTCCTAGCTCCCTCTCTCGCTCGAGGAAAGGAAAGGGGAACACACACACAGTGGGCTGTCACATTTTCTAAACCAGGACAATGAGAAGGTAACAGACTACTGAGGGGACATTTCCATGCAGAAATTAAGAAAACTTTCTATAGTTTTGGATTTATCCTCTTCCTGTAAAGCTGGGGTGTCAAATATAAGGCCCGGGGGCCAGAATAGGCCCGGCAAAGACTCCAACCCGGCCCATTGGAGTGTGTTGGAAAATGTAAAGGAGGGCACAAAGTTGGGAAATTTAACCTTATTTTAAGACGTTTTGCAGCTCCCCCATATTTCATACTAATTAAGGTAATTAAGTAACAGTTAAACAACCAAATGGCTGTTTTTTCACTGTCAAACTGAGAAGTTTCTATTTTCTTACAAAGAGTTACAAAACAAAAAATGTTTTCTGTGAATTGACCAAAACTATCTGTTTTATTTTTATTTTAAGTCTGGGCAATGACATGCGTTTTTATGCATCATTACACATTTATTTCTTATAGTTTAAGCCCAAAAAGTCATGCTGGCAGATTTCTTTCATTTATTACAGCAGTATTTCTTTATCATGAGGCATACAGTTGAAATTGCACTTCTTTTTTCTACGTTATGATATCTCAGGGATTAAAAGTGTAATTAAACTTCTTTACACTGGCAGAAAGGGTGAGCTACAATGGTCTGGCCCATTTAAGATCAAAGTAGGCTGTATGTGGACCACGATGTAAATTTCGGGATTCAGCTGAGCGTTTATATTAGCATTTTTTTGTGTAACAGTAAAAAGTATATATACAATCTCAAAACACGTGCAAAGTTCCAGAAAAGGAACTCTCCCAGTAATCTTTTTGCATTTGAAAGCAGCCGTTTGGGACACTGCTACAGGCACACAGACAGTAAATGAGCTGACCGAGATGCACCTGGGGATGAAACCAAAAAAAATAAGGAAAAGAAAGTAAAGAGAACATAGCTGGGATGAAAGGATAGATCAGAAAGCTGTTAGATGGGGTTCAATATGCTTTGCTGGACACAAAAAAATAATAAAATCCACAAATGAATTGAACAATTAGAGGCGAGGGACACAGATGAGAGACTGGAACAGACAGAAACAGAATGGGGGGGAGGCAAGAAATAAAAACAGACAAAGAGAAACTCGGAGAGAGAGAGAGCGACGTCAGGCAGAGGAACACTCGCTTTTTAATTCTCTTATCGTTTACAAATTGCTCCTAATTGCATCTATGTTTTAGCGAGGACGCGGTCCTGCCAAGCCGAACGGCACATTACATTAATAGAGTACAGGACCTCGGTGATTGCTACAACAATAGGTGCTATTGTAGGACATTAATTGGGAATATAAATGCAGAAACGTTTATGTTCAACCGCCCCGGATAAAAACCCCAAGGGGGCACGGTGAGCGTACAGAAACGACGCCTAAACAAGTCTGTTTCTTTTGGGGCCCAAAATTTGAAAGAACAGCTCCTCCTAACTATAGGGTAAAACGTAAACACAGAGAATGACCGGAACATGCTTCTTCAGAGGTACGGGCGTTAATTGCACCACTGAACTCCCTCTTGGCGCTGTGATTAAATGGTTCAACTGGCTTACTTGCGCACTCCACGGCAATTACGTCTGGCTCCGGTTCAACATCAGCCCGGTCTCCTCTGAACACAAAGGCACGCAGACGGGGACGACTCGCGCTCGTACACAAAATTGCTCTCTCTCTCTCCCCTCACAAAAGGCTCGGGACACCCGCAGTGCAAATGACCACGTTTGGAGCGGTGAAAACAGCTGAATTATTTGGGCAAAAGTTAATTGATCGCATCCTGCTGTTTGGCTTCTGAAGAAAGCTGCCAGTCGCACAATGGATGCGAGGGAACAGATTTGTTTGTGTGCCCGAGCGCCCGAGCATCCCCCCGTGGATGCTTTGTGTGTGGATGCGATGGTGTCGTGGAAACAGTTTAGACTTTCTTAGAATATCTGTTTAATATGCATCCATTAATCCCCCTTGTGACACATGTTACTGTACATTTATGGAGGGAAAAAAGCATGTGTGCCATCATTTTGCATCCTCCTGCATGTGTGCAAATGTTATTCATATTATATTACAGTTTCCAGTAATCAGGGTTGGCTGCGTTCCCCTTTTTCTCGTTAATTGCTGACGATCTTATAGCTAAATCCTATGCACAAGCAGATGCTATCTCCCTCCTAATCTACAACGACTGCCTCCTCCCTCAGATTGGTTCACTATTCTTGTCGCGTAGTGGCCCTGGGGGTGATCGGCAACAACTACAGCTATTTGTGCCACTACAAAGCCGTACCTTCTAGACAAGCTGAGGAAAATAGCGCCGCATGTCTTGATAATATGAGCATTAGCCAGAGCTTTAGATCATGCTGATTACTGCAGTCCAACAGACACTGTAGTGCTACAACAAACAGGGTGGTGCTGGAAATCACTAGTGACAAAAGGACTGGCAGCTACAGTCATGTTGGCTACATAAACACAAACACACAGATGCCTATAGACCCGCACGCACTTAAACAGTTAGATGAGTGCCTGTGTTTTCTCTTTGGTTATCTTATCCAGTCTTTCACAGATGTGCGGACAGCTGTGCTCGATCCGTCTTCTTCTTCTTCCTCTTCCATCCTCCTCCATCCAGGCATAGGCAGATTCTCTTTTTGTTTGGATAGATGGCAACACCACTGCTGCAAATAGGTCTGTGTCGCTCCCCGACTCCCCTCTCTCCCTCTGTTTTCTCAGTCATGTGGCCATCCACACAAAGCACTCATCCTCTTATTTATCGTCATGCCCTCCCTCTTTCCCTCCCTCCCTCATTGATCTTAGTCACTGATATAGATGTGAGAGTCTTAATGGAGGCTTAATAGTAAAGGTAAGGAAATCCCAGAAAGTTGATTCTGTTGTGGACACAGTCGGGATGTACCACAATTCATTGTTCATGTTAACTTCCTAGACAAACACATAAAGTTAACCAGGGAGGGACCAACACATACAGAGCAGTATTTAAGGTTTGACTCGTATCATCATCCACTGGAGGATAAACTGGGCGTCATCAGGAGGCTACAACACAGAGCGAACACCGTTCCTGCCAGACACAACAGCCAGGGAAGGAGGAGAACAACATATCAAAGAGGCCCTGAGTAAATGTGCTTATCCCAGCTGAGCGTTTAACAAAGCTGCGAAGAGGCCAAAAGAAAGCTCTGGGTGATTCAGAAGAGAAGAAGAACGAACGCTGCCCAAGCAAAAACCATTGGTGATCCTTTATGTGTCAGGAGTATCGGAACAGCTGAGATGCATTTGTTCAAACCCCAAAATGCTACAAAAACGGGTTCACCCGAAGGATCAGGTCCAACAGCATAAACTGGGCAATAAAGTGTTTGTGGTTCCTGGGAATTATATATCAGGGAAACCAAGGAACCTCTGACAAAGTGGATGGCACAAAATAGAAGAGCAACCTCATCAGGATAAGACGCTGCTCTGTATTTACACCTAATGGGCCTGTAAGTGTAAAAAGAAGGCTTGGTTCTTGGTTTGAATGAGGAGTCAAAGAGTCCATTTACGTGAAAAGGGAATGACCATCGTTGAACCAAGGAGGGGATCTACAATGTGGTTACGGTTGGTGGTTGGTTTGTTGGTGGTTCGATCCCTGGCTGCTCCAGTCTGCATGCTGAACCTTGAGTGTCAATTTTAGAAAACGCTTAGACATGGAAGAAAACGCTTCTGTAAATGAGACATGGATAAAATGCCTTAATTTTTGAGTAGAAGACTCATTTCCCGCAGGCCTCCTTGTATATTGAGAATCAAGAACCTAAGCTTGTGACTTATTGTTAGGCAAAGGTTTTACTTTTAGTTTTAATGTCCTAATGGAACTGTGTACCGTTTATATGAGCTGGGACTGAAGGAGTCACTTGGTTGAGTGATGAAACTTTCTGGGAGATGTGAGTACCCTTTGCCTTGATCCATCTCTCACCTTTCCCCTCTTCATCCGCCTTCTTCCTCATTTGGTGCTAATATGGACCCACCTGGATTCCTCCGCCCATGCCTTTCATCTATTTAACTCTTCCACTTTCATGCTCATACACAACAAATGTGGAAGCTAGAGTCCCACTTATTCCTGGGTAATTCCTTCACTTGGAGCTTTTTGCTTGTTACGGATGTCAAACGAGTCTTAGTGTTTTGGGTAATGATCTCTGACTGTAGGCTATATCAAAGATGGATGTAACTGCTGTGATGTCACCTACTGCTTTGTGAAACCTTGAGTTGAGCTGGAGTTTAGGATAAGCTATTACTAAAGTTAACTGCACATTAAAACAGATATTTGGTGTTGTCCACGTGTGCACGTGTATTTTGGTAAACTCAGCTTTTCATTTGCATCTTGGCAAATGAGATGAGCTACTCACCATTGGTGTCTCAGCTGCAAATAGCCAGATATGATGGCGAGTCTGACTGAAACAACTGTGTGCAGTTTCACACCACAGATAATCCTCCATTTTGAAACATAGTATCACCGAGATTTCTAAAAAAAATTTCTGCAATGATTCCAAACGAGTGCGCTCATGAACTCTGCAGGAAAATATTGTGGAGGTCAGAACAGAAAGCCATTATCGCATAGACTTTTATAGGACGTCTTTGCGCACCCACAGGTATCGCCATCTGGTGGTTTTCAGACAGAATGCAGGTTTTTAGCATTGGCGTTTTTCCGACCCCAAAGCTACGTCCGTGTTTTCCGCTGTCTACTGTCTACTGAACATGTGATTCCACGAGGATCCGCTCACTTCTGGAGTCAGCCTTTAATTTAGGGAACTGCAGTTTCAGCCCCAAAGCATGTTCCTTGGTAATGATACTGCTTTGTAAGTAACACTCATGCATGCATGAAAAAGAGCATTTTTCTGATAAAGATCCAGTTTGACTCTTCACACTTACTCTCCTGCAGAGTGCCCGTTTTATGGAATTATCTTGTACCAGTCCTGAAAACTCTCCTCTCCAGCACACACTAAAACCCCAAACACAACATTCCCCACCTTCTCCGTCGTTTCCTGTTATCATCTTTCCTCGGATGTGTAATGAAAAAGGAGGGGTTATGCTGTCAACTGTAATAGCAGCATTTGGCCTTCAGTCTTGGCGGATGCACTCATTTGTGTGTGTGTGTGTGTGTGTGTGTGTGTGTGTGTGTGTGTGTGTGTGTGTGTGTGTGTGTGTGTGTGTGCGCGCGAGCATGTGATGATTAGGAGCCCTAAGATAAACGCCCCGTACTCCATCCCTATTTCCCAATCTTTGTCAGTCCATTTCCTGGAGATGCTCTCTCAGAAAAAAACACACAAATACCAAAAGCCAATTTTTCTTAAGCTCTATAACTCTGCCTTTCATTTTATCTTCCATACTTTATCGCTTTTTCTCCATCGCAGCTGTCCGCGAGAGAGGAAACTTTCCCCCTCTCTCTTTATCTCTCTCAGCACCTACCACTCACTTTTAGACACAGTATCCCCCCCTTCCCCTCAAGTCTGAATGGTCTTAAACTGACTACTTTTGTGCCCTCTGGCCACATCTGCCCGTCTCGTCTACAGGCAGCCCCCATCTGAACCCCACCTGATCCACGTCCCGCCTCTCCCTTCCTACCCACTTTCCCTCAAAGTAGAATTTAGTCCCCTCAGTCTCATTTCCTCCCCCCGCTATCTCAATTTCTCTATTTTCACTCATGTATTTTGCGTTCCCTCCCTCTCCTGCCTTCTGATCCTTCCCTGCTATACTTTCGGCACTCCGTTGTCTCAGCCCATTAGGCAGACACAAATCCGTTCGGGGACACTGAGCCTTGGTGCGACCTCGTCCCTCCTGACTCCCCCAGACCTCAGCGCAGCCAGGAGGAAGCTCTCAGGGGAGGCAGTCTCTGGCTTGCAGTTGGGGGAAATCCATTTAATCCTTCTCCACAAAACGCTGCTCTTTTTCCACCGCGTGGTGCACTTAGGGCCACGTGCACTTAATTAACAACACCGCTGCTGCACACACACACAAACATGTTCACACGGGCCCATTCCTTCTTTCTCGTGGATTTTCTTCAGCCTGTGTTTTTGCATTCGGTGAAGCACAAATAGAAATTTTAATATTTAACACAGTTGGATGACGATTGGAGTTCTTGAAATGATTTATACAGTTTTGTTTTCTTTAAAAAAAAATTTGATTAGCAGGTCTGGGTGTGGGGGTGCGTGTCTGTACGAGGACTGAACTGTGAGCATAGATGTGTCCGCCAAGCAGCAGTGTCTGCAATTGGAGTGGAGCAGTTTTAAATGGGAGCAGACGGTTCTCTGCCACTTCGCTCCTTAGAGCTCTAATGAGAAGGAACAGAGAGAAGAGTTTCAGTGGTGGCCGCTGGCCTCGGCGTGTCACTGCAGCTCACATCTCTGCTGGCGCAACGACCTGTTGCCACCAAGAGGGTACGCGGACAAACTAGAGGATGACTACATGAAGACGTGGATGGCAGAGATAAGACTGAGACACCAGGTTTCACTCTCCGTCATAGATCTATACTTTTTTCCTTAACTGTGTGTGTGTGTTTTTCCCAGCCAGCACCAAATGAATGAGCTGATTTTGAGAAGCGGAGTCCAAATCCAGATCCCAGGCGGACACAGATAAAGCAGCAGCAGATTGTTTTATCCCATTAGGCAGGGCATAGTAAATAGGCAGAGATCTAGCTCTCTATTCTGGTGCAATCTCCAGCTGATCCTGTCACTGGCATCAGCTCTGTTGGCACTTTGTCTTTCAAGTGAGACACCCCAGCTTAGCATTGCTGTCTGTCTGTCTGTCTGTCTGTCTGTCTGTCTGCATGTCTGCAAACAGGAACAGGAAGGTGGTGGAGGAAGAGTCAAGAAGCCCTCTGTTACAGTCAAGCTATGCTTTCTCTGTTTTATTGAGGCTTCATTATAACATAAAATTACACGAAAGTGCTTTGTGTCATTTTTAAGTCATACTTGCACACATGAATAGTGCAGAACCACAGTTTTTTTACTCTTACTGCCAAATACAAACTCACCTATTTGATAGCAGACGTTTAAGGCCAGGGTTGCTTTCCATCACCTAGGCTACGTCTGGAGACTTTAAATCCATATTTTGTTGATTGGAAAACGTAATCAATCCGTGACAAGATTTCACGGGGGGAAAGCAGTGGGAACAGCGTGATTGACAGCAGCCAATCGGAAATGAAACGCAGCTGAGATTTAAGGTTAGAGTGAGGACTGGCCTTGTGAGAAGCAAAAACAGCGTTACCTTCTCCTCCAGCGTGCCAGTTTGATAAGTTGTCTGTGCCAGTCACCCAATAACAAGACAAGAATTGGAGGTGTACATGTGGTTTGGCATAATTGGATATTTTGTATTTTAATATTAAGACACAGCCTACACATAAATGGTGCTAATTCCTTTTTACAAAAGCTGTCCTCTTGTGTGGAAGTGACCTACCTTGGCAGCCATGATCATGGAGGAGCCTCCGCGTACTCCGAGAATGGGGATATGCGTCTGGGCTGAAATGAAGTCCAGGATCTGGGCGATGGCCTCCTGGTCAGTGTCATCCCCAAACACCACGCCCTGTAGCCAGTGCTCCGTCATGAGGTCGCAGATGCTCTTGATAATGCTCTTAGGGTCAGTCTCATTCATGGTCAGAACTTCAACATTCGGCGCCATGTGAATGAAGTCTTCCTTCTCTCGGGCCCCGGCCAGCGCCACTTCACTGGAGTTGCCCACCAGAACGACAGCGATGCTGAAGACGTGCAAGATGTTGGGCAGGGCCATGTGGTGGGGAGGAGGCTGAGGGATGGGAATATAGTGGCTGCCACCGCCTCCTCCGCCGGGCTTGTCTCTCCGTGAGTGGCAGGCCGGGGGCAGGTGGAGAAGGCAGAGGAGCAGGAGAAGGAGGGACAGGCAGAGAGATGAACCGGTGCGGTGGTGGTGGAACGGCGGCGGGGGTGGATGTAGGGTTCGGACCCGTTCTTGCTCCTGAGCAACCGAGGGGGTGCCAGAGCAAGCCCTGGCATGGCCGCAAGGTGGGGAGCAGCCGCGGCATCCGCAGACAGGCATGGTGTAGGAGTGGGAGAGCAATACCTGCCGAGACAAGGAGGAGAAGAAGATGGAGATAGGAAAGAGAAGAAAAGGAGGTAGGCAGAGATTTGACAAAACAAGATGACAGAGAAGAAGGAAAGAGAAAAAAAGAAGCGGGAGATGAAGAGAAACAGAGGTTAACAAATGAACTGCCAATCAGGGCTGGATGCATCATATGAATCAAAGCATAATTTAATGTCAGTTCAAAGAAATGGGACAAAGAAGGAAGAGAAATATCAAGACAAAGCAAACTTTAAAAGGAAAATAGAGATAAGAGATGAGGTCAAATTTCTGGTATGGATACACAGATCTGATATTTGGATCAGAAATTGGACTGACAGCGATTCGAAAAGCTACATTTCTGCCTTCAGTTCATGCAGTGTTTACTCCACCCATCATCACTTCACCGACTAGTAGGGACGCTAACACTGCTTCAGTAACACTGATAGTGTTCCCCTGTGTGCTTTTCTATCCGGGTATGATTTTAGTACATTGGCAGCGTGTTTGTGGTCATTGCCATGCTGAAAACGAAGCTGCTGTCAATAAGATGCTTTCTCATGATTGTTCTCATGACTCATAGGTCAGTTTTCAAAATGCTTCTGAAAATGGTTAAGTACAAGGACTGAAAGAAACACTTTCAGAAAGTCTGGAGAACTACTGTGCATGACCACTTTAGAAATTATAACAAAGCCTGGCTACTTGGAACCAACATGCAAAGAAATAAGGGATGGCTCAAGACAAGGAACTAAATCATTGCTTCCTTCACTTCACCTGTGAGTAGTCGGATCTATTTTGTGTATGCGGAAGTAAACAAACGCTGATTGCAGAGAAAAGAGGAACCGCTGCAGCAGTAAATGGGAGCAAAGCAAAAACCTGAGTTGGAGCGAAAGGAGTGCAAATGAAAAAAGGCGAATAAGCCAAATACAGTTTTTGATTCGAGGTGTTTTTCATGTATTGTTTTACTAATAAAATCAGTAAATATATTCTTGGATGTAATAATTTTGTTTCACAACGCTGCGTAATATCAGCGAAGATCCAAACTGTTGGTCATTTTATATTTCATCTTAAACATAAAGCATTGCTTTAGCTGCGCCTCCTCTCACACACCCACAGCGCTGGTTGCTGTCGTCATGATATAGCTTTGTTATATTTGTCTTTTAATGAATATCTAGCTAAAAAAAATAGATGATATTGATTAATATTCCAGTATCAACACTAACAGAGACACACGCGACATAATGGAGCGCAGTTCAGAGTTTTCAAGTATAATCTTACAAGCATCAATTATTCATGTGGACTCCTGAAGCAGCACTATAGTATAAGGATGATATAAACTCTCCCTCCAGATGAGACGGCTGAGAGTGCAGCAGAGGAAGGAGGGACGAACAGAGCGAGCGAACTCAAAAACCATAAAGGGCAGATGGAGGGAGAGACGGCTCCTCGCCAACTTCAGCTGACTGACTAACTGTCTGGAGCGAGATGACTGACACGCCGACCTGAGATGAGGACAAACCGACTAACGCCGGAATTGATTAAGGGATTGACGGCAAAGGTGCTCGGAGCAGCTCGCGAGGCTTTGATATGATACCCGCCCACCTCACTCAACCCCTATTGGCCTAGTTTAAGCACTTTCACTCGTCTGCTGTCCGTCCCTCCATCCTTTCACCTCCCTCCCACGTTCTACTTGACCGTATCTCTCTCTCTCTTGCCTGCTGTCTGATTCCCTCTTCCCTGCGCATTATTTATAGAGCTTTTCATTAACGAAGATGCAGAGGGGCCAGGTGAGCGACCGAAGGAAAGGAAAAGAGAGAGATCAGCGAGATCCAGAAATGATTCGAGGAGAGGTGAAAAAGACAGCTGGAGAGATGACCCCGGACATGAAAAAGAAGATGTCTGTGTTCTCTACGTGTTTACATCTGAGTGAGTGGGAGGGCATGCGTCCTCTTGAGCTTATCAGCATATAGCTGGTGTAGGTGTAACAGTCGGAGGGAATAGATGTTCACTTTGGTTTCGTGGGCAGACATACCCAGGGCGATGGGGGTGTAGCTTCTCATAAACTTGCTTCTGAGCGGTGTATTGTGCGCGTCTCTTGTACATGACTGCCGCTAACGAGGCAGATGGAAGGTACAAAGAAGAACAAAAAACGCTAAAACAAAGCGACGCTGACAGCTAGTAAGACAGGAAATGACAGAGAGGAAGGACGAGATTGAAAGAGGGATAAAGGGACGGGCGCAGAGATGACAGAACAACTTCTTTAGCCGAGACTAATTGCTGGAGGTTCGTCAGCGCTAATTACAGGTCCCTGTGTTAATAGTCAACTGCACACCACTCTCCAGGAAGGACCCGAGAAGCGGGAGGGATGGATCGAGGGAGGGCTGATAAGAGGCATGAGGAAAGAAAAAAGGAGAGGAGGAGGGCGGGCAAAGGAAACGAAAAGAGAGGCAAACTGAGGAGGACCTCAGTGAGAGGCATAAAAGATTTTTTTTAAAAAGGAGAAAAAAAGAGGAGCAGGAGAGAGGGGGAGAGATTAGAGAGCGGGATGGAGGAGAAGAGGAGAAACAAGAGGAAAAAGACAAGCAGAGAGGGAGCAAGAGAGAGAGAGAGATGCCCTCTTTGAATCTGGACTTCTCTGGCAGCACTGTTTCCATGGCAACAATTAAAATAAGCCTTCATGCGCACAGACACAGTTGATGGACACAGAGATACGCACACTCACACATTTTGTAATAAGCATTGATCATATAAGTGCAGCAGAAGTCCAGAGCACTGCTGCGCGTCCTTAAAGTGGGTGTAGTTCACACACCAACTTATTACCATTAACATGGAGACCTTTGATACAGCCGGCATGTGAACAAACACACACACACACACACGCATACAATTACTTTTTTTTATAATGTTCCTCTCCCTTTCTCTCCGCATCACATATATATTACCCTGCAGCCACACACACACACACACACACACACACACACACCCCTGGGGTACAGATTATATTAGCCAACGCGCCGTGTAACTCCAACGATCACTCAGAAAGATGAGGCCATTAAAAAGTGCCACAGCGAGCCCAAGCTCACAAAGAAACACAAAATGAAACTGTAGATTACACGGACGAGGCTCCGCCACCAAATAACCCCAATTCGCCGTCGCCCGGCCCTCACATCTCACCCATCATTTGCTCCATTAGCCACACGAGTGCACATCGCTGCCATATCAGTTACACACGGATGGATCGTGGATAGCCTCCACCAGCTCAAGGCCATATAGGTTCCACCCCACTCCGACCCCAACCACACACACACACACAAAGGGAAGAACAGTTTTAGAGGGGAACCACCTATAAACACTCATCTTTCTTTGCAAATGAATACCTATCTGTCCTATCTCCTATATGTGAGTGTTGGACCAAAACTTCAGGGACACCACACGTTTATACAGGAGTAACTTTAAGTGTTTAAGTGTGCCCTCCTTCTTTGGCTCTAATGAGAACTTAATTTACAAAATGGACATCATGTTTTATTCAATAAGATGTGAAACTAGCATTAGAGACCATAAACCCATTTCAAATAGTGAGATGAGGTTGTAGATCAAGGAAGCTAAAGGATCATTTTCTCACAGACTTTTATGTAATTGGTCTTTTTGCAATCATTACCGGCTGATCATTACAAAGAATGCAGACTTAAGGAGCTCCTGTTTGGGCTTTACACCATGTTCATCATCTTATATATACATTTATGGTGGGCACTTATGCCGTTCATCATACAGCAGCATAAACACACATATACTTTATTTTGTGTGTGTGCAGGTCAAGATGCTGAGGAGCCAAATATCTTCTGAGTATGCTGGAGCCCATTAACCGATTAATGGGTTAATTAACAGGAAATATATCAGCCTCTTTTATGATACTAAATTAAACTGTTATGGAAATTTTAAAATAGCCAAAGCTTAAAATAAGGTCCAGCAAATTTGCCTCTTAGGGACTATATAAAAGCAAACCATCCACTATCCTAATGACTGGAGTTGCAATGCTGGTGTAATTTGCACAACATATTCTTATAGAGTATGAATCTATGTTTACGGTAAAATGCACAGGATCAAGGACAGGACATTTCTTATAGTCACTATTGCCTCAATCTCCATTGCTGTAATGCCACAAGACATTAGGGGCCTAGAGAACAGTTATAACAGTTCTTACGGTAAATGTTCAATCACTGATCGGTTCCTGGAGTTTGCTGGCTGCCCTCACAAAGAGGCTGCTGTTTTTCAGATCTGGTTTGGAACTATGGATGAATGTTAGCCTGTTGCTAACTCAGGCACATGCACAGCAATATTTATTAACTCTTTTTTACCACTGGTATGTCAGGAGGCCCATTTTACAAGCACTCTTTAGATGACTGTAACTCTGTTACAGTTTGTGCTAGAGACAAAATCCAAATGGTTTCGGAAAGAAGGGAAGACAAGCTTTACAGGGATGTATCACAGCAGCATAAGACACTCCCACTGTCTGAAAGAATTAGCCTGAACACAAACAGAAAAATAGATTTCACCATGTGTGCTTCACATTACCATCATTCCTCAAACATTTTGGGATAGAGAGAAAATTCAAAAGGCTCCTGAAATTATAATATAGGTCCAGGCAGCCTGTTTGATCCTTGGATGATGATGGGTTAATGTGCACTGTCCCTGTTAAAAATAAAAAATAAAAAAACAATCAAATAAAATCAACCAGTTAGGGAATACACATTTTTCCCCAAGTGATTTGGTGTTGCCAGGGCGCCACTGACCGGTCTCTAGGAATGTGTGACTGGGGCCTCACTCAATTAGGCAGGAGGACACTGTTTCCAGTAGTTATGCATCCCAACCAAAAAAGCCTGCTGTTACTAAGTGTGCCCAAATGGCCAATAAACCAGGAAGAGTAGGCCAACACTCTGTGCAGTCTGCAGGTTATGCAGACTGCACAGAGTGTGATGATGAGGACCCAAAACGCAGACACAGAAAGCAGGCAGGACATAACAGAAAGTACACAAGGCAAAAACACAAAGCCCCAGAGGAGAAGCACAGTCTGTAACATAAAGTTCAAAAAGGAACCACAAAGTATAAGCACAGGAACACTGATCAAGAAACCACACAGGACATGAAAACAGACACTGAGAAAGACTAAGGAGAAGACCACTATATATACAAAAAAGGGCAACGAGGGGAGCTGGACATAGCTGGGGAAAACAAGACAGCTAAACTGAATCACAAAATGAGTCGGGGGGGGGGGGGAGTAAAACTAAAAACAAGGCACAAGGGACAAAATGACTATCAACATAAAGTATGAAAACACCTAAAAAAGAGACAGTGACTTAACAAGAAGACACGGGGAGCACAGGGGAGGAAGGATAAACTGAATACAGGAACAACAAGACTGCAAAACTAAGAAAACCTGAGAATGTAAAACTAGATCAAATCACCCAGGAAATAAAAATCAAGCAGAAAATAAAGCCCATAACTCAAAACGCTGCGCCAAAGACATACGGCTCGTACTGCTGCAGGAATTTGAAAGAGGAAGGGACGCAGATATTGTAGTGCCGTAATTGGCTTCCCTGTTCATCTTTTTGCTGTTATTTTGGGGGCTTTGCTACCTATAAATCACATGCTTCTAACTAACAAAGAGTCCACAGGGTAAATGTTACAGGGAAGGTCATGAAGCTGTCCACTATGAAAAAAAAACCCCAAACACACACAAAATATGCAATCAGGAAAATTGTCTTTCATGTCAATCAGAAAAGACAGTTTCTATTTAATATATCTGACTGAACAGCAATCTGTTCCAATCACAAGATATTCTCCTTTTGCAGCAATAAATCCACACAGGACGAGAAACACTGCTGCCAAGAAACGGTTTGTGTGCTTGCGGGTAGTATAATTGTGTGTATAGCTGATGAATTTAGTTTGAAAGGTTGCGAACAGCACTCGCAGTGGCCTGCTCTCTCCCTAATGCGTTTTTAGAACTGACATTTATGTCTTTTGTCCAAATGAAAGCCAGCAGGAAGAATGTCTCCTCGCCGCTAAGCTTTACTGAAGAGACACCTTTTGATTTGAACTTGATCCGCCGGCACCTGACAATATTAGGAACATCTTCCGATTGTTGGCAGCGTTTTGAGGAGGCGAGCCCCTGCCGCCCCGGTGGATGTGACCGGGCCACATAGCGGGTCACCGCGCAGCATACTGATGAGAGGAGAAATCAGCTGGACGCCAGCATCGCTGCCAAACCTACAATACGTGAGCATGTGATAGAAATGCTTGTCTAATGTGTGAACTCATTATAAACCTGCTCTGATAAATATTCATGCAGACTGTCTGTGCAGCCCACTGTGGAGGTGGAAGGTGCTGTGTGTGTGTGTGTGTGTGTGTGTGTGTGTGTGTGTGTGTGTGTGTGTGTGTGTGTGTGTGTGTGTGTGTGTGTGTCTGAACATGATGTTCTGATGCAGCCACTCACCAGCCCCCTCAGCAAAGCAGACCGGCCAGGCTTTGCAGTCACATGTTCACTAGGATTCAGGACCAATCTACTGACATAATGGTCTCTATTTCCAGAAAAAGGGGACACTGAAGCACCCATCGTGCCCTTCCTCCCCAATTCCCTCCTTATCTTTCTTCCATTTTAACTCGGTGTAACCCTTTCGTTCTCTCGCTTTATAGTTTTGTCTCTGAACAATGCTTCCTCTCAGTTCTCCCACTTATCTCTCTCTTGTGCTCGCACTCTCTCATCACGCTCTTCTCATTATGTGGTAAGTGTCAGGTTTGTCGATGGCGTTATTTGCATGAAAACTGGAGGACAAAGGCGCTCGGTCATTTTTCACAATTATTGCCCAGTTTTGATATTTGGAAAGACATGCAGACGATGGCATTCAAATGTCTATGGCGCATGTACATTATCTTAACTGCCAAGTCAGGCGCGCTGCGACGGCCTCATTTCTCCTTTTAATTGAAATAAGAATGTCATGAGGAGAGGCTCGTACGTCAGGAGCTGCAGCGCTGAGGATAAGCACCGGGAGTTTGAGAAATAGCCCGCTTTTGCACACTGGAGGCTACTAACGAGTGTAATTCGTTTGTCAGTCCGAGCTTGTGATTTCATTACAGCAAGCAAATGTTCTGCAAGGGGAAAAGACTATTTTTAACAGCTGTAATCAAAGGCTGTTGAGTTGTTTGGCATCACATTGCGCGTTCTTTGTGATCCAAGGCTAAACCCTCAGGCAGCACCTTGCTGACAGGTGATGAAAGAAAACGTTACCTGGACAACCTCTTTGACCACACAGCAGCGAGACACGGGGGCGGTTGATCACACACACACAACTGGTGACACTGTGGTGGGTGGGAGGAACGGAGCAGACTACTCAGGCCTTAAGCTGAAATCCTTGTTACCTTCAAGTCTTTATTTAAAAATAGTTTATAAGTTTATTTCTATTTTTACAGGTTTGAGATTAGGTGTTGTTGAGGAAAGTAGTCTATGATTACGCCTCTGCATGCATTTTATACTGTATTTATAATTGGAGTGTATGTGTATGTAAGTTTAGTTCTGTACGGCTTCTGCTGTTGTCGATGCTTTTGCTGTGAAGGTAGGTAGGCAGGTAGAGTACTGGGCAACCTAACTGACATCCCCTCGGCAGAAATCCCACTTAGAGAGCCGCACTGTGTTATTTTACTCCATTTTTGTCTGGACAAGATGTGGTTTGACATTAAAAGTGAATCTCTCTGTCTGACTTTCTTTGCAGCTGCTGCAGAACTGGTGAGAAGGTCCTGCTCAAGGTTAATACTCCATTTTCAGAGTAATGAGGTTCAGGTAGCCTCTGGTGCAAACTACTAATAATAAATTGTTGTTATTCCTTCATTTATTTATACAGATATGTTGGCAGTGTGTTTGTGTTCAGTTAGAACAGTTGTTATAATTAGAGCAGGAGTGATATGATGAGTTTTAACATATCAGTCATTGTTAAGTACAGAAGAGAAGAGAGAAACACCCTTCAAACCGCTTTTCGGTGTTGCGCTTGCATAGTTTGTCCACCAGGGGGCTCTCTGCAACTTTCCTGCTGACAACAGGTGTTTAGAGCACTACAAACATACAGCTGATCAGAGCAGAGTTAGGCAAAGCCTAAACGAGCAATCCACCACTTGTTGTGACAATAAAGCAATATTATTTTTAAGATTGATTGTCATATTAACTTAGTAAGGACAACTACACTTAACAAATGTTACAGAAATGTGTTTATTTTTCATGCGTCTGAAAGAAATGTTTTTTTTTTAAATTACCAAATATCTGTATTGCATCAGTTTTTAAAATCCTATATCAATCGTGCTTCAGCTATATCTATATGTACAGATAGATAGATAGATAGATAGATAGATAGATAGATAGATAGATAGATAGATAGATAGATAGATAGATAGATAGATAGATATTATTGAATAACAGGCTACAGTATAAGCTATAGGAAGATCCTAATAAAGCATTATTAAATGCATTATGAGTTTAAAAAATTGCAGTAAATTGCTTAAGAATGGATCCAATATGACGAGTTAAAATGGAACTATAGCTGTTCCGGTTAAGTGATCATAGGTACTGCACTGAATGCAATACAAAGTTAGCCCTTTAGCAAATCATGCAGTTTTTCCTCCAGTTACAAGACTGCTTGAATTAACTGTCCTTAATGAATTGATAATAGTTTGAGGATATAAATTCCAGCCACCCAAAGTTATGTGTGACTGGTCACAAAAAGCAGAAGAAAACCGTGTAAATACTGAACCAAAGAACTGTTTAAAAGCCCAAGTTAACACTGGATATATACAACTATCCATCATAATTCCAAACTTCAAAGCACAGAAGCGTGTCACCTAGTTAATTATCCTGTCTGTGGATTAAGTATTATGAATTTAGAATCCACTCCGAGCTTCTGTGCTTCTGTTCTCCACTGGATTATGCTTTGTATCCAAAATACAAGGAACTTTTTACTTTATTTATCTGGCTTGATAATATTAGACACATGCTCTTCATTTATGCATTGTTCATTCTAGCTTTATAAAGGTGTCCTGCTGAATCAGTCAATCAGGTGACTGTTGCACACTATCCATACATCTATCCACCGCTGCTTGTCCGGGTTTGAAGACAAAGACGGTTTGTGGAGACACAAGTCCAGGAAGCATCCTAAACATTTACCGTTTGGCGTAAAAAAGAATAGTGGCCCTACTCTGAGCCCCTCTCAAACAACTGAGGTCCTCACTCCATCTCTTTGGCTGAGCCCAGACAGCATTCAGAAGAAGCTCATTTTCGCTACGACCTCATTCTTTCGCTCATTACCCACAGCTCGTGGAAACAGGTGAGGGTGGGAAAGCAGATCATCCGGTAAATTGACAACTTCACTTTCGCATTCAGCTTTCTCTTCACCACAGCAGGCTGGTCTGTCAGTCTCCCGCTTTGTCCTTTCATCAATAGTGAACAAGACACTGAGATACTTGGGACAGCAGCTCATTCCTAACTTGGGGTGCGCATTATACCCTTTACTGATTGAGAACCATGGATAGCCAGAACCTCCTAGGTGGTAATTCTCATGTCAGCAGCTACAAACTGCCCCACTTCAGCCTGGTTGTTCCTCATTGAAGCCAACAGAACCATATCATCTGCAAAAAGCAGAGACAAGATCCTGACACCATCAGACCCAACAACCTGCACAGCTTGGTGGGGTGCTGGAAAACAATTATGAACAAAATCGTTGACAAACTCAAAGGCTAACCTTTGTCGACGAGACCACCACCACTGGGATTGCATCCAAACCAAGTTCTCATTAAAGTTGTACCGTCAGGATCGGTACCCTCTCAAATTAAATGTGGCTTTATTGACCCTTGAAAATACTTAAATATTGTGCACTATAGTCAGAATTCTAGTTCTGGACTAATATACAGTAGAGGGACTATGATATAGCCAAAACAGGCATATAGTTTACATGAGGTGTAGTCCAAAATTATTATTTTTTTAGTTATGAAGCTTGTTTGGCTGAATAGAAAAGTTAATGATACAATTACAGTTGTGATAACACAAGCGCCACCACTTGAAATTGCTGCCTTTAAATATCTCAACAGAACTGTTCTTCACTGATTTAAACCCCAAAAGTGCTTTATTCTAAAACGCATAGTCTGTACTAAACTTTAGATTTACCTTATTTTGCTAACGTGTGTTTTGTTCTCCTAATGCAAGTGAAATCTCTGACTGACTGTAACTTGAAAACGAACAACTGCAAGAGTTACCCACAGATCTTTTGGGGGATTCTTGGAGACTTCACTTTGCATTGATCAGCTGGGCTGCTAATTCGGAGAGATGAACATTCCTGTCATTTGTTTTCAAATTTGTGCAGCTTTAAGATGTGCACTTTGATTGAATATTTCACCATTACTAAGAACCCTGTTTCCACAGGATGTGCTTATTTTTTCATATGACTGTAAGTGCAGGAGCAAAACTTTGCCACTTCAGGATAGAAATGATGCAACTGATACCAAATATTGCCTATAACGAAGTAACCACAGTGCAGATGTGCTTTCTATTTTCTCAGCAGCTGCTTCTGGCAGTTTGCAGGCCACAGGGTTGCAGAGTGAGTCCACAAACCATTCAAGGAAGCTCCCACAGGAGGCAGTCCAGTGGGGGAAAGAGTATTGCAACACCAGGGCCCTGTACTCCCTTGGCTAATTTACTGGGCAGAGACAGTCACAATGTGAAGCATTTCCTCATTGTTTTGTGAAATGTGGCAGCTGTTGAACGGGTACAAGCGCCAGCAGCTGTTTGATGATGTGCTGGTACTTCAGCTGAGGGAGTCAGATGCAGGGATAATGCATGATCAGCTTGCTCATCCACACATCTCCCATCAAGCCAAGGGTCACACTGGAGTGAAAGCAGTTTTGCCTATAGTCTCGGGTGGTGTGTGTATGCATGCTTGTGCAGAGTGTGTCATTGTAGGCATGTTTCATGTTTGCAGCTAAACATCTTCCAACTACTATCAGCTGTTTATTTTTGCATATCAAGTCTCTTATAGACATTGAGACACTTAAATACGTCAGACTGACAAATGTGTTTTGACAACACTCAGGGAGATAAGCGCTTGGTCTCCGGGATCTCTCCCTGGGACATGTTTCTATTTACACCTCCTCTACCGCGCACAAGAGACGCTTAATCTTCCCCGTGATTTGTGGCTTCATCTCCAAAATCCCTTTTCTCCACTTGTTCTTTTTCGTCTTCCTTCCTTACTTGTCTCTTACTTCCCCTCTGCTTCCTTTCATCTATTCGCCTTCTCTCCCCTCTGACGCCGTACATCAGCATTAGCGCTTCAGCCCATGTGTCATTGTGAAAGACCTTTACAGCAGCATTCATATGGGTGCAGTTACGCAGCAGACTGCATTGTTGTGGAAACGCAATGCTAAGGATAGGAAGAGCGCGATGCATTGACCTCCCCGTGCCAATAACAGCACTGTAATCACTTTAAATGTGTTTTATTGTCAGCTTTTCACAGATTAGAACCACCAATAATCTGTCCTCCTCCGTCCATCTCATTCCAAGCTGTTATTTTTGGCACTGGGATTCTGCCTTTTTGGATTAGTAGGAGTGCAAGTTTTTTTTTTCTTCTTCTATGAGAGTCCTTATGTGTAGTGAGGAATAACAATATTGTACAGAATGATATCTACATGCTCCCCTATATTGTGGGGATAAATAACCTCAGGTGGATGTTTTGCTGGAACCATTTCTTTTCTTTTCTTTTTTTTTTTTAATGGGACATAATGTGTCTGCACGCTCTGAATCTGCCTTCTCAACTGGAAATAAAAATCTCATGGGAACAGTTGGATAGACAAAAAGCCAAGCCCTGAAATATGCTTATGCAAGAACATAGCCTAATCCACTACTGTACTATGTCTAACGAGTCTGCCGATACAAGACACAATACTAACACTGCAAAAAGTAGAGTGCAATAAATAGTGTGCATAGAGGTAAAATGTTGCGTTGAGGAACTTTAGCACACTTTTATTTTAGTTGTTTACAAAAGGAAACCTGATAATTGGTCAGCTGACCTCACAAAAAAACAAAGAATAGCAAAGAGGTTATGTAAAAAAAATCATCCACGTATAATCCTTTATAGACCTGTCTAATTCATACCACCTAGGCTAACACACTCTAGGAGAGCTATATTTCCCTGCTCTCCCCTCAGGCTGAATATTGACTGATGACTTTCATTTTCGGCTATCAATTCATGCTGCTAATTTTACACATTTCAATTAATTCCAGGTGTTCTTGCGCAGGAGTTGCTATGATTAGAAGCTCCACGAGGATTAGGTTTTCTCTATCTCGGGGCTTTTGTCACGGTCCTGGGTCTTATGACCCAGTGTTTTGAGTTTGAGTTCATTTTGATGTTTATAGTTTATGTTAAGCCCTTCAGGTTTTCTAAGTTCATTTGTTACCATGTCTAGGTGATTTTAGTTCTTATTAATTCCCCCTCATGTTTCCAACCCATGTTAAGTCTCCCCTGCTCTTCATGTGTTTCATGTCTGTGTCTTACGTTGTCAAGTTCTGGTTGTCATGTCTGCGTTTCATTATGCTTCCTGTTTTATTTTGGAAGGAGTCATGTGTTCTTGGTTCTTTGTATTTAGCTTCACTGCTCCTGTCATTAGGTTCATGTTAGTCAGCTGTTTCCTCATGTGTCTCCACTTCCCCTGATCACCTCATGTGTGTATTTAAGTCCTCTGTTTTTGCATGTCATTTGTCAGGTCGTCTGCTTATCTATACCCTCACTTCAGCATTCTATGTCAGTTCACCACGTTTAAGGTTTTTCGTGTTTAGCTTTAGTTCACCCAGTTTAGGTTATGGTTTAGTGTTCACCTGTGTCCTGCTGTTTGTACTCCTTTTTTGTTGGCCTCAATAACGGCTTATTTTCTGTTAAATCTACGCCACGTTCAGTTTATGGAGTTGCGTTTGGGTCCTTTTTGCCAACACCTACAGTCTGCCCTCGCCAGACTGTGACAGCTTTCTGCTGTTTTTCCAGCAAGAGCTCCAAATGCACAAATGCACATACATACAGATCTCATCTCCGGCATTTTTTTTTAGGTGGGGGTGATGTTTTTTCGCATGATCATCACAATTTACTTGCAGGCCTAAGGCTGTCATGGCTGTCTCTCTTGCAGCCTTCCCAGGCTGCTTGTGCCGAGCGCCTCTCTCTCTCTGCTGCAGGATGATGATGAGACTCCCCACAGGGATAATGACATCTAAGAGCGCCTCTCCAATGGATGTCCCCTGGATTTAATCGCACCCAAAGCTCAGCCCGGGAGAGACATGCACCCAAGAGACAGCAGCAAAAACATTACAGACACGCAGAGACAGGCAGCTTTGCCAGTTCGACAGGCAGCAGCCGCTGAGATGCACAAAGACGTAGAGTCGGTCAGACCGGCCAGCTCATCGGCAGACATCCAGCAGGAATGGAAGCAGACAGGAACAAACACACTGCCACAGGTGAACACCTAAGCATAGTGGGTGGCACCACAGTGAAACTGCTCTCTGCAAAGCTAAGACAGCTTTTCTAATCCAAAGAAGAGTATGACAAGATGTCTACTGATGCAGCGATCAGCCACAACATTACAACCACCTGCCTAATATTGCATTTATCTGCCCTGTGCCGCCGAAGCAGCTCTGATTCACCGAGACATGCATATACATGTAGCTCAACATCTTGAGCTCTCTGGAGATGTTCCTGAAAGGTTTAGCAGTGTGGTAGGGTGTACTATCCTGCTAGGAGGTTGCTGCCATTGGGGAGTGCCATTTAAGACAAATAGATTATTGATCTTATTCCTTCATCAGTTTTAATGTAGCTGATCGGTGTGAAACTGCCTTGGTGAAACTCCTTTCAGGTGATGCAAAGCTATCCAGTGTGTAAAATCAGCTTTTAAAAGAACCTGTTACTAGTAGAGAAATTCTTCTCCGCTCGCTCCCGTCCCATCTTCACTCACAAAAAAGCCTTCCAGCTAGCAGAGATTCGGCATCTTGCTCAAGGACACCTCTGCAGGTCAGACAGTCATCACAGTTCCTACTGTGCAAACCTTCTGCTCTCCTTAAATTGCTCATCAGCGGTGAAATCCAGTGCACATCATTAGAGATCTTTGATACAGGCATAAAAAACAGGCGGCAACAATCTGTTTCCTAATTACTGTAATTAGAAGGTGTTTTATCTTTTTTAATAGGGATACAACAAGTAAAGTGTAATTGTTCTGTTTGTTTAACACCTTAACTGCTTGCAATTACACAGAGGGTAAAAAACAAAAAAAATCGTCAGAACATTTGCATCTGAAATGCCGTCGTATGATACAAACCCAACACTTGAACCAACTTTTCAAAAAGCTCTCTGATGCACCAACAGCTTACTTATGAATATTCATTGATGCAAATATATCCACATGGTGGGTAGACTACGGGGAGCGGGTGTAAGAGATGATCTGACTCTAGCTCAGGTCAGGAGACCTCCTGAGCCTCTCTTCGCCTGTCGCCATGGCTACCAGGAGGACTCCATTTGCAGTGGCGTAGTCAATCGCTCCAGTACCTTCAATTAGCAACCCATTATCATTCATGAGTTTGTTTGTGCAAAGCTGTAAGATGGAATTCCAGTTAGTCCTTCCTCCCTGCACTCGCCTGCTGATACAGGGGTAGCAGAGGTGGCAGCGCCACAGCGGCACCCCCCTGCGCCGCGTTCCACTGAGCTAATTTCCACTCCGCCGAGGCCTGGCTCATGCCCATATCTCCCTAAGACGATGTCAGTTGTACTTGCAAGACACGCAAAGGTCATAAATTAGCAATAAAGTCCCTTTGAATGAGAGATACTGTTCAGCTTCAACCTGATGGTACTCCAAAGAGAAGCTTTTAAGACTCACTCTTCTGCATATAAATGTATTCATAGAGTTGGGTTTGCTCTGTTTCTGACAGTAAAGCACGGCCATTGTCCCCAGTCTTTGCCGCTATTCTTTGTACATCTTCCAGCTAAAAACCAGGAGCTACTTTCCCTGCAGAGCTGATTTGAATTGCGTGGCCTGGGCTGAATGCTCTCGCTTCTCTTTAATGGAAGCATCCAACTCAACAGCTACTAACCTCACTTGATGCGGCACAGCTAAAAGAGTGGCATCATACAATAAACAAGGCCCACTGGCCTAGTAGTCCTCCTGGCTGTTTCTGTGATATAATAGCGTTGACCCCAGCGGCGCCGGAGCCTCCATATTGAGTTTTTATGTTTATGCAACCAGTAAGCTCCTCAACTATTTCACAATGCTGTCACAGTCTTCAGTGGCTGCGCGTGGCCGTGGCTTTTGCTGTGTGGACACTCTCAATTTCTGGTGGAAAATTGAGTCGCATCCAACAAGAGGCAAAGTGAGAGCGAGAAGCAGACCGAATGAGACAAAGAGACGGAGAGGAGTCAGAGGGGGAGAGCAAATGAGCCCTGTATATTTTATTCAGTGGCAGCAGAGTACAATTCATAATCAGGGCCGACTGATTCACAGTTTTAATTAAAAAGTAGCCTTATAGTGCCGGTGGTAACATTTTGATTTATGGAGACCCGACCACAGGCTCCCATCCACCAGGGGAGAGCGAGTTCAAGAGGAAGAGGAGAGGAGAGGAGGGAGTGCTAACACTCATGAGGAGGTGAAGTGTCTCATTTCTCACAGCAAGGTGGATGGCACTGTGGGCACATAACTCAGTACAAGTGTGACAGAGTGCAGGTGCATGACAAGCTATACAGGTCTGTCTCTGCGCATGCGAGGCTCATCGATATATTGATACAGCTAATATTAGCGCCAGATTTGCAATTCCATGACAGCATCACATCCTTTTTGTTTTGACTGTCAAAGAAACAGTTACATGTAGTTTATGCTGACTCAGACTTTTCACAAGTGCACGGCCATGTCGGTCTTTAGGAGCTCAGAGTTTAGACGCATAGGGCGATGCTGCAACAACTTTTCTGACAGGAATTTTCCTAAAAACTCCTTAAACTTCCCCTTCCTTCTTGTTTAAACTTCTTGAATGGTGACGTCACATTTGGTGCATGATACAACCAACGCCCATGAAACAGGCTGCGGAAATAAACCGCTGTGGACGGCTGGATCTCTTGAGTGGGGTTTTGGGGCCTGTAGGTGTCTGTAATCCATAGCCAAGGGTTCTGCAAAATAATTTATAATTTAAGTATATAATTGAATTATTTACTATTATAAATTATAAAATTGTGCTGGAATATGTTGGTGCAGATAAACAAAACAAGAACTCCTGAGTCCCTCGCCACCGCCCCCATTATCTTTGGGACAACAGAAACTCTGATATGATTGTACCACATCCGAAGTATTTGGTTGTGGAAAAGGTTGTAATTTGCAACAAATGAAAAATATAATGGTTCTATAACCATGTTCAAGGGATTCACTCATTTCCCAACATTTTGGACCAGCGGACATCCCAGGAATCCACTGCATGGATAAATTCATCAATCCATCCATCTTCCACTTACCCAGTTCAGCGTTGCAGAGGATGTACAGCCTATCCCAGCAGTCTTAGGGCATAAGAGAGGTAGACTAAAGGTATCCACCGACTTCACATCACTAATGCCTATGTAGCAGTGATTGCTGTAAGTCAAAGAATTTCACTGGCAATCCCTCATCTCTTGTTGTCACTTCGCTGTTAATCTCTTCCTGTGTGTCTAACCCCCTTTAGAGTGCAAATGGTAAAAAGCCTATGCTTGATCAACTCTGTCAGGATTATGAGGGGGGAAACTTAGAAAACTTACTTTACTATAAGTGATCTCTAGCTACAAAAAGTTTGGAAACTAAACAGCTAATCAAATGGAGCTTATTTTTACTAACATTTAGGAGTGGGTTCAGGAGAAGAGAATACAAGAGATGGAAAAACCCTGATTAGCCAGAAAACCACTTCATATACCAATGAAAAAGCACTGTGCGCTTTTAGGCTTCTGAACTTTAAGTGAACATCAGAAACATAATGAACTACGTGCATTGTTTGGGGCAGAAAGGGGACTAAAAGGTTCTCATTTTATGTACAAAAAACAGCCAAAGCAGAAACACTCGCATGCTTCTATCACAGTTAAACCTTTCATTTCACCATAACGTTCCTGCTTTCAAATATTAGCATCAGCATCGGACTTAAAGACTGCAGCGTCAGTCCGAGTCCAGCTCGTACGTTAACAGTTACCCTTCATGATTCATGCCTTTGACCTGACACAGAAAACTTTAAGAAAAAAAAAGAATAGCATAAATGAGTATCAGAAGATAGATAGGAGATGGTATAGATATTGGCTGCAGAACAAAAAAGCCTTTTGGAAAACAGCCAGCACTGCAAATTTAAGCAGGGCTGATGGAATTTGCTTTGGTCTGACAGTAATGTTACGTTTATGTCAGGCCCTCCATTTAAATCACCACATAACAGAATCCCTCGATACAGACAGATTTTAATTAAAAAAAAAAAAAAGAGAGAGAGAAAGGAGAGATAAATGCAGAGACAGCATGACAGAAAAGAGAGAGAGAGAGAGAGATGGAGCATTAGATGAGAAAAATGATGCGGAGAGAGCAGAGGAGTTCTGAAGTGAGATAGAACAGTGAGTGACAGAAAAGGGGAAAGAAAGCGATTACATGAGTGAGATAAGTGGAAAGTAAGAACTCATTCTGCAGTGAAGTGAAAACAGAAAAGCACAGTTATTCCTGCATTTTATATTTTTTTCTGTCCCAGTGCCTAAATGTTCTAGGGCTTCACCGTATGCATGTGTTGTTGCTTCCTTCTGTGCCTCTCTGTTCTTTTGTCACTCTTGCTGATTGACTGTTTTAAAGTTCTGGCTCACATCCAAACACCACAGTGAAAGTGCACACACACACACACACGCACACACACACAAAAAAAAGCACTATCATGAGCATTGACCCAACTCACACAGGTAAACGCAAGCACACCCAAGATGGCTGCATCACTTTAAACGATGCATATGCATACTTTGAAATAATCCATTTATATGCAGGCTCTCTGTTAAGTAATGAACATAAAAATGCTGCCACTCAAATGAGACTGTTCGAGCGTGCACACAGGCCTACTCCCTCTTAAATTACACAACTGACCTTTTTCAGCAAAAAAAAAAATACAAGAAAGAAAGAAAAAGACAAGTAGATGCCAATTCTGTTAAAATACAGACCTGTTATTTGTTTGATTATAACTAGCAATTATAAAAGCATCTCACTCTTGTCATTATACGAGTTAATACATGACGCACGCTTTTAAGTGAAAGAAAAACATTGTGAATCGTGAGGGCTCGGCAAAAAGTCACTTCTTAAAGTTAGAGCGCTTAAAAATTTAGCCGCTAGATGTCAGTTAAGTTGTAGTTTGCAGCCAGCCGAGTTCTGCTTTCTCACCCCTGGCAATCCTAGCTATCGTGGCTGTTGTAGGAAACATGTTTTAGTCACCCAAGAGAGCTCAAAAACATTACATTTAGACTTAAACCCATAACAGCTGCAGCTGGGCAATGTGTTTCTACTGTTTGGACTGGATCCCCCCAAGAATTTTTCCCTATTTGTGGAAGGCTGTCAATCCACTGTTTACCTCAGCAGTCAATGGCGGGTGAGAAGCATTTACTTCTTTAAGAGGCTGTAAAACTTTCTGAAAGGAGTCCGACACACAAAGAGTCAAAAAAGTTCACTTCCAACCAATGATAGCAATACTGTAGTGAGTTGTTGAGGCCATCCTGAACTTTTATGTCACTAAGACTATTGTTTTTGCCGGTGTTAGCATCACTTAGCCACTGTTAACTTCTCTTAGCTGCTGCTAGCTAGCATTATTGACACTGTGTTTGAAGCTGATGTAAAAAAGTTGATTGCTGGACACTTAGCAAATAAACTCTCACGCGTGTTAATGTACTCAAGCTGTTTATCAGAGGGAAAGTATGATTTTTAGGAGACAAACCTAACATTAGCTGGTATAGGATTTGCTCGTAACTAGCTTGTTCTAATTTAGTCAGATAGCTGTCAGCTGTCCAGAGACAGGGCCACATCTCTATTGACAGTCATTGCAATAATATATGCAATAATAAATACGCATGTTTATGCACGATCTCTTGGAGATGAGGCTTGAAGTGAGGAGGAAAAGGATGATGTTTTATTAAAACACCAGTGGCGTTGTCCCTTTCCTCCACAAAATGGTGACCACTCGCATGTGTTTTTATCGGAAATATTTTAAGATTACGAGAACCCATTAATTTGTTGGAATACACAGCTACACACTAATCTATATAATGAAAACAATAATCTTTTTTTCTATATAAAATCCCATCAAAATGACTGACTGCCCTTTCAGACGTTTCACTTCTCTCTGCACACATGCGCAGAACTGTAAATCTCGATTGTTTCTGAACTATTTTAGGTCACCCCGAGGGTTTCCTTTCTTCATAATAGATGTCAGACACTTGAGCAGCAGTTACAGATAATGTCAGACAGCAATTCTGTCGTGACAGATATTAGAGCTCCAGCAGACTTCTGTCACACTCAAACTCACCACTTAGCAGCAAGAAAGTGCTACTTTCTTGTAGTATAGCAAACATATCATTAATATGTAGAATTACATAGAGTGCTTGCCCATGTGGGAGGGAACCTGTCAGTCATCAAGCCACCTCTATATCTGTAACCGATATCAGACCCAAACATGGTTACATTGTATGAGAGCCCTATAAGAAAAAAGAAGCCTGAATGTTGCATTGAGTTCGTCGTTTGAGTATTAATATGTATTCTATGGATCTCCTGGCCTGAGACACTTTAAAGAGTCTCTGCCCTCTACTGATTTTTATAGTACTATTAAATATATATGTGTATGTAATACATCTGGAACATAAGTTTCTGCTGGTCAGCTACTATTTTTTTTTATGGTTTTTAATAGATCTGTAATGAAAGAGAACATGTTTTAAAATCTTAGGTAGAAGAACTTAAACCTACTCACAGGTATTCTTTCACACGTACACATTTTAATGGAGGTACCATCAAGGTCTGGCTGTGCTAGCGTGTTCTAATTGTCTCATCTTTCGAAGTGGCACATTTTTGGGCCGAGGTTTAATTTCACACCCAATCCACCTCTAATGCTGCTGTTATTTACACCCTGTCCCATCAACACTGCGCACACATGCAAACGCACTTACACCCTCCACTTACACCTCTAAACATATTCCTGTCCCCTCCCCATCACCCATCTCTACCTGTCGCTGTCATTTCGATCTTTCTGTGCCCCCTCATCTTTCCCTTAATGTCCCATCACCCAACAACAGCCCATCTCTGCTAATGGTAAGTTAATTGGCAGTCTGTTGTCATGCATTACTAACAGCATTAGAAATAAAAGACACACACACACTTGTCATTCTGCCTGTGAACATGAATAGAACAAGATCAACCACAATATGATTTTATTTATTTCAAAACATCTGTCCTTAAAACAACATCTGGATTTGCCTTAAAATTAATTTTGACAGTCTACTGACTTCTAGCACTATGCTCAAGTGTCACTCTCTTGTGCATAACACTTAATGGTGCTAACTCACCACCTACAGATCTTCAGCATGGACGTCCATCCGTTCATACATCCATCCTTTAATGAGCCCGGAGCAGCTAGCCTGCTAACAAAAACTAGTCGGCTATCAGACATCATCTCTATTCTTGCTTCCCATCACTGGCTTCGGGTGAAATTCAGAATTCATTTTATTAATAACATCTAAAGCCCCACATGGCCCTATTCATGTCTTCATCACTTAGATTGGACTATTGCAATTCTCTTTACCTGGGCCTCCAACTCTCCCTCCTTCAGCGCTTGCAATTAGTCCAAAATGCTGCAGCACGCCTCCTAACCAGCACTAGAAGGCATGATCACATCACCCCTGTCCTTGCTAACTTACACTGGCTTCCCGTCAAATATCGCATTGATTTTAAAATCCTTTTGCTCACTTCTAAAATTTTAAATAACTTGGCCCTTAGCTACTTAACTGATCTCCTTGACCTATATAACCCAAAAAGAGCACTAAGATCCTCCAGGCAACTGCTCCTAATGCAACCGAGATCTCGTTTAAAAGCCAGAGGTGACCGTTCCTTTGCTATTGCCACTTATAGACTCTGGAATAATTTCTTGGAATCTATTCAATCATTCAAATCGTACTTAAACTTAGCTCAAAAACTTAGCTTTTGAAGCAAATTAGTTTGACTTTCACTCGGCCTGCACTACACCATGTAATTGTAATTTTTAATTGCAATTGTACTATTTGTTTCTTGTTCTGCCCGCTTTGCAATATTATTGTGAAGCACTTTGATGTACACTAGTCTTTTAAAATGTGCTACAGAAATAAACTTTGATTTGATTTGATGGCCATGCTCTTGTGTATATAGCACAGCTACAGAGAATTTATAACAGCAGTCAGCCTCTCTGATCATCTTTAATGGTTTCACACTCTTATTTTAAACCCAGAGGTAACCACGCTTTGAGGTTATGGCACGTAGTTTATTCACTCCAACAATATTAGATCCACTTTAAAGAACACTGGCTAAGAGCAGCTAACAGAGGCTAACAGCAGCAAAAACAGCAGCGCTTACCGACAGAAAACTTCAGGATTTTCTCAACAACTCACCTCAGCTTCTGTCATCTGACAGATGTGAGCGTCACTGATTTATCAACTTTTATCGGACTCCTTTCACAAAGTTCTCTATCCCTATCCAGAGTAAATAGACACAAACATATTACAGCTGAGGTAAACAGCAGACTGACAGGCTACACTTTACCATTTACTCACTACAGATGGAAGGCAGTCCGATTTGTTTGCCTTACCGTAGCTACAATTGCACATTTGAATTGAGAGAGATAAGGAAACAGAATTCATATGACTGCAGTTTGCAAAAAACTGATATCTAGTTTTGAGATTTTACACACGTTACCTTTAAAGGCCCCAACTTCAAATCACAAATACTAAAAAACAGTATTGTTCTCCATAGATAAAATAATTCAGGGGGTCAAAATGTCCAAAATTTGTTTGTACACCTTTGCATTTACTGGTGAGATAATGACTGAAATCTCTCCTGGTCCTTTCCCTGACATTCAACCCCAGCATTGGACCATAACTCCAGTGCCAGCTCAGACCTGTGATTTATTACTAAACATCACTTTTATCCAGTCATCCACAGCGCAGTAACGCGTCTCTTTATCCCACTGTGTTCTCTTGTGTAGGTGTGAGTGCTGGTTTTTGTTTGGCTTGTCTTTATGTAAATCCCTCTTCATTAAGTCCATTTCTTGCAGTTCTGTCACAAAAACTGGCTCCTGTGCTGCACATTTGTTTTTTGTGCATTTTCGACAGTTCATTTACACTGGTGCTCTGACATCTTCCAACTACCCTTTACAACTTTCCTTTTAACCCCCTTTGTTTCTACTTGTTTAAGACCCAGCTGAGAACAGCCAAACTTTATGTTGGATTTCCTTCTTGAAAGAAGTCTGTATCGTTTCAAGTAACAGCTCTCAATCAGCCAAATCCAACAGTTTGTTACGGTTTGCAAACACTTTAACTATAGACCTTTTGTCACAAACCTGGAAACAAAATAATTTTGTGCTGTATTTGTGTTTTATTTATTGCTACAAATTAAAAAAGCCTAACAACCTCCAAATGCAGTGATTAGATGACAAACAGTTCAATCCAATTAAACACCAAGCTGTGTGACAGTGCCTTTTAGCAATATTGAACATGCAACATGTTTAAATGGATATTTAGATCAAATGAGAGTGCAACTGAAAAATTTCTATAGATCAACTTGTATTTTTTTTTGCACTGCCTTCTCTGTGGCATGATCGGCAATTAATCAATCGGCTCTCTTGTGCAAAGAAATACTGGCCACGTTTTTTACAACTCAACAATCCTACATGGACACTTACATCGTTATCAGTAGCTCTGAAACTCTGGTCCCGGCTTTCACAAATCGATGTGAGATGCAAACAGGAACAATCGACTAAACACACAGAAGGAGTTAAATGGCTGCATGAGAGCTGCACCGTCTTCAGGTCCATTCAGTTTAATCAGCCAGACTTTGACAAAACTATTATCTTTGTATTCTGTAAAATAGCGCACATCGCAATCGCCTCTCTCACACGCTTCCTTTTGTCTGTGCGCCTGGTTGGAAGCACTACAGCATCTGGTTGTTCTATATGACACAGATTGCCCCTCTCCACACTTCCCCCTCCCTTGCTCTGCATCCTGGTTGCCACACATCATGGGTTTTGACAGTATGTGGATGATGTCCCTGAGGGAGGCATTAGCTCCCTATCGGGTCTTTTTCTGCTAAACTCCTACTGGGTATTTTTCTTTAAACACAACCCAATCAATAACTTTTAATATTACCTTCTGGCAAACACAGTCAGGGCGAAAAAAGCTGCAGGTGGCTTTGTGGCTGAGGCTGAGAGCCTCGGAGGCGAGAGGCAGAGTAGAAAATGCTGTGGAGTTTGCTTTGCTTTAGTGAGCCCACTGAAGCGCGGTGAGCATTACCGATGACATTTCAACAGCAGCGGGGCTGCGAGACAGCGCCGTGCATTCGGGTTCAACTTGCAGAAGCGAGTGCATTCAGGTATGGTTGAGGGTCACTGCCCGTGCTTGACCATTTCATCTTTGCAACATCACAAACAGGCTTTTAGAGGTTTTTGTGTGTATGTTTGTGTGTGTGTATGTGTTTGTGCACAGCTTAGACGATGATGATGATGCACCTCCATCCAGTCTCATGGCAGGGGGGCACTACTTTCTCTTGCATTGGGGGAAGTAATCTCTTTTCTGGTATACACTGATTTATTGTCTGGCACAGCTTTGATAATGGGAAATAAAAACAGTGCTTAGTGGAGCTGGGAGAAAGAAAAAGAAGTTTAAATAGCGTTACTTAGTTGCAGCTCCTGCACAACAGCACATTAATCAGATCTCTTAGTATCGGATTAATCACACACTAGGACATAGGTGTTATTATTCCAAATTAAAGCAGGATCCTAGTGGCTGCCTTTAAATCAGGGATGACACCAAGTTGGATAAAGTCATGTAAAACCCAGATTCAGTCATTACATGTTCTAAGAGCAAACAGGTTTTTTTCCCCTTTCATTTTAAACCCCGGAAATATATGAATTTCCCTGTCTCACTGGTCTGTCAATCTGCAGCATACAAATGATTGTGCGTTTCATCTTTCAGCTGCAACACCCACATGTCACTCCTCAAAGCACGAGCACAAGCGCTTCCTGTCTATCGTGGCTGCATAAAGATGCTGACCTGTGGCATTCACACGCCGAAACAAATAAGTCACACGCTCCTACAACACAACCTCTAGGTGAAACAACAAGTCAGCTGAAAACGGAGCGCACAGCTGCTCTTATAGAGCGCTGGTCACATACCTGTTCAAGCTTACAGTTAAAACTTGAGGAAACGTGGACACATTTGCACATGTGGGCAGCAGGAAAGACAGGATTACAGCATAATATTAATATTAATACAAATATTCACAGACAATTGTAAAATTTAGGGAAAAAGACAGTGAATTGTTTGATATCAAAATGATCTGCCTGCACCTGTGTTTACAAAACAACACACTTTTGTAAACCACTCATAACACTAACCACACCTATGAGCGCTATTTGGGGATTGTGCTGACACACTATTTTTCAGCATTTAGTAAATGTGGCCCTCACTGTCTTGTTCACTATTTATACTTAAAACACACTAAGGTGTCACTTTTGTTTTAAGCCTCTTTTTTTTTTTACTAGCCAAATTATGTAGGAATGACCTTGCTAACCATACTAGCTAGCTAGCATTAGCATTACTTGGACCTTTAAAACGGTAGTCAACAAACGAATGGACCAGAAATTTAGTAGCCTAGTCAGTATTAACACCAGGAGAATTACACAATTTGTATCCTATGTGCTTAGGCATAAACTTTTGTGCTAAAAAGTATTTTCTGCTTCTTTAGCATGTAGCTTTTGGCTTGTACTGTTGTGCTAAACAGGTTTGCTTTGCCAAAGAAACCAGAAAAGTCATTTTAAATCACTGACATGGTAATGGAAGACCATTCTTTGAAATGTCGAGATTTTATTCTGTTAACAGGACACAGACTGAAATGTTAGGATATTTCCAAGTAGCCTTAATTTAAATTAGCTTAAGCATGTATAAAGTGCTAACCATTGCAAACATTTTAGCCAAAGCAATTTTAGCTAGCTAAAAAAAAGCTAATTTACATTTCAGGTAAGCAAGATGCTACTTACAAAACTACAATTAAAAAAAAAAAAACAAAAAAAAAAAAACATTGTCACATTTTCAGAATTTTGGTATCAAAAGCTATCCGGTTGTTCAGTCTGACGTCACTAGCCGTGTCTGGGTCTAAACTCCGCTGCAGGTCCATATATCAAACGATCACTATGGCATTACTGAGAGTTGAAAAACTGTCTAAAGTCTTTCATCTTTAATAAAATGATCAGCGTTCTGCTCTACCAGGTGTAAAAATTGAGTTTAACATCCAGGCATCCATGAAAATGGAATTTATGACATTTAACGGAGTTAGAAGTTAGCAGGAAGTTAGCTCGCTAGCTTCTATCTAAATACAATAAATCATGTCCTGACTGCGGGGTTTTGGAAACAAATTAAAACGTACAGCTCTGTTATCACTTCCAAGACAGAAAACTAAACAGCAGTGACGTTTGTAGGGTTACTGAAGTTTGGCTAGCTGGTATATAATGATGTGCTACGTGACCGCTAGCGACACAGCTATGTTAGCATAATATAAACAAGCTAACTTTTTTTCCACTCGATAAAAGTTACCGTGAGTGTTGTCGGTGGTCAGGAACAAATGTAATCGCATGGCAGGATGCTGTAAAAGGACCAAACTTCAGCCAGGAGAACAACTGAGATAATCCATCCACAATACGAGGTTAGTCATTCATATACTGCTGCATGGGCTGGGCTGTAGTTACATCCTAAGGTTTTAAAAACTGAGCTTAAATAAATGATTAGTGGTAATAAAAGCCGAGGGAGGTCAACAGGGATCACCGACTGTTTTAGGAGCTTTTTGAGATCAAATAGAAGAAAATACATAACATTAAACATGTTAACAACACAAAAGCCATATTAAACGCAGACTACTTTAGACCCGCAAGTAGGATTCGTCGCGTCATCACTGAACAACCGGATTGTAAGGTTCTGGTCACATTTCCATTCATCTTCTATGTACAGTCTTTTATGTTCCCTGCTTTCTTTAAAGGAAACAAACTCTAACAAGTACAAAATAATGAATTAACACACTGGATGACATTAAAGAAAATAAATGAAGGAGCATGAAAACAATGTCAATCCTACTGATTTGGCCTGAATTAGCTGGGAGTCATAGCCAAATCACCTGAGCCATTTCAAGTAAGATAGACTTTTATTTTAGTCTATAAAAATCAGGAATCTGCCCATGCCCACACAAATCACAGGACGACATCATCAGATTGTTAGCTTTTCACACTTAGCAGCCTGAATTACTTAATTTGCAGGCATTTAAAACAGAAAAAGCAGCTGTGCTATATGTTGACACTGAAAACCATGTAAACAATTAATCATTTGTCACAGATTCAAATCTTGAACATCGACTAACAGTTTCAGCACTTGTTCAGTCCAAAAAATTGGAGCACAAACACTGACAGCACCTGAAGCCTCCCCACAGCAGCATCTGAGGACGTGCCAGAAAATAACAGATGCCACCAAAGCAAATGTTGGATGTGCAGCAGCTAATGACTGGATCCGCAGGCCGTTTTCCAGGTGACTTATGCTACCGCTCCACCGCTGGAGACAAGGATGAGTGAAGCCGCATTGATCTGCTGGTTCTCAAAGCAATCGATTCCACCGCATGGATCTTTGCCGTGTTTTAAGGTCAAGCATGTATGTGATCTTGCGGTCAAATTTTAATTAATGCTAATATATGTAGCATCGCATTACTCTGAGACAGCTAAACACCTGAGACATTTATCCTGCATGACTGAGTTTCTGTAGCTTCCAAGTTTACTCGACTGCAAGCGGACTGAGCATCAGTGACGCTTTAAACTAACAATGTGACCGGCATTCATTACAAAGGGAAACGTGCCAGTGCGAGCTGTTGATGCAATGAGATGCCCACACGCACTGCTGTGTAATTTCACACGAGGTGAAAAAACAAAATAGACAGCGGCACAGGCGCAAAAAAATTTTAAAAAGCTGCGCTCTTTTCTACCTTCTACTCCACATCCCCAGAAACAACTACCAAAACACTTCCCCTCTTCTCTTCCTCCTATTGTCTCTTATTATGAGAGCTTCTCTTTATCAGAAGCTTCCTGACTCTTGAATTTCTTCCAATTTAGAAAAGACACAGAGAGAGGTTGAAAAAAAATTATATCAGTAAAAATAAGGTGATCGCAATAATGGCCTGTTCAGCAAAAGACTGTAATACCAGGATTACAGGAGAAAGACAACGTTTATCTTACTGTTACACCTCAACGCCGAAATCTACCTTTAACTGCACTCCGTACATTAGCAGAGAGAGAAGAAGGCTGACCCTAAAAATGTTCAAATTGCATTTAACACGTCAAAGACTGCGGCTTTCATTTAAGACTGGTGACGTGGGCTCTTTGAGTCTAAATAAAAAGTCTCTTGTTAAATGGATTTGACTGAAAAAATGATTGAAAAGCTATGCAGCACTTAATTAGCGGCGCTGAACGGCGCCGATATAACGAGGGGCCAGAATCCCATTTAGGTTAGGTACACAAAGGTTGGAGATAAAGCTTTTAAAAAACTCATGAGACATTATTATTCTAATATGTCCTCATTTAGGCCATTATTCCACCCAGAGCCTTTTTTTCTAAACAGTTTATGTAAGAGCAGGAAGCACGCTCGAATAATAAGCCCAGCAGACTAATAATCTGCCAGTGTACGTGTGAATGCTATATTTTTTTTTAATCAGAAACAGCGGCGCGTTGTTGTTAATTAGATGCATCATCGCTGTTAATATATCTGTGTGGCATTAGCCGAAGCAGATAAGCGACTTGATGCTTGAAGGGCCGAGGCTAAAGCTAAAGCTCTTTGTTACAAAGCCACGCCGTTGCTCTGCTGCTGGCTAAAAGGCAGCAGGTTAAAGGTGTAGAGGAGTGCCTGTGTAATGGTGCTGTTTGTAGTGTGCTCACACAGTCCACACACTCCATCCCACCACAAAACGAGGAGACTAAATTTGCACCAAGGCTCAGTCTCCTAACGTCACCGCTGATTAACAGTGCATGAGATGAGAGAGACGAAAAAGAAATAGAGAAGAAAAAAGTTACTGAGGAGTAATGGATGAGAAAATGTTGAAATCTACTGATATGATGATGACCTCTCATTGCCCCTGGTGGTAAAAACATTTGCTCTGTGTAATCTGGTCCTGGGTGAGAGTGGGAACGACGTCTTCTTTCATCTTTCTCTCTGTCGTCCACAAACATGCAGCGCGTGAAAACATGAGAACAGCTGACACACACACAAACGACAAAAACCAAAAAAACGAATTTAACAAAACCTTTAATTGCCTGATCAATGCCTGTGGAGTGTAAACGTGGCCGATAGTCGATCGAGGTGGGCGGGGTCGGGTTGAACGACCACGTGCTGACGCGTGCCATTGATCAAAGTGCACACTGTGCTAAAAACCAAGGATTAAACCATTCATCTGCAAGCTCCACCTTGAACCATTATCCTGACCCGCAAGCAAACCTGGCATAAGATACGAAGCAATAAAAAAACACACACTACAGAAGTTTAAGAACATCCATCATTGAGCGTTAGGAGA
This sequence comes from Copadichromis virginalis, assembly GCF_057382275.1. Lineage (NCBI taxonomy): Eukaryota > Metazoa > Chordata > Actinopteri > Cichliformes > Cichlidae > Copadichromis > Copadichromis virginalis. Next base: position 11,624,056 of record NC_140621.1, read on the forward strand.
GGCACACACAGCCGAGATAAGATGGTTTGTTTCAGCGGTTCTCTACGGGGACAACACGAGAAAACTAAGAAGAGCTCCACCTGTAAAGAGGCCCCATGCATCAATATTGTCTTACTTTGTGTTTTGCCAGCCAAAGTCTCATCCCAGCGTCTCAGAAGTAGCATGATGGTGCGGCCTGGGACTCCTCTCTCCCTCTCATAGCCTCAGACTGAGGGAGGCCGAACTAAAGTCAACATGAGAGAAAAGACAATATGATTATTGAATGTGAGTGGCTGCTGTTAAAAAACTAATTTTGAGCTCTTTTTCCTGACTGTACATAAACAGTGCTGCATTCTGGGTTATCACAACTTGTCCCTGAGGGTGATGACAGTCTCCCCCTCAAGGGTTTCCCGTGATTTTGCCTCTCATAACAGGCCGTGATGATGCAGAGCGGTCGAAAAATTGGAATAGAGCGGGAAGTGACAGGAAATGATTACAAATGTTATCCCTGTGGAAAAATTACACAATTACATTAAACTGAATCAGATCTGAGGAGCACCGAAAGCTTTTCTTGTGGACAAATAAACACAGCATTAAAAACAACTTTCACCCCAAAATCAAGTTTACATATTTTTACAGTAGTGCTACAATATCATTTATCCATCTAGATGGTTTTGGTGTGAGCTGCTCTGTTCTGTAGATACCATGTTTGCCTTCTCCTGAGCGTACTGTCCTCTGTCCAGAAAAACAGAAATCCCCAGATCTTGTTGTGAACAGTTTCACGTAGGAACTTTCTTTGCATTCTAGTGTCCGCATCTACATCTGCCAACCGACGGAGGAGTGCAGCTAGCTGACATCACGGCTCAGCTGAGGGGGGGGACGCTATTATTGTTTACATCCTGTCCTGCTGTCACAAGCAGGAGCTTCTACTCACAGGTAGAAGCGCACTTCCTCCTGCACAGTGATGTTTGGCAGGTGTGCTGGCTGGAAAGAATATAGTCCCCACATGAAACCGCTCACGTCCAGGTTTGTGGATTTTGTGATTTCTGAAAAAGCTGCATAAAGTTTTTATTTGCGTGGCAAACATGAGGTGAGTGCCATTTAATTCCAGAAAAGGACAACAATCTAGACGGATAAACAGCGCTCCACGTTAAAGGAAAAGAATTTCTCCCTGTGATTGGCATAACTAATCACCTGGATTGATACCACATGACAAAGTCATTAGCCGGTTAACAGAAAGACGAGTTTAATTAACTCACAACCGGACAATAAAGTAGCCCTTCATTATTTTCAGGTGTCATTCTACCAGCAGGTTTGTCTTTGGCTAAACCAATTGCACTTAATCAAACAAATGTGTTTTACTCTCTACCAGGACACCTCATTAGGTGTGTGGGGTTTGCCGAAGTAAATACAGATGTTCGTGAATGGAAGGGTAAGATTAAAAATCAAGGCGCCGATGCTGAGCATTTATCTCCGCCCCCCCTCCCCAATCCTAATCCCTTCAGCGGTGACTGTGTGACAAGGAGCTGGCACCGGGAACTCACAGCGGTTTTAGGTAAAATCCTCGTTGGGTCAAGGGGGTAAAGCAGCAATTTCGAGGTAATTGTACTCCACAGGAGCAGCTTCACTTCTGTTCCTCTGGAAAGACGTTTGGAGTCGCTCGTCTTCCCGACAACCGCCAGTCTGTTATTGCAGAGGGGAAAAGAGAGGACAGCGGGTTAGAAGCAGGTCACAGTCAGTTAGACTCTAATAAAGCCTTGCTACGCCTGGTCGACCTCTGACCCGCTCCCCTTAGAATCAATAAACCCGATTAAATGATGGGAACTTAAAATGCAAGAGCTGCCGTGCTCATGTGCACATCCGGACATAACTCTCAGCTTTGAATGAAAACCTGTTTGAATGCATCTCACAGCTCATCTTCAGCAAAGCGTGTGCGTGTTTGCTCTCTGATCCGAGAGGAAGCCAAGCCTAATATTTTAAATAACACATTTCCTCCAAATGCACTGCAGTACAAAAAAATGTCTTCTCCTACATCCCTAACAACACCCTCAAACTACAGTATGTGCAGCATCGCAGGAATAAGAAACAGCTTCTGTTAATCCTCTTATACATAACTCATACATCAGGAGTCCATATGAGTGTCCAAATTGCATATGTGTGTGTGTTGGGGGGGCGAACCATACTTTAGGTAAATAAATGATTAATTGAAATATGTTGATGAATAATGAACCAGTCTCTGCGGGGTAACAGATTGTACTTTTCATATTTAATAGATTGATGGGCCTCGCACAAACTCTGACACCATGTACGCTCGCCGTTAAAGCACACTCGTCGCATGCGCACCTGCGTGCCACAGAAGGCAAGAACGTATAGCAGATTAAGACATCAAAGAAGGTGTACACATGAACCTCTCTGGCTTTTTTTTATTCTACTATAGCTTGTTTCTGAGCTTATACTAATCCTACAAAGTCGCCTAAATGCTCTTCCGTGTACTTTGTGTGCACACTCTCCTTCTCGTTGGACGGCGTCTGTGTCGATACAAGTCCTCTTAATCAGAGGATGAATTATTGAGTAGCCTTTTTATATCAGATCATGACCCATATTCCGCTCCCTTGAAGTGAATATACTGCCAATAAAATTGAGATGTGCTTTTTAAGTCGTCCCACATAGTCTTCCCGCTCGCTCTCGGGATTCAGACGCACGCGCCGCAGAGTGTTACGAGCTTTAGATGGAGCTCCGCAGACTGATTCCCTCATTTATACCCAGAAGATGGATGAGGTGAGGTGCCGTATTGCAGAATCACACTCGTGTGAATCCAAGATTTTTATTATTATTTTTTAGCTTGTAACTCAAAAATCATCTCTGCATATTTTTAGGTTCTGACTTCTGAAGCACAGGGTAACATGCAAGCGGTGCCCCGTGATGCTGTAAATCCCTAGATGGCATGCATGCGGAAGTTAGCTGGATTGTAACGTATCTAAACACTGTTATTGCTGGCTTCGTTGAGGCAGATGCGGCGCTCGGAGCCAGACGCAGGAGTTGCATTGTTGTCTCATTAAGCAAGCACATGGGGGAGAGAGAGAGAGAGAGAGAGAATCAGTGGGAAGAGGGGATAGGATTATGAATCTCCTTAGCCCCTGCTGTCTCCTCTCCTGGCCTGTTTATAAATGATGACTGCAAACACGCTGCCTGTGAAATCTCTTAAGCTCTGATTCAAGATGTTCTGCAGACTTTTTTTCCCCACATAGATCCTGTGGCATCGCACAGTTTCAGACACCAAAAATTTGACAGGATGCATGAAAAATGTCCTAGAGCCACCAACCATTAAGACACACCTGTTCAGGTAACGAGCGAAATAGGTGACAATGAACGAGGAGAGAACCTTAAAAGGGACAAGTCACCTCGAAATCTAATGCATGCCTTTTTCATCTGCCCTTTAATGCTACTTATTCATCTCCATTGTTTTGGTGTAAGATTTTTTTCCATCTCTTGAACATAATGAGGCTAGTTTGCAAAAATTACATTAAAAAGACTAAACATTAATCATGACCTGGCTACTCGAAGGAAACAAAGCAGGTTTCAGTTACTTTCATGTAGGACCTATTTTCTTTCCGCTGTCAACATCCATCAAGCATTATCACTACACAGAAGAAAGCCTCCTCCTCCAATGCCCCCTAAAACAATCTAGATGGATAAAATACACTGCAGAGCAGAAGAGAAATAAGGTTTAAACCATAATCTAACAATCTGAAGGAACAGCATACGTCTATCGTAAAAGTAAGAAAATGATCCGGAGAAAAAAAGAGCAGTTCTCCATATTTAAATAGAAAGGATGCTCAGCTGTAAACGTGCTCCAAGCAATTGCTCAATCCACCATCCAGCTGTGCTCGTAGACGTCTGCATTCCCTCTCAAAATCACAGCTCAAATCAGCTGTTTTTGACCACCGTACACAACATTCACATCACTGCCTTCCTGAACCACACACTGCCGGGTCAACACCAGTGCGTCTGAAAGTGTGCTTCTACCTGTTTCTAAACACTGTTTCGGGGTACATTACAGCAAAAGCAACGACAGCAGCGAGCCACTTGTCAGAGGCAGAGCTCGCGCCAGAGACGTCCATTTTGCAGCGTGGTGGCTGTGACAGCTTTGACAGACTACCTGAGCTTAAGTGCCCATCTGTAGCTCGGCTACTGAGGTCACATGTGTTTCAGCACCAAGCAGAATAGGTAATCGTCCTGGGTTGTGAGAGCAGATCCCAGGTGTCTGCATGTGTGTGTGTGTGTGTGTGTGTGTGTGTGTGTGTGTGTGTGTGTGTGTGTGATTGTGTGAGGGAGAGAGTCGATGTGAAAGTGCATTTTGCTGCAGACATACAGTCAAATTTTATTCCGGCCACTGTCAACCGCAAGATAAGATTTAGTCATTCTCCCACCACAAAGCATTTTATTGGAGTAACAGAAGATAAAATTTTAAAAAATTCACCAAGAAAAGCACAGCGCAGTCCATCTCTTCAGGTAGATTACTTTATTGATCTACGTATATATTCCTCTCACACTAACGCACGCTGTTTTAAAGAAGAGCGTGGAGCAGCACTGAACAGATTTGGTAGAGCAGAAAGAAGAGTGGAGGTGCAAAACCCAAGGTGAAAGATGGGATGTTATTTCAGCATGTAAAGTTTTTCTTTTTGTTGTTTTTACATCATCCCACACTCTGCATCAAGGGGATTTATATTTTACATGAGAATTTTTTTTTTTTTAACCAGACTTTAACTGGAAAAGGGGAAAATACTACAAAGGATAAACGGTGGTGAAGTGTGAGGAAAATGACTGAGCTCTGGTAATCCGCCTGTATCCTTTTAAATTCTACCTCACCCTTATTACTGTACATACACATCCCGGACGAGTCTGCACACCCTCACACACACACACACACACACACACACGCAAAACAGTGGGTCACTCACAAAAAAAATAAATAAATATAATATATATATATATATATATATATATATATATATATATATATATATATATATATATATATATATATATATATATACATATATGAAAATCTACATCCATTCATAATCATCCAAGACATGCAAAGGCAAGAGCATGGGTGGATTCAAGGGTCCGTACTCACCTATTTAACCCTTAACACTGAGAAATGTTAAATGCGATTTGGAAGGATGGAGAAATTGTGAGAATCAAGGCTATTACATCAGCTAATTGACAAAGACGTCGCTTGAGTCTTTAATCCGCGATAGTGAAATCCCATTAGGATTCAATAGTTGAAAAAGAAATATTGAAATCAGCTTCAGTCCATTTAAAAAAAAGAGAGAAAAAGGTCAAAAAAAAGTCCAGAATTTAGACCAGTTTTTTTGTTTGTATTGGGGTTTGTTTTGTTTTTGGATAATTGTTAATTATTTTGTTTTAGTCGTTTGGAATCTAATCCAGGATTTAAAGGGTAATTCCACAGGAAAACATCTATATCCAGAACGCCTTTATCGTGGTTGCTCGAAAGTCCTACTTCCCATCATCTTCGTGTAATGAAGAGGAGCGCCATTAAATCTCCTTCAGCACAAAAAATGGAAATACCAAACAAAAAAAGGAAGAAGAAGATGGACAAAGAAATGAGTTATGTGATTTTCTTTACTTTGCTATGCATCTGTCTATTTCTGTGCCTCTCTCTCTGTAGCTTGCACAGCACACACAGGCACACACGCAAATTATTCGTAGCGTAGTGCAATAAAGCCTTGTATCTTCTGTTATTATTTTTTGGGGGGAAATCACTTCTGGAAAATCTGCCTTTTCTATTTCAGTAAATGTGAACAGTCAAAACAGTCCCAATGCAAAATATCTAGCAAGTCTGATGCAAGCAATGAGGTGTGAGTGGCAGGACATGAATACATATATATATGTATATACATCTTATTTTTCTTTACACGGCAAATGAAAAAACAGCAACAACAGAACAACGTACGAATAAATAAGTGGATGGAGTCAGAGAGGGTGGGGGTGATGGAGAGGGGGGGAAAAAGGATGTACGGAGAGGTGAATGAAGCCAGGTGAGTGGAAAAAAGTGAAAATTATGGCGAAGAAAAAAAAGGGAAAAAAGTCCTCTGGATGATAAAGCCAGGCTTTTTGATTTTTTAGTCCATTCTCTTTGAGTGCTTGTGTGTGTCTGTCTGCAGAAATGAGAGTCAGTTCAGAAAGATATGAGACAGAGAGAGAGAGAGGGAGGAGAGAGAGGAAAAGAGGGCAGCAAAAAAAAAGGAGGCAGAGCACCGGATAAGCACAGATGACACCCCGACAGAATGGACTTTGAATTGTACTTTGACACAAACAGTGCATCTGCCGCTCTTGAATCGGACCTTTTGCTCAGTTTGACCTTCACCTGATACACATGAAGCCAGCAAAAACTTGGTTTGCCAGCGGGCATTTCCTCTAATGAACAGATGTGGAGTTTGGGTGTCTGTCAATGTGCACGACTGCTAAAAAAATTAATAAATGAATAATCACGTGAGGGTGTGAGGAAGGACGTTGTGTACGTGTGTGTGGATTAAAAAGGGAAGGGGGGGGGGGGCACTTCAGATGTTTTAATGGAAGAACAGACTTTTTGTGCAACAACATGAAAATGACAAGACGATCAAGACGCGTGTCCGTGATGACGACCGGAGAAGGTGCTTGCTTGATGAGTCACTGTGGTCCTGATTGAGAAGAACACACTCGCACACACAAAAAAAAAACAGGTCTGAAAACACAGATGGAAGTGAGGTGGGGGTGGGTGGGTAGGGTGGAGGGGTGACGTAGAGAGGACATGGCATGAGGCAAGAATCAGCTGAGAGCTGGATGGGAGGGGAGCCGTGCCCAAGCTAGATCGGAGGCCAGCGAGCGTGTGTGTGTACGTGCGTGCATGTGTGTGCATGTCAGGTGTGCACCCATACACAAAACACCTCGCACACACGGAAGGAAAAAGGGAACAAAAGACTTTGAGACAGACACTAAACACTAAGTAGACCTACCTATGGTTAGAATTAAGAATCGGCCAAAAAAGATGCATAGGATGGTGGGAGGAAAAAAGAGAAGGGGGGAAAATAGGAAAAAGGTACAAAAGTGAAAAAGGCATAAATAGAAAATACAAGCAAGCCAATTAAAATGACTCTACTGGAGCTGTTTAAAGCGAAGAAATAAAAAAATTTTAAAAAAAGAACAGGTGGAGTCAAAAAGTAGCCAAAGTTACGGGTGGACAGTGACTGGAGTGGTGGGGTTGGGGGGAGGAGGAAAAAGGGGGGAGGTTGAGGAAGGAGAGAGCGTGGGCTGCACAGGGATAGAAAGGCTGGAAGTGATACGAATGGAGAGGAAAGCAGGAAAGAATGAATGAAGGGGAGGAGGGGGAAAAAAAAGAGGATAAAAGGGGCCAAAAAAAAAAAATCCCCGTCCTCTTTTTCTCTGTCCCTCTGCCTCTCTCTCCCTCCTTGTCTCGCTCATAAACAGAAGAAATTGTTGACCAGGTAAATGGCGAAATAGATAAGAAGACAGAGGACCGAGAGAGCGAGCAAATGGAAAGGCAAAGCACCTCCCAGCAGCGCGATGAGGAAAAAAAAGAACAAAAAACGAAAGATAAAAGCAAATACTCCAGTGGCCTCCGTTGTCTCCAGTCTGTGTGTGGAAGGGGGGATTGGCTGTTGCCAGTTGTTCCCCTTCCCCGGCTGCCTTCTGCTTTCTTCTTTCTCTCCTCCCAAAAAAGACTTCCCATCCAGATGACAAAAAAAAAGGAGGGGGTAATAGAAAAAGAAAAAAAGCAGCAGGCACAGACGTCCTTCTTTCTCTCAACTCTGGTCAGAAATCACACGCCACTCACACAGGTTAGACATTGTTGCAGTGGCAACGCACAGTATCACCAATATTGCTCAGCGGGAAGAAAAAAAGGCATTGGGGTTGCTGCTAGTCAAGCACTGCCTACCTCATGAGGAAGAATACTGAGCTGGAATTGCTCTGTCTCCCCTCTCCCGCCCATTCCTGCGAAAAAGATGGGAGGATGGGAGGTGGGCCCACTCACTGCATTAGTATTCATTGAAAGAGTGTGAGAGTGAGAGAGAGAGAGGGGGGAGAGAGACATGAGGAGGTGGAGGAGGAGGAGAGGGGGTGCCTTCCAACAAATGTCGAGGAACCAAACCGGTGTGTGAAACTGATAAGAGACTGGCTCCCCCTAGAGTCAATCATCAATACACGAGCAAGTAAACTGGAAGCACTGGGAGCGCCATGGGAACGTGCAGCACCCGTGACCTGACTTCAGGTCATCCAAACCTTTGATGTCAGAACCTGTGAGGACACGTTCTCTGCCTCAGTTTTGCAGCGTGCCTCCCAACGGCACGGCATTACTGTAATCCACTTACAGAACAGTTCAGTGCTCAGTCTTACAGATCAAATTTGCTTTTCTCTGAAAGGATTCCTGCGTGATGAAGCACCGTTATAGACCGATGGTGGACAAAAACATCAAAAGCCTTCTGGTCCATATTACCAAATTATAGGTGAATAATTACCTTGCAATGAAGCTGGAGGTGGAATGCATGTGAAACAGGTTCAAAATGTGGCAGAGGTTTTTCTGTCAATAGGCCAGACTTAGATGGACATGTCAAGATCAGATCTGTGATGACCATTTACAGAGTTTCAGGTATCTGTGGAAATACAATAAAACACAGTGAACTCTATGTTTTCACTATATACAACAGAGCAATAGCCCTAACCAATGCAGATACCTGACCTGGTCTCTTTTTTTATCTGTGCATATGCTGTATATCTCATTTCTGTTATTTATTAAGTGTGCCTATGCGAAGGCACACTTATTACTATTGCTCGGATTTATTATTATTATTATTATTATTATTATTATTATTCTTTTTCCGCCTGAAATTTTGGACCTTAACTCGCCCCACAGTTTTGAGACAAGGTTCACATATGATATATCATTGTGTGCGGCTGGAGGTGGAATGAGTTGCTATGACTTTTGGTGTTTATTACTTCTATAGTTTTTTAAATATGAATATTTTAATGCAAGTTTTTTCCCATTGAAATGAATGGAGAACAAGAAAACTTCATTTGTGGTGTGCTGGCTCACTCTAGTGGTATGTCGGGAGTAATGCGAGGCGGCCGCTGTGTCCCTGTGGACGCTTTTATTTTGTATAACTACCGGAAGTAGTTCCTGTGTACTGACGCTAGCTGGGTAGCTAGCGCCGCGTCGCTTAAAAAGCAGCCGGGCTTGTCTTAAACTTAAGAGGCTGACACTCGCTAAACCACCCGATCGCTCGCCAAGCGACTGTTTCACACTGGACTTATTTTTCGTTTATATGGGCCGATGATGCTGGTCGATGAGGAAAAACTAACTGAGTTGTTTGGTGGTGGCTAACGCGGAGCTCGCTAGCCACCGGTATGTGTCTCTTTCCCCTCATATGTGGGGAAAGAAACATGTGAGGCGGCCGCCGATCGACCGGTTTTCAGGTGAGAATGTAGGTGTGTAAACGTCAAATATCTGCTCGTTTTGTCAAAACATCCCATATTAGCAACAGATTTCTCACGATGTTGCTGCTAGCCGGCTAGCTAGTTTGGCCGGCCGGCTAGCTAGCTCGGCTAGCTAGCGCCGCTTCGCTCAAAAGCACCCAGGCTTGGCTTTCAGTGAGGCGTCTCTAACTCCTTTCACCCCCGATCGCTCCGCAAACAGTCTTTGTCTTAGCTGGACTTATTTTTCGTTTATATGGGCCGATGATGCTGGTCGATGTGGAAAAAATAACTGAGTTGTTCATATACCGGTGGCTAGCTAGCTCCGCGTTAGCCACCGGTATATGTCTCTTCCCCTCGTATGCGGGGAAAGAAACACCGATGACCGGTGGTGGCTAACGCGGAGCTCAATCGTGGATAAGGGAAACCCAATGCAGGAGAAGCAGGCGGCTGGTGAACTGAATTTCAGGTAAGACGTTATTAACTGCACTCTATTTGGGTCAGATATAAACCGAGTTTAGGTGTAGTTTATTTTCGTTGTGCTGACAGTTACAATAACTGTACTACGTGCTAGCTAGCACGACGGAGTTTCTATACAGCTGTGCGCGCTAAGTTACTGATTTTGAACTTTATGACAGCCTCCCCTATTTTCAGGCGAGAATGTAGGGGTGTAAACTTCAAATATCTGCTCGTTTTATCAAGAAGTCCCATATTTTATCAAGAAGTCCCAAATCTCTCACGATGTTACTGCTAGCGCCGCATGGCGGCTAGCTGGCTAGGGCGGCTTGGCTGACACCTAGGCCGGGCTGACTGATACCCAGGCCGGCTCACGCTCTCGTTTCACCGCCGCATGGCGGCTAGCTGGCTAGCGCGGCTTGGCTGCCACCCAGGTCGGGCTGGCTGACACCCAGGCTGGGCTTGCTGACACCCAGGCCCGCTCACGCTGTCGTGTCACCCCTAGTCTTTCGTGATGACTCTTGGTTGGCTGCTGGACTTATTTTTCATTTATATGGGCTGGTGATTCAGTATGAGTGTCCGGTGAACTGAATGTCAGGTAAGACGTTATGTATATGTAAGGTAGTGACTGGAATAAGTCACAAGGTGTCGCTGTTGAGCTGCATATATGTTGTAAATTTTAGCAATTTTGACCATTTGTCCTCTGCAGGACACCGTAGTTCAGATTTCTCGTTCGCGTGGGCGCCATCTTGGTTCAGTGTTTACTGTGATGTGCAAAGGTAAGCACTGTCAGTGGCGAACTGCATTGGTTTTGTTTAAAAATAAGTGTTCCACTGTGTAAAATAGCGGTTTGTCATTTAAGCCGAGCAAATATTTTGTTTATTGAGAGGTTCATGTATTGTCTGATGAGAGTATGAGACAAAGATATACTTTTCTTTCTTACTCTCATATAAAATATTTAGCTTTTATTAAATAGTTATCTGAATCTTACAACCAAAGTTTGTATAATAATACACAAGATTGGCTGTAGACCATTGTTAATCATTCAGAACACTGTGTAAAAATAACAAAAAACAAAAAGTGAATGAAAAGTGCATAAATATTTATTTTACGTGTTTGATGTGTGTGGCAGGGCGTGGTCTGCAGTGCCGCTGCAGGGGAGGTGGACCCACCTCAGCGGCATCTGCAATCACACCTCTCAGGTGTAAAGTCTGTGCTCTCTCTGCTTTTTTTTTTTTTTTTTTTTTTTTGTGTATGTGTCGGGCTATGAGATGAAAAGCTACAGCCGGCTGTGTGGGTACAGCAACTATGTGTGAAAAGTGGTCCATAACGTAATGCTTCAAAGTGTGTTCATGCAAACATTGTCGGGTCTGCTTATGAACCTCTGCGCACAGCGTCTACAAATTGGGGCTGTACGAAGTCACCTCATCTTTACACAAAACTGTAAGCTGTCATCTGTGAGGCGCGAGCGGTGTTTGGTTTTACCATAGTTCATGGTGGAGAATGGCTGCTCCGGTGAGTTTTGCTCTCTGTAGCTGTTTGAATGGCAAACTATACTGATTAGCGGTGGCATAGGCACACTTAAAATTTCTTCAGAAATTTTCGCTTTCTAGTTATGATTAATGCTTGCTTTTTCTTTAAGCACCGATGTGGGACAATTTCGTTATACTATTGTACACAGTGTGACAATAAAGAGCTAAAGTTGTGTTTATCCTCCAAGGTTCATAAAGAAAACACCGAGCAGTGCCGGACATAAGCTCGTCTCTCCATACCTACATATGTATTTTCTCATAGCAAGGCGACATTACCAACGTGCGTGTTTTAAATTCAGTCCAAGTTACCTTAAGCTGTTGCAGGGTAACAACCAGTGGCAAGGAGGAAACGACCACGCAGTCAACTTAGGAGGACTTAGGTGTAACTATATCGCCGCCTTGTGGTCGATATGTAACAGATCGACTGTGCGGTGTGTGATTTAGCATGCCTGGCTCCACTCCGCTACAATCACAACACAGGTCAAAGATGGCAGCGCTGTCATCGCCCCTGCGAGTGTGTCGTGGAATCCTGAAAGAATTGCGTGCAATTCAGGGACCGCGTTACAAAAAGTCACTAGCTTACAACTATGTTATGGACCAGTTTCGCAAGAATAAGGTAAGCATACCAGTAAATGCGCAAAGCCTGATGTTAGCTCAGTTGCTAACTACTGCTGCACTGGGCTCGCATGGCAGTCGTTGGCTAGCCTGATAACTATTGAATGAAAACGTTCCGTTTCGTTTTATTGGCGTTAAGAGGACATATTTAAGCAGTTTACAGCAGTGCTAACAGACCTGTTGCCTAACATGATGCTGAAAAGTGGTTGTTGTCTACTTGACACGTGCTTAAAAGCTGTAAGCAAGGTGACTGAAGCAGAAGGGCACGCAAACGTTAGCTAGCAGCTAATTAGCCTAAGGTGTCGCGTTTAAAATCATCAAAATCGTCGTTGATTCAAATTGTTAGTGTTTTTCACTCCATGGAAAACTCCAAGTTAAATATATTTGTGGGGATTTTTTTAAACCAAATGTATATCTACTGATATTCATATACTTTTGCATTTAAGTTAATTGGAACCAAAGCTGCTGAAACTACTCGCTTCATTAAAGCAGTCAGTCCAGACGACGTTATCTCCATCTAAGCGATTCTCTATCTATATTTAGCCGTACAGACATACACTGTGTATTATTAATGGTTGGGAGAGTGTGGCTTAACATGGGGCTTGAATCTGCAGTCACTGAAGCAAAACAGCTGGGAGGAACGCTTGTATGTCGTTTCGCATTTATCGTCCTTTAAAGGCATCCCAAGGCTTTATAATGTATAGCTGCTGGTCTGTGGGGACTAAACTAAACGCATATTGTCCATGCAGCTGTTAGAAATCCTGAAAGGGGGTGGGACACACACACAGACTGATGAAAGCATACCTGTTTATCATAAAGCGGCAATTTTCTATGCTGATTCCAGGGTACCTTCTACTTTATTCATCTGTATTTTCTTTATGGTAACTTTTTTTTTGTAAACAACACTAGACGAACAGTTTCTCTTATTATGTTATTGTTTATCATCCATTTGTTTCTTTTATATTCAACCTTTCACAGGTGACTGGAGAAAGGTACTGCCGTGCCAAGCAGGAAGCGCACCATGCCTCACACACATACCTGTGTTTACTAGCTTCCACTAGAAACCACCTGGTCCTGCACAATCTTTACCATGGCAAGGGAGAGCGCAGCCCAGAAGAGGTGGCTGGTCTCGTGGGGCTCAGGTTGCCCACCCAGCCAGGAGGCAAAGGCTGGGAGAAGTGAGGACACTGGACAAACAGTCTTTAAAATCTTAAGAGTCGTGTGTGTTTGACTCATCTGGACAGTCGAGCTCATGTAAATCAAACTCTTTGACAGGTTGGGAGTTATGTTATGTTATGTGAGCTTTCTGAGAGATTATTTTACCTGTGTTCAAAAGGTAGAAAAAATCAGTGTACTGTGAAAATGTAAGCTGCGGTTAAAATCTGATTTAATATATCGCCCCCACTACTAATCCACAGCTCTGTGTGTGTTTAAATGCAATGATTAAAAATAAATGTAAGTACATTTTTATTTTTGAGTTATTTCTATTAAAACAGGAATCATTTTGACACTTTTTCTGGAAGGATGTTTATACAATATAAATACATCATCAAACACGTTGTGTTATTTAAACTGTTAATTAAATAAGTCCTTTATTTTGATTTCATGTACTTAAGGAGCCGGTAAATACACTTCATCAGAAGCTGATCAGCTAGGATATTTAGCACACAATGTAAAATATGGCACGCTGATGAAGCTTACAGTGGACAGACTTTGCTAAGACTTATTTTACTCACTGTGTGTTATTTTACAAGTAACATAAATGTGTAGTTTTTTTAGTTTTAATCTGAGTGCATATTGTGTACTTTTTTTTTAAACCAGTAACTAACCTCCCCCCTCTTTTTGAAACAATGGCTCAGCCTTATGTGGTTTCGAGGTATGCAGTGAATCCTGAATGTTGCAGATTTAAAAAAAAATCTTTAAGAGACTCAAAACTCCTAATCACTGCCTTATAGCCAATGAAAGTGCCCCTATAACACTTTTCCTTATTTTTTCTCATATGGGCACTAATGGACACTTCATTAGGTACACTTGTTGAACTGGATGTTAATGCAAATATCTAATCAGGCTGTCACATGGCAGCATATCAGTGCATGTAGGCATGGTGAAGATGGCTGAGCCCTCATTTCAATAAAAGGTGGTGGGAGTGCATGCAACAGTGCAAAAGTCTTTAGTCACCCTTTATTTTTCTAGGGAAATGGGAGTAGTAATTTATTGAAGCAAGTGCAAACACATAGAAATACAGTATATACAACAGAAATATCTTGTATGACCTTTATTCTTCAAGACAGCATGAACACTCTTGCAGTTTTCTTGTCATTTTTTAAGTAGTTCTCAGAAATAGTTCTCCAGGCTTACTGAATGACAAAGCTGACTTATGCCAAATTACGCAAAAACTAAACTGAAATTTGGCCCTGCAAGGTACTCGATGTTCAAATATTAAAGTCAGTAATATCTATGAGCCAAATGTTTTTTACTGAGGGCATTGACCGAGGCCTAGTATAAGATAATGATATGAACTGTGCATCATACTAAGCTACTGTTTGGAGTCCCAGAATAAAAACGTGGAGCTGAAAATAAGCAGGTTGACCTTCAAGTTAAATTAGGAGCTCTTTGAAACTGTCAGCAAGAGAATAATGAGTTAAATAGGCCTACACAAGACATCCCATGGACTCTCCCATTAATTTAGGTCCACAAACCGGGCGACATCGGATCTTTGCCCCTCTGTCAACAGTTCCCTCATACAGTACATCGTTTTTCTGGCTAGTTTTATCCATTCCACTTTTTCATAAATCCTATCCTTCCTGTTTCCCTTACTCTGCAGTCGTGACTAACATTGCCTTCAGTCTGAATTTAAATAGACAAACCCTAAAGCAAAGCTCAAACTCACAGTTGACACACGGAGTAAGACGTGCACTCGTGTGCTGCCCCGAACTAACCCACGCGCACAGCCCAGCAATCAAGGTCCAATGCGTACTGACAAACCAAAGGCTTGTGTCAAAAAATTATACTGCACAGAAAGCCCCCCACAGTTTCAGGCTTCCTGGAACAGACAGAATGAGGGAGACCCTGGCACTGCAGGTCATTCTGCTTTTCCGTGGTGAGAGTTTGAGGAGATGGCGTTAATAATAATGCAGCATCTCACGGTTATGCAATTAAATGCATAATTGTATGTATGCGGGGGCAACCTGGTAGTTCGTGGAGTAATAAGTGGTAGAAAATTGGTGACATGTTGATAAATTGATTCTCCAATTAAATGAAGTTAACGATGGTAAATGAAAACTGGCGGTGATACAAGTGAGCGTCAAGCTTGTACGAGGAAAACCTGTGAGAGAGAGAGAGAAGAGGGCGGGGACAGTCAACTACTCAGAGCGGAGGATGATTTTTTTTTTTTTTAATCATTCCTTGGTTTGGAAAAGGAGGAAGCATCTCCAACTTCTGCCTCCGAAAAAAGAAAGAAAGAAAGAGTCATTTGTGAGTCTGTGCTCGCTGGAGCGTAGTGCGCGCTCTTCGCTGGAGGAGAGGAGCATCTGGATATTGCTGTGAGTTACCTCTTGCAGTTCAAGATTTTTCCAGGAGTTGGGGGACGACATTTAAAAAAAAAACTGCCATACTAGAGAGCAAGCTGTTTGCAACAAACAGAAAGGCGAGAGGGAGGAGAAACAGAACTAAAGGAGCGGAGAGAGGAGAGGTGACTTGGCCGAAGCGACATGTTTGGCATGTTTAAGAATTCACTCTTCGGAAACACCGAGGAGACGGAATATAAGCTGCTCAGCAGCGAGACGAAGGTAAGCAGCGTGTGTGCTCAGACAAAGCTTTCTCGTTCTCACATGCTTTGCTCCTGCGATTTCCTTCTTCTGAGTCTTTATCCTTGGCTTTACGCGCGTGTACAGTTACGATTACGCACAGCGATTCTGTCAGATTATAAATGTGCGAGTTTCCCTCCTCTGGTTCCATGAATATTTCACCTTTTACTTAATTCTGTGCAGGTCGTGTTATTAGACTTTCGTTTAAAATTAACACGGTGATTAGCCTGCTGCTGCAGGCCAAACAGCCTGACAGTGACCTATGAGGATGCATGCTGATCCACAGCGTGGGGGGTAAAGTGTAAACCAGCCCCAGGTTCTCCTCCAACCAACAAGGCAGAAATAATTGAAGATGGTGACGCATAATCTTAAAACAAGAACATTCACAGGGGACTAAAATCGGAAAGACTGAGGGTTCATGTTCGGTGTGGCTCACTGTTTCTTTCCAATATGGCACTCTGGATGCGCGCGCGCGCGTGTGTGTGTGTGTGTGTGTGTGTGTGTGTGTATAAAGACACAGTAACTGTCGCTGGGGTGGAAGAGGATGCTGATCAGACCTGTATGAACTCTGATACGGATTGTAGGTGCTCTGATACACCAGCCATCCCTGCTGAGGAGAGTAACAAAGACTCAGCTCCACCATGCATAATGTGTTTGTTTTTATGTTTACTGTAACCACACCGTGGAAAAATAACCGCAAACTCACTGATGTGTTAATAACTAAGGCCTCGCGGCTGTTTCAAGGTTATTCTCTCAGGCTCTGTGTGCCCACCGCTATAAATGTGCATGCAGTCATCTACTATTGGTCTTGACGCGCATGTTTTAAAAGTATCTTTGTGTGTTCATCTCCTAAATAGCAGCTAACTTTTGGGAGAAAGACAAAGGCAGGCGGACAAACAGGATTTCCAGCCCAACTGACCAGACAGGCAGGGAATTAAATGACCCAAACGGACACAAGCAGAGTCAGATCTGTTCTGACAGCATACTTTACATCTGTTGTCAGAATCAGAAACTCAAAAACAGACAGTTGAAGCCAGCAGTATGTGCACACATAACAGTTTGTTTGTTTTTTTAGATTGGAAGCACTTCCACTAACATTTAATCTTGAATTACAACCTTATTTTAATGGAGACCTGTCAGAAATACAGGATTCTTGCTAGTGAGTGATCATTTGTATTAACTGTCCAATGTTCAGTGTATCACTACACTTAGAAAACAATCTGGAGGCTCATTAAATCTCTGTACTTGATTGATGTTTAAAAAGCAGGTGCTGAAATCAGAGCTTGTCACATGATCTGTGGAGCACCTGTGTGACTCTGACACCATACACGCTTAATTAATTCTGACACAGAATACAGACAAGCGCACACACACACAGCAGAACATAGAGTATTGTTTCAAAATAAGATGAACTGACGGGCACTTTAGCAGTCAGTGCTGATAATAACTTCAGTGTGCTCGGTTCAGGCGCTGAATAATTATCACTGTATAAGCTGGCATCAGACAGCCGGTAAACACACACATGCACACAAAAAGAGATGCATGACAGACAAATTAATTGCACTACTTAACTGAAGTCAGGCTCTGCTTTCTTTGTGTGTCACCCATATGCAACATTAATGGCGGTCCCACTGACAAGCTATACAGGGCAAAAACCCTGTAATTACTATGCAGGAGCCCGGGTACTCGTCACAAGTTAAAGTTTCACAGTAACTCAGCGTTATCTTGCATGTGTAGAGGAATAAATACGGCTATAGGGTCCTCATAAGGCCACTCCAGAGGATTTCAGGTCCTCTGTGGGTTTTAAATAAGATTATGAGGATGAAAAGGTGTTGGTTACAAAGGTAAAGCAAAAGGAAATGTTTTTTAGCATCTGGGGATTTGATAGTAGACAAAGAATCACTAATTCAATTTGAAAGATGAAGATATTTGCATGATATTTTTAGATTTGAATGTCCCTCCAGGGTAGTGAAAACATGCTCAAGAAGCCCACATAGGACTGAGACTGTGCAGTGGAAACTGTGCCCCGAGCCTGTTTCCATTGTTGCTTTTCTTTGTCGCTGTTATCACGTTGAGATAAACACCTTATCTGCAAAATAAACGACATATTTCACAGAGGCCAGCAGGTTGAAGTCACTGCATATTATTCAAAAGAAGTGGATGACAACGATATAATGCAGTTAAATTTCAGTGCACGAACCTAATCTTACAAACGCAGAAGCATGTGCACAGTGTGACCGTGTCAGTGAGTGAAAAGCTGCTTTTGAAACCTGCATCACAAATTCCTGCTCCGCAGCATGGCTGAGTGACCGTGCTCCACATTAACCCCACTTAATCATATTTAATGTAAAACTGTTGCATCATATTAACGCTGTGAAAGAGAGCGCGCAGTGTGTGTGTGTTTTCTTTTTGCATGTGCTCTGTTATGTAAGACTGTGTGTCTCTTCCCCATTATTCTATGTAAGCCGACGGAGCCCTGCAGAGCAGAAGAAGAAATTAAATCAAATCAGTATAAATATGTTTCATCTGTATGTGCCCACTTTGGTCTCACACACACAGACACTGAACTCTCTGTGTGTAAATCTCGCTAGTTCAGGGCTTCTGTCCTTAGAAGCAGATTGTCAGCATCAGTGTGTCAGAGGTGAATCATATCTGGGCTTGACCTCTGCTGCTCCCATCCCCAGGATGAGAACAGTGGTGTTTGCGTGTGTGTGTACAGAACAGGAGGTCTGCATTCGTGCAGCAGTGACTGGCTGCACGAATGGATGCCTTAAGACGTCCTCCAATTTCCTTTTTCTTCCCTAGGATGGAGTCAGCTTTGAGGTGCGACGGTATGATGCTGCTAAGTTTGCTGCTGTTTCCTCTGAGGGGCGAACCTTCGACCAAGTAACAGGAGAGCTAATGAGGAAGCTGCTCATGTATATTGGCGGAAGCAATGAACAAGGTAAACCAAGTGGAGAATAAATCCTTCAAGTGGATCATGTGCCACGTTCGCTGAGAATACCAAATTAAGTTTGAGCCAAGAAGACCTACAGATACTTTCTTTCAGCTTTGCTGTCACCTTCCAAAACATATTTAGTGCCAATAAATAACAGCCATGAAGCACAAATTCACTGGACTAATCACTGCTGCCAAGTTGTAGTTTTCATAAGCGACAGACCATGATGATTTTTTGTTGAGTTGGTGGTCAATCCTGGAATTTATGAAAGAATAAAAATATTTTAAAAAGCTGCTTTTTTTTCAGTTGTCTAAAAATATGATTAATCATACTTTTTTCTGTTTTAAGATCTCCAGAAGCAAGTTTGAGCCAACTAAATTTTATTTATATAGTATAATTCAGCTCCCCTCAATGGGCCTAACATTGCAAGGTAAAACCCTTACAATGTTAACCTCCTAGGACCTGGCGTCCACATATGTGGACATCACTTTTTGGGTTGTCTAGACCAAAATACTAAATTTTGCTCTACGAGAGCCTGATATCCACTTACGAGGGCATCATATTACGGACGTCCTCATATGTGGATCTCATTTTTCTCAGAAACAAAAATCAAGTAAAAAATAAATCAGGTAATTCTTTGTTTTTACATTGATTAGGTCCCAATCAGCCCAAATAGCAAAGAGAAATTAAAAATGCATGCCATGAAAGAGTTGAAAAAGAGTTGAGAAAACAACAGAAATCAGACACAAGCATTTGGCAACAGTGGGAAGGAAAAACCCTGATTTAACAGGAAGAGAACACCAACAGAACCAGAGTGAGGGAAGGGAAGCAGCTGGGGGTGAGAGGAAAGAGCAGAGATCAAAGGAGGGCTTGAAGAGACAAGAAGTTAATGACATGCAGTAGTGGTGGTAAAAGCATTAGAAGTGAAAAGAAGATCTCAGTGCATCATGGGAAGTTCTCCAGCAGCCTTAGCCTATAGTAGAATAACTCATGGTTCAGGACCACCCGATCCACCTCCAACTATAACCTTTATCAAAAAGGCAGTTGTTTTGGCAGTTACTTTCAAACATTATCAACAGTAACTTTAATTTTAATGATCACTGAGATATTTAAAGAAAAATCCATGAATAGAATTACAAGTAAAATCTAAAAAGTGTGCCAGCTTTGCCTCAAAATATGTTTGTTTTCATTGCTGTTGTTAAATTCTGCAGTTGATTTCAATTCGGGATTCTTTGGATGCATCCAGCAAAAGAAAGTTGGCACTTTGAAGCACCCTAAAGCAATACAAATGAGCATAATGGAATCAACACATGGCTCAAACTTCAGGGCCAAACTTATCTTAAATAAACAGAATATTTTTACATAGAATTTAACTGGGTTGACTTTAGGTGACTCACAGATACAGATGTTCTCTGGTTCCCTGCTGTAGTTAAGGTAAATAGAAGTGCAGTGTGAAATAGGCATTTATTTCACTGTTGGAGGTATGATTTACATGTGCTGCTTTGCAGCGTCTCTGTTATTGCTATCAGTGTTGCATTTGCATAATTTTGTTACATAGTCCACAAAAAAAGTGCACAGTTCCTGCCCTTTAGATTTGGGTAATGCCGCTGCAGGGAGAGAGTTTCTCTGCTGTCTCTTCCATGTTCCTCCTATTTTTGAAATTCCCTTTCCGTCTCACACTTTAAATCATAAGGTGAGGCCATGGGTACAGCAGCTCCCATCATAATGACAGTGTACCCGCGAAACGATGGGGTTTTCTCTCGCCGCTTGGTGGTGGCCATCCGCATTCCCACCAGCTACCAGCAAGAACCCCCGACTCCCACCGACAGTGCCATCAGGATTGAAGAGAGGCCCGGCATGACCGTCTACGCTCTGTATGTGTCATTTAAAGTGGTTCTATTACTATTATTACTATTACTATTTGATGTGTATACAGCAAGTGCTTTGAAATCTTTTTCAATTTGCAGGCAGTTTGGAGGCTTCGCAGGGGAGAGCGAGTACAGAGCAGAGGCCCTGCGTTTGACACGTACCCTGGGCGAGACGGCCCCCTTTCAGCGCAAGCAGTACTTCTGCTGTAGCTATGACCCGCTCAGGCCTTACGGACGCAGAAATGAGGTTTGGTTCCTACAGGAGGAGCCATAGACGGTCAGATCTCGTGCTAAATTCTTTATTCATTTTCCTCACTTACAGTCATGTAACCCTAAAATGGAGTTTGGGCGTTTACAAAAAGGGACAACTTGGGATTCAGTGGAGTAGTAATTTTTTCTCATTTCATGACATTTTCTCTAATTTAAAGTCATGAAACTGGCCTAAAGTGACCGAACGCTTCAGAACAACTATTTGGAGTTCTGCAAAGTATGTTCAGCAATTTAATATAAAATAAATTCCATGAGTTCAAACAGCATCCACACTGCTGCTCAGATGTTTGGGGTTGATTTGGATTCATCTAAGGCGCCATGCAAGCAAACAAAAATGTCCTATATGACAATTAATGATTAATGAAATCGTGCATTATTTATGACTTTCAGTGGAACATCTATCTAGACCTATGGTGGTCAGTGTTCTGCAACCATCCATTAGCACATTTTGTTCTTTAAGTGATAATCAGGAAAAACTCGTTTTGTTTCACAGTTCAATTGCAAGTGCTGATTCAAGAATCAACAGCATTTGAGTGCTCGTTTCTTTTAAAAAAAAGGTTCTTCAAGCAGGAAACCAACAAAACCAAAGATTGCATAAAAAGGTGTGTGCTACTTCCTTAACAGAACAGAGCAATGTGGTTTTAACTGGAGCAGTAAGAGAAGTGGAAGGCTCTGGTAAACAGCTGAGAAAGAGGCCTGCGGTGCCTGCAGTCTGACAAACAGATGCCTCCAAAGTCCTCAGCTGGACAGTTTCATTAAGTGATTTTTTTTTTTTTTAAACAGATGAATCCAAAACAACTTTATTGATCTTCATCGATTCTCTAATCAAAGAGGAGTTCTGATGATGATGATGGCTGCTGAAAATGGGCCTCTGTGTCTCTACACAGATATTGCATTAAAAATTATTAAGCACATTGAAAATAGACAGAAAACATAAAACCGAAGTGTTTTTCTTTACAAAAATTTCCTAATGATCACCAAACATTTTCTCCAAGATGGGGAGGGTACACTCACTGTCCACTTTATCAGATCTGTTCAACAGATTGCTGGTGCAAATATCTAATCAGCCAATCACATGGGAGCAACCTTAGTAGAATTGTGCATCCCCATTGGCCTCCACCATCATCAGATGTCAATCCAACAGTCTTTGGGATGAGGTAGAACAAAAGATTCACATCATGGATGTCAGGCCAGCAAATCTGCAGCAGCTGTGTGATGCTGTCGTGTCATTATGGACCAAAATCTCAGAGGAACGTTTCCAGCGCCTCGTTTAATCAATTGAGTGCAAAAGGAAATCTAAGCTGGTAGTCGGGCGTAGCAGTGAGTGTAGATCTAAAAGAAATTACTGTTAAATAAATTGGAAAGTTACTGGGATTTTTTTTTATAGGCATAAGACTGGATGATCAAATCTAAATCCAAACAAATCAGTCTCGTCGTTTCCTTTTGGATTTCTGTGTTTGTCCTTGAAGGTATATAAAGTCTCAGTAGCGCTCCCGTCTCCATGAGTACACATGCTCCACACGTTCATGCTAGTTTACAACTTAGCGATGACTACAAAGAAATGTATAGCATTATTTAACGTACATGGTAGTAAAAACCACACATCCTTTTCCTTTTCCTGAGTAAGGAACTGGAAAAAACAGGAGTTGAGCCATAAAGTAGAATTAATGTTCAGTCTCTGTGAGTGAAACCTAGATACATAGCCACTGGTGTCGATCTAAACTCTGTGATTATGCATTGGTCCTGAAAGCATTTGTGTGTAGTAAATATGTTGTTTTATTGCAGTGCATGATAATGCAATCATTACTTATTAAGATATTTAAACTGTGTTATGTGTACAGTGTGATTCTGTGATAAAACTGACCATATTGTTCAGATTTGACAGTGTTTAATAATCTAATAAATATATTATTTAATTAGAGTGTGGATTATTCTTATTGTCCATCATTCCATCATTTGTAAGAGTCAAAGGGTATGTGAACAACTTCCTAAGAAGACCAGCAACGCTGTGTGACTTCATCAGTCTCACATCACTATGTTGCTTGGTGGGCATTTCTTTATGCACAACTGAGGTCCCAACACAGCTTTTCAATAAAGGCTCGCCTTGACTTGGCCACTGCTTTTCTTTTTCAGCCTTTCTGTTGTAGATTTGCTGATGTGCTTGGGATCATCACTCTGTTGAATGACCTGGTTTGGGCCAAGCTTTAGCTGTTGGACAGACGGAGTCACAATTGACTTTAGGATACTTTACAGAGTTGGTGTGTCTGTGAAGGTTCTCAGTCATCCAGGTCATCGTAGTCTAAGGAGCTTGGAAAGCAAAGCATGTGGACTTCTTTGAGTTGCTTGAAGAAGTTTCACCTCTCATCCGAGAAGCTTCTTCAGTTCTAAGGGTCAATGGTGGAGAGTCCCAGATTTAAACCCAGTGGGAGTTTCCCCCCCAAAGAGGGACAAAGGACCTGAAGAAGCTTCTCGGATGAGAGGTGAAACGTCTTCAAGCAACTCAAAGAAGTCCACACGCTTTGCTTTCCAAGCTCCTTAGACTAGAGTTGGTGGTCGACTCAGTGACTGTAAGGTGCCCAGGTCGGTGGCCGTAAAACAAGCCCAAACCATGGCACCTCCACGTTTGACGGTTGGTATGAAGTGTTTTTGCTAATATGCTGCGTTTGGTTTTTTATCAAACACAAACTTGCTGATTATAAGTTAATCAAATCCAGTTGATTAGCGGCACTATAACTATTAAATGGAAGCAGTAAGGTGTGTTCACACGCAGGTTTTTACATACTGCTTCTGCATTCTGGCTTAACTGTATGTTAAATACAGGGAGTGCAGAATTATTAGGCAAGTTGTATTTTTGAGGAATAATTTTATTATTGAACAACAACCATGTTCTCAATGAACCCAAAAAACTCATTAATATCAAAGCTGAATGTTTGTGGAAGTAGTTTTTAGTTTGTTTTTAGTTTTAGCTATTTTAGGGGGATATCTGTGTGTGCAGGTGACTATTACTGTGCATAATTATTAGGCAACTTAACAAAAAACAAATATATACCCATTTCAATTATTTATTTTTACCAGTGAAACCAATATAACATCTCCACATTCACAAATATGCATTTCTGCCATACAAAAACAAATCGGCGACCAATATAGCCACCTTTCTTTGCAAGGACACTCAAAAGCCTGCCATCCATGGATTCTGTCAGTGTTTTGATCTGTTCACCATCAACATTGCGTGCAGCAGCAACCACAGCCTCCCAGACACTGTTCAGAGAGGTGCACTGTTTTCCCTCCTTGTAAATCTCACATTTGATGATGGACCACAGGTTCTCAATGGGGTTCAGATCAGGTGAACAAGGAGGCCATGTCATTAGTTTTTCTTCTTTTATACCCTTTCTTGCCAGCCACGCTGTGGAGTACTTGGACGCGTGTGATGGAGCATTGTCCTGCATGAAAATCATGTTTTTCTTGAAGGATGCAGACTTCTTCCTGTACCACTGCTTGAAGAAGGTGTCTTCCAGAAACTGGCAGTAGGACTGGGAGTTGAGCTTGACTCCATCCTCAACCCGAAAAGGCCCCACAAGCTCATCTTTGATGATACCAGCCCAAACCAGTACTCCACCTTGCTTGCGTCTGAGTCAGACTGGAGCTCTCTGCCCTTTACCAATCCAGCCACGGGCCCATCCATCTGGCCCATCAAGACTCACTCTCATTTCATCAGTCCATAAAACCTTAGAAAAACCAGTCTTGAGATATTTCTTGGCCCAGTCTTGACGTTTCAGCTTGTGTGTCTTGTTCAGTGGTGGTCGTCTTTCAGCCTTTCTTACCTTGGCCATGTCTCTGAGTATTGCACACCTTGTGCTTTTGGGCACTCCAGTGATGTTGCAGCTCTGAAATATGGCCAAACTGGTGGCAAGTGGCATCTTGGCAGCTGCACGCTTGACTTTTCTCAGTTCATGGGCAGTTATTTTGCGCCTTGGTTTTTCCACACGCTTCTTGCGACCCTGTTGACTATTTTGAATGAAACGCTTGATTGTTCGATGATCACGCTTCAGAAGCTTTGCAATTTTGAGACTGCTGCATCCCTCTGCAAGATATCTCACTATTTTTGACTTTTCTGAGCCTGTCAAGTCCTTCTTTTGACCCATTTTGCCAAAGGAAAGGACGTTGCCTAATAATTATGCACACCTGATATAGGGTGTTGATGTCATTAGACCACACCCCTTCTCATTACAGAGGTGCACATCACCTAATATGCTTAATTGGTAGTAGGCTTTCGAGCCTATACAGCTTGGAGTAAGACAACATGCATGAAGAGGATGATGTGGACAAAATACTCATTTGCCTAATAATTCTGCACTCCCTGTAAAAAATGATACTCTGTAAAATTTATTTTTGTTTGTCTGAGGCTCTATTTGATTTATGATCTATGAAATAAACATGGCATAAATAACTGACAGTTTATAAATGACTGAAGACAAAAATGGGGGAAATTTAATAATTGACATTTATTAGATTTTTGACAAATTCAGCAAAAAGAATAAGAAAAGAGATGTTAATATACAGGCATTTGATTAAATCTACCTAAAAAAAACAAAAACCTCTAACCACCACAACTATGCGCAAAAAGACCTTCAAACGGGTGCTAAATGATGCACACTGAGCAGAATCAGGGATAACAGTCTGCACTCAGAAGCTTCACCTGCAGGCAAAATACTGGTGAGCCTTAATAAATCAGTGTAACCTGTAACCTCACACTAGGTTAATTACTGAAGGAGAAGAGCTCTGGTTTCAGCTTGGCTCTGCATACAGCAACACAACAGAAGCTCAGAGTACAGCACAAGGTCATTCAGATAACCCCGCAGGTGACCTGTAACGCCGTTATGCAAGGCTGAAATATTGCACATACACAGACTCGTTTCATAAGAAATCTTTCTGAACATTACGCAACTCTTTTTGATAACCACCCTGTAAAGATACTCAATTAGAACTGGGAGTTTAAGGTCATACCATGAATGAAGTTACTTAGATTGAGTACAGGATCATACTGGTCACCAGTCTGCGTGTCTGTGCGAGCCATAGTATGAGAATCAGTCAGTTATTGTGTCGCTGAACATAAATGAACACAGTTCTGGGTTTTTTTTATGTGGAAAATGACTACAAAGCTATAATGGGGAAACACAATGCACTTGCAATCATACATAACTGTTCTTAGTAGAAGCTGATATTATTAATAATTACATGAACTGCAATCAATAAACGGCTACAAAATGTTTTGGTAACAAATCTGTCTTTAAAAATACATTCTCCAAATCCTCCCCCCCCCCCCTTTCCAGCTGGGACACTGCACGAGTCCCTGCGTAGGTGCTGAAGAATCAGACAGAAAAAAATGAATCCCAACTGTTGCTTTACAAGTTGTCCACCATTTAAATGACTTGATGTAATATGGAAAACACTAAAACGTCATTAGCTGTTCCATTTATAGTCCTTCCCAAAAAAATAAAAAAAAACAATCTCTCATTGGGAAATTTTAATTGACATCTTTTTAACCGCTATATTAATTGCATTACCTTATTGCAGTCTACAAAAAGAAAAAAGAAAAACCTCACTTTAGAATTTATTTAGGATACAGAGGATGCGAGAGAGGAGTGTCTTGGAAGTGACGTTGCCCACGTTTCAGTTGTTTTTCTTTTCAGGGAAGTTTGAAGAAGGTGCGTATGGTGGAGGTCGCTCCTGCACGCAAACCCAGAAGATGGTTTAATATGATTAAAATGCCATTAAAGAAGAGGTCACATGTTGCTGAGGTAAAGACATCCAAAGCAGCTTACCATGGGCATGTAGACATTGTGTGGATTGCTGGGATTGTAATATGCGCTGCCTGCTGCTTCAGCCGCCTTGGCGTTACCTGTGCATAAAATGGCAAAAAACAGGGAGATGAAGACTGAGTAATGACCGCAGAACATACTCTAGAACAGTTCCTAACACTGTAATGAGAAAAGATGCACAGAAGAATGCTTTAGTAGTCACATGAAGCGCAACTGAAAACTTCTAAGATCCTCAAACTTAGAAAAATCTATTGGCACAAGGTGATGAAGCACAGACTGATGCACAGAAGGTGACGCTGTTTTTAACCGAAAATCCCCAAAGTTGCTAGAAAAACAACAACATGAGGGCGAGAAGACTGTTTTATTCCTTGACATTTTTATCTGTAGAGAAGGAGACATCAGCACCCCCCTTTTTTCTTTTTTAATGGCGTGCTTTGAAGTGATTCATGTTGAGGCAGACAGATCCGATCTGACAAGTGCAGTGGCACAGAGGAAAAAAAAAAAAAAAAAAAAAAATAGGGAGTGAGTGAAAAAAGGAGAGTGAGAGAAACAGACCTGGAGGTGGTTGTGGTGGTGGTGCTGTCCAGTTCTGAGAGGGTGCAGCCCAGTTTTGTGGTGGCCCAGGGTACGGGGGAGGAGGGGCCATGTAGTCAAAACCAGATGGGTACATTCCTGGAACACAGATGGCCAACAGAATTTTTATTATTTTTTTAAAGATGCAGTTTGAAGGTCACAGGGGGTTGCAGCCTGTTTGTACAATTATTTACACAATAAAAAAGATAAAGAAAAAAAACAGGACACTGACAGAGAGAGAGGGACAGCATGATTTGCGCCTCGAGGGTGCACATTTTTAACTTATGTGCAAAGAGACAAAAAAAAAAAGTGCGCTTACATACAAATGCAAGAAAACAAGGCTACAAACTATAAGCACTTTTATTGATTATGAGGAAGAAAGGAAAAAAGAAAGTGAAAGAAATCTACAAAATAAAATGCAGAACCTGGAGTTACAACTGCGCTGACTATAAGCTAGATTTTAAAAATCACTACTTATGTTGCCGCCGGTCTTCAGTTGAATCAGACGTTTAAAAATAGACCTACAGACAGCGAGACTGTGTACCTGCAGCAGCAGGTGGTGGATAAGAGTAGGGCATGTTCCCAGCAGCAGGGGGAGGCCCCTGGTAGAAGCCATTCTGCTGGGGAGGTGGTGGGTAGGGATAGCCCTGAGGAGCAGGTGGAGGTTGGCCATAGCCATTCATCATACCAGGTGAAGGGTAACCGTAGGCAGCAGCTCCATTCTGCACCGGAGCGCCACGAGAAGCTGGAGCACAGAAAGAATAAAAGTGACTTTCCAAAGACTCCAGAAGACACAGAGTTATCTGTATCGTAATGTCCTTTATTTCTATAAAGCGTTTAATCTTTAAAGTTTTTGGTTTTTTTTACTGCAACTGTACCATGTTTTTAATATAGTAGTACTGCTACTTTGGTAAAGGGTTTAGCTACCTTAACACGTGTTTCCTGGTTATAAAGAAAAGGTACTGAATTAAAATGGCATACGAACCATTTGTGGCCAGTTTGAAGAGGTGCTGTCCCAACTCTATGGCTCCTCCACTGGGGAATGACATCTTGAAATGTGCCTGACCCTCCCAGCCACCTGATTAAAAAGTCAATTCCCTTTAGAGTAAATACAGAAAGCTGCCTTTTTTAAGCAAAGTAAAGTTCTGAAACTAATACACCACAGTTTTCACTAATATGGGTTCATATGAGATTGTTTTAGAGACAGACAATCAAATGATAGTGACTAAGTGTAAAAGCAAAAGGCTTCCTACCACCGGGCTCAGCAGACACTGTCCCTTTAATGTAGTTGGCTGCAAAGACTGGCTGCTCAATGCTGCAGCCCTTCATCAGGTAATAGGGGAACATGGCTGAACCCAGGCAGTCCTTGGTGTTACTGGATACAAACACCAACTGAGCCGGTGAACAAGAGATGAGGCAAAAAGATGAGTTACATAAGGATACATGAGCACATGAAAAGCAGCCGTAAACATCACAGGAATCTTTTGTTTATTGATAATTTGGGTAGTACCCTGTATGGTGTGAGGTACACCGTGCCCTTCTTGGTCCCCTTCAGCAGATCTGTCTTGCAGGTGACATCACTGAATGACAGCTCCACATTCTTGCACTCCCTTAAAACACTAGATAAAGATGAGGCAAATGAAAATTAGGTCACTGCTTACAGTAACTATAAAGGAGCTAAAAAGTACGCTAACATGTAGAAATTGTATTTCGCAGCAGCTAGAAAAAAAATTGCTTTACGAAACATGCAATGGGAAGACATTTGTGTTTTACAAGATTTCAACATCCTGACAAAAAATGCTGCCAAAACTTCCTGTTTGGATAGTCCGCTAACGCATCTTGCTTAAACCACATTATGCGACGACTTTAAAGTAAGGCCATTAAATGTCTCGCCGTTAAAAGAGCACACAAAATACACAACGCCCTGAAATATACAGTAAACAATAAAACAGCTAATGCTAACATTACCTAGGCCAGCTAGCTGGAGGCTAGCAGTTGGATAGCATTGAGTTGACTACGCATTGGAAAGTAAAAGGTAAACAAGCCGAAAACAGAGGCGACAGTTGGCTAGTTAATACAATTAAACACCCTGACACTAGGTAATACCCTCACCTCTCTCCGTTGTTTATCAACACGTTGCCGTTATGCGTATGATTTCGATTCAAAGCCATGTTTACGAGCCGTCCTACGCTCTCCTGTTGCCTATGCTTAATGCTAAAGCCAGTCTATCAGCCTGACGGGAATC
Source organism: Copadichromis virginalis (assembly GCF_057382275.1). Taxonomy (NCBI): domain Eukaryota; kingdom Metazoa; phylum Chordata; class Actinopteri; order Cichliformes; family Cichlidae; genus Copadichromis; species Copadichromis virginalis. The sequence continues at coordinate 11,653,655 of NC_140621.1, forward strand.
ACCCAGAAACGTCACGAGCCTTACGTCACCACGCCGTCTGACAACTCGTGACCTGCCGTGGGACTGTAAACAATATCCACACGATCAAACAGAAGAAGTGTCTCACACGATCCCAGTAAAAGTTAGAAATATTCAGAATGGTTTCTGAATAAAAGTGTGTTTACGCTGGATTGTTATTCCCAACGTATTTTCCCCGCCACCCATCCGTTTTGGATAGGTGTAACATTTTTTTTCTAATAATGTAAATTATAAATAATCAAATAAATTTGACGATGAAATGAATAATTTGATTCCAAGTTATCACAGTCTTTTTCCGTCAAGTTTTAATATATTTTATCTTATTTTATTTATTAATTCCTTTACTAAGAAATTCCTTTATTTATTTATTTAATTATTTATTTTCTTACTTAGTTTCAGTTAATTTCCAGACTGGATTTGTTCGTATTCATTTAGTTTTATCTCTGAAAATCCACTGGGTTTTTTGTTTGTTTGTTTTTTTATTTGTCTTGTTTTGTTTTGTTGGTTTGGTTTTTGTTGTTGTTCCTATCCGTTATCATTTACTAATTCTTTGCTAGCTCATCGGGGAGGGGGGGGGGGGGGTGCTTTGGTTGTTATTTTTTTGCTAACGTGTAGTTTTTAATTCACCTATTTTTCCACCCCTTTTACTTTTTAGTGTAATTTAATGTAGGAATTCTGTAGATAAAATAGAATAATATTACAGAGTTAATAATTAGCTATTGTTTGAATGTTACATATACAAACAAGTGAATCAAGCCAACTGTTCATCATTTTATTGATAATTTGAAATAATATAGTTACATATTATGATGGGTGTTTCCGGGATATTATACAAGGTAAAGCACAGATGGAGAAACTCGTGAGCTGCCCTGCTCCCTCATATAGATGTATTACAACATGAAGTACTGCCGCTATTTAAGGCATAATCCTCTGTATTAATACGCAGTTTAACATCAAAATGTGCGTAAGTAATTCAAGCTTTTATGTTCTGTTATATTTCCATCCAAAATACAATGAAGTAGACGTGCAATGCAATCAGAAGTACTGTTTTTTTAACCAGGTATTTTACATTTTTACTTTAATATAGTAAATGTTACAGTTACAACATTTATCCTGCAAATTATTAAAAAATAATTTACAAAAATTAGGTTATTTATACAAAACTATGCATAGAGTGTAACCGATTATTTCCCAGTTTCTCTTTTGCTGTTGTTCTATTTGCCCCCTTATGTATTGGCTATATATCTGTTTCTCCCGGTGTATATAAACTTGTTGACAATAAGGGAAATAGAAAAAACGACAACCATATCCACGCAGGCAACATCATTATAGCAACTGCCGAGATCTCTCCCTGATTCTATGTACTACACTTTCTATACTGTAGCCTTTGAATGGGATAATTAAGGTTTAGCTAAATTAAAATTAGCTTGAAAGCTGCACTGTGCTGGAGTCCAGCTAGGTCTGGATTAAGATAACTAACTTCATTTAAGCCTGCACAGAAAATCAGGTCATTTATTGCAAAGCAAAATGTTTTCAAAGCAAACACAGCTGGAATAGAGCAACAAAATGGGCATTTCCTTGCAATTCTGACAGGATGAGTGGGTGTTCTGATGGCAGTGAGTAAAGGTTTAAGACTGCTTATATAATAACTGGGGTGGGTACAAGCTTTGCCATGGGGAGAGCGAGAGGGGGGTGAGGCCAGCGAGTTATGCAATGCTTTCATTTAATGGCCCCCTTAGGATAGAGTTGGCCGTGCATGCGCTCAGTGTGATATTTAATATTTAAACGTTGACCTTTTTTTTTATTAATTACCGGCTTTATTCTGTGGCCGCGTGCACGTCAGCTTCTGTAGCTCTCGGTGCGCGCAGGCGGGTGACGCTGAGCAGGTCTGCGACACCCTTTAACTCTCTGCACTGCACTGGTCCCCGAGCCCGAGGAACGCCATAGCTTTAAATTAATTAACACTAATTAACAGCTGTCACGTGACCGTCTCCAGCGCCTTAGATAGGGCTGGATGTTTCTGCTGTTAAGTTTGCAAACTATAGCGAGATGAATTATCGTTTTATAAAGATTTGCGCGACTCTTTTACTTTTCACCGTCATGGCTCGGCGCTGCGTCTGCCTTTCCCCCGATCACAGGAAGAAAACACTCGAGCAGAGGAAACAGCTCGCCATGCCGCGAGTCACCTGCTCTCTCCGAGGCATCAGAGCTGTGTTTGGTCCAATGGTGAAAAACAATGTGTACGCCAGAGGTGAGGTATAGGGCAGCGGGATGTGAGGAAGATGCTTGGTTCATTTAGTTGACCCTCATCTTTTGCATTGATCTCAGACCATGTGTGTGTGTGCGCTTTGTTTCCTTAGACGTGACAGGGGCCACAGTCCCAGTGCCTCAGTATGAGAAGACCTGTGGAGTGCAAGTGGCTAGAGTGAAGAACCAGAGCCTCTCGTTTTTCAGCAGATATGACAGCTGCTTTGTCCGTGTTGAGGTGTGAATCCTGCTGCAGAGTTTACATGAAGGAAATGTATGGGATTGCCAAGTAGGGCCAAAAATAATGCAACTATAGTATATTTACTATTAAGTTTTAATGATTGAAACCAATGGAGGTAAAAATGAGTTTACAATCTGCATGTATGTCACTTCTTGACAGCCATGCTGCAATAACCTTTCATCCTCAGGGCAGCAAAGTCATCATCCCGCTGCAGGTCCAGCTGGCAGGAGAGGATCGATGGATCAGGGTCAACATCAGCTGTCCCCTGATAAAGGCAAGAAGTGAGAGGACCCAGCCTCGCCCAACACGTGAGTGGAGACAGCTGATTGAGCTTGACAAACTCACTGACCCAGTTGTGTCCTGTATACCTAAAATCCGCTCTCCCTTTTCATCAGTCAAAAGTCACCCTGGCACAATTTCCCTATGGAGCCAAGTTTAGAGTGTTGTCTTGTTGTTCTTGTAATTACCAATACTGGGTAGGAGTCTGCACAGTTCAGAGTGACGATCTAAGACATTTAAAAACAGAACTCTTCTCCAGCATTCCCTGGAAACTGTGACATTGAAAGAGCTCTTCGAGTGGACTGTGGCCACCAAAGGGTTTCCAGTGATGTCTGCTACAAACTGGGCTGCTGCTATGATGCTCGTGATTCAGCCTGCTACTACACACTCAATGGTAAGATCTGTATTTTCCCCTCCAACCTTTCGTCTAAACAAGCAGGGCTGCTTCTAGGACTCTTAACCCCTTAATAACCAGTCGTGTGGGGGGCTTAAGGGAAATCAGAAATATCAGAAATGGATACCTAATCAGAGGTTTATGTATTTTGACTGTGGACAGACCTCCTGCCAGTATATGCGTGGCCTTCATTACAAAATGCAGTCTTGTTACCACTGTAAATATGTTTGGTACTACAGAGTACCAGGTACCAAGCAGTACCAATAATGTTTGGCACTGATGAGCAGTAAAATGACATCTATAGTTGGCAGCAGAGCTTTCAATACATGCTAATGCAGTATTCAACATTATGTAGTTATAAAGACAATTATGCAGAGATGAGGACAAAACAGGGTTTTGTTTTTGGGTTTTTTAATTTGTGTTTTACTCAAAAAACAACTATGCAACATTATCCTGTTTGACTCCATCCAGCCTGCTCTCTGGACGGACACTTTGTGTTCTCAGTAAACGCTGCAGATGCACACACGCCCATTGATCCCAGCAGCCTCACTGTAAAGGATCAGCCGCACTGTCACCCTGTTGTCACAACCCCAGATACTGCTGTCTTCAAGATAGGAGTCTCAGACTGCGGTGCAAAGAGGAAGGTAAATATTATATCTAATATTTAGATTGGGGTATCATCCTAATATTTTTGCACAGTTACACAAAGCCAGTCACAGCATTGAGCACAAGCTTTCATTTAGATGTGTCTGTGGTCCACCATGAATTTTCACATCATCTTCTTTTCTTAAACCTTTTTTTTTTTTTTTTTTTTTTTTTTTTTTAAATCTCTCCGGCTTTTAGGCAAATGGAGATGTGGTGATCTACGAGGTGGAAGTGGTGGAGCTACATACAGGAAATGATGGGAAAAATTCTCAATTTAGGTATGGAGATGGATACATCTTCTTCTAGAAGACAGTACTGGTGGTGATGAATGTTTTGGGGTTTTTAGTCTTCAGGTCCAGTGTGAATACGACTCCTCTGATCTGAAGCGTGCAGCAGAACTGCGGTCTTTGTATGCGGTGACTAATCCACCACCTGTCATTGCACTGGGGTCCATCGGAGTGCAAATGAGAATAGCCACAGGTACTAAAATGGAATGAAAAGGCACTTTGTATGCAAATGACAGCTGGTGATGTGTATATGTTTGTTGCTGCAGATGCATCCTTTACATCCTTTATTCCCGAGGAACAGCTTCCACTGACTTTGCCCCTTCGTGAAGCTGCGAATGTGGAGATTTCCATCGTGCAGCCATCTCCAGATCCCACACTTTCCCTGCGAGTGCGAGACTGCTTTGCTTATCCTGGGTCAAGACACTCTGTGTGGACACTTCTCTATGATGGGTACGTTATTAACCCCCACCCCTCAATAAAAAAACAAAAATTAAAAATATAACAGCACAGTTTTGTCCCTTTTGTACAGATGTCCAAATCCTCAGGATAATATGAGAAGCTCTGTCCCTGTGGACAAACAGGGGAAGACCACATCTCACTCACAAATCAGGAGGTTTGATGTCAAGACCTTTGCCTTCTTGGACCCCAGCACAGGCCATCCAAGTCCAGAGGAAGTATGTTTCATCAGATTATAATATTTCAGCAACGCAGCGTTTTGTTTTTTTTCCCCACAGACCTGGCTATGTGTTTTCTCTCACTCAGATGTACTTCTATTGTTGGGTGGAAATCTGCACGAATGACGTTGACTGTGCGCAGCGTTGTACCTTCATTTGTGAGTATACCACAGTACACTTAATGTGCTGTTTATTTTTGGAATTTTTTAAAAATCTGTCCTGTGTCCTCCCACAAGCATCTGAGGGGGAGAGGCCGAGAAGAGAGGCCGCATCTCAACCCCACCAGCTTCAACTGGTCTCTTTGGGGCCAATGCAGCTGGTCCAGAATAACACTGAAGCCGAGAAAGACCCCTGCATGAAACGGGAAAAAAGTAAATCCAGCAATACACCAAACTAGAATCATTACATGAAAGAGTATGAATGACACTCTTTAAATAGAATCTCGCACCCTCTCTTCCTTAGTGTTTCAGGTGATCGTATACATCCTGTCTGGTGTTGGTGCTGGCCTTCTTGTGGTCCTGCTGTTCATTGTGTGTTCAAGCATCAGGAGAATGCAACGAGCACGTGACGAACAAGATGCATCTCAATAAATGTCAATTTGTCCATATGTGCATTTGTTTTGGTTTTTTGAGCTTAAGGCTGAGAGCCAAATGGCAGGAAAAACTGGACTGGAAATCAGTAACAGCAGATCTGATGGGATGCAAGTGTCTATAGCAATCTGTAAAACACAGAGCAGGCTTTGTCATGGTGTGAGGGCATCACATTTTGATCCACAATGCAATTCCATGTGAAACCAACTAATTATTAACAGCATGACAATGAGCCCGAACACACTGCCAATGCCGTAAAAGTGTAGCTGGATAGAAAAACACACAGTGAAACCACCAGCCATGGATTGGCCTCCCCAGAGCCTGGGCCTCAACATTATTAAAGCAGTGTAGGATCCTCCTGATAGAGAACAGAAATAAAGGCAGCAAACTTCCAACGAAGAGCTTTGAATGTCTTTCAAGAAGTCTGGAGAACTATTTCTGAAGTCTACTTAAAAAATGAACAAGAAAGCTGCCCGAGAGAGTTCTGAGTGTGTTGGAGAATAAAGGTAGTCGCACCAAATACTGATTTAAGCTTGTTAGAAGTGAACAAACTCTGTTATTGCCTCATGTACTGTATGTGTTTGCACTTCGATAAATTACTGAACCCATTTTTCTTGAAAAATATCAAGAAATAAGGCATGACATGACTGTGCTTCAGACATTTTGATCTATACTGACATGTTCGACCACAATGCAGATCTGTTTCATGCACAACTCAAAGGTGCTCTATAGGATTGAGATGTTGAGATGAGCTCTGACATTTGGCTGAAGATGGGTACACTGTACACACGCAGAAATACACCAAGATCAACCTATGATGTCATCACAGAAAGTTGCTGGCGCCTGCTCTGATAATTTGATGAAGTCATAAAATTGTCTACTTGTGCTTCACAATAAAAATAGTTGAACAAAAATCATAAAATTGTGATCTTAAAATTCAGGCGAAAGAGATTAGTCTTAAACTGCTGTTTTATAAAATTTCCGTACTTCATGTTGTAGCTTTACTGTGCTTCACTAGATTTACTATCATTAATGTGAGGAGCGAGAAATTTAATCATCGTAAAATAAAGTCAGAATACCAGTTTATTAACATAAAACCTTTATAATGCAACTGAAATACACAAAAGCAGTGAAATGAGAAGAAAAAACGGGCAGCTGACTCAGTAAGGTCTGAACTTCCTCTGTGCCCTCAGCAGAGCTATTCTCTGTTTATCCTCCTCAAACTTTTTCCTTAGTTCAGCGATATCTGGAAAAGAAAGAAAAGGAAACTTATTTAAATAAAATGCTTTCACAACCTCAAATGTAAACAATGTCATTAACATATCAGAGACTTACGTTCTTTCTGCGTGTTTCTGTGCTGCCAGGTGTAGAAGTTCAAGAGCTCCTTCCTCTTCTTCTTCGTTATCTCCCTCTGTAGAGTCCTCTGATTGGCTGCTTCGCTGTGAGGACGCGCCTTGGCACCCTTGTGCCCTCTCGTGACTTTCACCCAGCCCTCTTCATCTTCTTGCTCCTCCTCGGCCTCCTTCTTCTGCCGCTCCGCTTCCTGTGGACAAAACATCAAACCCACGTTGAAGCTACGCGGAGCGGACGTGTCAGCGGTGCTGAAGGAACAGCGACAGAGTTCTCACCTCTTCTTTATGCTTATCGTAGTCTTCCATAAAAGAGTCGACTTTTTGTTGCAGCTGCTCCGGTTGGATAAAGGAGTCTGTGTACTGCTGGATCCACTCTGCCATAAAGAAAATACAACACACGTGTCATACACCTCATTTGTTACAGATGATTCCAGATGTTCTGCATCATTTCTTCTCATTCTTAGGTCACTTTATGTCCCATTTGGCATCGATTTGTAGCCACTGTATTTACGTTAAGCTTGACTTTTGGCGTCTTTATAACAGATTTTTCACTCATAAGCTTATTCACACTTATTTTTGGTCATTTGTGTCACATTTTATTATTAGTGACTCTCTGTAGCTAAATCTCTGAGTATTTTATGACACTTTTGAACACATCTTTTGCAGATACTTTTGCTTCTTTGGTTATATTTCGCATTTTTTGTAGCCATCCACTGTGTTTGGGGCGGTTTTATGTCTCGTTTGGTTTTTATTTAAGCCTCATACATTAAACTGTGTCACTTTAGCAACAGCCTACTTACTCTGCAGTCCTGTTTTGACTGGGCGCTGCTCTGTGCAGACCACCAAAGGCACATCATGTGGGTGTGATTTAACTGCTGGTAAACTGGAGGCGTTTTGAAATACAACATAGCCAACTTTGAAGCCCTGAAACAGACAGAGACACATAACGTGAAACTGAAATCTACAAAACATACATAAACAAACGAGCAACTGCGCAGGAACACAGGTCAACCTGTTTTTCAGCTGGTTTGAAGAACTTGGACAGTTTGGGTCCAGCCTCCTGGGAGGACCCCGGGTGGTCTTTCAGCTCAACTGACTGAATGCTGCCAAACTGCGAGAATAAATCTTTGACAACATCCTGTAACACACACATACACAAACAGTGAGAGGAAAGGCAGTGTGCAGTAGTTACTGTTTATATGAAGGACAAACAAACCACACAGAGCAGCCAGGCAGGCGCGCTACCTCTGAGCAGTATGGAGGGATGTTTAGCACGAATAAAGTCCGGTCCAGCGGTCTGTGGGAACTCTTCTCGGCTCGCACCCGGTGCTCCTTCACGTACAGCGAGTGCCTGGCGGCGCTATCGGAGCTGAACTGTAAGGACAACACTGCGAGGAGAGACGGGAAAAAACAACACATCAGCGTCTGCTATCACCCTGTCGACATGGCAGACTACAGATCAGCACAAACGCATACACACACCAGCCGGGTTACGTAACACAAACATTTATCTACGAGGACAAAGCGGTACAGAAAAAACGGCGTAATAATTAGAAATACCCGTAAATCCTCCAGGAATAACAGAAGCCTGATTCTTGGCGTGTTTCTTCTTGGACGGCGCCATTTTGGTGTGACCTTTCACGCCGGAAGTACAACTGAATTCCCGTTTGGTACCGTTCCCCTCCCCAGATTTTCTGCTAAGCAGGTTCTGTGTTTGCTTTAAACCCACACATTTAGTTTTTAGTTTGTATTACAGCCTACCTTAAAAAATGAATTCAATGGTCAAATTTAGCCTCGACCTTGAGGCTAAATGCTCTGAGGATCATTTATCGTTTATGTTGTCATATAACTTTTTTCACCAGCCTGTTCCAGGGTTTTAAATTTAGATGTTTTTTAAATGGAAGATGAATTTTTATATCAAAATTTCAAAATAACTAATTACTTAAGTTATTTTCTCAGAAGTTTGAGTTGGTATGTTGAAAATTTGAGCTTGATTTAATGATTAAAGAAACAAGCCTCCATGGTTTTGCTTCCCTCAAACCAATTTCAACAACTGGAGTGAATCTCTCCTTTTTAATAGTTTGGTTGTTGGTTTTACTTGTAGGTGTGTATTTATGAAGTAAAACTGAAACAAAGACGGCTAAAGGTTCAGCACCAGACTTGTAAATCATTCACAAGTCCAGAACTGTTTTTAGAAAGCCTAACAGCACAGATACATAAATCAACAAAGAGATCATGATATGAAAAGCAAAGAGTCTCAGACATCATCTACAAAGCTAAATATTTAATGGTGACATTTCAGATACATCCTACCACTTTGTCTCGTCTTGCATTACAGACCAAGAATGCAGTAGAACGTAAATTACAGTCTTTCAACACAAATCAGGAGTAATAATAGAAAGAATTAAACATGTTGACCATCAAGCAAAAACCAGTCACGGAGCATACGAGTCTGGATGCCACAAGAATGTTAAAACTAAATAAACTGACATGTCCGTTTCAGAGCTAGCTTACTGAAGTTATTATGGTATTATGTAGCTTACGCCAGTCCCCGATTTGCAGGTATTTTCAGTTATTTTGGCATCACTTTGGGCTCAATTTAAATCATCTTCCCACATTTTAACCAAACTGTCCTTCCTAATAAAACAGACATGACAGACGTTTGGTTTTTTGTTTTGTCTGTATATATTTTTCCCCCAATGCATTATACACACTCATTAAACCCAAAGGGAAGCACAGGTAAGATAAATGAACACACCTGCATGAATATTCAGCCTTAAATATTACATAACTCTCAAGAATAACACTACCACACAGTCCTCAATTAGTCAAAGGGTTTGGGCTGGGTTTTTTTTTTTTTAAACTCCTACTCTTTTGGAAGTTGGAGGCAAGCGGCAATGACGGGATATATATTAAACTAAATCAAACTGTCACTTAATATACAAAAAAAAAACCCCAAACACCCGTTGCAATTAAATTTGGTACTACCCCTCCTCCACCTCTACATCGGATTAAAAGATCATATGAAACTTCCCCCCGCTCCGTTTCCAAAACCAACAGGTGACTTTTGATAAAACCCAAACAAGGATGCATGAATGATGAATTTCACGTTCGCAGGAGTCATGTATATCAAATGTGTAAAAATTAGTTTCATGAGAATGTGTGCTGGCTGCTGTCAATGTGAACACCACAGTTTGAAATGAGAACACTGAGAATGCACTAACATGAACAGACAGAGTTTTCACTTTAGACGTGGGCTATATCTTGATGCGAAAGGCAGTGGCCTGTGAGCTGGGAGGCTCAGTGGTGGAGGTCGACTGTGTAGTGGACTTGAAGAGAGCTTTGAGGATGGTCTGGGGGTCCACCTCTGGAGTGGGCTGAGAGGAGGAACGCTGACCGGCGGGCCGTGATAAGGAGGCGGGCAGACCTTCTTTCTTTGTGCTGCTGCCTGTACCCGGAGTATCGCTGAGTCGCCTGTGGGCAAGTCAAACAGTTGTTACTATTTTTTAAGTCCTTTAATGGTTCAAACAACACAGAGGGGTCCCCTCCCACTGAGTTCAGTTAAAGAGACAGCTGTTAGGCCAAAAGGGTTACATGCCTGACCTCTAGTGGAGATCACAGCAACAGCACCTGGTATTTACATTTCAGTGTGAAGTTAAACTTGATAACATCCATTTCTTTAAATACAAATAGCTTGTTTTTCAAAAGCAATGTAATAATGCTACTAACCAGCTCAAAATGGACTTATGGTGCTTTCCCTTATATACAGTTTGCCTCAGTTCATATTAAATATGCCCACTAAGGTCACCAAAGCTAAAAGACTGTTTTAAATGTTTGTTTTCAAACTATTCTTTCTATTCCTGAATCTGTGTGAAGTCAGTGAAAGGGGACAAGAGGACAACACGGTCATTTAAGTCTCACAGCTCTGGCTGTGAGCACAAAAGCCCCGCACACACACAATGTTCACCCCTTCTGTTAATGATGGGTAGCCAATCAGAAGAAAGTTTCCTTAAGGGGGACGGGAGTCAGAGTCGCTCACTTTAGACAGCACCACAAGAGGACCACAATAAAATACTTTTTACTTTAGGAATGCAGTGAATGGATAGCTAATAGGTTTTAGTATGTAGATAAAAGCCAGATTATGGCACAATGAAAATATGCAAAACAATGATTTCTTTAATTTAGGATTCTTCCTATACAGAGGAAGTCTGTGAAGGGTAGAAGGATGCTGATCAGCACTGTAATGCATTTTAACCAGTTCTGTTATTTGGATTTTCACTTACCCAACACACTACATACCATGTCTATACAAAAGGTCACATATAACGAGGATACAGTGACTCACTGCCTTTTCATGGACCGCTTATACATACTGTCCCCTCTCTCTGTCTGAGCCAACCCTGGTCTCACACGCAAACACAATTGAGTAGAGATTCATTTGAAATTAACTAAAGAAGCCTCGAGGGCTCACTCACAATAGAATGGGTTGATCAGAAGTGATGACATTTCCCTGAATATGAAGGTTACACTTCATGGGTTGGCCTGGGGGTGGACAAGAAAAGGAAAAAACAGATGACATAAATGAACCAATCACAACGATCCTGACCACATACAGATCTGTGAAAAACTATTTGCCCCTTTCCTGATATCTTAGGTTTTTGCATGTTTGCCACACTTGAATGTTTCAGATCAAACAAATTTGAATATCACACAAAGAAAACCTGAGTAAATACAAAATGCAGTTTTCAAATAAGGACTTTGTTCACTAACGTAGAAGCTACCCAATCCTAAGGGGCGTGATATGAAAATGTTATTGCCCTGCAAACCTAATAGCAGGTTGTGCCACTCTTGGCATTAAGAACTACAATCAAGCACTTGGAATAACTGGCAATGAGTCTATCACATCACTGTGAAGGAAGTTTGGCATCACACTAACACCTAGGGCTGTTCGAAATAACGATATATATCGGATGACGATATGAAAATGTCTAACGTTTCATTTTACGCTATCATTTGTTTCTTGGTGTCACAAAATAAACTGTTTACTAGGGATGGGTACCGGTATCCGGTGCCATGACATAAACGGTAGTAACCAGACCGAAAAGCAGCGCACATTTCGGTGCTTTATTTCGGTGCTTTTTTTTCCTGAGATGTCATACACTTTGAATTCTAGCCAATCATTTTACGTTTCCGAGGATAGTAGGCGGGTCCAGGTACGTACGTTCTTTTAGAGCAGAGCTACAGATTAAAAATGCCCAAGGCGAAGCGGTCAAAAGTCTAGCTGTACTTCACAGCAAAAGATGCAAACTCAGCAGCCTGCAACAAGTGCTTTAAGCTGATACTGTGCAAAGGAGGTAACACCTCGAATCCGATGAAACACCTGGCGACGCGTAGCGTTTTTTTTAAAAGCCGAAAAATGCGCCGTATTTGATAGCTTGCTGCGAGACCTCACACCGAGCACATCTACTGCGGGTGGGTTGCCTGTTATCGGACCCGGAGTTAGCAACATCCCCCAAAAACCTGAAGAGGAGAGTCCTGGCCCCTAGCCCTGCCAGTGTAGCAGAAATGATGACGGATGATGATGCAGCAGCAGCCGTTCTTCTCTGCGTGAGTAGCTTAATGTTGTCCGTGTGTAATTTACGTTGAGTAGGCTAACCATGTTATTACATTAATGCATGTAAGGTGAACTAGCAAACACCGTCGTAGTTACATGCAGCTGTCTTCTTGTTTGATGGCAGATACTCCCTTCACCCTGGCCAAAAAGGCTAAAATGACCAAAGAAAAAGTGGAAAACAGTTAAACATGAGAGGTTTTTGGACAAAGTTGGTGTTTTTTCCATTGTTTAAGCACTGCTTCCAGCCAAGAGTGATACCATATATGCCCCATAGCTGCAGAAAAGGTTAACATTGTTATCTTTTTACAAAAAAAACAGCTGAACATGAGAGGTTTTTGGACCAATTTTGTGTTCTCCATTCTTTAAGCACCGGTTTGAGCACCGTTTAAGCACCGGCACCGTTTCAAAAGTACCGGTTTGGCACCGGTATCGGATAAAACCTAAACGATACCCATCCCTACTGTTTACTGCAGTATTTTTTCAGTGTTTTCATGGTCACTGTAATGGCTAAATTCATTTCTTAAAGTTCTCTCTTTCTCCTATATTTAAAATAACCACACTACAGACAGATAAGCGACTGTTTTTACGCGTTGTCGTTAGCAACAACGACAGTAAACCCAACGTGTGGCTCCGCCGTCGGCTTGTTTATTTTCCACATAAACCTTTCACAATAAAGCTGAAGATCCTGTTGAGGTTTTGCCTTCTAAATAAACTGAGATGACGACGAAATACATTATTCTCAGACATCAAATTTCAGAATCTGCATCAAACAAATGACTTCAAAAACATGTAGTAACTATAAATGGCGCTTACAGTCACCACGTGGATGCAGGCACAGAGAATACCAGCACGGCCAGTGAAGATGAGGCAGAACCAGGTAGATCCAAACAGAAAGACTAATCAAAACAAATCGAGGTCCTTATTTCTAAACGAGGGGCTACGTCTGTACCATGGACATGGTTTCGTTATGAAAAGTCTGACACGAACCAGAAAACTGTACTACGGTATCAGAAAGGAGTCTAACACGTTTTCACAACACTATATATATGATGTATAACATGCTCGCAAAACATCTCGCTGCTACAGCAGCCATTAAACTGCATGTTAAACAGAAGACTTTCATGTGTGCGTCCTTGCTCTTGGCACTCACCGTCCAAGCAGCGATTGTTGTACTTCCTGTATGCGCTCACAGCGTCCTCTTTACGGACAAACACCACTTCAGCTACGCCCACCTTCACCAGCCGTGCTCGCTTCAAGGCACCGCACACACAGAACAGTTCCTGTGGACAAATATTGACAGGCATTACAAATACACACTGAATGACTCATCACGGTACTCACAGCACTCTGCACATCATTTTAATCTCAAACAAGAAAAGGTTAAAGGCAAACAGAGCAATTTCCTCACCACTATGTCCTCCTCAGTGACTCGGGGATGCAGGTTGTTCACTGTTATTTTTGTCCCCTCCAAAGGACTAAAAGTAGGCTGAAATGAAAAATGACAAAACCAAACAGTCAAGTAAATGTAAAGATTGTGTGAACACATTAAATATCAATCGAACTGATACATGTAACAGAATCACTGCAGGGGTCTATTTGATAAAGAGTCTGCAGCCAGGTTTAAAAAACAAAAACAACCAAAGAAAAAAAATTTTTTCATTCTATCTTGCATTCAGTATTTTCACCTGTTAGCCTTTTGCACGTTACACGTTTCCCTTTAAATGTGCAAATCTACGGATGTAAGAAGAGTTCATTGTGGTGTGGCATGGATGGCAAAAAAGGCAAGGATAGTATGAGCATAACAGTTAAAAGCCAATCAAAGTTCTTTAAACATATTAAACGGTGGTTTAAGTTTAAGCATGAAACAAACAGAAAAGATTTACCTCCACAATGTTTTACAAAGTGACAGCTGTTTATTGAATTAAGAGCAAGTAAAAATTAAAGGGTCTGTATGAAGACAGGCTGCTGGCAGATCTTGAAATGTGGCAGAAATGTAGCTGCAGACTGACAGCAGCTGTTGCCTTTGACTGTCGGCATAATTTCTGCAGGATGCGGGACTGTTTCTAAAAGTGGCCATAGTCTATATTCCACTACATTTTTGTTACAACATTAGTTATTTGTTATCTTGAAGATTTAAATTTTTTATCTTAAAATTACGCTAGTTATTTTTAATATTGTCAAATAAAAATCAATACTTGGGTATTAATCGATATTAAAAATATCAAATTAAGATTTAAGATCCCACAGCACAGGTGCAGACAGACACACAGCTACTCCCTTCACTAACAGCTGAAGTAGTTAACACTGAATAACACTTCAAGAGGAATTTCAGAGATCAGTAAAGCTCGCATTTCCGAATTTGATGTCAGTCCAGAGTGTGGAGAACTAATCTGAGTAAAATAAAGAGTAAAATTCAGAGCAGCAGAATCAGACGGGCCTGAAGAGCAGAGCTGAGGAGAAGAAGGGCTGCAGACTGAGGCAGAGCAGTGTGAACAGGGAAGAAATGGCAGATGTGGACAATATGATAAAATAGCTTTTCTACTTTTACAATAATTTATTAAAATGTGTTTGTTATTTTTTTTGTAGCCAGCTGTGAGCCGGCTGGTAACACGTTAACTTTGCAAAAAAAAAAAAAAAGACCTTATTGCCAGGACTGCTGTTGTAGCACTATGGGCAAATGGCCAAAATATTTGATGTTGTATTGAAAATGGGAGGTATCAGTATCGAGTTTCAAATTCTAGTGTTGTGACAATACTATATGTCACACATCCCAGCTATATATAAAGCAATTAAAGGAAATCAATTATTTTCCTTTGTCTGGGGCATGATGCAGTTGTTATATTAGAAACTTGTCTGACTTGCTGCATCAAGCCAAAAGACCAATTATAATAATAAAAACCATAATAACACAAGTTATATGAGCACAATTTGAAAGAACACACACTGAGCTGCAGATAAAAATGAATGGATTTACCTGAGGAGGAGGAGGAGGAGCTGTTGCACTGGTTTCTGCTGTGCTTTGCTGAAGAGTCCTAGAGACTGGCTGTAAGGCTGCAGCTGAAGACCGAGTGGCAGCCAGGCTGGTAGTGGGCCGAGGAGAAGCCACAGGAACAGCGGGCCGTGGGGCCGTGTAAGCATCATTCTTAACCACCTTGGTGATGGGGGCTGACATGGAGAAAGCTGAGCCTGCTGTACCAGGCTGTGTGAAAAAAAGAGACAAGATAGATAACACTCTAGTTCATGTAGGTACGCACAGCAGACATGCTGAAGTTTCTGTATAAAGGCCCACATGTAGCCTTGTCACAGAGAAACATCTTACCCGAGATTGTAACAAATTGTTTGCAGTTGTGATCTTTAACTGTTTATTCGGGGCGTCATCATGCTCATTTAGAGTAGGCTGTAGAAAAACAAAGTAATCCTTTTAGTATGATATCTTAAATCTTTAGAAATGGGCTCATAAATGTCCTGTTACATTTAAATATGTCAAGAGAAACTAATCTACCTGTGTAGCGGCACGTATTCCTCCTAACATCCCTACTGGACGTTGCTGGAAAAAGAAACATAATACATTACTTAAGGAAGTTCTGACTGTATATTTCTACAAGCATACAAGCCTGATTTATTTATTCTCACCTGGATGGTCTTAGTTATCTTTAAAGGTGGTGCAACTGCTGCTTGTGTCTGTGTCCCTCCAATGCTCCTCTTGAGGCTCAGCCTATCACGAGCATCCATCATTCTTGCATTATTGCTCAGCTGTGGTACTGCACTGGCCTTCAGACTCGGTCCTTGTGCATTAGAACCAAACTGCCTTGTATTCACACCAGCAAGATTGTTGTTGGTGTGTATCTGTATCTGCGGCACAAGCGTCTGGCTCTGTAAATGTTGTGTTACTGCTGTCTTTAGTGTGGTCGGTGCAGAGACGGTGAACTGACTCTGTCCCTGCTTGCGTGAGTTGATCATCTGACGTGCATCTTGCACCACTCCTGCTCCTCCCCTGCCACGGATTTTGAAACGAGCATCTTTCTGCCCCAGCTTCTCTCTGGCATCTTTTACTTGAAAACCTAAGGGGAGAAATTGAGAGTTTTAAGACAATGACTTTGCTCATTACAAAGTAACATTTACACCCACTGATCTGCTGGACTTTACCTGTGCCTCCTCCAAGCCTCTGTCTCACATCATTAACTCCAATCTTCTGTCTGGCATCAAAACTTTTCCCATCTCCTCCTGAACCTCGTCCAAACGCTGGCCTGAGAAAAACAAGGTTTCATTAGGTTCAACAACAACACAAACACAACAACATGCATTAGGGCGATACCTTCCACGTTACAATCACTTCTAGAAACACATTGAATATGATTTTTTTTCTCAGATGATTATGGAAACTTATGGATTATTGAAAATTATGGAAAATTTTACCCATTCCAGCTACCACATTTGTTCATTACGTGAGGACAAAACTACGATTTGTTGCCAACAAAAGCACTAGCGTGCTAGTTAGCCAAGCCTGACGAGTGAAGCTACAAACAAAATGCTGAAAGAGACGAGCAATTTAAAGACTTAAACAAAGAAATCTGTTTAGTTAAGCGGAGAGTGGTTCCGAGATTAAACTGCGTTTTCTTTGTCTCCAATATGAATGGCTTCAAATGTGAAGGCCTACAGTTTGTTGAAGCCACTATTAGACTAGCTTTCAGCCCGTAATCGCTGCTAGCTGTAACATGCTAACGTTAGCTTACGACTGTCGAGTAGCTACAAGCAGCACTAAGTTTTCGATATGCGCTTAGAAATGTTACTACAAGTTTCGAAATCCTTAATAAACACACATGCACCAGTCTCCCCACACTCAAAAAATACCTTTTCGCTGCAGCTTTGACGTTAATACGGCGCTGTCGTATAACTTCATCCAGAGAGACGTCTGCCATTTTCTCACACACTTTCCAAAAGCGCGTGCGCGCCTGAGATTTCTTGGGGGCTATGACTACGGGAACCGATTTGGGCCAAAATCCAAAATGGCTATTTGAAGAATTATGATATTTTATAGAAGATTCGAAATAGCTAACGTTGTCGTCTTCGAAATACACACAAAGACAATTAAAACACGACCGTGTTGCTACCGTAATAAATCTGTGATCGATTAGTCTTGACGAAATACGAATAGCGCGCATACCTGCATACCCATGATCCTTTGTGTCACATAGCGCAGCGATTTTACGACATAAACATTGCATATAACTATTAAAAGGGTCAGAATCTGGCTAATCGATCGTTTCTTTACTCACGGAAATAAGACAATTCGACAGAAACTTAAAAAACGCAATGGAGGAACCTTATATTTGAAACCATAATAGAGAGTGCCTGTGTACGTGGTCTATGCCCGTCCTCCACCGTAGTGGGGTCATGCCTTAAACTGATGAGTAAGGAAAATAACGACGCGGGGTGACGCCCGTGTCCTCGTACAATTAACGAGATTAATTTTTGAAAGGGCACAGGTCTGCCTGCTGAGGTGACTCGCCTACTTTGCGAGATGCCTCGTGGGACAAGGACCTTCCCCGAGTCCCAAACACTGTCAAAATAAAAAGCTGCTGTCCTCTACTAACATACATATATTACCGAAGGTAATAAACTTGTAATTGGAGTGTTAGGTATGGTAATTACATCGTGGGGGAGCATGCCCCAAGTTCCAAAGTGCAAAAGAACACAACGATATTGCGAAATATAGCAAATAAATATGCCGCATAAATATTTACTTCATGTATCATCTATAGGGTAATTATATCGTTCAAAAATGATGTGATGATTTCAAATTTAGCATGTAGTCAATGTCCATGATGTTTTTACACTGTTTATAAATATATATGTACAGTTACAGACGTCGCAAAACAAGAGTTCCTCATAAACTACAAGTCCCATGATGCAAATGGTCTGGCGCAAAGCCAAACTGTTGGTTCGGTGAGTCTGTGGGTTCGTACATCACTGCTACCTCACGTCGGCTCTGTTAGAGGAGAAATGGCTGCAGCGCTGTCCCGTGCCCTCAAACTGCCCGGTAAGATGCCGCACTGATTTGTATTATTTATCAGACCAATGTGCAGACGTAACGGAGCTTAGCTTCATTGATAGTCTGTGCTCTCCCATTTCGCTTCTCAGCCTTCTCAATGTAGCGAAGTCATTTGATTTTACTGGCTTGTCATACGCAGTTGTCAGGTTTTCCGTTTTATCTCTGCCAATTTCTCGTGCCAATTTTTTAATCCTAGTCAAATCAGATGGCCGCAGTTTTTCTGTTTGTGTAGTGCAGCGTCAGAGCGGCACGTTGACGGCGCTGCTCGCTAATGTTAACAACCTGCTGTTAGACAGTTCACCATTAAAAAAAAATCATGACAAATACATAATACAAGCTCAGACCTGGCGACAATATCCTACTGGAAACAGTGATGCCCATCATTGCCTGTATTACGGTAATACTATTTCTATTCTATTCTGTTCTTCTTTCCATTCTTTCTTCTAATGGTATTTCTATTTAATTAAAGAAATCTGTAATGTGAAAAAAAAATGCTGACAAGCATTGATGAAATAAAATAACCAAGCTAACGTCATCGTGTTATTACTATTTTTATTTTTTATTGTTGTTTTAAGTGTGTTATTGTGCAATAGGGGGGCTACAATCAAAAAAATGCCTCAAAATACAGGAATCAGAATACTTTATTGATCCCTGGGGGAAATTGTTTTTTGTTACAGTGCTCCATTATAAACCAACATTAAGACAAGACAGACAATACGCTAACTAAGAATAGTACAATATATACATATATATATATACATACATAAGTCACTCATAAATAAATAGCTGGAAAAGAAACGTGTAGTTGTAGCAGTAACCAGTGTGTTAAGTGGATGCGTTAGATCCACTATTTTTCTAGTTTTGCCTCTGCCCACCTCTACAGTATGGTAGTAAAGTGGTGTAATCAAACATCAGAGGCTCAAAATTATTGTATATTATATATTAAATTAACGTTTAAATATAAGTATAGTTTTTAATACTTGCATGAAAATCCTTTGTAGTCACTATTTGCCTGAGGTCTAAAACCCACTGACGTCACAAAATGCTGTGTTTTCTCCCTTGAGATGCTCTGTCGTGCCTTTACTGCAGCCACGTTTGGTCGCTGCTTGTTTTGTGGGTCTCTGATTTCAGTTTTGTTAGCTCCTCTATAGGTGCTTCATTGTGTTTAGATCAGGTGACTGACTCCGCTATTGAATAATATCTAATTTGTTTGTGTTGAGAAACTCGGGTTGCTTTCGCAGTTTGCTTTGGGTCATTATTCTTTTGTACTGTGAAGAGCTGTCTGTTCAGTTTTGTAGCATTTGTCTGAATCTGTCTGTCATGTTCAAACCAGTGTACTCCTAATGAGCAGTTTCTGTGTGTCTTTGCAGGGAAGAAGGGCTCGGAGCTCGGGGAGTATGACCCTCTCACCCAAGCAGATAGTGATGACGAGAGCGAAGAGGATGACCTTGTGCTCAACTACCCCCGAAATGGTCTCGGCAGGGATAGCTGCCTGGGCACGGGGTCTTCCAAGCTGCGCGGCGGCCGATCTGGAAGACTTGTCGGCGCGGAAGACGGGGTGCAAGACGAGGACGAGGACGAAGAGGAGGACGAGTGGAGGGAGCGACTCCCCAGCAAATCCAGGCAGGACAGGAATGACATGAAGGGAGTGCAGTACTGGAGCCACAGGGACTCGGACGGAGAGAGGAAGAGGGAGGACAGAGGGGGCCCTGGAGCAATGGGGGGTGCTGGGCTAGGGCTTCACAGTTCTGATGAACAAAAAAGGCTGAGGGTGAAGAACGCTATCCGAAGTGCGTTTTTTCTGGTGCCTCTGGTGTGTGCCACAGTGGTTGTGTTGCTCTGTGCGTTCCTGATTCCATGCCAGAAGGGAGACCTGGAAAAGAGGCTGCAGTGGGAGAAAGCACTGGGAGGGACAGGAGGTAAGAACATTAATGCACATTTAGGGACTCTTTTATTAATGCCCATCATGTAACATAGCATACAGATTAGTAGGCCTGTAGTTAGCTCCAGAGTAAACTAGGAAAAATAAACAGCCAGTGCTTGATAAGAACTCGCTCTCCTCTGCTGATATCTAAAGTGAGTGGTGCCACGATAATAAGGCTTATTCAGGAGTCGTGGAGGCTAGACAAAGTGCCTAACCCTGTAATTTTCCACCTGTCATTACACAGGCTTGTGAAACATCTTTCTACCCATCACATGCTCTGTTTACACATGAAACATTGCTTCTGTTAGTGGGTGGTGTTCATGTTTTTTTCTTTTTAGGTGTCACGCCACCCGCGCTGGCACTGTGGGATGTTGATGGTGATTCAGTGGAGGATGTGTTCTTGGGTGTTACCGAATCGACCAATGAGACCCACACCACACAAAGTATGTGCGATATGTAAATATCTTTGCAGCCTCATGCCGGTACCCATCCACAGCTGTGATCAGAAGTTTACTTACTCATCATGAGCATTTGTGTCATGGTAATTTTGGGCTTTCAGTGGTTTCTTTGAACTCTTCTTTTTCCAGGCTGGAATAATTGTACAGCACACATCTTTAATTACTTTAAAAAAAAAATGAACCGTGTGCACAAGTGTATATTTATTTTGCTTCTGGCATCATTCTGATTGGCTTCTGCAGAACTGGTGGAGTTCCTTTAAATTGGTTGGTTTCCAACCATGGACCCGGGTTTTTAAGTGTAGTCGATAGTAGATTTGAGGTTCAGAAGCCTAATGTTAACCTGTTTTATCCATTTCAAAACTGGTTTTGATGTGTGTTTGGGATCATTGACCTCTTGGAACACCGAACTGCATTTGAGTTTCAGCCGTCTAGCTGTTGATTTGAGGTGATGGTGAAGAATTTGGATGTAGTCCTTCATTATTCCATACAATTTGTGCAGTGATCCACTACCACTGGCAGCAAAAAGTCATTGAAGATGACTCTGTGTGCTTTCTCTCTCTGTAACCTCTTTGATATTTATACATGGTGTATGCGCTTCATCCCAGTTTACAGTGCAGTGGCCCTTTCTGCCGTCAGCGGCAAGGTGCTGTGGAAAAATGTCATGTCAGAGGCTGTGATGTACATCCAGTGTGGTCTGCAGTACAGCACCGTGCCGTCGCCCGTGTGCCTCCTCATCTGCAAATCCTACATCATGGCTGTCAACGGCACCACAGGTTGGACTCAGTGCTGTCCCAGCTGTGCAGAAGTAAATAAAATTAATCAACTGCAAGTATTCATTTCTAAGCATTCAAAGATATTTCCTTTCCCTCCACAGGAAAGAAGCTGTGGTCATCATCAATTAAGAGCATTGAATCTCAGGCAGTGTTACTTCCAGACCTCCAGGGCGACTCACACCCAGATCTGCTTGTAGCCACCCTGCCAGCGGATGATGTATGCCAGCCTCCCTTATTTCTTCATGTGCTATATTGATGCATGTTACAGTTTGCAGAGCATTATTTTTTTTGTAGTGTTCACGTAAGCACAATTCATTCATTCTAATTCATTTAACAATCATTACGAGCTGAAGAATTTACAGTTTGCTTGTATTTTTATTTATTTTTTGCTGCTTTGTGTATTTTCAGAAATTCGATCTCTCTCTGACTTTGATCTCTGGAGAGACGGGAGCGTTACTCGGACGTGCTGTGCCTTTCAACGTCACAGCCCAAGGGACGCTGATTGGTCCCTGGCTATATGAGACACAACAAGGAGTATACTACATCCTGTTTGGTCTAGGTGACGTTTCAGTAAAAGGACTAGATGTTACAATCCCTGACAATGCACTGCTTTAAATGGAGAAAATCTTGGGGGGTGGCTGTTATGAGGAAAAGCAGCTCAGAAACTTTACTAGCGGCACACATTGTTGTGTGCCTCAACGAAAGGCAGATCGGGTCCCCCCTTGCGATGAAGGGGGGGACCCGATCTGGCTTCCAACACCTCTCCGCCGGATCGAGCTGTACGCTCTACCTCTCCACTGCCTCCCAGAAAAGGGAAGAAGAGCAGAGGGGAGAAGAGCGGAATATTTTTCTTTCCTATTCTTTCATTCCTTCTTTTAGATTCACTACCATGAGGTTAACTGCTTAAATACTTAAAGATTGCTCCAAAAAGAATCACCCCATGAGCTTTTCTGTGTGCTCATATTGCAAGAGTTTTGATTATAACGACACATATTATAATATTTTTCTAGCAAAATGGGAAACAGGTGCAAACACACAGAAATCCTGTATTAGGCAAACACAGTTTTCTAACCAGCTTGAAAGTCAAAATTTGGTATGACCACCTTTATTCTACAACACAGCCTGATCTGTCTTAGGCAGATTTCTTATGATTTCATTAAGTAGTCGTCAGGAATAGTTCTCCGGGCTTCTTGAAGGACATTCACAGCTTTCTAACTGGGAAAATAATCAGATAAAATTAAGCATATTTTCATTAAATATACTAAAGTTATTGAACAACAACAACTGATTCTGAGGAGCTCATTTAAGAACTATTGAAGTGACCCTTGAAGTTATTTTAATGGTGGTTTCACAGGACTTTGTGTCATCGTGTGTTCCCTTAGGTAATGTGAAGGCCGTCTCCCTGCGAGACATCTACTTTCAGGCTACTGGAAAACTGCCCGAAACTCAGGCGCTTCGAAAGAAGGATTCAGGGTGGGAGGGCATGAAGAAGGACAATTTCTCTTCCATCATACAAATTTACAGGTGGGTGTCTGCTATTGATGCATAGATCTGTTTTCAATGTGCAAACTCTTCTTTGTTTGTTAAATACCAAATACATTTAACCAGCTGGCACTAAAGTAGAAAGCAGATTACTAGATATATGTTTTTGTCTAAAATAAGTCAAAATCAGATCTTTGTTGTGTCCTTTCTAGCCCACGTGACCATGACCAGGCCAGGTTCCTGCTCCCTCTTGTGGCTGGTTTTGGCAGAAACCACAACAACCTGGACACCGCTTCGAACCTGAACTCCACCAGAAGTGACTGGGTGCTGGTGTATGGAGGCAGCGTACAGTTACTGCTCCGGCAGAAGAATTTGCGAAAGAAATGGACCTACAAAACAGCTTCCAGTCAAAGGTACAGTCCTGTTTATTTTTTCCCCCCTGCAGCAACCACTTGAGGGTGGTGAGGTTTGAACAAACTGATGTGCTTGAAAATTATATTTTGGCGAGGGGCGCCTTACTATTGCCATGAGGTGGTCTGAAGTTTTCAATAGTTCATGTAACTGTTGTTTTAGCAACTTTCTGTGTGGTAATCGTGTGATTAATGCAAAATCATTAGAGAGAAGAGCACTCAGTCAGATATGGTTTCCATGACTTCATTTTAGCTGCATGCCCCGATCTTTGTTGTTGTTTTTTTTTTAAAATCACATTCCACCAAAACATCTGTCCCATCCTTTGGAAAACTAGAAAAATATGCGTTCCTAAAATACTTATTTGTATGTCACAGTCAACCAGTGGCAGGACACTTCAATAGCGATGGAATCCTCGATCTTTTCATTCAGCATTCATCAAACGGAGTCATGAAGGTAAAACAAACAAACCAAAGGTTCTTTCATGCTTTTTTCCCCCTCAGGGCTGAAATTACTTTGCTGACATGTAACATCTGCTCCGATCTTACTGGTGGTTTTTCCTCCTCTTCTTTGTCTTTCAGACATTAATCATCGATGGGGCGAATGGGACCCGTTTGTGGGCCGCCGAGTTCGTGTGTCCCCATCTTCGTATAGAAACTTCTGCAATCTCCACGTCCACGGGCCAATCCGCTTTCCTGTTCTGGGCCAGCGATCCAATCAAAGCACAGAAGAATGTTACCAAGACAACCGTAAGTCTTCCTCAGATAGAATTGCTAGGTTAATGAGAACCCAGGAAGAGGAGCCCTCTGTGATCATTTTACTCCATTGTGCTCGACTCTGTTAAGGAGTCTTTTGTGCTAAATGTGCTCTCCGGCTGTTTATAGGTGTCGCCGGGTGTTGCCGTGGCAGAGCCTCTCATTCGAAAGCTCTACCTGCTCCATCCTACATATCCCACAGTTCTGCTGGAGCTCGCCAGTACCACAGACACAGCAGTCACATCTGCAGGTAATCGCCACCGTGCCTTTAAAAAGAAACATAGAACAGAGCCTCTCTCTGTACTGTACTCTGTACTTTTTTTAATGAATGACCACTCTTCCTCACTGATAGTGCGCTACCAAGACCATCAGAAAGACGCATCCTACATCACAGTGTCCTCCAGTACCATGCCCAACTCTGTCCCCAGCACTTACATAGTCAAGTGTGTGAGCCTCAGAGCTGCTATCACCAAAGGGCAAACTGTGTGGATAGGAGATGGCAGCAAGACCGCGGGAGCCCTTAAACCCGGTGAGGTCAGCAAGTTCTTCAGACATCTGACCTTCAGACATCAGGTGAGAAAGGGAATCGCAGGGTGCGGACAGTCAGATCTGGAGTGTCGCTAATTTTGACGAGTGAATCTCTCTCAACTCTGTAGCGAGGAGCCAGCTCTGCTACCACGACCCTGCCTCACAAGTACGCGGTACAGCCACAAGGACTTGAGTAAGGATGAAAGGGACGAAAAGCTGCGGATGACTCTGCACCGGGGCGATGATGGCAGTTCATCCACGAAGCTGTTTACATCACGTTTGATTCAAACAAAAG
The DNA here is from genome assembly GCF_057382275.1 of Copadichromis virginalis. NCBI lineage: Eukaryota > Metazoa > Chordata > Actinopteri > Cichliformes > Cichlidae > Copadichromis > Copadichromis virginalis. Next base: position 11,678,671 of record NC_140621.1, read on the forward strand.
TCAAATTTCATTTCTGGTACTTGAGAAAGACATCTGTTTTTGTTTTGTTTTTTTAAATTGAAACTTTCTTTAAATAATTTAAGTCACATTTAGGAAGTCTGATCTTTACCTGGTTGTTTCTTCACTTGACAACAGCGGAGTAACTTAACACTTGAACAGTGCATGTCTAGCATGCATCTCTCGTAATTCCAGTATCTACTGTGTGGTACGGTCCACTATTTCAATGCATTTTGTCATGATTACTGTTCTTCTGCTCCTTGATGTTTTAGTTAGTATAAGAATTCTGTAAATATTTAATGCTGTACAGTAATTTATTGATTTGCCTTTTTGCCGTCTGAACTTTTTAAGATGAATGAACCGCTGTTTGCTAAGGATTATGATATTTAAATGTAAGCTGCAAGACAAAGTAAAGCGCAATGTATAGCCTCCGTGTTTTATTTCAACTTTGGGAAATGCAGTCGGGAAAATAAAAACAAAAACGCGGTGCTGTTGAGTCACCACAGGGGGGCGCTGTTTCCGCCCTCTTCTTGCACATCACAATTCATCTCCGGTTCGTTTTCCGCATTGCCGTTGCATCGTCAAACGCTGTAAACATGGCGTCGGCCCTCAGTCGCCTCGTCAGGCTGTCTATCCTCAGAGCCCCCCGCAGATCCCCGCTGACCCCCTCCAGTGTACCGGGGAACACCGTGACAGCGTGCCGGACGGCCGTGTGCTCGTCGTCCGGTGCTATGCTCCCCAAACCCAGAAAGGTGAGTCTCATTTGCACGCAGTGTTACGAAATCAGATCCTCGGAAGGTGTAGTCTCACGAGCGCCGTTAAATAACGTTGTTGTTTCTGTGGTGGGGTGTGTGACACCGGGGAGCAGACCCCCTTCGGCCTTATCCGGATCGCCCTGATAGTGGTACCCTTCTTGTATGTGGGGACGCAGATCAGCAAGAACTTTGCCGCCCTCCTGGAGGAGCACGACATCTTCGTCCCCGAGGACGACGATGATGATGATTGAGGGGGTCTGGAAAGCTTCAGGTTAGCAGGTATCGCTGGCTGTCGCTGTGGGTGTGGCAGAGTGCACGCTCCCTGCTCCGTCTGTGTTGTACAGTGTTGTTCAGTACAGACTGAAATGTGGGAGTTACCATTGCAATTAAAAAAAATAACATGCTTCATTAAAAGGTACCTATTAAGATTCTTTGTTTTCTATCATATATATGTGTACTATAATAGTGATGGATGCTTTTATGAAAAACACTGAGTAATCCATGCGAGTCAAAAAGAAGGAAAATCAATACATAGTCATTTTACAATCTTTGTGAGGGGTCACCAATCAGTACAATAGGTCCCCTTTGCTGTTGCCGACCAGGCTTTAAGATTGCTGCTCAGAGCTTCAGCTCTGTAATAAAAACATTACGCTCACATTAGCAGCTTGAATGCTTCTGTCTGCTTTATTTTTCTTCAGGCTTTTGCAGCAGTTCTTAAACATCTCATATTAAGATGTAACCGTTTACAGGCCTTTATAGTGTAAAAATAAATCAACACACTTTTTCTGCCCCTCACAGATTGTGTATTGTGTGACGATGACCACCGCCCAGCGTCAGTGAGCATCTCAGCAGATTAACACCTTGCCGGAGTTGCGTCTTTGTGCACTAGATTCAGGGTTTTTGCTGCCCCGGGCTGATCGTATTGTACTGTATTTGTCATTCACTACTCACATCTTACACATCGATACCAGAACACAATGATTTCAATAAAATGTAATTTTCTATCAACTGTTTAAAACACTTCATTGCATGAAATATGAAACTTGTTTGGAACAAAGCTGTTAAGTTATTCCCAGGAGCTGTTTCATGTCCAGTTTTATGGATTATACCTTCTTAAGGAGGACAAAATCCAGACTGTAAAATGTTATTTGTCCCTCTTACTGTTAGAGCTTTCGGCTCAGTTTTGGTCTGGAAATGTCAATTTTCCAAATACAAGATTAAAGCTTTTCATAGCAGCAGGAAAAAAATAATAATAAAACTGATGAAATCAATAATAATAATGAAGATTCAGCTCTCACATGCTTTTCCTACTGTCTGCAGTGAAAAAGCTTTATGTTGTTTGAAACAACCCGCTCACAACAGCATCTGCACGTTCAGTCATGGTGTGCTGATGGCTTTAATTGATCCAACTGACAATATCAATAATAAAAAGAGACTGAACTATAGATAGGTGATTGTTAAGTGTATATTTACAATAAAGAGAAACAGCTGTCAAATTGGACACAACCAAAAAACAGGTCACAGGGCAGGCCGAGAGCTGTACAGTTCATTGGTCGTGTCCCCGGTAGAATTTGGACAGGAAGTCGGTGGGGCGAGGTTCTTCAGACTCGTAGAAATAGCGCATTATGTGGGTCTTCTGCTTCCAGACGTGGATCGTTTCCTGAAGTTCCATTTTCCCCTTTAAATAGCACACACACACAAAAAACGGAGAACACCACAACACACCGTGAAGTAAACAACTCAGTGTGGCTCTAAGTTAGATTTAACCAGCAATCAGAGCCCTAAGAGACACTGCCTTGAGAAAAATCATATTTACTGTTTCTTGTCACAGGTGCTGCTTTTACCTTAATGACCAACATGTCGATCACACGGGGGTCGGTGATGTGCTTGTTCTTGTCAAACATCTCCCTAACTTTGTCTCTTCCTTGGCGTGTTGTGATGTCCAGCTGAAACATTGCGACTGCAGAGGAACAGACACAAACGGAGAGCCATTTTGGTTCTGCTACACACACTTTATCCAGGACATCATTCCTAAATGTTACTATTACAGCTGCATGAATTAAATCAATCTACAGCGGCTATTTGAAATAAAATTGTCCTACTGTCTTTGTTTTTGCAAAGTTGCCACTCATCATCATCATTATGCCATATTTGTTTTGCTACATCAGATCAGATGATCATCAGCATTTGGGTGTTAAACATAAGGAAATCACTCTGTTTGTAATTGATTGATTTTGAAGAGGTAAATAGTAATAATATCGTAATAACAAAATGCACTGAACAGAAAGCAAAATAGAAAAAAAATCACGTTGCAAGGAATAAATCTATACAGCGAACAATTTACATGTTCGAAAAGGTCTAAAGTACACATTTATTTAATCCTACTCCCTTAATGCTATTTAATAATTTACTCATCAGTGTTCCTCGATATAACATGTAATCAGACAATATACATAATTAACTATGTACTAGTCTGCACATAAAACAATATATATATTTAATTCCAAACTTGTACTGTTCCACATTTTTACACCGCATATGGATATAGGAAAATTGTTCTTTTAAAAATCCGAAGATTTAATGTACCCCTTAGATGTACACCTTAAATAAACCTCTTAAAGGATCTGATGGGTAACCGTGTAAGTAACCACCTGCTAGGAGCCAAAACAAAGTGAATGCTGAACATGGAATTCTTGCTAACTACGGGTGTTACGAAGCTGCTTTACATATTATATTCAATAAAGTAACAGGTCTTCTGTAAGCATGAACCCACACAACAACGTAACGTAATATATGCACCTCTTTTCTTTTTTAATCGATTCTGTATTTGTTTGTATGATTTTAAGTTAAAATGTGTGGACATAAAGTACAGAGTACATAATCCTCGATGCAGCCTCATCTGCCTGGAGCCAAAATGAACGCTAGCTAGAGTCAGTATCTAAAGGTTGCTTTGAAGTCATGAACTTCCCTTTACAGTTTAGATTAAACGGAAACATCACCATCTCTATCTGACACAAGAGAGGAGAGAGTCTTTAAAACATTGTCATATTCAGGATCCTCTGTGCTAGCAGCTAATGTTAATTATTCTGCACCGCTCCATAGACGCGACCTTGACGCTCGCCTCGCTTCTTCCACACAGTTTACCCGCTAAAGGGAGCACACGTACCTGTGTTGGGGACCTCCCGGTACCATGCTCGGTATAACTCCCGGACTCGGCGCTTAGCCTCGTCCAAATCACGGCTAAAAATCGGTTTAACGACTTTAGCAGCACCAGCTGCCGTCCGGGTCGCCGCTGTGGACGCCATAACTGCTACTGTTGCTATTTTCCGGTTTCATTAAATTAGTGCTGAAAGCGCTCTGCTGCCACCTAGAGGTACGGCTGGTTCAAGACACCGCTCACAAAATGAAGGGAACGCTTCATTACAGAATAACACAAAATTTGTTAAACTTCAGGGATATCAACCTGTCCAGTTAAGAAGCAGAAACCACTGTGGATCCGTTTCACTTGCTCTGGTGGAAAGAAAAGTAACAACAGGTCAAACTGGACAACCTCCTAAAAGATGGTTTTACAGGTCATTCCCAGAGACTCTTGCTGTGTGCCCCCCCCCCGAAAAAAAAAAAACCCAACTGATTTTTCTCATGCTAGCATTATGATATGAGACCTGCAGTCCAGAGAGTCCATTTCATTCAGGATGGGACATGAAGGAGATATTAGTTAGTCTAAGGAGCTTGGAAAGAAAAGCGTCTGGACTTCTTTAAGTTGCTTGAAGACATTTCACCTCTCATCCGAGAAGCTTGTTCAGTTCTCATGCGAGATATTAGGCCCAAGAACCAGGACCAGGCCTGCTACTGGTGTGATGCTCAAAGAAGGGCATCACACCAGCATCAGGACGACTACCACTGCTCTATAAAGTGACCTACAGCTGACAACTTGTGTCCATATTTCTGACCAAATTGTGAGAAATAGATTCTGTGAGGGTGGCATGAAGGCCTGACAGCCTTTAGTGGGACCTGTACTCACATCTCCAACACCATGCAGGGTTTTTTTTTTCTTTATGAAACGTATCCTTACATTAGATTAAGCACAGAACTGAAAAACACAAACGTCTGCAGGTTTTGGGCGGATACAATCTTGCAGAAATGAAACGTACATTATGTGCTGTTGAACGTCTTTTATTGATTGCAAAAATGTTTATTTACAAAGATGACAAAGGCTCTACTGTACATTAAATATGAACACATTTTTAAAAGTTAGATAATTCTTTTTATCGCAATACATACCGTCAATACAAAAAAACTGGCTCATTGATGCAACACCTGTCATTTGCTGTGATGGTGGCACACAGTATGCCAATAATGATCAGGAGAGACTGGAGGCTTGAGAGTTCTCAGCCATGGCTTAAAACTGAGGACATCTGTGATACGGGACAACATTCATTCAACAGCCTTTAAAAGCAACCAAAGAAAGCTGAGCTGAATCTGCTTCTGTACGATCACAGATCAACTTCCAATCCAGCCCCACCCCCTTAAACCGCCAAGGAATTAAACATTTTTTGCTGTTTTGTCCTGTTTTCATCCCAATAGAGATTTTTGAATTTTATATTCTCAAACCCGACAGAACATCAGCAAGTTTCCCAGTTCAAAAGAAAAAAAAAATACAGCAAATACGTTTCTTAAGTACTGTGTGCCATTTTCACAAAGTAAACATGCCTCAAAAGCTGTAATACAGAAAACAGATGACAGCAGCTCTTCCGACCTTTGCCGTCTCAGGCAGCACATAGGGCCAATGAGAAGTTTATTCATCCAAAAATTAAAAAAGAAAAAGCTGATACAGTATGAAGTCTTTATCTACAATACCACATTTAAAAACAACAACAAAAAAGATACTCAATAAAGCTTTCCAGTTTTCAGACCAAGTGTGCACTCATACACACCGCTTCCACTCAAAACCAACAAAAGCCAAACTTAAAAAAAAAAAAAAAATTAAAAGTGCAATTTTGTACATTATATATGGCCCAGTGTAACGTAACCAGCTAATGGCTACTCTATGCTGCTCATTAAGCTAGAGAGAGAAGGTTGCCTTCAAAGCTTTCTGACCTTTATGAAGCCTGGTGACATGGTTTAAGCAGTAACAACGTCCAAAGAGGTAGCAGGTTGTACTAAACTGATAGATGAAACACTGTTTTTCCCCAGGAGACTGGGCTTCAAAGCCAGATGTGATTTTACTGCAGATTTTGTTTAGTTTTTAAATATTGTTTTCAGATTTGAGTCACAGTTTTATGCATTGAAAGTACTTGGTTATATCAAGGAACAAAACTACTTGGAAAAAGGTCATACTTCAGGTTTAAATACGCTCTTTCACAACTATAACCACACAATAGAAAGCAACGAAGGCAAACTTCTCTCCTGTGCTCTTATTGGCAGAGTGATTAAAATTTAAGGCATTATCAAAGTCTCCACACAGCAGGGACTGTCCAGCAAAAACAGTAACCATCCTTTCGTTCTCCTAAACAACAAACAAACGAGAAAACATCTGTTCCATATCAGTCCGCACTGGTCACCATGTCTGACAGAGCTTTAGTACCAGAAGTATTCTCTCAGTGGTCTAGGCTGTTCCCCAGCTTTTGCCCCTCCTGCAGAGCAGCCATAGCCAGCTTCAAGTGCTCCTTTAGACTCTGAATCTCTCGCTCATTTCGGCCCTTCATCCCACTCAGTTCCTCTTGCAACTCTCCATATCGCTTACAGGCCAGCTGTTTTTCCTGTGGAGCAGAGTGACAGAAAATCTCTCAGGCTATCTCAGTGACATCACATCCACTGTGAAGGGAAAAAAACAAAAAAACATCTTGCATGCATGTTTTAAACTAGCTAAATTACTCATGATCTGCATTTTCTATGACAATGTTGGCATTCACCTATAGACTGTACATCAAAGATGACAGTGCTCTTCAGACCTAAAAAGTCAATATGTCTTCTACAGAGCATGGTGATTCATTTAGTAAATTTTGGTCCTCATTTGAGTAAAGAAAAAAAAAAAAAACACCTTGGTACAAGTCGATCTGAGTAGGTACTAATGGTTGGAAACCTCTCGATGAGGGGGAAAGATTTGTACTCCCCAGAAAACCAACCAAAGTGGTTGGTAGCTGTTGCTAGGTGAAACTGGTCACAAAGAGGGTGCTGCCAAAAACCTCACTGAGATTGTTCTGAATGACAGCAGACTGCCGCAGTTGCCAAAAATGACAAGCCAAAAACTAACTTGTATTTGTAGACAAGTCACGGAGAAGCAGGGCGGAGATGCGCCCTGCTAACCCAGCTAGCATTTGATTAAAAGCTCTACCGTCTCATCTGAACACACCTTGTTTCAAAACACCAAAAAGGCAACAGCGAAAATCCAACACAATGGGAGGTCACAATAACTACTTGCATCTTTTATTTACAGCCTATTGGTAAATTCATGAAAAAAATCCACCCCTCAAACACACACACACACACACACACACACACACACACACACTACCATGTTAAGGAACTGCAGCTCATTTCTTAGACAGCTGATCTCTTTCTGCAAGTACTGTATCTCGTTGTCTTTCATCCTGAGTAGAACCTGGGAAAAAAACAAAAAAATAAAAAACACATATTGTGGGCGTTTCCTTTAAATGACAAAACAGCCTGCACTGTAATTTATGTAGTTGTAGATAAGGGCCGGAACACCACTGTCATTTACTTGAGAGGCCAAAACGGTCAGGCTGAAGCATATTCTTGAATATTTCTGCAAACATTGACAGATTACCGTAGAGTCCAACTCAAACTGCATTCTCCAGTTGAATTTGGAGAGGTTTGTACTGCTGACATGTTTGCTGTGACCCAAATGCATAAATCATGCTAGATAATCTGCAGCTGTTACAGTGAACTATATTCGCAGAGATTTATTTTTCACCCAAGGCCGAATGTACTGACGACAGAGAAATAGATTGTAGTGGAATTTACAGCTCGCTGGACTTTACTAAAGTAGTTTTTGCAAAGTCTAATCTTTGGCAATGTTCATTGTAAGCATCCACAATTTCAACAGTATAGATATGAGAGAAAATAATAAGTATAACAGGTACTCATTTGAATGCCTCATCTATGGCATCAGATTGACTACAAACAGGTATCTTTATGTAGCTGAGCACAACACACCCATAAAGCAGGCCATTTCTTAGGCTTGCTGTCAGTTATTGTTGTTCTTCTAAACTAATGCTGCAGCTCTCGGTGCAACTTGCAGATTTTCACAACCGTTTCACGCTGGTATTGCTTAAAAAAAAAAAAAAAGTCCTAGCAGATACAGAAGTGCCTGGTATGCTTTCAGTTTCAGGTATACATTAAAGAGTTGTTACCTCTAGCTCGCAGGGCATCCTGTTTTTGTCCTCTGAGCCGTGATCTCTGATGGCAGATTGTATTCGTTTCATCTCCTCTGTCAAACGGGCCTTTAAGTCCTAAAGGAAAAAATTTGGCCTGTGTGATTTCAAGTAATGGCCGTTTGTTTGTAGAAATCTGCATACACATATTTAGTTGGGGGCTGTAAAGTGAATGCATCATTCTTCCCAGCTGAGTCTACTGCAGCTGACCCACCTGGTTCTCTTTCCTCAGTTGCTCCATGTCTCTCTCCTTGCGGCTGATTTCCCGTTCCCTCTCTGCGTTGTTCTGTTCAGCTCTGTTTAGCTCCAGACACTTCTGAGAGTAGCGCTCAGACAGTCCGGCCAGCTCTCTCTGCGAGGCCTGAGCTTCTGCCCTGCAGCAACACAAAGAAAACTGTGTTCACGTCGGGGCTTCGGTGAACCAAACCACTGATACAACAACTTCAATGCTGCCGTTTCACATCAAGTTTCTCTTTACTCTATTACACATCAGCAGCAGTTACACAAAACAATATATATTTCATATAAAAATAAAAAATAAAAAAAAAAAAAAAAGAGTTGGACAACCCCTTTTTTCACATTATGAAAATATAACTAGAGTATAGTAGGTTTCCTTCGTGGTGCTCTTTTTTCCTTCATGACTTGAGTATTTCCTCCTGTGGTTTTAAAACCTCTTTGCTACTTATAACCAATGACCACAAAAATAAGGAAGAGCATGCAGAGGTAAAAAATGCAGTGTAGGCAACATAGTTAAGCCCTAAAATGCAGGTTCCAGCTGCAGCCACTGAGACAGTCTGTGTCAAAGGCCTGCGACGCTTACAAAAGAAAACTAATCCATGACCAAATTCTTCCGCATTCCTTAAGCGCCTGACAGGACCAAGAGGCGGCTGTGGTAATGGCCTTACTTCAACGAGTCTGCAAATTCAAACTTTTATTTAACAGAATACCCTTTTATGGCCACGTAGCTCCCACTCAAAAGCAAAAGGACATGTTCACATAAATTACCAATGAAGGCCGAGCTAAAAGGAAGGGTGCAGTGGAAGTTTAAGCCGCTTTCTGATCGTTTAACAAGTAAACAGGTTATGTAATCATCCGTCACATCATCATTGTCTCCATAAGTATCAGTGTGACCCCAGTACATCTTTAAGTCACTGGCAAAATCTGATCTAAAGTTACGTACTGATGCAGAGCTCGCAGAGTCTGTGAGTCCACCGCGCCGCTGCTCAGCCTCTTCACTTTCTCAACTTCTCTTTCCAGCTCCTCTTTGTGTTTCTTCTTCAAAGCCTCCATCACTGAAACACAAACTCGAGTGTTACACAATGTTTTCTGTTGTAAGTGACATTATCACACCATAACTTTACTGAGAAGGGGAAAGTTAGCAAGAAAGACTGAAAGCATGTTGAAAGCACGGTGAAAACATGTTTCACAGCCTTCAACTGCATTAAAACAGAAGGATGTATACAGGTAGACGTGGCATAATACAGTAGAAATCAATTCTACTAAGAACATTCACAGGCAGGCACTGCACATTATGTCTTTTACTACAAAAAATCATGGTCATTTATAGTAATGTCAGTAAAAGTTTAAATTAAACCTGTAAAAGTTTAGTTTAACAGCGGCTATTGCTTCAGAATTTAGCAGTTAATATGTGGCTGATGTGCTTTTTGACTGACCTCGCGCTGTGTCCTGGGCCTCCTGCAGCAGCAGCCTGTCCTTCTGGGCCTCCAGCTCCTTGACTTGGCGGTCGTGTTGCTTCTGCAGCTCTTCCAGGGCCTGCCGATGAGCACGCTCCATGGCCAACAGGCTGCGGCTGCAGGGTGCCTCAGGGCCACAGCCACCCCGCACACCTCCTCCGCCGCCTTCCCCTCCCTTCCGCTGTAGTTGCTCGACCTGCTGCCTCAGTGACGCCACCTGAGAGAAGAAAAAGGCGGAGGTAAAGCCTACTGAAAGCTGGTGGAGAAAGCTGATCAATGTGCCATTTTACTGCAACACACATTTGAGTCATTTCTTTCCTACAGGCAGTCCAATGACACCAACACTTACTCCAGAGCTACCTTGGGCTTGACCTTTAACCCTATTCACTGCTGAATTTATGAAGTTGGTCTAACAGGGTTTAAGTTTAAGAAAAACCATTCAACTCTCTTTATATATAAACAAAACTGTAATTCAAGATTAAATATGCTGGGATTCTCTGTGCTTATAAATCATAGTAAGGTGTGTCAGGTATAGACAGCCTTAGGATTTGGAAATGCAAACGATTCAAAACAAAGTCCACATCACACACAGACCAAAAGCAGGCATGAGTTTCAGCAGTATTTTTCCAGTTTACTATCTGGGTCCTTCTCAATCCCACACCGTCCGTTTGAATCATGTGCTTCATCTTATTTAAGATGGAAAACACTGCTGAAAAGCATCCGAAAGCAGTGGAAAACGATAAGAAGTGTTTACTTCATCCATAGCGATGAAGAGTTAATTTGCATTTTATGTCATGTGCAAATTGGAAAATCATCTCCACGCACTACCTCCCTCTGCAGCGCCTCATTGGCTGTCTGGCCGGAAGCACGTGATCCCACTGATGGTAAGGAGCTCATCTCCTTTAAGGGCATCTGTTCAAACTCTGTCCACTTCTTCTCGATTTCCTCCTCCATGCGTAGCTTTTGGTTTGATCCGGTGCCCTTCCTGGACAGCACGGCATCCCACTGGCTGCTTGTGTTCTTCTCCTCCTGCCTTTGGCTGTGCTCTCTCCCCTGCCCCTCTCCTGCTTCTCTCTGACTGGCAAGACGAAGGCTAGAAGAGGCGGGAACAGGGGATAGCTCAACGTAGTCAAACCTACGATGAGAAGATGGGGTGGAGGCCGGGACTTCTGACTGAGCTTCACCATGGCGCGATGTCGGTCGACGAGAGGACAGCAAAACGCGATCGTGGGAGTTTTCCTTGTCGCTGTCGGGTAATCTAGAGAAGTTTAAAAGAAAATTTAAAAAAAAAAATTATACATAATGGAAAAAGAAAATCAATAAATCAAATTTAAAACAGCAGAGATTAATCAGGACTGAACATTGCTCTACAGCATGAACACTCACATGAACACAGCTGCTGGTGAGTCATTACACAAGCAGAACATTAATAATCCAAATAATTACGCTTTGACTCATTTTGAACCATCACAGCAGAAAGTGACTTGTCAGGTTGCTGGTACATGTACAGACTCTTGTGTGGTCAACAGAAAATGTCCAAGAATGTGATGCAAGCAACTCTTGAATTTAGTGTAAGCTAGCACTTCAGCCCAGCCTTCTTAGATGTTGCCCTTCAAGGCAAGAGGTTGTAAGCAACACTAAGAGTTTATTAGATGTTTAGCTTTTAAATAAATCCATTTTTATATGGTTACTATGACAAACACCTCCCACAAGTTGCTCAAGAACAAAGTACTTTTTGAAATGTCAAAATACTTCATGTTGGACAGTGTGTGGGAGACATTTTGGGTCTTTATGGAGTTTCTTTGTAAGTCTATCTGCCTGTGATCAGGCAGAACAGTGACAAGTTACAAGATATATGCATTCCTGTGGTTTGGCCATATGTATTCCCCAGAATACCACCTCTGTAAAAACGAGTGGAAGAAAGAGATTCTCTTTTTTGAAACTATCTAACTATTCTGATTCTAGGAGCCACCCCTGTGTGTCTAATCATAACTACATTTTGCCATAATTACACACAAACTTATAGTTCAAAACATTATTGTCCAGACTGTATGGCATGTTTTTACCTGATAATAAACACTCTTTTTATTTTAATGTTAATGTTAACATGTCTGCTCATAATTACTGTGTGATGTCAGGAGAGCTGCTGGGCCGAATACACTTCTTTAAAACCTCTATCCAGTTCCGCCTGATCCCAGCTGTCATGGCAGACAGCATGAATGCAGCCTCCCGTGTCTGAAACACAAAAGAAATATAGGTTATGGAAACAAAAAATAAAAATAAAAATTATGTAATAGGGTTGGGATGAGGAAAAACTGAAAGAGATATACAGAGAGAGAGGTGGAAGAGATACTGACAGAGATGTAAGACGTGATTAGTAAGAAAACACAGCAGGAACTGTTGAGCGGGTATGGAACTGATAAGGAAGATGAGAATGGGTGGATATAAAGATGAAAAACAGTCACAGTCTACAAAAGGTGCCAAAAACAGTCACCTGTATCTGAAACCCATAGTTCTTCTCCACATCAAACTCTGACACATTGACACAGGATTTTAGGTCAATCTCTCCATCCAAGTCATCTTTCTGTACATAAACCACAGGAACATGGTTTGCATACTTCTCTTACAATTTCATATTCTCATTATAAAAAAACAAAAAACAAAAACTAGACTGCATATAAAAGATGGACATAATCACTATAATGTCATGCACTGGTTGACCAAGTCCACTTTTAGGCCTCAAGCTGAGCATTTTCACAACCTTACAGGGGTGAACCTGACTGAAAAACCACAGCCCACCCATATGGCAGTGACATGTTGACCACCATGCATCACTTTTTGAGTCTAATGGAACCATATTTTAGAAAGAGGACATTATACTGTATTTAATGACACTTAAAACAAGTGAGCAGGACCATTAACCCTTTAGAAAAACATTTAATGAGGTCATAAATCAAGTGAGCAGTAGTGTCATTTCTATAGACTTCTATTTCCAGCCATATGATCGCCCAACTGCTGCAGAATGCAAGATTAAAGCAATTCTAACATTAGCTCTTCTTTTCTGACCAATAAGCTTTGTCCATCTTTTATACAGTCTGCATAAATAATGCAAGTTTGCTTCAATACATACCTCCTCTGCAGTGGAGTCCCTGTAATACTTGAGTCCTGCATCAGTCAGAACAAACCAATGCTTCTTCCACTAAAGAAACAAAGACTGAATTACTGGAAGCAGCAACTCTAAAAGGCCAAATATGTAGACAAGTAAAAAAGAAGATTTTCAGTCCTCTATGCAGTCCAGTTGAAAATTAAGTACTTCCTATTCGATAGCTTGTAGAACCACCTTTAGCAGGAACAATTCGAATAATTTTTTGTTTCACTTTATCAGTCTCTTACGTCTTTGTGGAGGAATTTGGCCCACTCTTCTTTACAACATTGCTTCCGTGCACTAAGGTTTGTGCACATTTTTTTATGCATAACTTTCTGAAGGTCCTGGCTTAGCTCTGAACCTTGACTGGGCAATATCAGCACCTTGATTCCTTCTTTTTCAGCCACTCTGTAGTACATTTGCTGCTGTGCTTGGGATCGTTGCACTGTTGCACGACCCAATTACATCCAAGCTTTAGCTGTCAGACAGGTGGTCTCATAAGTGACTGTAGAATACTTTGGTATGCATAAGAATTCATGACTGACGCAGGTGGCCAGGTCCTGTGGCTGTAAAATATGACCAAAATCATCACACCTCCACCATCGTGCTTAACAGTTGGTCTGAGGTGTTTGCGCTGATGCGCTGAGTTTGGTTTTCTTCAAACATGTCGGTGTATATTAGGCCTAAACATCTCCACTTTGGTCTCGACTGTCCAAAGGACATTGCTCCAGACGTCTTGTAGTTTGTTCAGATCCAACTTTGTAAACCTACGTCTAGAGCAGAAAATTACCAAAACTTCTATTTTTTAGATACGCTCACACTTGCTGATGATCAATAAATCAAGGCAAACATTTGAATGGAAGCAATCAGGGTGTACTTAGTTTTTCACATGACTGCATATTCCTTTGAAAAGTCTTTTTCACATGGCTTGAAAACACAACAACATAACACGCCATCTAAGACTGTATCAGAATTATTATTATGTTCTATTTTTTTTTGAGCGAGCCTGGTCTGTAAAAGCTGAGACAAACACGAGCGGAACAGGAAGCCTGCATGTGTGAAGCGAGAAGCTCTCTCACCCACCCAAGCGTTTCATTCAAACAGAGGACACACCTGTTATGCCTCAAGCCACCAAGCTATTAACATGATAACAAAGATAACCTGCTGCTATCGCCTTACAAACAGCCTCTCTCATTAGGAACGAGTGATGCTGGGAAGAGGCTAGGAAAGGAGAAGGAGTGACAGGAGGATATGACTTGGCTGCACTTTACCTCCCCCCTCTCGTCCAGTTTTGACATCCATCCCTTTTTGAAGTTCAGGAGGTCGGGCTGTGAAGCAGAACAAAGTCAAAGTCGCCAAAGAAAATGCAACAAAAGTTCAACGCTTTTTAACGAAGGAAGAAAAAGTGAAAGTGAACAGAAACAGAAAGAACGAACTAGGGTGGACAAACCACACAACCCCATATTAAAGAGCGGGTAGCGTAGTATAATTACAACAACATTTATGTTATGAGCAGCAGCTACATCACTACAGGTTTATGTTATCATTGTACATAAAGACCAGAGACTCCTGCCTTATTTTGCCACAGAGGCCATAATTTGGTTTCCAGTGTGAAGAAGTGATAGGCCAAATCAGTTAAAGCAGTTTATATTATATTACATCCTCTACTGCTTTACATTTAACAAGATGGTAAAGCAGACAGTATTGAGCTCACTCAACAATCTATATACATCAACAGCACTGTGTTTACGTAACAGGGTGCTGCTCTATTGCACTGCAGCAGGTCTGCTTTAGCTTCAAACACGATGACAGGAAGAGGAAAACATGTGCTAGGTACCTCAAGATGAGGTGATCCCAGATTAGAAGATTAGCCAGCAGCTTCTTTTTTCTTCCTTTTTCCAAGCAATACACTCCTCACTTGGCTTATCTCTCACTCACCAACAAGTACATTCCTCGCTTTTTAAATCTGTCTGCATTTGTCAGCTCATCTCCAACTGGCATCTCGCTCCCCACGACTTTCCACTCTTTTTTTACTTTGTTCTTCTCCCATCTGTTTGCAAGTCTGTACGCTTAATATAATTTCTCTCGTCTGTCCTGTCATCTTTAACTACCCCTTTTCTGTATTTATGTTCCATTATGTACTTGCATTCTTGCAAGCCATGGTACCGCCCACTTTCTCTCTGTTTGAGCCAGTTAATATATGCCACTGATCTCCTTTAATCTAACAATGATACAGTCTGATGACTCCCAACAACAGAGTATAACAGGAATAATGTAGGGAGAAACCCCAGGTTTCCTTTTATTCTTAATTTAATTAAGTTGAGCTCTTTAACTGAGAAGCATTGTTGGGTGTAGACACACACACACAGTCGAGCATCATATTTAGACCTTTGTTCACTGAGCTCTTTTAATGTATTTTACTTTTTTTCCCCCAGACTTATTTTTTCCCCACAGAGAGCATTTTGTTTTTTTAAATTCTGTTCCTCATTTAGGTGTAATTGCACCTTACTGTGCTATTTTCTCTGTTTATTTTATTGAGCTACTGTATTTAAGCTCTGTTGTTATAGGTTTTGTTTAAGAAAAACAATCGAACTAAACATGGCTTTAAATCCATAATGAACACTGATTGTATGCCTTGAAAAAACAAAAAAGACAAGTCTAAAATACAACAGAAAGTTATCTGTCAAACCTTATTACAAATTATTCACATCATGTCAAAACATGCCCATGAGCAGAAACAGGAAGCAGATGGTTGACGTAGAAAAACGGACACCTGTTAAGCAGTAAACCCTTATACTATCAGAACCGTGACCTTGCTTGAAAAGGTCATAAACTGAAGAAGGGAAAACAGTCAAATGAACAGACAACATCACTTCTTTTCATCTCCCGTTTCCTGTCACTATAAAGACGTATTGTCTGGTGAGCTTTGTCCTTAAGGTTAAACAGGTTTCACCTTTTTTTCTTATTGTTAATGAGAGTGTCCCGGTATACAGTACACTCATTCTAAGGCCAACTCCTAAATTACTATTGTTTGGACAGCCAGTACTTCTAGGTTATTAAAAAACACCTGCCAGCTTTGCCTGGCAGTGTCTGCCTGTTTGCAACCAGAGGACATGTGTCACAGCTGGCTATAAAAAAAAAGGCACACACAGTTCAAGCTACAAGCTAGTGCCAGTTACTGTAAACAGTAGCAGTAGGGTAAAAGGGGAGGAAACTACACCACGCTTTGAAACCAGTGTCAAGTATTTCGTTTCGACAGCAGTTACTTTACTTGTTTTTCTCCATACGAACCACAAATAAAACTAAACGAATAAAAGTCACTTCTAAGCTAGCGGTAACTTCATGTACACACCCCTCGAAGTCAAACAAACGCTCGCCACATTAAAACTAGCTAGCTTTGTAAAGCTAATATACGTTAACATCTATGATAAACTAGCTAAACACTTTAACCCAACCGAGCCGAGTGAACGGCTAGCCGAGAGGCTTCGTTTGAAAAGTAGAGGTTCAGGAAGACGTGACAAGCAGGAAAAACAAAGTGTTTTCAAAGTACAGCCGTACAGTGAAGGAGGGTGCCGCTTACCGTCATGATAACAGGATCCGGGGAGGGTGAGATAAAGACAAAAGTACTGTTACCGCACAAGCTTAATTAGCTATTTTAAAAAAAATCACCTTACTTTATCGCAGGAAAAGTTAAGATGAAACCCCGCCATTCATACCCATGTTAACCCAATCAAGCGAACCGCCAGCGTCCCGAGCACGTACCCCGCCTCGTTAAGGGGAGAGTGCGTCCATGTCGCTGCACGCGGACGAGTTTTTCGCGTTTTAAAAACAACAGCAAAAACAATTTTTCAACTTTGTGACAAGTGGAGCGGAGCTAATGTAGCGCTTCAGCCCTGCTGCCTGTTTGCTCGCTGCTCTCGCTCTCTGTCTGTCTGTCACTTCCTGGGCGGGTCCGCGAAGATCTGTTCAGAAAACAAGCCTACCACCTACTCCGTCGCCCCCACCACCCCCAAAAAACTGCCTGGCTATGAAAAGGGGTCCGGGGAGCTCCTGCGGGGGAGAAAGTGGGGATCAATCTGAGTCTCCCTGGAATCTCCCATGGAAAATTTTACCCTCCTTATTGACTGAAGCCACACAGGTATTCCCAACAAGATAAGATATGGAGGGGGAAAAAAAGTCTGTCAATCTAAAGTCCTAGTCTGCAAATACAAAATCCTGACATTCCCTGGCTTAGACAAGCTTTCTCTTCTAAACTCTCAAAAAAGACTTGCCACATTTTCCCGTCTGAAAATCTCTTGCACATAAAGTGGCACCCCCACCCTCTACCAAAAGCCTCTCTTGTAGCTATTGGTTTCAGTTCAGGAATTTCAACACATGCCCCAGCAGACCACAATTGACAGAGTTCAGTCAGTGTTGTGAAATGACTGCAGGGTGTAGGTAAAAAAGATAGACACGCGACTGTCAGCTGTTAAAAGGAGAATTTAAAGAGTGTAGGAACAGACACACCAGCAACCTTAACCTTAAGCACCTAAAAAGCTTTTGCAGTTACAGACAGGAGCTGTGCAAACACTGGTAAATATGTGACAAAAAGGGATATTTAAATAGGCGGGACTGCAGTAAAATTAAAACAGCGGTTTTATTATGGTGAATCGCAAAATACATGTGGCACATGCAAGGCGTGCAAGTAAGCAAGACTAAATATTTTTGCTGTGTAAACATACCTGCATTTGTTCGGATCTGTGATAATAACCTTTCCAAGAACTGCCCTCATCCGCTGTGGGACTGCCCGATCTCTGGAAAAGAACAGCTTGTAGTTATTAACCAAATCAATACGGGACTGAGCAAACATGTCCCATCCATAGAGGTGTTTTGTTTTTAAACCTGATGTGTGGTATGTGGTAGATGAAGTTAGGCATTAACATATAAGGTAATATAATATATTAATAATATAATATAACAATAAATGCCATTGCAAGGTTTTATCAGTTCCTACACCCTTCTATACCATTTGCACTCTCTGTTCCCAGTCTGCCCTACTGCTTACTTTCAGATACCTAAATCAAGAAGCTAAAAAAAAAAACGTGGGTTTCTTACATCCTTTAATTAACTGGCATGGGCCTGAGCCGGCCTACCTGTAATGAGGTGGAGGAGTGAGCTCGAGATAGATACCCACTGTGCCATTCTCTCTCAGTGTCTCCTGTATCTTCCCACTCTCTGGAGGGAAGCTTGCTCAAGGAGTGGCTGAAACAGCAGACAGGTTATTAGTGTCTCTAATTAATCCAGTTGAATGGAGTAGAAGAAGCAAAGCTGGCAAGAGATTATAGATCCTCCAAGAAAATGTTGGCGAGTAATCATACCACTCAACAAATGCTCAGTTTAACATATGCAGGTGTAACATGAGTCTGACCTGGCTGGCTTGAAGAGCTCCTGTCTTCGGACGGACTGCTGGTTCTGCAGCCTCCCCGCGTGGCTCGAGGCCTCGCTGTGATGGATCATTTTGACCTTCGGTACATCAGCTATCATGGCATACGCCTCCCTGTTCCGCCCTGTAGATCCCACAGAGAGCCGGCCTGACTCAGAGGACTCCATGGAGCTTTGCGAGGAGGTGTGCCTCTGCATTTGAATGGGAAGTGAAGGGCTCTCAGGATGACGGGAGGTCCTCTTGTCATTAGGAGAAGGGCAGCGGTCTTCGCGGATGTTTCTACCGACACTGGATCTGTTGCTGCTTGGGCTCCTTGGTCGTTCCAAGGTGACAGCAGTGGATCGGTTGCCACTTCCACCATGTCTAGAGGGCGAAGCAGCCCGAGATAACGAGGAGCTGCGGAGGGAATGAGTTGAATCTCGCCATGAGCGTGGTGAGCGATCAGAGTTGGATTTTGTGTCAGCGTGGGTGTTTTTTCTCTGAAAGAAATTACCAGAGTCTCCATTAATGGCACTTCTGAGGACTGAGTACCCCGGTGGATGACTGCTGTCTTTCCTAGAGGGAGAGGAGTTGCGGCTGTTTTGATTCCTGCTGTTGAAGGAACTGCTAGTTTCTGTTTTGTGTGCCAAACGTTGGTCAGAAGCATCAAAAGTTCTCCTTAAAGATGACGAGCTGTATCTATCATGACTTCTGACTGAGCTGTTAAATTCAGACTTGTGCAGCAAAGGCTGAGTAGGAGTCTCGTAGCTTTTCCTCAAAGGGGGAGATTTATGACTTTCACGACTACGGCCATGTAATAAGCTACCGGTGTCTGTTTTCTTCAGCTGATACCTGCTGGGGGTGTCATAACCCCTCCTTCCAGGAGAGGAAGAACGGCTATCCCGACCTCGACTGCTCCTGGCAGGGCTTGATTCAGTCTTACGCAGTATGGAATGACTTGGTGTATCATGACCTCTTTTAGATGGAGACGGATGGATGGGGACTTCTTGTTCTTGATCTTTCTGCCCATTTCTAACAGATGGGTTACGCAACAGAGCCTGGCTCTCAATATCATAACCTTCTCTTATCGGGGACCCACAGCGTGCGTGGTGACTGCGTCCATTTAGAGACATAACGGACTCAGATTTATGAAGTAGTGATTGGCTAGATGAACTGTAGGTCCTCCTTGGCGGTGAGGAGCTGCGACTGTCAGAAGTCCTTCTTGATGGAGATGAAGTCCTTCTGTTATACACACGTCCATGTGATAAACTAGTGCTGGTTTCAGTTTTGTGAAGAGGCATTTGGCTTGAACTGTTAAAGTCCTTCCTCTGCGGAGATGAGCTCCTGGAGTCGCCACCCCGACCACTTAAAGACCCATTTGCTTCCGTCTTTCGCAAGGTACTCCTAAAATCAGAAATCATGCTGGATTGGGATTTGACTGAACTGGCAAACGATTTGAAGTTTCTTGGCAGGGTTCCCGACTCAATACGTCGCCCATGTGTGCCTTGCAAGGAGCTTCTAGACCCCGGCTCCCTCCCTGAAGACCTCCCCCCACCGTCAAAGTTAGTCCTGCTGAGGGAAGCGATGGATTCGCTGCGTCGGAATGTCGGGTTTCCACGTGAGGGAGAAGACGAGCGAGACTGCAGAGCCGAGCTTTGCCTCGGGGAGTTGTACGACCCCGACTGCTGATAGGA
The DNA here is from genome assembly GCF_057382275.1 of Copadichromis virginalis. Taxonomy (NCBI): domain Eukaryota; kingdom Metazoa; phylum Chordata; class Actinopteri; order Cichliformes; family Cichlidae; genus Copadichromis; species Copadichromis virginalis. The sequence goes on from NC_140621.1 coordinate 11,698,751, forward strand.
AGAGACGGGAGAAGAAGGGCTTACACGGCCGTATGAACTGCCGAAACCCTTTCGTCTGCTAGAGGCCAGCGACTCCGCTATTTTAAAGGGAGTAGGGCTCGGAGAGCGAGGGCCAACTTGTGCCTCGACTTCAACTGCAATTTCATATGGGTCAGGAGGAGGGATTTCCACGTCCTCATCCACAGCCTCTGGTATCGGCCTTTGAGAAGCCACACCAAGATTAGGATTTCTGAAGGGAACGATGTCTTTTGGCTCGACGTTCCTGTTGCTGAAGATGGGATGGCCTCGCTCGAAGTGGCGGAACGGGCTGTCATGGAGCGAACGGGCACCTGCTGCCCTCCCCAGCGAGAAATAGCCACTTTCGCGCTTCTCTCGCTCTTCTTTCAACCCTGGAAGAGAAGAAAATATTTTTTAAATAGGATGAAATAGAAAGACGCAATGGTAACAGAAATAGGAGAAGCAAAGGTCAAAGTTCAACCTCTGAGCAACTACCAGAGGTTTCCTGACACAAACCGAGCTATATTGTATTACTGATAATTGCTCTTGGACACTTCACCTGATGACAGCAAATAGTATTGCCAAGTAAATAACACCTCTGGCTGTAACTGGATATAGATTGGTCAATTGCAGCAAGTCACAAGTTTACTAAAGACTCAGTCGACCGCTGTACGGAGTATTTGTAAATATCTTTGGCGATTCTGCTACCTCTGTTTCTCTCTTTCTTATAATTTTTCTTTGGTTTATGAGTCTAATGTTCTAAGAAATTGATTCAGCAACACACAATGTCAGCCTACAAGTACCCGAATGTCTACTGAAGCTGTCTCTGCTCCGAGAGTCATCCATCCAAGCCCTTGGGTTGGGCCGGTGGGGTGGCGGGTCAAGCCGGGTCATATCGAGTTTGACCAGGTGGCGACGGATCGGTGGGTATTCGTCCTCTGCACTGGCTGAGCCACTGAACTCCTGGTAGTCGCTCTGCTCACGGCAGCTACGTGGAAGAGGAGATGGAAGAAGAATGACGAGAGCAGAGATGAACGAGGTGAGAGATCGGGAGTGGGGAGTGAAAAGCAAGAGAAGAAGTCAGAGAAAAGGAGAAAATTTGATCAGTTTAATAGACACGTCATAAAACTTAAGCCATTTTTCAGGTCAGAGAGCATGGTGAATGCAGGAAGATCAATATAAACTACAGTACGTTTTAAATCTAACTCCACAAACTCTCACACTACACTTTAGAGTCATTGAATTGCCATTGCAGCTCCTTTTATCATCACGATGCCTTCTTTCTTACCTGTCTGTGCTGTCGTCGTCAGCCTCGCAGATATAAAGCTCGCAGTCGGGGCTCAGGATGCACAAAGAGGGCTCCCCATAACCCAGATGAACTCCATTGACATCGCAGTAGCTGCTCACCACTGACAGACCATCAGAATCCTCCTGATAGGATGAGAGGGAAAGACATGGACAAATCACAATTTTGCGGCAAACTCCATCCCTCTATCTCTCCAAGTCACAAAAAGAGGAGAGGAAGTGATGCGCCTCCACCGGCACGTGAAGGTTCACTGAAAGTACACATCAGAGTGCATACATGACAAACCCTCTTCGTCTGGCTCCGGCTCCTGGAACAGCAGTTTTGATAATAGCGTCTGTCCCCTCTGTCCTCCCTGACAGACGCTCACATGTGCTGCTGTTCGATTAGGGTTACACCTCTGTAACCTGACCTGTCTCGTGGCTTTCCTCATTAATATTTCATCACTTTTTTTTTTAACTCGTCCTCTGCATAAACTTTGCCGTCTCAAGGAATGATTGAAAACTGTCTGCAAATGCCAGAGAATGACAATCCCCAACACCTCCTAGGAATCTACAGGTAATATACTACGGGATCTAAAAGAAGCACAATCAGGTGTAAAATATGCACATAAACAGATTATTGCAAACGTTTCATAGAGGCATATCAAACAGAAGCTGGGGCACAGGTTTCTGCCGTTTCGAAACTGTCCAGAAACATGCCCATCCTCTCTGAACCCCCGTCTAATATTACAAGTCATTCCCAAGAGGGCAGTAAATGATCCAGCTTCATTCATTTTTAATAGAAGCCACTACTGCTACCCTGCTCCACACCATTGGCTCTTATTCTCCGTCTCTGATCTCTCTTTCATTTACTCACAAGTAGTAAAGTTTCAGACATGATGGCATTTACTTTGTTTACATGTAAAGTTGAATGGGAAATTCTTAATTGGTCCTTTCTTTAACCAGAGAATCGAACTCTAGGGTTAAGTCAGGTGTACTTAAGTTTAAGAGTAATCAGTAGATTATTAAATTAAAGTTAAAGCAGTACAGCAGTGCCTTATTGATTCCTGCACCAGAACATCTGATCTCAGTGCTGCGCTGCCTTACTGCTTAGACCTGTGACCTCTAATGCATCTTCCTGCTGCTCTTCACGTCCAGCTAATCCCATCACTCAGCGCACATTGAGTTCTCATTATCTCTTCCTGGTTACCTTGCTGCTGTTGCTGTGCACATCACCGTCCTGCTTGTCTCACCTTGCTGCTGGTGTCTCTTTCCTCCGCTTGGGAAGAAATCGGTGTTAACGCTTCTCCCTTTCTTGACCCAATCCCGGTTTTAGCCCCGGCTCCGGACTCGGCAGCAGATATCTGTTGCTGCGTGACCTCAGTGCTCTCCCCCGCACCGGCGTGCAGGTGCCTCTGGCGCAGGCAGTCGTGGCAGCGGGAGGGGTCGAAGATATTGGGCTGGAACTTGGGGCAGATGGGCTCATCGCCGGAGAGGGCCATGGTGAACGCAGAGGGAGAACCTGGATGTTCATTGCCTCCAACAGAGAAAACTGGGAAACCACAGCAGGAAATATGCAGAAATATTTATCTAACACTTGAGGAAGACATTAAAAAAAGACTGTCAAATTACAGAAGTGTTTCTGCACATTTAATCTAATTTGGTAATGTACAGAGCAAGCATGAGCCACTAATGCGTGATTGTGACACATTACTGTAAGGTGGTGTAAGCAGAGCAGCTGCAAACAGTGCATACTAAAAAAGGGGTTTTTGTTTCAGGACGTGAGAACTGTTAAGATCACTGATAACTAACCGCACTCACAGCTGATGAAATACAGTCCAGTCAGAGCAGTTCCACAGTACTACACACCACAAGACACATGCACTGTAACCAAGCAACTTCTACAAGCACCAGCGCCTCTGGTAATAGTCAACATGTCAATTAAGCCTTTAATAGTGTAAAACTGAGGATGGTAGAAATATATAAAAATGGTTTTGTTATGAAAAAGATTTAAAAATTACCTGACAAGAGGGACTCCAGCCTTCAGCGTGTCATCATTAAGGATGAACTGCCCATCAGACCCCCATCAGGCACATGCCTCCTCTTCCCCATGCTCTCTGTCCTCCCGGCCTGCTAGACACTTGAATCAATCTGATTGGCTGCTCTGACAATGAGTGAAACTGCAGCATCTGTGCCATCCATGGCGGCTCTTAGCCGACACGGCTGAGACCCTGAAGCGCACACAAACCCCAGGACCAAGATGGAGCCAGTGGCTTATTGGTTCTCCTATTGAGCAGCTGTATTAAATATCATGGGCTTTAGAAAGCGAAATGAAACGCTCATGCTAGCGACAGCTGGCACACGCTGGCTCAGGTTAACGTAAATAAATAAACACCGGCGAGGTGGGGGTGTTTAACATATATTAAAGCCGCTGGCTGTTTATCGTTCTACATGAAACTGCTTGGTTCTCCTTTAGATCACACAAACACAGGTGATACTCAGCTAGGAGGAAATACAGAGCTAAGGGTTGGTTTCCTGATGTTCTCCAGAGGATGTTGACAACAGCATCAGGTTTCCTATTAAACAATAGAGCACAGTGGGACAAAATTCCTCACAGGGCACGCTGACATAATGTGACATATGACCGCAACATGAGATCATCAGAAATTATTCAAATTTACTTTAATCAAATTTGAGGTAAATACAGCACACTCAGTACACAATTAACAAATAATGGGAAGAAACAAAAAAAGTTGGAAAATGTACAAAACTGAGCACAAGATTTCACAGGGCAGGTAACTCCAACATCATCTTTATGCATACACGTATTCTGTTCGACGCGTGAGCATAAACACAACCAAGTCCAGTTTGTTGAGCTGGCCTAACAAGAGCAGAAGTCCATTGTCAGGAGTTTCTTCCTCCCTTCATGCACTCCTTCAGTCCTGATGATGCACTTTCTTCCCGGTCTGTCTACGTCTCTGACGCTTGCTGGTCCTGCCGCCTTTGTTTCTACCCTCTGTGACACCAGGTCTCTTCTCTGTCAGACGCCCCCGTCCGCCTTGGCCTTCCTGCTTCCCTTTCCTCTTCCGCTTGCTGGTGTAAGTGCTGAGCTGCGTTGTAAGGGAGCGGATCCTGGAGTGATGAAAGAGCGAGAGAGAAAAATAAATAAACCAATCAGCTGGAGTTAGAGGGGCCAGGTAAGGTAGCTGTGTGTACTCTGGAGGTAGAGAAATGCAATTAGGGATGGGTATCGAAAACCGGTTCTTGTTGAGAACCGGTTCCCACTGTTTCAATTCCTTGGAATCGTTTGCCATTTTTGCAAACGATTCCCTTATCGATTCCAGTCGCCCCGAATGACGTCACCACGTTGCGGAGCGTCATTTACCTGGCAGGAAACACGGCGCCTTAGCGGCTCAAACGCTCAAAAGTTTGATTATACTTTACGAGAACAGATGACAACAGGGCAACTTGCAATACTTGCAAAGTAGATATTTCATTTAAGGGAGGAAACACTACGAATATGCAAAAGCATTTGCTCACAAAACACGCGATGACCTTAAATGAATGTCGTGTTTTTAATTCCGCTCCGGACTCGTGAATCTCAACCCAGCAGCAGCGGTGACGTTTGCACGTCCTCTTCCGTTAATGCGGCAGGTAAATAATCAACTAACAGTGCATATTATGTTAGCGCGATCTGCCTTATTACAAAACCTGCCATTACTGTGCATTTAGGTGACCATGATGAGAGAGACAGAGTCTGGCTGGCTCAGATGCTGGCAGTTCTCGCTGCAGTCTACTGGTAGCGTCTCCTTTCAGGCCAGAATAGACGAATGTCACTGAGCAGTGACTGAGTTTGTGGTCAAAGGCTTGAACCCATTTGCCACAGCAGATGCCCCCGATTTTCAGTAAGTGAATGTGTTTAATTGTAGGCAGGGACATTACTGGATATTCTTGTGTAATTGCTACTGAATAATTTATGTTATACTTTGTTATTGCTACAGATGAATATTTATTTTATTATTTTACATTTACAATTTTTTTTCCTGGGGACCCTGTGACACCCCATTGAAGAGCCGTAGGCTGGATCTCTTAAGATCTCACTGTTGGGTTTGTAAGGCCATGTTACTCCTAAATTTCTATCTTGTTCAAAGAGAAGATATAAAACAAAGTTCTAAGCAAATCGACCTCAGTGTTCTCCTTTTTTAAAAAGAATCGAATCGTTAAACAGAATCGAAAATGGAATCGGACTCGTGAAAATCTTATCAATACCCATCCCTAAATGCAATGCAGCATAGTATTAAGATATTTCACGTGTAGATATTGTATTGATACAGGGACACCAAATATCAATGTTTTATTAAATACATTATACTCTGAGAATACTACAAACAGAACAACTCATCTCATCCACCAGCATCATCCTGACATGACATTAGCTGAGCAAATGAAATCAGCTCAAACGAAAAACCGTCCAACACTGGACACAAAGTCCAACGTTTTAATCTTAAAAGCAGGACACAACTGATCACAAGCTGCTCTCAATTAGAGATGTGATTAACAAACTGCTTACTTTTTGTTAAGTATTGGATTCCCAGCTTTTTTTGGCATTCCAACCATTTTCTCTTCCTCTTTCTCCCCCTCCACCTCATCGTCACGCTCCTCATTAGCCTTCAAAACAAGCATACTCAGTGTTAATGCAGTATTATTACCTTCAGTGTTATCTTCAAACTTAGAAGAACACACACATATAGCCTATTCAGATGATTACAGACCTTAATATTTACCTGGTTTGCTGCAGCTTTGAGAAGGCGAGCTCCTGTGAGGTCAAGATCACTGATGGTTGTCACGGTTACTGTGTGGTTGGGATGATCGTACTGCATAGACTCTGTTGTGCTGGTTATTGCATCTTCCAGATCATCTTCGCCTTCCTCTGCAATACAGGATCACATAAAGGGCAATGAAGCTACATGCACAGATTATGAGACATCAGTAAAATAACCAGAGCGCAAGTTTTCCTGTAAACTCACCGAGAGCTTCTGTCCTCTCCTTCAGCATCTTTATGTATTCCTTGTGTCTCTGTAAGGAGACAAACACATTTAATACATTGCCTATTTTCTCAACATGCTCAGGCGTTTAGCAAAAACAGGCTTTAAATCGGGGCTCTTTTCCATGAGGACTCACGTCTTCTCTGACTCTTATCTGCTCTTCCTTGATTTTCTTTCGAATTTCTTCTACTGCCGCTTTCCTCCTCTCCACCTTACGCTTGTGAAAGCCGGTAAGATATTCCCTGAGAGAGAAGCAGATTAAAGTCCAAAACCAAGATTTATTAAGCCAGACTTAGAAAGGTGTACTTTATTAAGGAGAACCTTTATAACTCAAACTGGAAGACTGGCTACAGTTAATTTATGAGGTTTACATTACCTAACAAAAAACTTTAGTCAAATAATAACATTTCTAGAAATTAACAATATTTATAAATGCAGGTATATGATAGTTTGAACACCATACACCATCAGCATTTTTAAATATGACGAGGAGAGTGGGAAGATGGGAAAGCCTCCACTTATTTGGTTAAAATCTTACACAAATTACACACATTTATTTCCAACAAGCTTCCCAAATAAAAACATTTACTAAAAGCTGGTACTAGTCCCTGCTAATCAGCGCTAGTGCTATGATGCTAGCTAACATGTTGAAACAGTGTTTTCAGCGACGCGCTTTCAAACTCACTGTCTGTTTTTCTCGTCAAACGTTACGATGCATTTGTTCTCCCTCTTCTTCGATCCTGGCTTGAACTTAGCCTTTTTGGAGCCTTTGTTTTTAAAGTTTTTCATGTTGTGCACGTGAGTTCGCTAAATTACTATACCGCACGTCTGTTATTTTTGTCCGGGGGGGAACACATACCACATGACCTCTACAGTTCCAACAGTTTGATAGCGGCGTTTTAGTTTTGTTTTTTTTTGTTTTTTTAATTACATACACACTTGAAATAAAATAAAATAAAATTAGCGTGGTGGCTAGAACTGTTGCTTCACAGCAAAAAGGTCCTGAATTTGCGTGTTCTCCCCGTGTCTTTCTGTGTTGTTTCCGGGTACTCTGCCACAGTTTGAAGACATGCAGTTAGTGGGGTTAGGTTAGGAGGCAATTCTAAATTGGTTGTGGGTATAAATGTGAGTTTCATATTTAAAAATGAACTGAACTGTTTCGATCTGTCCAAGTTGTACCCCACCTTTCGCCCTATAACGATAGATGGGATAACCTCCAGCCCCCCACGACCCTGAATTAGATACACGGAAGAAAATTAATGGATGGAATCAATCCATCAATCAATAAACATGTCAACAAACATTGCTTACCGGTTATATCAGTACAGTGGGAAATAATCTTTGACGTATTAACTATAAACACATCACAGAAGATGTACAGATGTAATTCTGGCCCCAGAAGTGTTTTTTGGTCTTGATCTGAAATATTCTTGTCATATCCGTGGATTAAAATCATCACCAGTGTGTATTTTGTTTAATAAGAGAAAGACGAGATTTTCTTTCTTTTGATCGATTTTATTTTCAGGGAAAATCCTCATTATGAGAAGAGATGGGTGGACTCCAAAGCAAACCCGAAACTGCACCAACACGGAACAACATTTAGAGAACTTAAAATTAAGAAGATAAAAATACTTTCCCCTAAAATAAATATTTATTTCATACATAAATTTATAGCTCATGTTAATCCCTCTAATTGTATGATTTTCTCGTGTCTACTTATTTTAAATATACAATCCATGTACTGCAGTCAAGTCACTCCATTAAAATTAAAGGAGCGTCCTACATGTGAGCCCCTATGAATGCATCAGCTGTCATTATGCACAATCACTTTTACTGAAAAAAAGAAAAAGAAATCAAGGAAACCTTTTACCTTCATATTGTGAATATTATCAAAGCACATAACACTGTGTCCAAATCTGGTGCATTTTAAGTTTACTTATTTTTTTTCCTCCAGCATTTTGAGCACTCATAACTTCGAATCATAATTGCATGGCTCCTTTCCCTCTCCTCCTACTGTAGGGGCTTACTGTGCAACCAGAAACGTCTCATCTCTGTAAAAAGTGCACAAGTGTTTCATTTGAAGGAGAAAACTCAACTTCAGCACAGTTATCAGATTTCACTGGCCTTCACACCCAGCCAACGCCCACCTTCCCCTCTTTAATTTGCTCCTTTACATATTACTCATCGACAACCACTGAGTAACATACAGCATTTAGTAGAGACCAGTCACTCTCACACTTTCATGTGTCATTTTATTAGAAAACATTCAAATGAACAGATAAATTCAGACCATAAAAACACCTCAAGGGAAAAAAGACAAAAGAAACAAAATAAAAACAAACAAACACTCCAGCTCGCAGATGTTGTTGAACATAAATTTCTTCTTTGTGTAGTTTACCAGTCAGGGAAGCCTAATCTAAACTGATAGCAACACTTTCAGTACTCCTTAGATTACAGCTTGAGTTGACCTGGAAGACAGGGTACTGGAAACCTCTAATTGTATTCTAGTGTGTTTGCCCGTATTCTAAAATCAAGACATTACAATGTGCGCCAAAGAAAAACAAACAAAAAACATAGAAAGTGATCAAATTTACCATACCAAGCTAAAAAGTTTAAATGAAAGGATCCTTTAATAAAACAGATTTCCTCGGCTCCCGACCTTACGCTGCTCATACAAAACAATAACATAACTGCAAAACTGCTTCCATCTCCAGAAGCATTTATATTAATATTACAGAACCATTAAATAAGAAAAAGGAAAAATGATATTATAAATCCCGCATCATGTATAAGACCATCATTACAAATAAAAAGCAAATTGGACTACAATTTCACAAAGCACAAAGCTCCTCCATCAATCCAACGTGATGAAATATAATTTTTTTTACATAACATCGAGGCCTTTTTGCTTGCAATCTGTACAACATCAGTTCTGTCAGTCTGCAGAGCATGACAACACCAAACACCCCCCCATTAAAACCTGTAGCTTTTAAAGGTGGTTTATATAGCGACGCAGCAGAGAAATTGGTTATTCTGCACAAACTTGTTTGCAATTCGATGCTTTTCTTTGCTGCAGTGAAAACATGTCACTACTCCACTTACAGCTTGTGAATTCAAACTGACCATACCTGTTCTACACGAGGGATATTTTCTTGTTTTTTTTATTTAAAACAAACAAAACAATCTAAAAGGCTCCAGCAGTTTTTCATAGGTGACTGTTCTCAGAGCTCTCTGCATCAGAGGATCCTCTCCAGACATTTACAGCTTGTACTCACTCCCACATACTAATCAGCCTCACAATGAAATGCAGTTTAGCGTAGTAGCTCAACAGGAATTCCCCAAGTCTAAAAAAGACTGGGGTGGGGGGGTGAGATGGGCCATGGGCATTAAAGTTCATGTCCCAAACTCTTATCCTCTGGTCTTCTTTTTCAGACCAAGCTACACCACCTGCCTCCCTGCTCTTCATGATGGAAATCACAGCTCAAAGATGTCGCTGTGCTGCGTGTCAAAAAAAGTGACACAGATTTGGGGGGTGGGGTACACCTTGAGTTCCAGTATGAAGATGATTGGTCAGTGAAGTCACACAGCTTCCTTTTTTTGCTCTCTTTCTTTGTAACTAAGAACTTGCTATTAAACCTACTTCTTCTATGTACAACTTGTATACAATCACATTATAAGTTTGAATGCAATTCATTTCTCATGTAAATGCACCAGCGTGCTTGTGTGTGTGTGTATTTAGGCATTTTCAAACTTGTAGCCCCATTGCTGCCTCCCTCTGTCATTTAAATGTTCCCCTGTTCTCTGCTTCATGTGTGACGGGGTGGAGCATGCCTGCAGCAGCAAACCAAACCCTGAAGTGTTGTTTCTGCTGCATCCTGCTGTTCAAGGAAAGCAGATCAGCTGTGTGTTACTGGAATGATGCTGCACTGGACTGAAGCACAAATCACTTAATGGTCACAGAATTCTGTTTTTTTTGCTCCACAGTACAATGCTGGCACTGTACAGTTGTGAGGTAGATAAGGAGAGACACTACTCAGCACTGTACGGTTTAAAGCAAGCAAGGCTATCCTAAAAGCACAGCCGTGCTCAGACCTCAGCTGTCTACTCTTAAATTCTGTGAAGCTCTTAAATGAAGCTTGCAAATGAAACGACACATTACTCTTACTGCAGCACTCACATTGCTGGGTGCCAGTAATGATTGTACGGTGTGGTGTCCTAGAGCAAATCAATGCACTGCTGCATTCATTCATTTAAATAGCTATTAGATAATGGTCCCTTTTCCCTCTAGGGCCTTTTAAACCTGATTTTCTTTTGTTTGAAAAGAGGCAGCCAGCCAGCGTAGTACCAGTAATGACCAGAAGGTGGGGCGACTGTGCTGCAATTAAACTTAAGCACCAAAGGCGCAAACGTTTCAGCCAGGCGTGTGGATACAGTGCTGATGGATACAGCCCTGTATCCATCAGCGCTGTATCCATCAGCGCTGTATCCATCAGCGCTGTATCCATCAGCGCTGTATCCATCAGCGCTGTATCCATCAGCGCTGTATCCATCAGCAAAAAAACAAAAACAGCTGTGTGTGTTACGGTGTCCACGTGGCAGAAAGTCTATATTTCTGAATAGCTGACAATTATAAAATTACATGTTGGCGGAGGAGAAGCCTGGTTAATGTCCCTGTGTGTGTGTGTGTGTGTGTGTGAGACAGCAGAACCACAGAGAAGCCTTGTTTGTTGTGTGTGTTCAAGAAGCGGCGATGGTGGTACCCCCGCTGAGGCGCAGCAGAATCTGCTGACAGTCCTGCAGCGACCGGCGGTCTCCCACCCGCTCCAGGGTTCGCTTGGCCTCAGCCAGTAGACGAGCTCTGTGCCCGGGCGGGGTTAGCAGGGGCATGGGGAGGTGGCGGCAGGCCAGCAGAATGGCGTGAGCTCTCTCCCTCTCGCCTAAAACACACTCGCCATCTGAAAGCAGGCAGGGAGGAGGAGGGGAAAAGAAGAAGAAACTGGATAAATGTCTTTTCTCTTGGTGTGTCTCGTGTCGTACACTAGGACGGTGTTGCCTACCAGCTGTGTAGGAGCTGTGCGTCCTGCGTCGGAGGTTGTGCTCCAGCAGCTGGTGTGTCCTTGTGGGACTGGCTCCAGCCATCAGCCTCACTGTGGTCTCATGAAGGAACACCTAAATAACACAAACAGCTGTCATTATCAGGTATTTATTATCATTTCAACTTGGCTGAACACACATCTGAGCAGCCCTCAAATTCTCTCAGCAGGCACCAATGTCCGTGCACGTGTTACCAACCAGTTCCTCTGCTTTACTACAACTATTCCCCAACACTCTGTATTCATGTTTGTTTTTGGCCATGAACTCTTTGAAACAGCTCTGTATGCATAACATTTACAATTCAACTAAATTAAATATTAATTAAACTAAAAAGTGGAGGTTTAGATTTTCAAGATTGACAGCAGGCCTTTAAAAACTTCACGATTTGTCTTTCTTCAGCCTCTTCAGTACCACACCAACGCAAACTCATTTTACATCAAACACACTTTAATCTGAACGCCAATTTCTGTCATTGTAAGAAATTTAACTGCACATTAAATCAATGAGACATCTTAATAAAAGACAAAGTATTGCAATTTCAAAAGTGTGTCTCAGTTTTTCTACATGATAAAGAAATAAAGAGTCAGCATGACTTTTGGACCTAAATTGTAATAACTGAAAGTGTAAAATTACAGAACTCTATAATTGATTGTCTGTGTTGTATAATGAATGGGGGAGATTGTTATCAGCAGGGAAAGCTTGTAAAACCTGTGAAAAAGACTGTCCAAAATTGATGACCTCCTTCACATTTTCCAAAGCCAAAACGGGCCGGATTGGAGTCCTTGAAGGTTTTATTCTGGCCCTCGGGCCTTATGTTTGACACCCTTCTAACTCTTTGTCTACCTTCTTTCCTCAGATTTCCTCCACTGTGCTATCTAAGAGGCCAAATGTGAAAAACTTAACAGTCTCAAAAAACAACAAATACATTTACTAGAGGAGCCGTTAAGGCTCCTCTAGTAAATCTCAGAAGTGTGACTGATGATATGGTGAACTGAAATGAAAGTTCTGGAAATGGTAAAAGTGATGGAGATTCATAATAAAAAATTAAAATATATATATTATGTTCATAATGACCAAGATGAGTATCAGAAATGTACCGAGGTGATTTCTCACTTGAAGGATGGAGCCATTTACAGTTTCACTACTGCGAATACTTGGAAGCTGATCACTGTTGCAAATTCTATTATATATTTTTGAAATTTAATAAGCTACATTTAAAAAAACAAAAACAACCCCCCCCCCCCCCAATCATAAAATATGCCAAAAACCATTTCCTGCGGTGCCAAACTGCCAGCCTAAGAAATTCAGAATGACGAATCTCTTTCACTTCTTCCTCTCATTGAGGCCTGAACATAGAGAGTTCTGTCTTTATGATCCTTCGCATATTTCAGCTATCAGCACTATTATTAACATATCTGAATTAATCTCCCCAAAGCCCGACCTTGTGTTGTCCCTGTCTGTAGCACTGTGTGAGTTTTCTGAGTGCGCTGAGGTCCCTCTGGAAACCAGCCAACTGAGATCCAGGAGCCGGGCCAGGTTCTCCATTACTGCTGCTTCCCCGCTGCCATAAACTGGTCCTCAAAGTCAACAGGAGGTCACAAACCAGTAGCTCAACCCCCTTGGAGAAGAAAAAAAAAAAAAAAAAAAAATGAAAACACAGCTGGGTTGGGTATAGATGCACATAAAAAACCAAACCCCACAATTACCGGTAAATCTTAGCCGACGTGTATGCCAGAGAGATCAAATCTGAAAAGATATTCATTGTTGCTCAGTGTTAAGTGGTGGGGTGTAGTGGATGCGTGCAGATCAGGGAGGCCTCTGTACTGCACTGCAGACACATTGCACTCGGCTTCAGGATCATGCAATGCAACTACAATGCACCACAGCCACCTCCTGCCACCCACACTGCGCGCACACACAGCCCCACAACAGCCTGACCTGACCCTAACTCTGTGTGTGTGTGTGTGAGTGTTTATGCATGATTAAGCTTTAACTACAGTTAGTGCTGCACTGTGAGACAGTAACTTGTAATATATGGAAGACTCTTTGATGTCTGCATGCACTGCATGTATGAATGTAGGGGCCATGTTTGGTACATCTTTCAGGAACTGTTGATACCCTACCTTGTTCAGCCAGTTCCCAGACTGGGCGAGCGCCACTGAGATGCTGGAGCACAGGTAGCTGCTGCCTCTGTCACAGTAAGAAAGGCAGGCTATTGCCCCTTCTCCCTTCAGAGGGGACAGGCTCATCTGTACAGCCTTGCAGAGAAGCAGCACAGCCTTGGGCAGAGGATGGCTGGAATAGAGAGGGACATTTATCAGGTTATTGTGCTTTGTTTTTTCCCCCCCTCCCACTTTGGATACAATTATTTTAGAAAAATCGGCACCTATAAGCAGTTTGTAGAACCACCAACTGTGCATCAGATTTTTAATCATCAAATCTGCACAAGATTAAAGCGGATGGGGCCGATCCAGGGCTTAAAATGCAATAACAGGAGAAGAAATTAACTCGAACATGTTTACTGGAGGTGCGAAGGTGCACAAAGAATAAATAGCAAAGTGCAAAAAACTGATTTCTCTGTTGGCTTATGACTGTTCAGTCATAACATCTTAATTGAGTCAGCTTTATTGCCATTTTTGAAGACTGCAAACACAGTGCTGAATATAGAATATACACCTGTATGTGCTGCATGTTTCTGATTTAATTAAAACACAGCCAAGCAGATAAACAGATACCGCCAAATGTCTGCAGGACAGTTTTAATTTGCCTTGATATTGGCTAAATGCTGTGTAACATGTCAGTCGGTCAATTTTCATACTCTGACCATTCCGTGACCTCTGTTGCTGGACATCCTGGAATAGACCACTCCCATTAAGGTACAATATATTTCAGTGCACTTACTCAAGAATGTGCAGAGCTCTCGGCATTCGCTCAGCTTCTGCCAAAAGTGACTTCACTGCGACATCATCGCCCTGCAGCCAGTACACTGCAGCCTTCAGGACCACAGCCCACCAGCGACTCACTGGGTCCCCCACTGGAAGAGGGGAAAAAAAAAAAAAAGTACATAAAAGAAGAAAAATTATGCATAAAGAAAATGTAGCTCAAACAGGTTGGTCAACCTTTTGGCGTTGTAGCTTTCCTGCTGTTATCAAAAGCTGCATGCATGACTGTAAAACACTTTTTTTTTGTAGGGCAGCAACCAGATTGTCACTGTGTTCTTATCCACTGCATTCATTTGTAGATGACTGTAAGCTGTGATAATACCACAAAACATTCATGTGGAAAGCGACTAGTGACTGACTATCAGTGTGCTGCTAGAGGAAAGTAAATCCATTCAGGCTGACAGTAATAACTCAGATTGCTATCTGCTTAGTTATCACAGAAGAAAACGTTCCCCCCCCCACGCAAAGATCTGTTCACGATTCTTATTAAACTGTCACGGTTCTTCTTCATATCAATCATACCTGGAATAGTGCTGTGACTGGGAGGAGTCGAGAAAGGGGGAGGTGGGGAAGGAGAGTCCTCTGTGCAGCTGTTCAACAGCTGCAGGAACTCCAGGGCGCTGGAAAACTCTCTGAAAGGGTAGAAGAAAAGATAAGCTAAAAGCAAATCTAAACCTAAAGTTTACACCAAGCTGTGGAAAAAACCAAAACAAAACATAATCTATAAACATTAAAGTGTCTGAGTTTCTCGGTAGTGCGTTGCTGCTGCTATTCAGGCCTTACCCAGACTCGTTCTTGCGTTTTTCTGCTTCAGAGTCACTCTGCGGCTGGATGAGGGTGTGAACGGCTCTCTCCAAAAGCTTCCTGCAGAAAGAGCGGTGCAGCTGGGCAATGGGGTCAGCTGGGAGGAAAGATCAACAGGAAAGCAGAGAGAACAGGAATATCACTCACGATTAACTTTTGAAAGAAGTTAACTGGATTATTTTATTTTGAATTCGAAGAAGTAAATTAGAGGAAACTTAAGGAGCAGCCCCAACATTTACAGCATACCTGGGTCTCTCTGAGAAGTGTACACCCCATCGCCGTTTTCTGACTTCACTGACCAATCACAGCTCAGGAAGAACTGCCTCCCAAGTGGAGTGAAGAGCCAGCGCAGGCAGTCGGGGATCGTCTTGGTTTCTGATTGGTTGGCCACACTCTCAGCACAGCCCAGCAGGTAACCCTGAGAGACAGACGAGGTTCAAAACATGATAAAGTGCGAGCGAAGCCAAACATCAACAGTGATGATTTCAAAGGTGACACACTTACAGGGAGACAGGAGAGATGGTGGCCCAGCGCAGTGCGCAAGGCTATTGTGGCAGTGACATAAATCTGGGCGAGCTGTGTGGGGGCCATCTTGCCTTGGGCGCTCACGCTGAGGTTCACAGCGCTTAGAGAGAGCGACAGAGCCCACAGGCTGCTACGCTGAGGCAGCTTTCCTGTAGAGACAAAGAGGAAGCAGATAATGTATCTTCTCATCATGTCAACACGTGTGAAAAGTACAAAACCATCTGCTGGATTCCTGTCTGTGCATCCTAAACGCTTACCCGTGAGTTGCAACTGGCTGAGCTGGTGGTACACAAGTGCCGCGTCCCTCGCGCTGGTCCTCGCCTCCTCCCCTTCGTGCTTCCCTCCGACCTGGTGGACAAGCCAGCCCAGAGGAGTTGGGCGATGCAAGCAGTAGCGAATCACGTTCCAGGAGAGTGAGCAGACGAGGTCCAGCTTGGTTGAGGGAAGAGCTCTCGTCAAAACAGAGAGGCAAGTCTCTAAACTGGCCACTGCTGCTGTGTAATCTCCCTGTAGGAGAGAGAATCACATGAGAAATGGTAAAGTAGTCAGCGTAGACTGACGGAAGAGAAAAACCGAGAAGGTTGTGGCTTAGCTCTGAAAGATGCTAAAAGTAAAACCATGTGCAGAGGAACCTGGCTCAACTGAGACATCAAAAACAGTGAGAATTAAAGCACAAATCTGCAAAGTGCTCTGTAATAGAAAGAAAAACAAATCTTAGGGTACATCCAACTCTAAGAAGTTCTATTAATCCAACAGCATCAGAATAATGGTTTGTTTAAAACATCTCAAGTCCATCTGATCTGATCTGCACTCACTCTGTTGAGATGCAGGTCTGCTTGTTTGCGGTGCCTCCAGAAGGACACAGATTTTGGTGAGTGAAGCGGTGTGACTGGCTCCCACAGGTACAGCACCCTGACACAGCCCCACACTGCTCCCACTCCACTCAGCACCCACACCATCACCCATGGCAACAGGCAACGGAGCCAAGATGCTGGAGGACGTGAAGAAATGAAACATGTCAAAAACAATGTCAAATCTACGAGAGGATGGACAAACCTGTATTTTTAAGATTCTAACAAAGGATTTTCTAGGTGGTATGAACAGGAATCAGCAATTCATCAACTTCTGGGATAAATTAAGTTAAAGATCATCAATTCTCACCAAATTCCTGCGTGTGACTTGGAAACCAGACAAGCGTTCTAGATGGGCCGTGGCCTCCGGAAAGGGCGGGGCTGCTCGATGTCTCCGATCCCAGTAAAGATGGGAGAGGGTTCAGGGAAAGGCAGAAGAAAGTCAAGGCGCAGAGGAGCAGCCGAGAGCGATCCATCACACCAACCGAGGGAGAGTCCGGCTCGCTTTTTATCTAAGACACAGTAAGAGAGACGAAGAACAGGTTCACAGGGACGATAAATAATACTTTAAAGTCGATTTATAATCACAAACCCTTGCTTTGCCCAAAAAACATCTAGTGAAGCAAGCGGAAAAAGAAACCTTTTAAAACATCAACGTAAATCAAATTTTATCAAACAAGAAATCAGCTGTCTCGGAAAAATTTTCAAAAAAATGTGTTAGCTTATGGGCGTTCACCGGCTAAAAGCTTTTACTGTGAAGCAAAGCGAGTGGGAGTAATGTGCAATAAAGCTTTTGTCGACAGAAAGAACTACAACCGCCTCAGGTATGAAGAACCAAAAAAAAAAAAAAAAAAAATCTCACTCTAATCTTCAAAGAGGCACTTTGAAGCTAAGAATAGGAAGTCTTTTAAAACTGCCACTGTCCTTCCTTTGACCTACATAAACACACTGAGCTAATCAGTTTGCTGACACTAAAACACTGCAGTCTGCTAAGCCACTGAGCCACAACCATACTGTGTGTGTGTGTGTGTGTGTGTGTGTCCTCACCTGTTCATGATCCAATAAAGGGCTCCCTGGTTCTGAATCAACACAGTAAGGAGAGAACTGGTGAGGGGAACCAGAACCAGAATCTGAGGCCGGTGGTGACATCAGCACTACTTCCTCTTTGAGCTCCACATCTTCAGACAGCGTCACGGGCTCTGGGATTGAGAGAAAGTGTCAATGCATTGGACCTGCTGTGACTTCTGATCCGCTCGCAGCTTTAAGTAAAGTGAAGACTTACTGTTCTTCTGGTTGCCCATCTTAAGGGCCAGGTTCTCCTGGCGTAGTTTGTGATTAACCTGTTGCAAGTGCTTTATGTAGTCAATGGCCTTCCTAAGCACTCCTGACTTATGCATCTAGGAAGAAATACATGGAATTTAAAATGCTGAAAGCATATGATATTACCCAGACTTAGTAATTTATCTATTTATTTTAAAGGAGACAATAAAAATATTAACCTTCGCATCACTGCCCATGACCAGATCTCTGAGCTCGATGATCTTGTCGTTGATCGAGGATCTATACCTCTTCTCAATGATGTTGTGAGTTGTCCTCCTCTCGCCCTCCTTCACTACCCCTCCTGGCCCGACTCCTCCCGCTGTCACCTGGCACTGATCCATGCTTGGCCTAGCTGTGCTTTGACAAGAGCCTGGTTGTATCTGTTTGATTGGCAGCTTATCTCCTCCTCCCATCATAACAGGGACAGTGGTCAGGATGTTGCTGCTCATAAGTGTCTGGCGAACGAAAACATACACAAAAACAGTTTTTAGTCTTAATCATAACCTTTGTTTGCATGTAAATAGCAGTGTTGAATCATGCACAGTGCATACCGGGACTTGCAGAGCTGTGTTTTGGATGGGTGTGGTCAGGGTGGTGATGCCTGCAGGACTCTGCATGGTAGACAGCACCTGTGTCCCATCTGGTTTGAGAGTTGTGAGAACCAGTGAGTCCGTCTTAAGAATCTGAGGCTGCTGGACCAAAACCTGAGTGAAGACAACCATAAATTGAACGTTTTCATGTTTGCTTGATTATCACTGTGAAACTAAATATTATGTTAGGGGTTATGTTTGCAGTAACTTGGGGTAAAATTATTTAGGTAAGCTTTGGTGAAATATTCTGATAGCAGAAACTTTGTTTACTCATCCAATCCTGCTAACAACTGAGGATTACTTACAGGTACTTGTTGCACCTGCTGTTGCACAGTGTGGACTGCAGTGGGCGCTGTGGAGATGGTCTGGATGGTTTGACCTGTTGGGGTCAGAACACGCTGGTGCTGAATGGCCACTGGCTGAAGCTGAGGTGACGTCATGATGCTTTGCATTTGTGGCTGGAGGACTGGAGTGACGAGAGAGAAAACAAAAAAGATATTTAGGAAAAATGAAAAGCCAAATTAAATTGCATTCCCTGCTCTGTACTCACCTTGGAAGCCAGGAGCAGGGCTCTGCTGGCAAATGACAGGGTTCTGAATGAAGCGGGACTGTCCGCCATTGGAGGCAATCATCACCGTCTGGGCTGCTTGTGTCTGTATGGGCATGGGTGTTTGGCTGTGGGTCTGAACCAGGGTGTGAACTGGAAAGCTTTGAGTCTGCATGGGGATGCCCTGGGTGTGCATCTACATTCAAAAACAGAAAAACAGATTTTTGTTGTCTTTGTTTATCTGTTACAGTTTTTAAGCAGTCTGAAAATGTTTTACGTCAGCAGAAGCACCACTACAGCACTAGCCCATCACTGTAACAGTCAGACTACAGCTTTCTCCACTCCTAATAGGACTGTATGAGTAGCGTGTGAGAAAGCGTCAGGTAAATCTGTACCTGGATGGTTGTCTGGGCTGCCTGTTGGGGTTGAGGCTGGATGGGTTGGACCATCTGAGGCCTTGGCTGAAGGAGTGGAGGGCTGCGGGTCACCTGTTGCTGCACTGAAGCGTTGGTTGGGGGGGAGGGGGTTTGTGCGGGAGTGAGGGGAGGGGTGAGGAGTACTGAATGTGGGGACAGTGTCTGGGAGGAGGTGAAGCAAGCGTTGGAGCTCTGGTAGGCAGCATTGGTTGAGGGCTGCGGTGTCTGGGGAGTCTGAGCAATTTGAGGTTGAGGCCGAGGGGTGGAGGTGACTCCACCACCCTGTAGAGAGCCTGCTGAGTTCATCTGATCCTCGAACAAGTCTGGGAAGTCTCCCACCTGATTGCTGACAAACTGCAGCATCTCTGAAAATAGGGAGAAAGTAAACAGACAAGAAGTCAAAAACATCATCTGAGGTGTATCTGAACATCTCCGCAAGTCTCCTCTGTAAGTGAGGCCTCGTGCAGAATATTGAGGTTGCTCCAGTGTAGATCAGCCAAAGATATGAACACTATTTATTGCAAAGATATGAATAGAATCTTCAAGACCTGACCTTGAATTGACAGATATCCACACAAGCACAGCTACTGTTCTGGTCATAAATCAGTATAAAGAAACCTTCAAACAGAAGGCCTTGAAGAGGTTTGATGTAATCTCAATTGATGCCACAAAAGAGATAGGCATATAGAGTAAAGAACATTTAGATGAAGAATCGAGCAGCTCTGAAAGGTGTGATAGACAGATACATGCCCCCCACTCACTCACTCACCCACCCACCGACATTGTGTATGCTGGTGCTCGTGGTTTGGCAACATGACAATATGCACTCAGTTGCCAGTTCATTAGACCCATCGTACTGAATCTAAAACAAACTGCCTCTTCGTGAGGAGAGGTTTTATTAGGAAACAATGATCAACTTAATGTCTTGATTATTTTTGGGAATTATTTTTGTATATGAGGTTTAAAGTATAGGGTAAAATATTAAGCATTTTTGGAAATTTAGTTTGAAAAACATCTCTGATAGAAATAGTGTTGAGACAAAATATCAATACACTTACATAATCATATCACAGCCTCTTTCAATATGTTCCCAGCACATTCTTGCCAAATGCAGTATTGTGCCAAACCACCACTCATTTCTTTATATTTTGCTATAAAAATGGGTAATATGTGCAGCTATTTATCAAAACTAAACAGTATTTAGGGCAAAGTGAGCTTTTGTACACTTGTAACAAGCCTGAGAGTCAAAATTTGGTATGACTGGCAGCCTGATCTCTCTTAGGCACCTATCATGTCATTTCTTTAGGTAGTCTTCAGAAATACTTCTCCAGACTTCTTGAAGGACATTCAAAGCTCTTGTTTGGATGTTGGCTGTCCTCTGTCAGGATGATCCCATGCCGCTTCAATAATGTTGGGTTCCGGGATCTGGGGAAGCCAATCCATCACTGACTGCGCTCCAATGTGTGTTTTTCTATCCAGGCATGCTTTTACTGGGTTGGCAGTGTGTTTGGGACCACTGTCTGGATGCTGGAAAATGAAATAGCTGCCAGTAAGATACTTCCAGATGTTACTGTATGGTGGAACAAATCTGATGGTACTATTGACTCTTTTGGAACAACTGTGTTGGTCCAAATGATTGTTTTGCTAAGTATTATTTACTTTAGTAATTTGAAGGTTAACGTTTCTAAAAGGAATCCCCTTTCAAAAAAGACAACGACAACTGAAAACACTTTTGACATATAGTATCCCATGTGGTTGAAGCTTGTCTGCCTATGTGATTGATTGTGCCTATGCCCTTAGCTCCCAGGGTCAGCGCAGCGTCAATAAGCTGAGCCTGTAACCTTGAACTTTGTCTTAATGTGAGGCAGAGAAATCAGACAATACAAAAGACAAAGAACTTTTTGTCAAGTGTAAGTGTTAAATCACTAAGCGCACAACCCTTAGACACCACATATCAATACACCCGAGAAGCCCTGCAAGCCACATGTTAAATTTAACTACAGTCACTACTTTGCAGCCTCAAAATGAGTGATTGTTTCCTGCATTGAGTGATTTTTTTAGGCATCAGGAAAATACAAGGCCACTGTATAATACAGTACTATAACACCTTTTTAAAGACATACATAGTTATCAATCACGCTGCAGTGAAACATGTTCTGCATCTATTACGCCTGCAATAAAATTAATACTTCCTTTTTTGGTGATTTGATTTCTACATTTTTTTTTTAGCACAATATCGCTGCAGGACATTTTGTGTTTCTACTTTAATGGTGTAATGTTTGAAACAAACGCAACACAAAAAGCACTGGGGTACAAGAATAGATGCTTGAAGCTGGAAAGCGAAGAAGGAAAACTCAAACTTTTTAAAACACCAAAAGGTTCTCAGATATGTTTGGAAAAGAAGCCAACATCCTGTCAGCTTTGTCTTTGATCACTCGCTGCATTTTAGCACAGCGTACAAAAACAATAAAAGGCGTTCGTTCCCATCAGTGTGAAGGGTTGCCGACTCCAGACATGAATTGAAATCCAACAAGTCTTTAAAACGAACTCATGTGTGTTTAGATCTCATCTTGGATAATATATCATATCTGCATTTCTACTGCTGCAAAATCTCAAGCTGTAAAAAAGAGATCAACAGTCCAACACTAGCAGCAGAGAGGTCAAGGCCAGTAATTCATGCACTGATAGCCATGACTGAAGTCTGCATGTGACCTGTGTTGACATGACATTGAGAGGTAAAGAAACAGTAATGACCACTTTCGAAACCAATAAAAGGGAAACACTGTGATGCTTTCTTTGAAAAGTGAGCCCAGAGGAGTGCAGGACGGGATTTCAAATAACATCACAGGAACACTAAATGGGCTTCCTCTCAGAACCGTTTCTACCAACCATCCAGTCGAATTTACACTTACAGTAAGGCACTCGCACACTTCAACACCTCGAGGGGAGGGGGTTACAGTGGCTGACAGAACAAAGCACCTCTGAGCCCATGGAGCTCCAGACCGAGACTCCGACACAAAGGGTAAATCCATTAAATGGGGGTGTAGGGCGAGGGTGAGGGTGCAGTGGGGGACAATTTTGTGGGCTGCTGAGAGCAAAGAAAATAAGTTACATAAGCAGAGCAGCAGTTGTTAAGTGAATAATTGGAAAAGCAAGAATGTTCAACATTAATACAGAGTCAAATGCACAAAAGAAAAGCTTGTGACTAATCTGAATTTGCAGCAGTTAAATGCTTTTCCTCATGGGAAACCTGCATTTTCCCCCCCACACAGCTGCAGGCAAAATGCACTGAGTGAAGCAAAAGTCAAGTTAGGATCAGTCAAACCTCAACAGTCATTTGACTTTCACACAATCTGCACATTCTTCTTTTGACACAGTGATTAAGTGAGATTAAATAGCTGTGACTGGGCTGTTCACGAGAGAGAATTAACACCAGATGCCACAGGCAGGTAGGTTTTCAAACCCATGCATAGTAATCTTTATTAGGCTTTGCATGATCTCAGTTAGAGCACTTTGGTTGTATGCTGATGAGTAATTTAAACTTAACACAACCAATTCATCCCATACTGTGCGTCTCACACACACACACACACACACACACACACACAAATTCACCAGTGTATCAATCCGGTCTGGTGGGTTAGCATTCAGTAAAATTCCACCCTAATAAAAAGCTGGTGACTCTGCGTTGGCCAGCCTCACACCAAAAGCCCCCATCCTTTCACTGTGTGCCAAAGGGTGAAACATGTTTTGATAACAGGGAAGTTGGAACAAGGATGCTGTTTGTTCACAGGGTACAGGCCCACAGAGTGCAAAATGCTATCGGTTTTATTTATTTAGATGTTGTCCCACAGATGATGCTCAATTAGGTCTGCAGAAGCAAAAAGATGCTCAAGTAGGAGTTAAAGCTTTCTTCAAAAACAAGAAGGTCAGAAAGTAACTGACACTTCTTATGGAGGAGTCAAGACAACACAACAGTATCACTTCTTCATCTTTTAGTTTATGTTCATTGTTTGTTTGTTTTGGGTTTTTTGTTTGTTGTTGTTTTTGGGGGGTGGGGGGTATTAGAGAAACAAATAAAGAAAATAGACAACGATAATGCCAAAATAACAGAGCATTCGAGGACTACTAAATATAAGTGGTCTCTATTTTCCTGAGTGGTATCTTGAATACTTAAACATTGTCGCAAGAATTAAGAGCCAGAGCTGCTCATCTCCTTCCGCTCGGCAGGAAGAACAGCTGTCGGGCTAAACGGAAACAGGCCAACACTCGTGAAACACAGCTTAACCTTCCTATTTTTTTTAACGGTGACACGGACACTCACCGTCAATGTCTCCCAAGGTGAATTCGTCCCCTAATTCCGCTAAAGTCGTGTCCATGTTCTCCATGGTGGAGATATATTCCCCGCTGTCCATCCTATCTGTCAGCAGCTCTCCTCTCCGGTTGTCAACGGAGGGACAAAACAAACAAGGTCCACGAGCTCCTCCGTGGGCGTTCGGCAACGCCTACCACACAGCTAACTGACCGCGGAATATGTCCTCTCAACCCCAAAACAACAGAAGCCCCAAGAGAGGAGCACTTCTACACCGATAAACTCATTGGCATCAATTTATGTTTGAGGCGACGCCATCTTGTTTCACGCTCATTACGTCATTCACAAACAGACTCCGTGGCCCATAGAGGGATCTGATTGGCTGAGACCAATTCGTTCTTGTCATGAGACCAGTCATCATGGTCCAATGACAGGCCCGTATTCGCCGTGGTCTGATAGTACGTCAACTATCAGAAGCTTGGGTGTCATTTGAATAAACCGCTCCCCCTACCTTCACGAAAAGCACTCGACCTCGGTGGACAAATGCAGCTCCTTGGAAAAGATGACGGCGATAAACCCACACAGTCATTCTGCCGTCATTCGCCAAACACACAGTTTCACTCGTTTCTTCTATTTTGCCACAGCTAACGTGATAAGCATGTTTTCCAGCGTACAGATTAATACTATCGTATTTATTATTTACATTTTAAAGCTTTAAAGATTACAAGTTGTGTTATAGGAAAAAAGGGTTAATGGCATATACTCCAAATTTTACTTTTTAAGCATAAAAATTGTATGATATTGTGTTAATAAAAATGAAAGAACTACAGTTGAGCTACTCATCGACTCTATTAGGTAGGTAATCAATCACATTTAGGCATGTAGATAAGGTCGAAATGACCTGCCAAAGTTCAAACTGAGCATCAGAAACACGGAGAAATATGGGAGTTTAAGTTGCTTTAAGTTTATTGGCATAGGTGTTGGTGGCAGATGGGCTGCACTGTGTGTTTTAGCAACTGCTGATCTACAGGGATTCTGTCCCCTTAGTACCAACTTACCATCGCACCACCTGAGTATTGTTGCTGATCATGCCCATCCAGTTATAACTACAGTGTACCTTTCTTCTGATGGTTCACAGGAACCATCAGCAGGATAACACAACCATAAAGCTGACATCATCTCAAACTGGTTTCTTGAACATGAGTTCATTGTACTCAAATGGCCACCACCGTCACAAGACGTCAGTCCAACAGAGCATCTTTGGGACATTGTTGTTGAATCCATGCCAGGAAAAATTAAGTCAGCTCTGAAGGCAAAAGGACGTCCAACCAGGTATTAGTGTACCTAACAAAGTCATCAAATCTACACATTTAAAATGGCACAGATCTTAATTCTAAGCACCATCACATTTTTACCTAATGTGTTTGCAGAATTCTTCAAATGGAGAACCATAGTTGTACTTTTTAACCAATAAATCAACTCCACACATATGGCATTATAAAAAGATAACACAAATATAATACCACAACAAAAGGAAAAAAGAAGGCCAAAAACGTTAGTTCTTGCAACAATATTTGTATTTTTTTTATTTCACAGCAAAAACATGAACACATCAGTGAACTGCTGACTCATTTCCAGCAGATGTGTTGCCTGTATTAACCTGTGTTAATACATAACTGGATAACTCTCCCGGTTTACATATTACGTGACAATAAACCCAGCCAATCGTTGCATATCATTCATTATGGAAACTGATGAGGTGCTTAAGATGACTTTTTTCTGTTTATAATACTCACTGTATTTATTTATTTTTTTAAGTATGATGTGTGCTCAAGGACTAAAGTGTGTTTTAATACCAACCAGCAATGAAATGAACATGTTTAAAAATAAGAAACAACAGAATCAACACCCATCTAATATGTCTTTCAGTCGTCCCACACAAGTGCAAATGTCATGGATTATTCAGCCTCAGCTTGAACCAACATTTAGAATAAGAAATTTCTACCTTTTCTTTCAAAAAGTGGTTTCATATTAATACCGCATACAACTTTATTACACAGATGTTGTTGCTAGCAGTGCATCTTTAATCATTTACATACATGTAAAAATATCCCTCACTGCAGTAAGCTACTGTGTTGTGTGGTGTTTACTTGTGAAGGTGGAAAAATAAATCTCTTACATCCTGGATTTGGACTCTACGCTCAGCCTGTATTTATTTGTTCCAGTAGAATTCATAAGACTTCTTCTCTGAGTAGGAAGCCTCCGTCGTTCCTGTGCCGCTTCTCACTTTTTCCTTCACCACTTTCACCACCAGACCACCAGCGAGGGCGATGCCGGCTGCAGCTTTGCCGATTTCGGCCACCGCGCTCAGGATGCGCGCTGTTGTCGACATGGTGCCCCACGGGTCTGATGCAACCCTGCTGGCTGCTGTTGCCACACTGGGCCCTGTTACCCCACACACAGCACCAGCGGCCACTTCCTGAGCTAAGGCGGCAGCACACTGAGGAGTCCCAGTGGCTCCTGACACTAAACTACCCTGAGCTACTCCTGCTGCTGCTGCAGTTTCAGCTCCACCGAGGGCAGCTGCTCCCTCCAGAGCTGCTCCTAAAGCAGCCCCACCTGCCATGGTGCATCCCACACCGGCCGCCACCCCGACTGCAGTGGCCCCTATGATACTAACCTGGCTGAGGGTATCTAAAGCACCTTCTGCAGGACTGGAAGCCTCAGCGCTAGCAATGACTCCAACAGAACTACCCAGAACGCCACCTGTTGCTGCGCCTAGAGCCACTGCAGTTTTCCCCGAGGCTGCTGCCACTATGGCGCCCACGGCGTTCCCCACACCTGAGCCTCCCGCCACAGACATCCCAGCTAACTGAGCTGCAGCAAAACCAACCGAGTTCCCAACAAGAGATGCCCCAGCTGCGGCTGCCAAAGGGGCAGCCGCTCCAAAAACTGCCCCAACTGCCATGCCAGTGGCTCCAGCAGCCACCAGGACCTTAACTCTCTCCAGCACCATGGGAGAGAGCGCGGCTTCCCTCCTGAAACGAATTAGTGACGACCGAACAGATGGCCGCCGGCTGACAGCTCTGCCATGGCCCCGATGTCGGCCTCTGATCTGGTCTCTCAGCAGGCTGAAAGGACTGCTTCTGCTCTCCTTTGCCCATCTCTCCACCCTAAGATCATCTTCACTTCCTCTTTCTACCCCTTTCCTCTGGAGCTCTTGTAATCCTCTCTCGCTGCTTCCTGCTATGTCAGACTCTAAAACACATTTCCTTCTTTTTGCAAGTTTAGCTCCCTCATCAGTTCTGCAGTTACTTCCTTCTTGGTCTTCACCATCTGCTTGCCCTCGCTCTCGCAAAATCCTATTCTGCTCCTCCCTGATTGCAGCCTCTGCCTCTAAAAACATAATGTTAGTATAAAACCCTCCGTTACTCTGCCTCACCATACTGTCTACCTTCACCAAGAGCTCTTTAACCTGTGCTGTGTTACTGGGGTCTTTGTTGTTGAGCACATGGTACCTACCCCCACACTTGTCTATCAGAGCCCTCAGCCCAGGAGGTGCAGTCATGTTCAGATATTCTTCTATCCCCATTCCCTCTAGGTCATCCCCCCTTGTAAAAAGAACCACTGTATGGTGAAATACAGCATCCTCCCCAAATATCTTGGCCAGCTCACAAACAGCCTGGTTCTCGTTGTCTGTGTATCGTCCTATTGGCACTACAAGGAGGAAAGCGTGGGGGCCAGGGGCAGAGAGAGACACGCATTTGGCAATCTCTGCGTGAATCTGCTCCACACTGAGGTGAGTGTCTCCAAAGCCTGGCATGTCAACAACCATGATTCGCCTCACTCTCCTCTGTGGGACGGCCCGGCCATCTTCTTCAGCGAGCTCAGTGTTTCCCATCTCGCAAATCTGAGTGACAGAGCTGGCGCTGACCTGTGACAGGAACTGCCTGCGGCCCAGGATGGTGTTCCCAGATGCACTCTTGCCAGATCCGGTCTTTCCAACAAGGACCAGTCTGAGGTCTTCGCTACACATGGTCTCAGAGTCGACTCCTTCCTTCTCACCCTCCATGTGTACTGGTTCCTTGTTCCCCTCCTCGTCTTCTAACAGAACATTAGGAGCAGAAAACGTTTGGCGTTAACGCTCAGACTACTGTAAATGTTTTTTTGAAATGTTCACTGCAAATGTAATGACCAATGGAAAAGCAGACAGCAACCAAGGCTTGTATTATCTCCACTTTGTGTCGTTGGGAAAGATAACAGCAATGTAATGAGCTTTGTCAAGTGAGAGCATCAGGAAGCTTCTTCCACATAAACAAAACAGCAATAGGCTAGCTACAGGCAAGAGGGACGCGAAGCTAGCAACATCCACTAGGTGGTTAAATTAAATGTCTAACTTTAACACCACCCAGTGACAACATACCCTGAAACTAAAAATCAAATGTCGAATGAAGAGCTCACGCTTTAATCTCGTTAATTAGACTGCCTGCTAATAATTCAGCCTTAGCACGTTAACAGCTTTAGCTTAGCTTTCGTTAGCAAGTCGCTAACTTTGACAGAAACATCAAAGAGTGATCTTACCACAGTACAAATGATGAAACATTTCGCAGAGAGACTAAAAGGCCGTTTCTTCTCTGCATGCCAGCTTCCCCTTCATCCTCTACATGCGGCCACAGATGGGCTGAAGTCAAACTGTTCTGCCCGCATATGAAATGCAAACACTGGACTTTGTGTCTTTGATGGTTTCCTGCCCTCTGTCGGTTCATCTGCTCGACAAAAACAAATGTAGCAGGTCTGTGGAGCACAGAAGGGGTTGCTTTCAGCCGCTCTCATGTTCACGCTTGATTTGGAAGATTACTTTCTTCTTCTTTTTTTTTTTTTTTTTACCTCCATCCTGACACAATAGCAAGAGGTTTGTGTGTCTCCCCGGGCTCGAACCGGTAACCTTTTGTTTGCTATTATACAAATTGAGTAAACGCCAAAGTGTAGAGTTGTCACATATAAAGCCCTGAATCTTTGTATAGAGTTTGTGTTACAGTTTTTCCTATTGATAAAGCCCAGCCCCGTTGCCATTCTTACTAAAAGCAATTAATTAACAGATAAAAAATTAAATGACAGGTAAATTACACAGTAAAAAAAAAGAAAAAAAAGAAAAAAAAAAGAGACATTTTTTGTGAATTAACAAAACCTGTATATTAAGTACAGTGACAGTCTGTATAATGAACTACCGGAGCTTTTTTCTGTAATTTTATTTTTATTATTTATTTTGTACTTTCACTGGTCCAGCCGTTTAAGGTCAAAGAGGGCTGTGCGTGGCCCACAATGTAAAATGAGATTGACATCCCTACAGTATGAAGCCACATGAAGTACAAATATATTATATATATAATTTTCTTCCTTATGTATCAGAGTCACTTTATTTCATTACACGTGTTAACAAAATGGCTTGTTCATTCTGCAGCAATGATATTTTTCTCTGAATATACATATAGTTTTCATAACAGTCATTATTACTATATGAAAATTACATCAGTCTCAATTGTGTAGCTCTGAATCCACAAAACGTGTCAATTTAAAAAGGGGAAAAATATGGGAAAAAAGGTTAAAGACGAGGGACTGCTAGATGAATGGTCACATGTTGTATTTCAGGTTGACAGGATAAAAATAATGTGAAGGCTCATTAAGGCAGAAAAAACTATATGGTCAATTAAAAAAAAAATCTCAAATGAGTCCCTCAGATGGAAATAAAATAGCAGACATAAAAATGAACCCATGGTAATCTTTATCATTACGCCATCCTTCAGGCAAACGCAACATAATGATGTGTCCTTATTAATTCTGAGCAGCAGTGGGAATGTAAATCTGCCTATTCACAAACATCCTTTGAGAAATTCAACAGCTCTTAGAAATAATGAAAGATAATATTCAATCAGCGGTCGAGCCCAACCCAACCATAAACACGCCACATTTTCAAAAGGTCAAATTTGGCAATTGCACCTACTTGAAGCGTATGGGATTTTAGATACATTAAACCGAGACCAGACACAGTACAGCGGGGGCTTCGCAAAGTTTTGAAGAAAAACGATTAGACTAAAATTAATTAATATCCCAAAGTTCAGTTACATAAGCTTCAAGTTATCAAAAATGAGTTTGCCTTAACTTCATCTCCAGAGAGTTATTTCTCTTGTTATTTTTTCCTTCCCCCCCAAATTCTAAAGAACTGCTGACTTACAGCAGCTCAGGCTTTTCTCAGATCTGGACGAACCCCCTCCTCCACTTTACATTTTTGTGTCACATTGAGGTTTTCTCTCTCTCTCTCTCTCGAGCACCTGGCTTTTGTACAAGTGACGGCAGCTTTTTGTTTTTCTTCACTGTCACCAGAGTCTACAAGTCAAGCCACCCCTTGTGGACTGGGAGTGTACGCGCCTTCTCATCTCCTCCTCCTCCTCTTCCTCCCTCTCCTCTGCTCTTCGCGCTCGATGAGGTGTAGCGCTATAGCTCGTTGCGAGAGCGGGATATGCGAGGGCCTTTCCTGATCTCTTTCCTCTTCTCCTCCTTCCTCCTCCTCTTCTCCTCCTCCCTCAGGATCTTCTGGAAAGCCTCGGCTGTGTGAAGCACCTGCGGCAGATAAGAAAGGGTGCGGGGAGATCAAAGTCGCGATGTGAGAGAGGCTGTGTTTTCTTAGAGAATTTCTACGAAAAACAAAGCAAAGATCTGCATGTGTTTCTACTCCTGCTGGTTGCAAAGGTGTACCCAGAGAGTCTCCGGGGTATTAAGAAAGCTGTTACCAGGTATCAGGCTAGAATAATAATGGATGATGGCAAAGTGTAGAACAGCATGTACGCAGCGTACTCACATCATCTCTCTCTGTGCGGTACGGGTTTATAAAGTCTGGGGATTTCTCTGTTATTCCCAGTTCCTGTGACATCTGCAAGGTGAGCAGAATAGGAAAGATGGCAGAGGAAAGAAAAGAGGGGGAGATGATACATAATGCTTGCTTCAAAAAGAGCTAAGAAACGTCACATCACTTATGCTACAGCTAAGAAGCGCTTTGATGCAATTTAAACCACATTCCTTGTGAGTATTAGAGCTCATTCTTCATTATTTACCGCTCATGGAGGTGGATGAAATAGAGACGAGGGAGTCGGAAACCAAGCGTGGGGTTAAGCGAGGGTCGAACGCACACTTTTAGGACGCAAAACTGCTGCTGCTGCTTCGAGCCTCAGAATTAATCCACTTCATAATCCTCTTGGCACATTGCTAAGGTCACAGATTAATCCTGCAGGAGTTTAGTTCATTAACCCGCACATTAAACAAGGAAACACCAGTTAGACGCCTTTGGTCTTTAAAGTTTAAAAGGCCAAATTTCAATTTCTACAGAAATATCTGACACGCTGGCTGACACTGATGACTGATAACTCCACACTTACATGACATGAGATTGCATCACTCTTCAAACCCACCAGGTTTCCAGAGAACTGTCACCCTTTTTTTTAAAGTCATTTTTTCCTGTTTGGTATAGCTAATGATGCACAGATGGCACTTCTGCTGAAAAGATAACCTCTTGTGGTTTATGAGAATGTGCCTTCTGTTTAACGTGTGGCTAAAACTGATCTAGAAGCCACTGAGCAGCCACTTTGAAATGCAGGTGGGCAGTTTGGGCAGTTATTGGGAAGCATTATCTAAATTCATTTAAATTTCAATAGCGAGTGGGAGATAAGAACTGTATTTATAGAACAAAACAAATCTGGGGGAAAAAAAACCCTCGATATTTGAGTATTGTTTTCCAAAATAAAAGGTTCTTTCCACCCTTCCATCCCTTGCCATTTACCCAGGCCCACCTCCCTCTCACCAGCCACTTCCTCCAGCTCTTCTGGGGTGACACCGAGGCGTTTCCAAGCAACTGGCTCCTTTTTAACGTGGAGGAGTAGTACCTCTATTCTGAGCCCCTCCTGAATGACCGCTCTCCTTATCCAGTCTGTAAGGGAGAGCCCTGACACCTTTTGAGAGAAAGTTCATTTCCACCCCTTCTATCTGCAGTCTCATTCTTTCAGTCGCCACACGGAGCTTGCGGGCACAGGTGAGCGCAGGAACGTAGGTGCTCCGATAAATCGACAGCTTCGCTTTTACGCTCATCTCTCATTTCACCACAGTGAAGCAGACTCAGAGTCTACATCACTGGTGATGCCAAACCGATCTGTCCGTCAAGCTCGCCTTTTGCTCCCACTCGTGAGCAAGACCCTGAGATATTGAACTCCTTCTTTTAGCCAGTGCAGCTTTTTCGCTTCTGGAGATATTAATCTACTACCATCGCACCATTATTGTTGCTTTTGCAAGAATCTATAGATTTCAGAATTCGCTGAGCCTTAAACACGCTGCCAGGGATAAGGCTGGATATTAGGAGCCGAAGAATCCCTGTAAACCTCAACTATTCTTTTGCTCTGTGCCAGACACATTTACATCACTGTGCTACGGTTTGTAACGCACTGTTTTCTCGCTGTGTTTTGAATATTTCCATTATATCCTCCTGCAGAGAGATGTTTTCTTTTCTAATCCAAGGCGTGAGCTGAAGCGGCGGTATGCAATCACTGCAAGATCAATCACGCTGAATCTCATGAAACTTAGTGGAGCACTGGCAAAGGAAGAATTAGGTAGTTAGATTTTGATCTGAATCATTTTCTTTCAGCTTTTGCAACAACTCTCAGTCTTCAGCGAGACGTCGACAAATCTCTTCTAAATCCACACGATCGAAATGAGAAAAAGTGAAACCAGAAACATTTTTTTTGACACCCTTAATAAAAAGGCTGCGGCAGGTCTTACAAGTGTGAGGACGTGCTGGTGGGCTCCTCCTGTGAAAACCCCCGTCTGGTTACAGAAGTTCAGCCCCCAGCGCAGCAGGCCGCTCCAGTCGGTGTTCCGGTCGTAGTAGTGGTGGACGATACGGGGGAAACGCAACGCCACGTCGCCAAAGAACGCCGTATTCTCCACTACGTGGGAATAAGCTGCAGGACAGAAACAGAATATGAATATGCACATGTATATAGCGCACGGTGAAAATGATGCTTAACAGAACAAAGGGAGGAAAACAGCTCAAGGTTTTACTGGGGGAGCACACTCAGACCGCACTGAAGGGGATAAAGATGGGATGATGAACACCAGGCAGAAGTGGGGTTTTTTTGAGATGGGTAACAGAGCGTAAGACAACCCAGGCAGAGGTGTTGGAGACAGAATCAGTGTGTGAAAAACACTCGAGAGCAAGAGAGAAGGCAACAGCTGAGATTTAAAAGCGAATCAGACCTTCTTTGATCTTATCGTCCATGGGGAAGGGGTCATCGGGCTGCATGTTGGCCGCAACCAAGACCTGTCGGGAGTCCTCCAACACCTTAAGAGAGAAAGAGAGCTCAATCTCCAGGGTTATGTACTCCCATCTACGTGCTACGATTGTTATTCTTATGACATTTTACACACCACCTCCCACAGACGTTACAGTCAACGCGTGATCTGTGTGGACACTGCACAGAATAGATACGCTGGCTCACACACACGCAGACGTATAGAAGTGCTGACGATGTTTTGCAGCCCCCGAAGGTCGACTCTGCTCGTTCTCCTTGAGAGCGATGCAGATACACGCATAGCTGCCCGCTGGGAAATGGAGGCCTACAGTAAAATCACAGCTCCCAGTCTGGTGCAAGTGAATGGCACCTGTAAGCAGCATGAATTCAGATTCAAATGAAAAGCGAGCTCACGCGCTGCTGAATGCGGTGGATTTTAGAGCTTTTGATTCTCTATTGAGCTACAAACGTTCTTATCCTTCAATTTGCTGGAAACACCAGGCAGGTCGAGCTTCAGAGCGCCTGCTCTCTGATGCTAGTGGCCTTGTCTGTGCTTGACTTGCTGCTTCCCAGGCACTATATGATGTCTTACACACACACATACACACTGTACCTTGAAGAGCCCTTTGAGCATGATGTCTATGATCTTGTACTGCTGGTTGATGTCGTTCAGCTCTACTAGATTCTTGAGTGCATTCAGCTGATCTTTCCTCTTGGTCTCAAACAGCCGCTTGTCTGACAGGAGGAGGTCAGGAGGACAAACGCTCTCTACATCAAGAGAGACACACCCGTGAAGATGCTTAAGTTCAACACTTAGTGACTTGCACACACACACACAGACATCAGCGGACAGCATTTGGCGGCAGCTCTGCACGCCGTCAGCAGAAGGATACAGATCTCCAGGTTGGAGTCGTGTCTCGGTCGGTGCGTGTCGGAGTCTGCCGAGCTGAGTGCGGCAGCGGCGAGCGCCAGGACCACTGCACCCACACTCCGCATGGTCAGCAGGGGGTGGCAGAGAGGCACTCTTCTGAAAACAGGGATGATGAGCCATCAGACATTGTTCCACAGCAGAATATTGTCACACAGTCGCCTGATTAGATCCTTTCAGCTTGCCTGACTCGCTACGCTTTCACATGGAGCCAGCAAACACAGCTTTCTTCTCCATTCATTCATTTTTCTCCTTCCAGAGCTACTAGATGGGCTCGTGCTCTCTCGTGTGATACTTGTGGAATATGTGAAATACGGAGACATGTTGGGGATAAGTGGTCAATATAGAACACCAGAGGGTAGCCGGCATTTGAAGAGGGCCTCCGTATGTTCCTTTTAAGACACGTCTGATGTCTGGCACTTGCATAATCCCCAGAGGAACTTTTACAGTCTCTGTAGCAGGTGCCCGGTCTGCTCTTGCCCGTCCTCTGCCCTCTCTATTCAAAAGCGGCGGTCTTCTATATCATTCTGATCCTGTCGCAACTGTCCCCGTCCTCCAAGGCTTTTTTCTTTTTTTGGTACGTTTCAAAGGGAGGCATGAAAGTGAGAAGATAAATACAACAGCTAAATATAGGACCTCATCAAAGGAGGATTCGATGCGAGCCAAAAAATAAAGTTTTTTTTTTTTTTAAAGAAAACATTAGCAGAAAACAGAAGTAACTGGAGGCAGGGAGAGGACATGTAGATGAAAAGCTACAAGATATAATTCATCTAATCCATGCATAATTTAGCAGGGGCTCCATCAATGATACTATCAGAGGGATTCAGTGGGGTACAGATAGGATGGAGGGAGAGTAATATTAGGAGAAGCAGCGGGGGGGAAGAGGAGGAGAGGAGGGAGGGGCGTTGGAGCGTTTGGAAGAAGGGGGTGGGGTAGAGGAGTTGGAGACCCTGAGGGAAACAACAGCTTTCCTGGTGAATATTTCATCTACCTTTTGCTAAGGCACAGCGGTGAAACCCAAAGACACACAGATGGGAGAACTAGTGCAAGATAGAGGAGGCGGCTGTGGAATGACAGATAATGAGCACGGGATACTCGATTTCTGCGCTGACTGGATTAATCTTTACAAACCCGGGGTGCCTGTTCTCAAATCTCAAGGAACGGGAAAGGGAGCAAATGTTTCAGGGCGTGAATATTAATTTAGACTAAAGTGAGCACCCTTAAGAGAACTTGCTCCAATCAGAACAGGGAAAGAAAGAAACCCCATCTGCTTCTCAACGTTGCCTGTACATCTACGGCACGCTGATAACGCAGACAAACAATGAGCATTTCATACTGACTCATTCTTCTGTTTAACGGCAGCGTCGGTGTATTATTTCCGGAAAAATGAAAGCAGATTTTTTTCCCCCTATTTCATTTTGGCTTTCCCTGCCAGTCTCTGGGGTCATTTATTTTAAAAATAAAACTCAAAAACAACTTTGTTCATACGGAGTCAGCAGAAACCGGCGTTCCTGCAGACAGCTGAGTGAAGACAATGTTCGATTAAGGCCAATTTGTGCATTCTGAGAACATCTTTTGGGTAGCTTCCCAGCTTTCTGAGAAATGCTGCACTAAATATCCTTAAGTGCTGGTCGAAAGCCTCAATATTTCTCGATAACAGCCAGAGACGGGTGGGGGTTCTCTTTCTGGTAGTAGCAGCAGCTTGTCGGGTTATTTGATGTTCCTGTGTGCCTCCTAGCAGGCAGCCATGTAGCTCTGACAGATATTTATGAGGGAAAAGGTCATCACCGTCAATACGTATAACCAGGAGCTGCTGATGTTTCCGCACAGAGGGGCAAAGTGCTGAGGCCGTAAGAAGTGATGTAGGAAGGGCATTAAGGCAGGATCAATCATTTCTAATGTGGCACGGGCAGTGCAGAAGTGCATCCATTAATTGTAAACAGGCAACCCTGATTACACAGGATGGGCACGTCACTAATTCCAGGGCACTTGGCTCGGTCCTGAGTGGAACTGAAAGGAGTGTGAAGCACAAAACTATGCAAAAATCATCATCTGCTGACATTAATGTTAACTTTAAGCTCCCCTTAAAAATGATGCTGCTCTGTGAGAGAGAACTTACACAACAGTCATTGCCTGCATCCCTGCACCCCCAGCCTGTCTTACTACAGGAGTAAAACCAGCTGAGGGGGGGAGTTCACCTGGCCATCGCCATCATGTGCTGCTCAAAAGGGATCGTCAGATCCCTGCAGGGGTTCTCATCGGTCTTTAACCAACCCTTTTCTTTTTTTGGTGCACATATAAACAAAATTGATCTCAAAGCAGTGCATGCACTAGAACACTGTTAGGACAACCCAGCTGATCTGCAAAACGCTTTCTTTCATATTCTCCCCTGCTGAGTCCTGGAATGAAGAAACTTCAGGGGAGATGTTCAGCATCCAAGGTGGGAGGCTCGGTTCCGAAGCCGTCTGTCCCTCCGGCACTCGAGCTGGTGAGATGTGTCGGGGAGGTCTGGAGGCAGAGGCAGAGTGGTTCTTGCTGAAGTCGTGTGAGCCCACGTAAATCTCTTGGCTTGGAGCTGCTAGCAACAACCTCTTTGGGGCAAAGAGGCTGAAGTTTGATTTCCTGTGTGGGAGATCCAGGTTCCAGCTTTGTCAGTAAAGTAGGTTACATTATCTAATCACACGTGAAGAAGAACCGCTCTGACTGTATTGTTGAAAACATGTATCCAATTTTCACCAGTGTGATGAAAGATGATAATCTTCAATCAAGGAGGAGAAAGAAGTCCGACCCGCAAACAAGCCTGCTCTGCAGCATTCATTTCAAGAGCCACAGCTGACCCTTGAGGTGAACAGCGCTCCAGAGAGGATGGGAAAAAAGCAAGATGCCTTTCAAACAGCTGGATGTGCAGCAGGAGTGGAGCCCGGTTCCCCTCAGGCTGCCAGCCTGCTGTGGGAGGCTTGAGGTTCAAGGACTGACACATCATCTCTCTCTCTCTCTCTCTCTGCTTCCATCCTAGAGGCTCTCCTTCTGTCATCATTCATACAGAGGGACGGACATGCGTAATGGTGATGGTGGATAAAGACTGTCACATGCACCATCAGCTACAGATTGTTTACGGTAATTGATTGCATGTCCCCTACCTGACCTGGCTTCCCACAGCTGCACGGCTGTCTGTACCCAACTACTGAGCAACTATTTATATTCTAAACGGAGAATTACACGCTTTTTGTATCTTGGATGCACGGCTACATACAGTGGTATTATACACCAACATCTCAATGATATACAACTATTTATAGAAGACTTCCCAACTAGGGGCTCACTTTTGTAAATTAAGTATTTAAAGTCGACAAATCGATGCCTCCTGTCATCGCAGCTGTACGCTCCGGCGGATCCGCCAGCCAGCCAGCGGCCAGCACAGCAGATTCCCCGGCAGATAGAGCTCTGCTGGACACTACAGCCACCAAACTCGAGGTCCACTCACCGTATTGTAGCGAGAAACGACAGCGCCACAAGGCAGCGATTAGCGAGCGGCGTTTGCT
Source organism: Copadichromis virginalis (assembly GCF_057382275.1). Classification (NCBI taxonomy): domain Eukaryota; kingdom Metazoa; phylum Chordata; class Actinopteri; order Cichliformes; family Cichlidae; genus Copadichromis; species Copadichromis virginalis. Next base: position 11,736,280 of record NC_140621.1, read on the forward strand.
CCAAAGTAAAGAGTGCAGTTGAACCTTCTTTATCTCCGCTCCGAGCGTGAACAAAGACAGAAAAAGAGCTCGGCTCGCCGATGAGGTAGACGGGACAGTGAGTTTGCTCTCCTCTGGATCCTCAGGTGACAACAACGGAGGTGGAGGCGTTCATTTACATGCGGCTCTCGCTGCTCCACTCTGCCAGTGCCACGATCGCACCGGCTGGCTCGTCTTGGACGAATGACAGCGAGCGGGCGCTAAACACGGAGGAGGAGGAGTGCGGTTTCCACACGGAGGAGTTAGAGGGAGACACCGCCAGAACGTGGGGATAAGGGGCTGCGTTCGGTTTATGCTCAGTTTCCTCGGGGATTATGATGCTGTCCAGCCACGCTATAAACTCCCGAGGTATTTTATAAAGATGGCAGCAGGGCGGAGTAAGCGAGCATGTTAGGTAGTTTATTTGCAGCTAGGGTTGGCTATGCTAATGAAAACTTGCCTTTCTGGAAGCTGGCTGTGACAGCAATTTAAAAGTCAACTGGACGTCAAAAGGGACTGTGCGATCATATAAGAACCCCACCATTGCCACTTAATGAGCTGCCAGTGAGAAGTAAAGAAACACACTGGAGCTACCCGATGGTACAATGAACGATTGATTTTCTTGCAGTAGCCTAAAGCCTGAGAGCCCATCAGTGGCCATACAGTTCAAAAATAGACCACAGGAGACGTTTTACCCTGCAATTATATCCCACATGGCTCTCAAGCACTTCGCCGACAGCTGCTCTCTGGCAGCTTGTCCACCTCACAACCACTGCCACACACACCAGTGGTCTACAGGGAGTCGTACTCCCATCACCTGACACTTTGAGAAGGTGTGGATGGGGTAGAGAAATTCACATTAATGTGGTTAAATCCTGGCAGAAGAAACTCTAGGTGGGAAAGCGAGAGAGTTAATTCCCCGAACAGAGCTGCTCACCTGCAGCTTAGACAGTGTTTTTTTTATTAGCAGTGTCCTGGTCTAAAAAGATTCACTCTCTGCCTGTAATAGGCTGTTTTAACATTTCTCCTTTAACGCCTTCTAATTGGCTGTCCCCGGCAAACAGACGGTCTAGATAAATGCTAAATGGACTTGTTCTTATATAATGCTTTGCGACTCTACTCTAGCACTCAAAGGGCTTGATACAACATGCTTCATTCAGCCATTCACCCCCTTTCATACATGTACTTTTGTCTACGCCCGGTGCTTTCTACCTAACATTCACACATTCATATCCGATGAACGCATCAGAGAGCGACATGGGGTTCAATATGTTGCCCAAGGACACTTAGGAATGCAGACTAGAGACTAGAGCACCCTCTGATAGAACCATCAACCTTTCCATTATTAGATGACCAACTCTACCAGGCTTCTGTGTTCACAGTCAGAGCTCTGTGCCTGAGATGACCATATTAGGCATATCCTGAGTACTTTTTTAACCGTGAGCACCTGGTTCAAAGGGGTTAATGTATATATGCTTAATATATTTTAAACTTTGGGCATGCTTTATAACAACAATAACTACTATTGTAACATTGCATATATGATGGAAATATGTTAAAGTACAAAAATCATTTTCTTAAGAGGAAAGGTTGATTAGCTTGTCAGTGCTACCACATCAGACAAAAAAGCAGCAACGTTGACCTGTAACAAAAACAAGTGATTTATTGATGCACTTATAATTCAAGATGTTTGTTTTCTTTAACACTGCTGCAAATATGAACTAGCTTCTATGAACAAATGCATGCAGTCAGTCAGATTGCTAGAACGCTGTGAAACTACAGGTTGTATTGTTTTAGGAGCACAACAGAAACAGTCAAACGGATGCAACAAATGAGCAAGGTGAAGAACTTTCAAAATCGATGTCCTGTCTAAAGCACAAAGTCAGACAGGCAGAGGGGCACGTCTCCAACATGTCTGAAGATAAGCGTCAAGGAGCAATGAGCAAAGTGAGAGGGGGCAGTGGGCGTGAAGATGAAAGATAGAACATTTAAATTAAGAAACAAATTGAAACTGCTACCAGCTTTACTGAGCCTGAATGCACTGTGTTTTTAATGAACTACTATTTCCACGTATATGTTGTGTATTTGTTTATTATTAATATTAGCAGAAAAATGTGAGTAGAGGGAGTCAGCCAGCATGACAGATGACATGCTGACTATGAATGTACAGTAGAGCGTGTGTTGTTCAACACAGGCATCTATTAAACTGCCAGTGAAAAATCAATGAAGATGCTGATGTTAAAGTACGAGTTTCCTAATGTGCTTTACTGTGTGGGTTACTGCTTTCTGCAGCACTTCCTGCTTACAGAGGCATGTTCAGAGGCTGTTTGTGTTAGCAAAGTTCAACGGTGTGCATGTGTTTCACTTCACGTGAAGGATACAGGACATCGTGGGACTGACTGTGTCTGCAGCTCTCATCGGGCTCTCCGAGTTCCTCTATCATGTTCTTCACTTTCTGCTTGTGTTCCTCTCTGGGTAGAAGGTCTCTGCTCTGGATTTGAATGAACAAAAGAGGAAAAACAAAAAGCTTCCTAGGGTTAGAAGGACCTAACACAAGAACCTTAAGATCTTGAATTTTGAAATCCATGAATCCATCCATTAATTTCTATCATTTAACACTGAGTCATTCCCAAGCCAGCTGAGACCCAGGATTCTTTCCAGCGAGTCCCAGGCCTCCTCCTGGTAGGACATGTTTCGCAATATCTTGCCTCAGAGGTGCTCAGGAGGCATCCTAGTCAGATATCCAACCCACATCAACTAGCTCCTTTTGATGCGGAAGAGCAGGAGTTCTACTCCGAGTCCCACTTGAATTACCAAGCTCCTCACCCTATTTTTAAGGGACAGCTCAGCCAACCTTCAAGGGAAAATCATTGGTTATGGATAGATATTCTGTCCATAAAAACTATGAATGGAGAAGTCCAGGACCAAATGGAAATGAGTCCCACTTATTGCCAGAAATATGAACCAAGCTATCTCTGCAGGTGTACAGGGACCGAATGCCCTGTAACAACAGGCCAAACACCCCATGCTCCCAAAGCACTCCCCACAGGATACCCCAAGGGATGCACAGAAAACCCGAAAACTTCTGAAAACAACATAATATAGATTTTACAGGCATTCCATTATAATTATTTCCTTTTTAAAATTATTATTAGTGGATTCCACTAAAATTGCTTTGGATGAAAGTTTTTAGAATTTTTGCCTCACAGGGATTACTTGCACATAAACAGGAACTCATTATTTGAAACTTTGCCCATGTTACACCTCCAGCATTGTAAAAATATATAAATATGTATGACAGATGATAATGAAAAGCATATTAAGTTTGAAAATCTGTATTTCAGCTGTCATAAGCATATGCACAAGCAGAAAATGTGCATAAAGCAGCAAACAGGACTTCAGTGAAGATGCAGATGTGTACTGTAGGCAACAGGGAACAGTGAAAGTTTGCCACAAACAGCAACAAGAACAGAAATCTGGGAGAAAAATATTCACAATCAACAGAAAACTTTCCAAACATTCAAAGTTTGCAGAGTTTTCCCTGCAGTTATGAGCAACCCCAACACAGAAACAGACTCACGCTGCAAGATTTACTATTCGTCGTTGTTCATGCGGATACAGCCAGAACCTGGCCTGAGCTATAACTGATCAGCTCTCTGCTGAAGCCAAGGTTCAGAGACTTCTCTAAAGATCATTTCAAAGTATGTAAGGGAACCCCGACACGTATGTGAGTGGGGTTTTTTAAAGTCAAAGTCAAATCAGTTTTATTTGGCAGCAGCTGCTGCCAGTGGTGTGTTCAGGATGAGATGGAAGGCAGCTTAAAACAAGGGCTGAAAACTGATAAAAGCAACAGGTGAGGCAGAGGTGGAGCTAATAGGATCAATACAATTGGGAGCATTAAAAAAGGAAAGGAGGAAACAAATAAATTCACTGGGGAATGGAAAAAGCTAACAAGTAAATACTATGCCTGTATGTATTCTTGCTCACTCCTAACACTCTTCAAACATGTCCACAACCAAGGTAAAGTTCAGATTTCTTAATGACCACTTTAAATTAAACTTGAAACCCAACTTGGGATGGAAATGAACCGATTCCCACCCAACCCAAGGGTTTTTGTAATTTTGTGCTAACAACTACTTAATGTATTCTATCAGGCGATTGTTTCCATTAACTGTTTTTACAAAAAGGAAAACAACCTCAAAGAGTTTGGTGCACTATGAAGCACAACCTGAATGATGCAGCACCTTTGCAAGAACTAAAGCATTTGTGTGCTTCAAAGACTTGCACTGAAACATTTAAGACCTATGCAAACCGAAAATAGGACAACTTTATTCTGTGCATAAGTTTTGAGAAACTCCTCATTTCTCTTTTATTTTGGTACAAAAATGGGAAATGGATGCAGTGATTCATTGAAACACGTGAAAACATTTATGTAAATACAGTATATAAGGTAAAAACAGAGTCTGTACGAGTCTAATGAGCTTGAAAGTCAATATTTGGTACGACCTTCATTCTTTAACACAGTCTGATCTCTCTTAGGCAGCTTTCTTGTCATTTCTTTAAGTAGTCTTCATTAATAGGCTTCTTGAAGGATATTCAAAGCTCTTCTTTGGATGTTTCTGCCTTTTTGTTTTGTTCTCTGCTTAATAATGCTGAGGTCCAGACTCTGGGGAGGCCAATCCATGACTGATAGAGTTCCACTGTGTGTTCTTCTATCCAGGTTTGCTTTTATTGCATTAGCAGTGTGTTTGTGATCTTTGTTATGATGCAAAATTAAGCCGTTGGCAGTCAGATGGCATTGCAAGGTGGATCAAAATTTAATGGTGTTTTTTCTGCGTTTATAATTCCATCAATTTTGACAAGATCTCCAACACCACTGGCCAAAATACTACCCCAAACCATGACAGAGCCTCCACTGTATTTAACAGGTGGTTGTAGACACTCACTTTATAGGATTGATGCTCAGTCCAATTTCTTCAGCCTTTTCTTTCTGTTTCTCTTCATTAAGAATGGCTGACAGCCACCCTTCCACTGAGACTATGTCTGATAAGGCTTCAGTGAACTGCAGATGAATCAACTGAAGGTACAGATGCATCTCTGCAGTCCTGTGTCAGGGTCTTTGCTGGATTTTATTCCTCTTGTTTCTTAAAAACACGACTTTCAGACACTGCTCATCTGCTGTAAATTGTTTTTTAAATCTGAAACTTGTTCTTTTGTCCTCCACTTTCACAACTTTTTCAAGGACTTACTGCAAACATTGTGGAGATAAGTTTTCAGCTAATGCCTCTTCGGGAATCATCATGAAAAAAATACTATTTTATTCCTGTCAAACTGTCTTATCTTTGGCATTTTTCATAGATTCAACTAAACAAGTGGAACAAGTTATCTGTTTTTGCAACAGGCTGCTACTAACAAATGGCCTAAAGATACAATTTAAATAGATTCTTTGCAAAGTTGTCTTTTATGTGCAGACACAACACTGGTTCATCCCTTGAGTTTGGTGCTTGAATGATTCATAGATCAGAGTATTAGGATATAAAAAAACCCAATTAAAACAGTTCTCTGAAAATGGTCAAGTACAAGGACTGGACTGAAAGTGAGTGAAAAAGTAACCAATGTCCAAAGAAAAACTCGAAAGACCTTCAGAAAGCCTGGAGACTATTGCTCTAGAGCACTTTGAAACATTAGAGAAAGCGAAATACAAAGAAATCAGGTGGCTCAAGATTTCGGTGCACTCCTTTATTTTGAAGACCTATTCATTAGAAATCTGTATTTAGGACTACTTGGGAACCAGGTAGACTGAAAAATGTTGACTGGAAACAACAAACCAGGGAATGGAAGCTTGCAAACAGAAAAGGTGATATCTGCTGACTGTATGTGCATGCAGGCACACCGGTGCTCGTTATGTCAGCTTTCATGGGGAGGAAACAAGAAGCAAAACCAGTGATCTGAGAATAGATCATTTATAAATATGCACTTCCTTGTGAACTGAAACTTCACTTTAGTCCAAAAGCTAGATGAACAAAACCTCTGAAAACTGTGAAGCTCATCTGTGAAAATGTATGTGAGAGAAGAGCAGCAGAGATGCCAGGGGACAAAAATCACACTGTTTGTGAGACCGTTAAGAGAAATGCGTCACATTGAACCCTGCCTACCCTAACCTGTGTCACTGACTTAAAAAAACACACATATAGATATACAGACACACTCACACACAACCACACACTCATACACACCTACACAAGCCACAGACGCATGTATTCACACACTTCACGATTGCCTGGAACACAGTGCACTGGGAGCTGCAGTGTATGCCATCATTCTGTCACTCCTCCGACTCTGAGCCACTTTCAGAACACCAAAAGCATTTCTGGTCCTGCACACGATGCCATATTAGAGCTATGCAATCTGATGTGGCCCCTAATCTTGAGGCGAACCCAACTGAGATTTATGCATTTGCAGCAAAGCTAACTAGGGTAACAGGAATATTCACCTCACGCGGACCGCACCCCCCCTCCCCCCCACCCGTGCAGAGAATACACCATCTTGAGACCAGTTCAGACATAATAAGAGCGATTTGGCAAATGATACTAACGATACAAAGAGCTTGTGCCAGTGATCACAGTTGAGGAGAGAGAAAGCACAGTTGTTTCCATCAACTTCTTTTTTAAACTCAGTTCACCTCTGTGATCTGTGGGGAAAATAAACTGAGTAATTTCAGCTATTCCGCTAACATCTGTTTGGCTGGCAAAAAAAATTATGCTGCAATCTGCAACACAACAATATGATGGGTAGAAAAGCTCTGCAAATAAACCACAAATATTTCTGTGCCTGTCAAATTAACATAACTCCACCAGCTCGCTCTTTTTTAAATGTCACATGTCTGTCTGATCCGGTCCAAATTTAGTCCATCTTTCCTGGAATAAACAGAGTACAGCCATGAAACCCAGTGTTTTAAAACACTCTTGCTATACGGCCCAACAGCTTTGATATTTGGTTAAAATGTAACAGGCTGTCACAAACACTTGAAATCATCCACGTTTTCAATCACGTTCTACACTGGATTAAGCGTCTATTTCATTTATGAATATCTAAGGTTTGATTCTGTCACACTGTTTGTGCTGCATGGCGACCTTCTTCCTGCAAGCCTGTGGCCAAAGAAAGCATGACTCAAAGCAAGAAGGATCTCCGTTAAAAGCTGCTGGTCGTCTGAGGAGATTGTGAAGGTGTTGATATGAGTGTAAATGGTTGTTTCTCTATGTGTCAGAGGCCATGCACTGGTCCAGTACCCACTGAGATGCTCCTGACCCTATCTGTGATAGAAAAAGGGAACTGAAGAGATGTCCTTTTACTTCTCAAGCTGATTAAGACATTTTTATCTAAAGGTCTTTTCAGCAACTTGAAAAGATGACTTTTAACCTCTCACTTTTCAGACAGATCTACCAATCATCCAAGTCAACCAGTCATTTTTTCAATAAGTCTTTTGCCATGTTGGGAAGTTTGATTGGTCTGCTGTGCTCTGGGATGGAGAGGAGAGGCCCAGACTGACACGAACTGCAATCATATTGTTAGCTCACAGTTCAGTAATCAGTTTTACACACACAACAGTTACTTAAAAATATAAACCTAAGTTTTAATTAGCCACTGAAGATGCATTTATGCTTTATAGCATTTATGGTTGGGTTTGGCTGTGAAAAGACGAGTGGAGCAGGATGCTCAGCGTTTGTCTTTGCAGCAGGAGACTCTGCAAAGTCATCTTTAAAATAACGACCAGGAGGGAAAAAAAGAAATGTCTACTTAGAGGCAAACTGATTTTATTGTAATTTAATGCTTCGCAGTGATAAGATTTAATACTTGGAGATAAAGAGATGGCAAGTTAATTCTTTAGAGTTTGGCTTTCAGGAGGTAGTGAGACAGTAATCATTTGAAATCGCACCCTGGCTTGTCAGCTCAAACTGCACTTAAACATTTACACACTGACAGCCTAAATGTTTGCTTAGGTGGTTACCCGGGTTGCAAACTTCATAACAACATAAACTACACATCGGGAGAAAAATTCAGCAACACACGCTTGCTTACCACAGAACGACTGAGTGATGAAAAGCGTGCAAAGGCAAAATCAACATCACAATGCGTGATGAATATTATAATTATTTGAATAATTCAGTAGGCTTGTTTGTTACTTTTCTTCAATCTTTTTCCTGCTGGGAGTCGTGATTAGTCGCTTTTGCATTTCTAATGAAAAACTGATTTTCACCTTGACTTGAGGTGGAATGTATTGTGATTCATGCTCGTGTGGGGCGGGCTCGACTTATTATTTGCCATTTGCTGCTTTTATGTATTGTACATGTTCTAATCTAAGTCAAACACAAACATTGGTCATGATCCAGATTTATACTCGATTACTTTTTGAGATGTTGAAATACGTGAAATAACTGTTTCAACTGCACAAACCTACCTGGTCTTCCACAAACACATTTCCCCTCAGTACAGTCTGCTTGTTTTGATTTTCACAACATATAAATACAAACTGATTCCAGCTAAAACTGAACTTTGTATGATTCCTTTTCTAATTAATTCATTTGAGGAATGAACAGATCCACAGGTAACTGAAGGCCTGTTGTTGTGTGATTATCTCCTATTTTATCTGTGTGAGCATACGTGTGTGTGTGCAAAGGTTTACCTGTGTCAGCAGCAGCCTCAGGGCCTGTTCTGCTTCCTTGCTGAGCTCCTTCACCCCCCTCCTCTCCACTCCCTCCATCACCTGGAGCAGGTCAGGCTCCCGCAGCACTGGTGTCCCGCTGTCCTGCAGCAGCTGCGGAGAACACAAGCACAGATGCAGAAACACATGTACACGTACGCATGCACGATCCTGCACAGATGTACATTACTGTGCAGTAAAAAAAACAAACGCTGCTCTAAAACCATTAACTTGATTATCATATTAAACCTCGGGGACATCAGTGTCAACAAGTGCACTGGAGAGGCAGCAAAAAGACAACCTCCAATAGGTGGTGGTGGCCACAGGCTGCTCCTGTCTTTGTCCCTCCTGACTGATTTTTATTTTGTTCCGCTTTTGTTAAAATTAAGAGTCTTTCATAAATAATGGCATGAATATTTTTTTTAATTATCATTCAAACACACCAAATAAGTATTTGCATTAACTTTGCATTGAAAATAAGTTCTCCTCAGTACACATGACTGATTGGTTGGCTCATAGTTTGGGACTTTTTCGGTTGCTTCTACCTTTCCATGTAATCCAATGATGTCTGGAAAAATGTGAGCAACACTGTTTCTTTTCCTTCTTAACAACCACTGTATGTTTAGGTTTGTGGACAGTGAATTTCAGACCAAGTGAAAAACAAGCTAAATATTTAAAGTGTTTAAACTCGTGTCACAGTGCTGCCTAACTCCATTAAATCTGCTTCCATTTTGTTTATTTGTGTTGGAAGGACAAAGTCACACGCTGTCCCAGATTTTTCACAAAATGCTTTAGGTCAGACATTTTTAATGCAGCGGGAGGCTCACAGGGCTCCAGCTGACCAGTAGTTCCAAGTAATCCCACAGTTCCAACCCCGAGCTGAATGAATAATAAATAAAGTGAGCTTACAGACATGGTAATGACTTTTCTTTTATTTTGATTCGCTGTATTGTGTCAGGATGGACTGCACTGTATTCACTTGGATGTGATCTAAATGCTTCTTTGAATACTTCTGCTATCAAATATTTATTACTTGGATTTGTATTTGTGTGTGTGTTTGTAAAGCATCTTACAAGTATGATGAATCTGAGAATGGCAGGGTGCAGAAGGCAGCTCTGTCCTGAGCTGAGCAGGCTGTGGAGGAGGAATCGACTCCATGGCTGACACACCACATGCTTGGCTGCTCCACACACACACACACACACACACACACACACACACACACACACACACACACACACACACACACACACACACACACACACACGCACACACGCCTTACTTAGATCCACTCAAGACAAACCTGTTGTTGCTGCACAGATATTGTCCGAATAAACAATGGCATGTAACCTTCACATATGCTATTTCAAGTTTAAGTTACAAAGTAAAAAAAAAACAACTCAAGACTTGCTGTAAATTCACTTACAGTTGCTTTCCACAGCTGTACATGTCATACTCATAAAACACTGCTGTTTCTCAAATCTCCTTCAAATATATACATTTGCAGTTTTTCATTTCTTTCTCTGTGGACGTGTGCACATTATCCTCACTCACTCCCTCTTTCCCCATCTCTCTGTTTGATACCTGTAGCGGGACTCTTTCTCTGAAGGAAGCCCAGCAGGGAGCTCAGACAGTTGACTGAGGCTCGCAACAGCAACTCGTGCTTCTGAGGAGAAAGAGACACATTGAGGTAAAACATGAGATTCGCAGAAGAAAAAAAAAGAAAAAGAAAAAATATCTCTCAGCTTTAAAATGTCAAATCGCTGCAAGCCAGGGAAAGAGCAGAATGTGAAACGTGTGCCTGTGTGCTCTCGCTCGGCAGAAATGGGCGCGATGGCAGCAACAGATGAATTGGGGGAAGAAACACAGATATCTGCTCTCCAACAGACGGAGATGCAGTCAGCAAAAGAAGGGGGGTAAGAAGGGAACACTAGAGAGAGTGACTGAGTGATGTTTTAATAATGCATGTCTCTCCCGCAGTGTCAGGGCTTACACTGAGCACTATGTAGTGTCCAAAAATACTGAAGTAGGCCACGGAGATATATAGATGACAGTGGAAAGTTGGACTATAATCCATAAGCAGCGAGGAGCAGAAAGCTGAAGAAAGGAGTCAAGAGGATGAGCTGGAGTGAGCGCGAGGGAGCTGAAGTGTGCAGAGGTACGAGAACGCTTAGATGAGAGGAGGGCAAATGAGGACAGGAAGATAAAAGGAGAGGTTAAAATGAGAGCTAAGAACAAGCAAGGAGAAAGGGAGAGCAGCGCAGAGTCGAAAAAAGTATGTGTGGGAGAGGGACTCTGGAGCTGCAGTGAGTCTTGCTGCTGCTGAATCGGAGCATCGAGAGGAAAGACAGCAAAAGGAGAGGAGGAGAGTGGGGAACTCATATCAGCTGCTGAATAGCAGACTACAGAGCACTGAACCATAGAACTGAAACTCAGTTCAGCACTACAGCTTCTTACAGAGAGAGGAAATGCTGCTAGTGTGGAACCAGAGGCTGGTATACTGCAGCACAGAAGAAGAAAAAACAAGTGCGGGCCTGACACAGAAACCACCCAACAGTTCCACATATACAATACAACAGAATAAAATTACTTTATTGTCCACATTAGTGGAAAAATTGTCTTTGGATCATCAAGTCAATCGATTCAAATCAAGCACACATTCATACATATAAACATGTGAACATTCAATTCCATTCAAAATACATCACATCATCTTATTCAGTATATTAATTGCTTTATGGCACAAATGATCCCTTATATACCTTTTTAATAGCTAGAGGCCTCCTATAACTCTCATCCTACAAGAAAAGCCTATAGAAAATATTCTTCATGATTTCTTTGACAAAGAAATCATCTGCTACTCTTTTGGGTTAGTCATACTTTAGACCGTTTGTTTCACCACCAACATGTAATAACAATGTAGAGACGGACGTGACTGCACTGGATCCGTGTGCAGTGCCGCAGTGCTAACTGTTAAATCAATCGGCATCTCATTTCCCCACACAACTGCGCTTGTGAAAGGCAGGTTCACTGTCATTATGTAAAGATTTTAAAGATTACCTTTGTGTTACTTCTGCTGTGGGATAAAGGGCAAGGGGAAGTGTCAAAGGAGCGATGGGGGGGAGGGGGTTTCATAACATGAGCATTTAAGTTGTCATTCATATATTCTTTATTGTATCCGGCGATAGATCGACACCGTTAACGCATTTGTGAAACCATGTGCGTGCACACTGGTGTTTTTATTCCATTTGCTGCATATGTGCATGCGATTTATAGAAGGCGTGCAGCTTTCTCCAGTTTTTCATTATGTACCTCTTGCTCACAAAGCCACCATTAAAGACACAGTTTTACAATTAAATGTCCTAGACCAGCTAGCTTAGTAACAATTGAGACAGCACACTGGGTACTGCAGCGCTCGAGCTTTCATTATAACACAGGGATTTACTGAACTAGCTTGTTATATTAATTCATACCCTCCATAAGCAAGAACTGGGAAATGCAACGCTGCAGTGAAAGTCTTTCTCTCTCGCGCACACACACACACACACACACACACACACACACACACACACACACACACACACACACACACACACACACACACACACACACACACACACACACACACACAAAACATAATTACTACTTTTTCAACCATTACTTCAAATTTACCCTAAATGGAAACCTACCCTGAAATGTATGACTTACATCATCAAGAATTATCCAGACTCCAGAAGCGAGGCAGATTTACACCCACACAACATGAGTAATATAGTAATCTTTTACCACTGCAGATTTTACATGTGCTTCATCACACGTCCCCTGCACTATATGGGGCTTTTGTCATTTTCTCTAACTTGTGCCTTCTTGTCTCCTCTGCCTTCTTTCCCGTGACCTGAAAATCAATCTCGGTGTGCCATCATGAAGGATGTCTCAACACCTAAAACGAATCAGCAGGAGAAAGGAATGAGGAGAGAAGAAGCTTTGCTGGAGAAGTTATGATCCAGGATATGACATGTGTATCCTATGTGGAAGTTTGTTTATGCTTGATGCAGGGAGGTGTGACAGGCAGCTGGAACACGGAGGAGGAGGATTCCACAGATAAGTACACCTTCATGCTAAACTACGGGGAAAAAAGTCTGACATCTGCACGTTACTGACACACTGAGCTGGTCTGTGCACGAAGGAAAGATGGAGGAAATGATGTGCAAGGAGGTTTAGTAAGGAAAGGAAACAAGGATGTACAAGGCAAGCAATAAGAAGGGGGCCGGTGTTGGTCTCTTGTTATCACTGATTACAACAGATGATAACAGCCTTTAGAGCGTGCCAGCAGGTAGGGGAGGGTAACGGCCTAAAGGCAATATGCATGAGCCTGATAATAGCCATTCAGCAGGCTGATAACAGGCAAACTGGATATACAGACAGACAGAGGACAGCTTATAACAGGCAGATATTATTCAATCCCTGCAATCAAGCAAGATGGCATACGACATGTTTTCCCAGTTGATTTAAAATGCAGAATATAATCCATGGAGTCAAACCCAGGAGAAAGCCACAACTCCAAACCGCTGAACCACAAGGGAGCGTGATACAGAAGACATAGGTAATATATCTAACTATATAGTGAAAGTTTTAAAGTAGTAGAAAGCTGTTAATTCTGGAAACTGATTGGATTACTTCCATCAAGAAGGCTATGTGATTGGCTTGGTTTGGTCTGTTTGTTTGTCTCTTTGTTAGCAGGTTTGCTCAAAAAGTTGTGACACATTTGCAGGCAAATTTTACCACACCACCTCTAGGCTAAAGGGATTAAAATGATTTACACTCTGGATCCAGATCCAGGAATTTTGGGAGGAATTCTTTAACAATGGCAAAATTAAACGTTTGGCCAAAAACCTGTGAATCACTGTCATAATGTTCTCAAGAAAATGTTACAAACTGAACCGGATCCAGATAGCTTTTTGTACCCATACACTCAAATCACCATATCAATACAAACCTACTCATATTCAAACATGCTAATACCTGCAGAAGGAGTCCACTGAGAGCAATTGAGAGGCACTGCGCCCCTCTGGAGCCAAGTGGGTACAAAGCACCGTCTTCAACCCCAAGAGGTCTGAGCCCAACCAAGCCAGGACCAGAAGTCAGACACACAACTTCCGATGCCAGGTCAGTATCAAGCAGAGCCTGCAGCAGCCTCAGGTAGCTGACTGGGAAGAGGGAGATAGAGGAAAATTGTAAATGTCTGAAAAAGCAGAGCAAATAAAGAGAATGATGGAATGTCTAAGCAAAGGAGGGTGAAAGAAAGAGAGAAGGAAAATAAATGTGGAAGGCAAGGCCACAGAAGAAAGAGGTCCACAGCACAACAGAAAGCAGCGAGTGTGTGAGTAAAAACTGAAAAAGATGGTAACAATCATGGAGCAGAGGGTGCAAGAGTACAGCTGAAAGGAACTGAGAGCAATTTTTTTATAAGAGACGTGAGAGAAAGAGAGGGCAAGAAGTTAAAGATGTCAGTGCCAAGTACATAGAGAGAGAGTGCAAGGCAGAACGAAGTGAAGGAAACTGAAGGAAGTTCAGCGAGACCCAAGTAGTGATGGAGAAAAAGCGAACAACAGGGGTAAAAAGACTCCTAAAACACAGTGGAATCCAAACTTAGTGCTGCCAGCCATCTGAATCCCACTTAATGCCATGTACACTGAGATTAGAGCCCTGTGAGGGAGAGAGGACTCAATTAGTGGCAGAAGAAAAGAGGGAGGAGAGACAGGCCAAAGAGATAGAGAGAAACGGGAAGAGTTGGAAATATACGGGCAGGCTGGGAAGAAGCATAGGGGAGATAAAAATTGAGAGAAAGACAGAGAAAGGACGCTGAGTGACTAGAAAGAGAGAGAGGCAGGCAGAGGGAGGGAGCCAATACATCACAGCAACTCTGACAGGCCACTTATCCAGCTGACAGACAGAGATGCAGGAGCAGCAGGGATGATCTGTCTCCCAGTGCAGCAGTGGGATTGGGGCCACTTAATATAATGAAAGTGTGTGAAATGCATGGTTTGGTTAGCTCCACTGAGGATAACACATTGACTTTACGTATGTACATGTAAACCAAGCAAAGGTGGACCCCATTAGTACCCTCTGGTTTGCACAGTATATGGACAGATGTTACATTAATCAGGGATGCCTAATGCTACTCATATGAACACAGGTATCTTGGTCTTATGGACCTCCCGATGTTTTCATAATTGCGTTGGACAGGGAAACCGAGTAGCACAAAATTCTGGAACAGATGACTCAAGACACAAATCTGGAAGAATAAAAGCAAATTGAGGAAAATAGAAAAACACCAGCCAACCACAAATGCAGAATTTTCAGCCAAGTTTCTTTTGTATTCTTGGGTCACACACTGTTGCTATAATTTCAGCACTAATGAACTGTTTTGCCGCCGGCTGTCTGCATGGGATGAAGACTTGTAAAAACAATCAGTAAAATTTGGTCTCTTACTCAGCAGGAGACTGTCTGTGTTTCTCTTCTGAGTAAGGAGTCGCTGCACAGCTGTGTCCAGACTCCAAGTGATGCTCTTACGGACCTTAAATAATAGAAAATGAGAGAGAGAGGGTAGAAAATAAGAGAGAGAGGGGAGGAATCAGGAATATAACAAGATTAGGACTGAAATCTTTGTGAGTTAAAATGCATTATTATCCCTGCAGTGCCGGCTGAAAGCAAAGAAGAAAGCGTGTTATTTTGTACCACGGCCTCACTGAGATATGCATCAAGCAAATCCAATTTCTGTTTTGCATTCTGCCCCTATATCTCAATCTATACCCTACTTTACATTATGCTGTGTCTTGCCCTTGACTGTATGAAGTTGTATCGTGAAGTTGTGATAAGAGCAGAGCTGAGCTGTTGTGTGTACCTGAGTGGAGTGAACACGCTGCAAGGTAATGAGGGAGGACAGGAGTAGATGGCAGCAGCACAGCAGGGCCAAAGGAGGACAGGCTGATGGAGAGAGGGATGTGGCAGAGGAAGAGGAGGAGGAGGAAGAGGAGAAGACTGTCTGCAGCTGGTCCATCAGCCCGCTGTTAGAGAGCAGCATGGAGACAGCTGGGAAAGAAAAGGAACAGTGTCATCACACTTTAATGGGATGTGTGCTTCTGTTTCACTACGCTGTGCGTGGGTTTTGATAGCAGCTGGTCCTTATGACTGCAGAGTGACGTGCTGCAGCAACAGACCCACAACAATGCAAACACCTGTGAGGTCTTTGTAACATTACTAAGTGAAAATAGGTTAAACTATACTGTTCTCTATTCATAAACACTGATATTGCTGTTTTACCATATACATGTGGGCAGGCTGAATAATTTAAACAATGTGATAATAGAACGATATGACACAAGGGCAACAAGATGCAAACAAAGCATCACCTCCAAGTGCTAAAAAAATCCCCCCAAATGAAACAATCTTAAAGTAATCATATGTTCTTTTCGCTTTGAAACAGAGTAATGTGTTCCTTCTCCTTTGCACCATCACTGAAATAGTGTCTAGCCTGAGGCTGAAACAGGTAGCTGTAAACTGATCACTAGTGATAATGAAGGCTGAATACATAGAGAGGCTGCAGGAGAAGCTGCAAAGTAGAGCGCCACAATTAATCGAACTTTAATCCCAATTTTGTCTTCCCATAATTAAATGAGCATGATCGAGCGATACTGAAAAAGCGCACTTCGCCAATAGAATGCAAAGCAAAATTAAGCGCTCCCTAAATCACGTGCCTGCATGTGCCAGTTTCCTGGAATAACACTACACCAAAAGATACACATGAATATGCAACAAAACTCAAATGTCTGGCAGAGCAGAGAGTGAAGGGCTTGTCTCTAGAATCTCTAGATCAGGTGTGGGGGAACTCCAGGCCTCAAGGGCCGGTGTCCTGCAGGTTTTAGATGTGTACTTGATCCAACACAACTGATTTAAATGGCTAAATTACCTCCTCAACATGTCTTGAAGTTCTTTAGAACTAATCATGTGATTCAGGTGTTGACCCAGGGGGATGTCTAAAACCTGCAGGACAGAACTTATTCAACTGAACTGTCCGAAAAAATACTACAGACTCAAATCGTTAGATTTTTATTTGTAAAACACCAAATCACAACAACAGTGACCTTAAAGCACTTTATATTGTAAGGTAAGAACTCTAGAATAAGAAAGAGAAAACCCAGCAATCAGAAACCCCTTATGAGCAAGCACTTGGCGATAGTGGGAAGGAAAATCTCCCTTTTAACAGGAAGAAACCTCCAACAGAACCAGATAAAGGGAAGGGCAGTCATCTACTGCAAAAAAACTGCAGTATATTGAGGCATGAAACCTAAGAAAGCTACATCGTGGTTGCTAACGTAAGTCATCCAACATGAATTCAGGCATCCATAAAAGTGCAGCTGCGCATGCATCCAGCTCACAAAGACGCACTGAAATCACAAATGCAATCGCACTCCACGTGCAGTAAAGACAGTGAATTACGAACACTTCAGGAAAATGGTCAACACACCGGACAAAAGATATGTCACCCCCTCGCACAATTATTCCAAAGTGGCAACACCTGTGCTGTATGCAAACCTTGGAGGGAAAATAAAGCCGTCGAGTACTTTGCTAGGGGTTTTATTGACAACTGTTAAGTCTAATTGTTGAATGTTGCCATTGTGTTTCTTAAATTTGTACAGTCTTAGTTTAAGCAGTAGGATCAAAGCCATCCCTTTGATCCTGACCACCTTTCCAGCCACTCTGTGCTGGGGGAGGTTTTATTGTAGATACATCCTATCTGAAAGATCTGTTTCTTTTGATGTAGTAATGGATCGATCGACTGTCTTGTTTTCTTCATGATGAATAAGTCTCTAGAATTAGCGGGGTTTGTGGAAACACAGACCCAACAACAACCTTTTTATTTTGCTTCTAGAGATGCACTTAGACCAGGTGAACAAACACCTTATTTGTCTGCAAAGATGAATTTACGGATTAATTAACAGGAACAGAACACAAAATAAAGGTGCCCTCTTGCTCTGCAGGGCATTTTCTTTTTAAATCTATTTTACTTTTTTCAAAGAGGTGCACTGTATTTAGGTGAATGAGGACAAATTTTATTTTGATGCAAAGATCTGTACATATATGGAAACGTAATATCAGCGTTCGGTTTACGTGAAAGTGCAATAAAAACACATTTATCACTAAAATCAATGAATAATCGGACAAATAATGTGGATCTCCGTACTGATGAAAATAATTGTTGTCCATAATCACGGAGCCTTACTGCAAATTAATACCACTGACATTATTAGCTTTGCTTCCCAATGGTAACCCTTCTGTCTGACCTCCAAGTTAACCAGAGAAGTTGGTGTACTGGTTAGCACTGTTGCCTCACAGAAGGCATATTTCTGGGTCAAACCACAGTTGGAGTCTTTCTGTGTTCCTGCGTGGGTTCTCTCCAGCCACTCCGGTTTCCTCCCACAGTCCACACATACAGTATGCATGCTAAGTTAATTTGCGATCCTAAATTGGCCATAGATGTGAGGTGGATAAAGTGCTTTAATTGTAAAAAATAGAGCAATGTTTGAGTAAAATGAGACTTATAGAATAAACACTTTGAGCACTCAGCATGACTAGAAAAGAATACCCTGTAACTGATCAAATAAATGTCTGTGATAAGCGCAGTGTAACAGGTCTGAAGGCATACTTTTGTCTGTTGTGAAAAATATTCAAGTATTAATTTCTCAAGCTCTTTAGTACCTGATACTTTTGTGTTCTGGCTCATTGACTGATTGAGCGACTTTGGTTTTAAAGAGAGATTTCTAAAAATAAAAGCTTTAGTGAAACTCTCTTGGAAAAACCCCCTTATGTTATCATACATCTTCCAGCTGCACCTAATTACTGATTTTGTTCGTCTATATATGGATTTATGTGAGATTTCTTACCTTAGAAACCTACATGTTGCCGTGGCGGTAAGTGCTATTTGTGTTTGGACCTGTGTGTTACAGGTATTTAGCTGTAGCAAGGCGACGACACGAGTCTGCCAGTCATTGCTTTTGTGCAAATGTGCGACAAGCTCACAGACTTGACACCGTAACAAAAGACAAGAGCCAAAGACAATGTCCACGACCGAGCCAAAGCCTGTGTACCATTTGTAGTGCAGGTGTGAGCTTTTACGGTTATTATTTGCTTTGTGCCTCAGTACAACGTGCATCAAGGTCAGCCTCTCGCTTCTCTCAAACAGGAGAGTGGGGAGCGAAATGAAAAGACAGCAAGAGTCGAGAGAAACCTTCTGAGACAGAGGGTGAAGAGGCTGCGTGTGTGAAAGGTGTGACGTTAAGAGAAGGAGTGAATAAAAGGCACAGAGACCATGCAGAGTGTAACTAAAAGTGGCAGTAAGAACGTGTCTAACCTCTGTCAGTGCAGTGTGCAGGGGACAGGCTCAGGCAGCAGTACAGGTAGCTGATGGCAGGCAGCAGGCTCTCTGTTTTTATAGGCTTCAACCTCCCTGCTATGTTACTCACTGACTCACACACACACACACACACACACACACACACACACACACACACACACATAAACACACGGGCATTATTTCTGGGAAATATACCTTTACTGCACAGCTGACCCTAAATGTAATGTAAAATATAGTCGAGTATCCAACAATTTTCTCACTCTTTCATCTATGATTTTATCTGCGGTGCTCTCAAGGATTTTATACAGGGGCATTCAAATGTGATGTAGCAGATCAAATGTAACATTGTGGGCTTTGTCATTTATTGCATGTCGTGGTGCGTCAATAACAGTGAAAATGCCTGATCAAAACATTCATGATGCCAAAAACATTGCAATATATAGGGGTTTAGTATAGCAATATATCATTATTAAAGAACAACAAGACAAGATCCAAGAGTAACAGTTATCTTAAAGATCATGATAGGATATTTTTTAAATAAAAAAAGAAAGTGTGCTTGCAATACTCTAAAGAAACCATAGGGTTACTAGCACCCTTATTTGAGAAACGCTGCAAAAGACAGTGGGCTGAAATATACAACTTACAACTGAGGATGAGGCTCCAAATATGCAGTAAAAAGAAAAACGTGGTAAGCCACAGAGGGATGAGTGTTGCTGACATAAAGACGAAAAGCAAAGCAAATTAGACCCTTGTAACAGGCATGGAGTTATGAGTTACCGTCTAGTAAAGTTCAGTGCAGCATTTTGATCTGCAGATCAGCAGAAAACGCTCCTCTGAGTATGTTTGTGAGGATGGTATTAAATCAAAGGTGAGTGAGGAGTAATTGAAATACAGATGAATGCAGAAGAGGAAACAAACACGACAACATTGTCTCTCTCGCTAGATAATTGTGTTGCTGTGTAGTAAGATGGCATGCCGGCGACGCTGTAAGAAAGGGAGATGCAGTCTCTGTGGATGACTGAGAGAGCGAGCTGACTTGTTTGCCTGCTGTCGGAGCTTTTCTTGGTATCACTGTAAGCGAAACTGTTTGCTGTAGCGATCATGTTGCTAAATCTGCCTCTTAACATAGGGGGCTTGAGCGGTTATTTGGATATTTTAGATAAATGCAGAGAGAGAGAGCTGTGCTCAGCGTGACATGTCAGCAGCACCTTGGGGCCTCACCATGGTATAGCAGTTTGAAGTGCACTCCTTCCATATTACTGTAATGGGGAGATGAAGGTGGATCATTGGCCTGCGTCACACAAAGCAGCTTCAGCACCAGAGGGAGTGAGTTCACTGCTCCATAAAAACAGACACAAACAAAAACAAACCAGAAAAAAGAAAAGGTAAGACAGAGGATGGAGTGTGACAGAGCGAGAGACGAGAATGACAATGAATTAGCATTTTCTCTCAAGTCATTACTTTAGTCTGGAACCTGTTGTGCACATCATTTGTCAACAAAGCCAACACAGAGGATGTGGTCCAAACATGCACTCTATAGGATGAAGGATTTCTTGCATTCACTTGTGGTTTTTATGAAGTTTGGTTTCCCTAAGAGGGATTTCTGGAGCTAGCACAAGTCATCGTGAAGAGAAAGGAACCGGGAGGAAATGACCACATCTTACTCAGAATGATTAAAAATGACCACACACACACTTTAGAAACCAATATTAGGTGTCTAGATATAGCTAGGATAAATGGTGGCGTAAGAGGGTGGAGAAAAAGGACCAGAGGGGACAGGAGACAAAGGGCAAGGGGACTTTAACTGGAAAGAAACTTCAGGCTGAACAGTCATCTACATTCCCCTTTCACTGCTGTATTGCATAACATTAAAATATCTCCCCTTTGGGATGCCGCCGCACTGAAGCTAATATAAAGTATATATTAATGCAAATTACAGTGGGCTGAATTGGAACATGTGGAGGGATAACAGGCTGTAATTCCCTCAGGGCCCGGGATGAGCAGAAAGCAGGCAGAGGCTAACCACAGCAACAGTTTCTGAATCCCCAGCTGGCACGCTGCTGTTGTGCCCTTCAGCTGTGCTCATTAACCTGGGCAAGTACACAGACGTAATAACACCATACGGCAGACACCTATAACAAAAAAATACATTATTTGCACATTTGCATTCTTTTGTTCTTTTTTTCATTGTTACAAACCTTCAATTTCAGCATTTATGTCATGGTTTTATGGTTCTAATAAAGATACAGCAGCCTTCTGAAAACAAGTGAGGCCCGGATGCTAGTTTAGGCAGTCCACTCAAGCTAATTTATACCCGTGTGACATGCTACACTCTCCTCAAATTCTGTTTAAGATGTAAATGTCTCATCTCTCATCTCAGTGTCTGCACTGCTGCCTGCAGTTTGACCCCTCCACCACCCCTGCATCCACCTGCAGGTTCCAGCAGGAGATTTTTTTTTAACTATTTACTGTGTTTCACCAGGAAGATAACAGAGATCAAATCTCTTTCACCAGAGATCTAGCCAAGGCAGCAGTCATACAAGCTCATAACATATCAAAATATGCAACACACGCTCTATGCTTTCGATGAGCTCCCAGCGCAGAGCCCAACATGCAGCTATATTAAAAATTCAAATGTGAACTGATCGAGTGAAATGGTAATAACGACCAATTCTACATATATAACTGTTTAATGTAAATTAAGTCAACAGAGAAGAGCCAAAAACACGTTTTTCCTAAATTTCCTTTGTTGGCTCCACAAGCAAATCCAAAAGCTAACGAATGGCTGTACACATCCATCATAAAATGCACAAATTCAGAGATGAAATAAACATGTTTACAGCCTGGTAAACAAAATGTTGTAGCTGGTATAGCTAATGAATGTTCAGACATTGCCAGCTTTAGCCAGTCACTGTCTACTGTCCTTTAACTCCACAAACTGTAGTCAGTGAAGTGGACCTCTCCACCGTGTTTTTGGTTCGCTTTGGAGTATTTTTAATACAATAATCTGACAAATAATTTGAACTGAAGCCAGTTACAGTTCATCCAAGAGGTTTATATGGCAGTTTTGGTGAGGGATTTGTAGTTTTAAATAATCTGGTATCTGTGGCTATGCTAGCATTATCTGATTAGCATTCCAGAGAGTTAAGGTGGCTCCCACCATAAGACTTCAACCTGAAGAGTGCACAAACTGATGGGTGGCATCATGATGGCTACGTCCATCTACTAAATACAGTCTATGAGCAAAACAAGTGAAGTGAAATTGTCTGACCTAATCTGACTGTGTCCAGTTACACCCCAGTTTATGGTATCTCACCTTCCACTGCCTGGTCGAGGAATTCATTTTACGAGGTTTTTTCCTTCCAGCATTAATCAGAGGCGACGGAGACTTTTTCTTGCCATTTTAATCCAATTCAAAACCAACCATATTTTAGGAGGCTTTGTTATTCCAGTTCACTTAAAATGAGATTTATATGGCAGGTTGGTTATAAGAAATAGCACTGCACTTAAACTGAGCACTGTGTCCAGCTGCTGTTAAGTCATATTTTAGGATATACCAAGCCTCATTCGACTGCCACAAATTTTTCTTTAAATAAATTCAAGTCAATATAATCTTTGTGCCCATGTTTGCTCTGCAATAAATGTTCTTATCTGAACAGCTGTGCTTTTCTGCAAATGTACTAATTTGAAAAAGAAGAAAAAACACAATTATCATTAAACAGCTCTTCTGCTATCTCTGAATGTCACTATAACAATCGTTTAAAGCAGAAAGAAAATGCTGCCAGAGAAAATGGACTCGCAAACGTAAATCAATCATATTTGAGAATAATTAGCCTAAGTGCTTTCCATTATATCGCACAAGACATTGTGCCAAACGCTCCAATTAATCCGTGTACATTACTTAATAGATGTTTTATTATGGTATATGCCAACTGTTATTTTTAACCCCCAGTAAAACATCTTGGCACGCTCACGTCACGGTTATGGAGCAAAAGATGAATTGATTGTGAAAGTTGTTTTTCTTTAAACAAAATACAAATGCATTTTTAATATATTACTATTCTACTAGGTTCCATTAGTTTTTGATTATTTATGCCAGAAGAACTAACAACATCTGCAAACACGAAGACGCATAAACTTGCTAAATTTCCCTAATTTAATTCAATTAAATTTGGTATCCTAGATACAGAAAAGCTCACCAATCAACAGCATGTAATCCTTCTTCGTTTGAGCTGTGGTGAAAAGCCTGAGTAATAAACTGTGTTAATAACTGTGGAGAGACAATAAATCAAAAATAGCTCTTTTTAAATGAAAATCTTTTTTCTTTTCAAGTCAAAATGATGAGAAGGGCATCTCAAACCAAACAGCTCAGGTGTGGCTGCTGCTGCTTCACTTGGATAAATCTTCCAGTGTCTGCTGTGTGGGGAGAAAAAAAACCCGACATGCGTTTGATCTATTATGTCTCACTGTGTGGGAGCCCACTACCTCACCCTGCAGGTGGATGTGTTCCTGTGTACTGTGTGGATGAGCTTGTGCTGAGTGGGTTTGAAACAGCTGAAACTTTTATTTGCTACAAAATGTTTTCATTTGGATGACTAAGAAAGACGAATAAAACAGTGTCCCACATGGTGAAACTCAAACTCTGGGGGCCGAGCTGCAACGTTTACCTCTATACATCGACTGTAATTAACCGTATCCGTGACTTAATGAGACATAAGTGAGCATGAAGCCAAATCAGCTGGCATTAATGTCGATGCGCAACGCTGAGTGGTGAATTCATTCATTCAGAATGGTGAATCACTTTATGTGTGAGAAAATTAATCTATTAGTATAGTGCTGTGTTTTGTAACCACAGAGTCATAATTATTAACACAGTTATTAAGGCATTAGCGCTCATCCCTAAATTCGGGATCAAGGTTTAAAAAACAGAGCTGAGGACACATTTTCGGTGGAAGTACACACAGAGTCTGAAAGTTGTCTGAGAGGTCACGTTGTAAAGTGAAAATTAATTTATCAATATACTTTGAGTTAAAAAAAAAGACAGTAATGTGCAAAAGTCTTGATCCACCCCTCATTTCTAAATAAGTACATATATTAGAAATTATACTTATCTATCACAAATCTATCACATGGTACTTAAAAACCTCTACTTTCTTTATATTTTGCCATTTTTGGAAAAAAGGAAATAGACACAGGAATTTATTGAAACGTGCAAACATACATGGAAATACAGAATATAATAAAGTCTATATTTGGCATGAGCACCTTTATTCTTTGACACAGTCTGGACTCTCTTAGGCAGCTTTCTTGTCATTTCTTTAAGCAGTCTTCAGGAATAGTTGCTTCTTTGGATGTTGGCTGCCTTTTGTTCTGCTCTCTGCTTCAATAATGTTGCGGTCTGGGCTCTGGGAAGGAAAATCCATAACTGATAGTGTTCCACTGTGTGGTTTTTATCCTATCCAGGTATGCTTTTACTGCATTGGCAGTACGTTTGGGATCATTTATTATCGCTGAAAAACGAAGCCGTTGCCAATCAGATGCTTTCCAGATGGTACTGCACTATTCTGCATTCATAATTCTATAAATCTTGACCAGATCACCAGCAACACTGTATGAAATGCAGCCCCAAATCACGTCCGAGCCTCCACCCTGTTTTACAGATGGCTGTAGACACTCACCATTGCACCTCTCTTGTAACTGCTGTACAGACGGATGATGATTTGTACCATAAATTTTACTTTGGATTCATCACTACATCAGACCAGTCACCACTGATTTTCAGTCCAGTTCTTGTGTACATGGGCATATCTCAGCTTCTGTGCCTGTTTACCTTCACTATGAATAGCTTCTTGATGGCCACCAGGCTCAGGATTTGTTAGCTGTTCGTCAGACAAGATTAAACACTAGTGAGGACAGAGCCTTTCAGTCTGTGGCACCAAGGCTTTAGAACAGTCTCCCACTAAACTACATTTAGCCAATTCTGTGGACTCTTTTCAGAACCTTTTTTATTCAACAAGGCTGTTTAGATTCTTATTGCTATAACAGATTTTCTTAAAATTACCTATTTCTTAAAATTTACCTTTATTTTATTTTGTGCCTTAACTTCATTTTATATTAGCTCTGTTAGATGAATCATCTGAAGGATCAGATAAATCTCTCAGGTGCTCTGCCAGGACTTTTCCTCTTTCTAAAGGACATACCTTTCAGATACTGCTTACCTACTGCGGATAGTTTTTTAGGTCTGCCACTTCTTCCTTTCCTCCATTTGTCCATTTTCCTCATTTTTCTCAAGGACACACTGCACACTATGCTGAGATATTGTTAGGGTCTGGGCAGGCTGTTTTCCCCTCTGTTTTCTCCTTCTGTCTCTCTTTGTTCTCTCAGACAGAGAGGTGGGCTTTACCTGTGTCTCCACCCACAGGCGAAGCCGCCACTCACGCACTTGCGCCCATTGCCTCATTACGGTACGTAAGGACCGGCTGAGGCAGTTGTTCTCTCAAAATTGGATCTTCCAGTTTAGTTTTTGCTGTTGTGTTTTCTGCTCAGTAATTTTCTGAGTTCGTTGTTCGTTTCCTGGTGAAGCTACTTGTGCTCTCTTGAGGAGTCTAAAGATCACAGCTGGCCATTTTCCTCTTCCACTCTAAGAGTCAGTCAGCCCCTACCTGCCCACTCTCCATTAAGCTTTCTTCGCCTACCCTGGATTTCAGTCTGCCCACCTGCTACTCCTCCACGACTCAAACACAGAATCTAACAAGTGAGATCTCAGAGTTGAATAATCCTTGCACATCTCTATTGCTGCTACCTTCACTAACTACCAGTCTCCCTCTCTGCAGACCCTCTCTGGGCTCATCTGACAGAAACACTAGCTGCCTAATTGCTCATCTGCCTGTTGTTAACTTAATTCAGTCTCTAAATAAACCTTATAAGCCTTTTATTGTTGGTCTACATCTGCTCCCAGTGTCTAGTAATTGCAATACCATACCAGATACACTAAGTTTTTAGCTAGCAGCTCTTTGGTAATCAACTTGGTGGCAGAAAAACACTATTTTACGCTAACTGTGTTAGCTTTGGCATTTTTCATAGTCAACTAAAGAAATGCAAACACTGTGGCTTTATAGCAGGCTTCTAATAATGAAGTGCCAAAAGATGCAACTGAGAAGTGGCTCTTTGCTAGGTTGTCTGTTATGTATAGACAGACCACTGGTTCATCCCTTGAGTTACAGTAGGTACTTTTTTCTGCTTGAATGATGAATGACAAACAAACAAGCATCCCTGAAAATGTTCAGGTAGTCTGACTCGTCGGCAGCAAGAAAGCAAGAAAGACAGCAAGAAATGAGGAGTGGTTTGAGACTTTTGCACAGCACACTACACGCTGACTGTTTGTGTACATACACCTTTAAATATGTATTAATAAAATAATGAATGTCTCTGCACACAGATACAATCAGCTGTTCCAACAGACAGGACACCGTTCACAGCAGAGCCTACTTAAAAGCTGTTGTGCTATAAAAACAATTGGAGTCACACATAATATGCTAAATGCTTTCCCTGATTGAGGCACATTAACTTTAAATGAAAGACTCCATTACTGCTTCATCGCTGCACGGCGAGTGCGCGAAGCTGCCGCCAGAGGTTTTATGCTGTGCGGTTTATCTCTGTATTTCCCAGAGAGAGCTCGCAGAAGTTTGAATTAAAACTGCTCTCTCAATTTTTTTAATCAGCTCTCCATGAAGCTGATAAAAATGTTACCTGGTACATTTTGGGGGAAAAAAGAAAAAGAAAAAAATTAAAGTGAATTTTGTTTCATCTTTTCTATTCTGGTGCATCTATTCTCATTAATTTAAATACAATAGAGCCACAGTTACGCTGATTCCTGTACAGATTATTTTGCTTTGAAGATGCTAGAGGTGTTACAATATAAGCTCTGTGTTTCTTACCCTGTGCAGCGTATTCCTGTTCAAACCCATGGTCTGTGTTCACCACACTGACCCGCTGTAGGGCCTGGAGCAAGGCTGGTCTTAGCTTTGTACACAGGTTTATGTTGTAGCCTCTTTGACCTCCCAGAAGAACTTCTAGTACACCCAACACTCGCTCAGCTAGAGGAGCCTCTCTGGTGCAAACCATGTCCTGTGGTCAATTAAAAAAGTCACAACAAAGAAGGCACATCCATTTAGAATATCTCTTGGTAACAGTATTATCCCAAAGCAGTAAAGAGAATCAGTTGAATGAAGACAATTGTAGCCTAAAGAGGAATTACATATGGCACCATGGCTCTTTCTGGGACCTCCCCACCCTTTCATGTGCATACATGAGAGCAGCAGCGAGACCCCGATACAGAACAGAGCAGACATCGGTGACTACAAATATGAAACTGATTAAGTCAGGCACAGCATGAAAAGGAGGATCTGTGGTGGAGGTGACTGGTACAGTGGCTTGTGTGGGCAGCAACTGTGGGCAGGTTAAAGAAGTTTAACCAGCATGTCCTATATGAGATCTGCAAGCTGGATATTTAGGAGGGTATGACGTGGGGCTGGCACGGAGAATTTACTCCATGCTCGATTCAAATTTTTATTCCAAACAGCTCCCTTTACAATGCAGCATTCAGCTGCATAAAAATGTGTTCATTTGAATATAGCAAAGTCATTAACTCTGAACTCTTATTCAAGGTCTCTGGCTCTCACCAGGAGGGTCAGTATGACAGCTGGGTACTTCTCCATCACAGACAGCAGCTCCATGGTTTCTGTGTCTGTCTTCTGATCCGACCTCTCATCAGCACGGCTTTCTTTCTCCTCCTGTGTGTCTGCCTGTAAGACCAGATGAAACCCAGCCACCTTTTCATCAACTCTGACTTACCAGAGTTGAAGGGAATTCAGGAAAACACACCCCAATGTGTCTCTAAGACTTGCTCTGTCAGAGTGAAACTAATTAGTGAAAGTTGCCAGAGTGAAACAAGCAAATTGAGTTCAGTAAAATCACTGAATTATTCAGAAATACTTGCTGGGATACAGTTTAAGCAGATGTCTCATTACCGGGGTAGGCCCTGTGTTTGTGTCCTGTTCCTTGGTCAACCACAGCTCCAAGACCAGGGCGGCAAATTTCTCTGCCAGCTCTGGGTATCGACACATGAAGTGGATCAGCGCAGGATGGTGAAAGTAGAGTGAAGAGAAGCTTTGGCAGGAGGAGAGTGCCTTGCTGATGCAATTCAAAGAAGCCTTGAATAACATGGTGAAGAAAGATCGATGAAGTCAAAGTACTCTCTTTGAGTTGAGTGTACACATCCAAGTTAAAAACTTGCAATTTTGAAAATAATTTTCTTCACAATCCGGAGGAGGATCTCTTTTGAAACCCTACTGAGGCAGAGCCCTTAGACAGAGGAGCAACTCTTCTGTAATCTATTTTTATTCACAGTCAATGTAAGGTATATAATATTGAGTAGTCTCAGAGAGGCCGCGTAATACTCTGTGAAATAAAGAAGGGCGCATTTTTCATGTTTTTTTCTTCTGTGATGCTCAACTATAGTTAAAATTCTTTGCTGGTGAATTCTCTACAGCACAATATAGATTTTGTATCAAGAGATGAACATGAGCAGTCAAGCTCTGACTCTAAGTATTTCTAAGCCTGTTAAAAAATGGTTTCCATATTCAATCATGAAAAAAAAAAAAAAAGAAGCATCGGCTCCGTACGCGCCACTCTTTCGTCTGTGGACGGGGAAAAAAAAAACTGAACACGTTCAAAATGATGAGATCCTGACACATTAATATGGCATTGCTTGTCAGTACACCTATCTCAACCTTCAATCTGTTTCATATTGTTAGACTGATTTACTGAACACAAAATTTTAAAAAAAAAATTCTCAAACCGAGGCAGACGTGTCTTCGCTGTCAGCGTGTTTTGGCATTAAAAGTGATAAAGGTTAAAAAAAGGAAAAGAAAAGTTAAAAATACTGGAGCCTTAAGGCACCATAATAGCAGAGAAGCCTGAAATCTAGGTAAAGTTTAAACTTTACTTCCACGGTGACGCTGTACTGTAAGTAGTGACTGCTTTGAAAGTTTTCAAAGTTACTGTGTGTGTTTTGATTTTGGCTCAGAGTTACCCCATCGAGTGAGGGGCTCTTGTCCTGTGTGAGTGCCAGCAGGTAGAGGGCAGAGCGGAGCACAGAGTGAGGCGGGACACAGCCCTGCTCCTGCACAGAGCGCAACAGCCACACAACATTGGAGAAGACTATCTGGTCAGGGAGGAGCCTGGATTACACACACACACACACACACACACACACACACACACACACACACACACACACACACACACACACACACACACATATTAACGGCATTAATTGCAGTATTCAAAGTTCACATAAAGACAAAGTGCCCCCAGGGACACGCTGACGAAAGAAACTCGATATCTCTCAACACAAACGCACTAAAACATATGCAAAAGATCAACACACACATTCAGAGATCCTATCCCTGAGTATACAAACAACACGCACCCTCAGCCCTCCCACGCTATGTAAATCTCTGGCCACATCTCTCATAATCTTGATGAGACCGCGCAGTGGCAGGGAGAGGCTTTCATCGCCTTCCCAGGAGGTTAATGCATAGCCGAGGATTCGCAGAAAGAAAAATTAAACTTTCCAAGAAGCCGACACGCTGTTTTTCTCAGGTTATAAAAAATGCATTTGAGACCACCCTCGACGGGCCACGGCAGAAGAACAAGGAGAGAGCTGCAATGACGTGTGAAACCAGACGAATTTATATTCATACAAGTCTGATATATTCGATATAGCATGACTGCATTCATCATCTTGAGATTTTGGTTATGTAAACACAGTAATATAGCTCAAATGTTGCCTTTTCTGCTCTCAAAGTATGGACTACAGCATAGCTAAACAAGGCTTTGAGAGTGCGAGATGTTTGGTCATATCCACATGAACCAAAATTTTCCAAAACTACTTTAATTGCAAAAATGTACAATTCTTTCCAAATAGTCGGAGAAATGTAATATTCAATAAGGTCCATGTCAATATACGATAGAGACAAATGTTTACTCTTCACAAGTGCTTAGATACATAAGAAAAATGATGCTGATGCTAAAATATGCATCGGTTATTTTTATTTCCACAAAATAAATAAATAAAATAACAGCTTATATCACAAGGTTGCTGGGCACTTAAATTGAACAAACTGTTTGTGATGTTCAACACTGAAGTACATAATAATTTATCCCAAGAGTGCTTGTATATATCTAAATATATCCCTGCTGCTTGTGTGCGTTATTACCTGTCTCCTTGCTGCAGGGCGAGGTACAGCATTATCACCAGGCAGTATTTCGGAGCCTGTGGTCCTTGATATTCACACAGCACAGAGGGCCACTCTGACAGGCGATAACACAAAGAGGGAAGGTTGTGCAGCAGTAGATTTTCAACCTCCTTCAGATCTGAGGGACAAGCAAGGTGATGAAACAGAAAGGAGAAATGCAATCAATGCTAGAAATGGGAAGAGGAGAAGGTTTGCGATAGAGAGCGAGAAAGCAACAAGAGAAGGTGGAGAGAATGAGAGGAAATGAATGAAGGTGAGAGGTGGTGAAAATAAAACAGAACACAGCAGAAGAGGCCCTGAGGCCAATTTTCCAAACAGGTATTACTCACTAATTTTTTTATTATTATTTTTAAACAACTGAAGGCATGCCAAAGCTGATGTTTATGAAAAAACACTCTTTTACAGGCAAAAACGAGTGAGGCTTGACTGATATCCAAACAAATCCAACTACAACGCCAAAATTCATCATTAAGCAAACATGGAAAAGCTTTAATTAATGTCTTATAATATTATCTGAAAAAACACATTCTGTTGCATAATGTAGAAAAATTAGGATGGATTAAAAAGCCGATAGAATGATGGGTGTGAAATGAAAGGGAGCATAAGAGGGAACATGAAAACGTAAAACATGAAAAAAGGAGTCAGATGAAGATGAAAGACAGAAGGGCTCAAGCAGGAAAGCAGTGTTAGAGAAAGGAGAAGAACGGCACAGGCAAGGCACAGACCCTGATCCATGACTACACAGTGGATATACAGTAAAGCTCCAA
Organism: Copadichromis virginalis; assembly: GCF_057382275.1. NCBI lineage: Eukaryota > Metazoa > Chordata > Actinopteri > Cichliformes > Cichlidae > Copadichromis > Copadichromis virginalis. The sequence continues at coordinate 11,767,501 of NC_140621.1, forward strand.
CAGCATCTGCAGGAAGTGCAACAAAGAAAATAAAGAATGAAATGAGGAAAAAAAAACAAAAAGCACAGGAAAAGCAGAGAGAGAGAGAGAGAGAGAGTGGCAACAGTGAGCTCTATGGTCTGGAGGGTAACTGTAAGTAAGAAAATATACTGTTTACAAAACAGAGGAAAGTAAGAAGGGCTCCAGTTACCAATGCAGCCATCGCCTCCAGGGAAAGAGTCAAAGAGTGAGGAGTGAAGAAGAATAGGGGGTTGTACTGAGTTTAAGAGGGAGGACTGGGACAGAGAGAAATACAGCAAAGGGTAGACAGATGAAGAAGATGAGAAAGGGGACAACAGATGGGAAAGAAAAAAGAAATAGACCCACACAGCAGGCAGCAGTGACACACTGCCTCCTGTTCAGGTCCTAAAGAACAGAAAAGTAATCCGAGACGAGAGGACAAGAGCCTTTTCTTAAACATTCACATGAGATTAGCAGATATCTTAAAAGCACAATCCCGATGACACGCTGTGATGTATCACAGGAGTAATCAGTAATATAAAATCTTAAAAGCACTAATGAGACTGTACACAAAGCAGGACATGACAGACAGGGAAAAAAATCTGCTAAAAACCTGAAAAACAGGAGTTTTTGAACAAGAAAAACATACACTGTAAAATGTGATAGGAAAATTTCAAGATGAGAGGGAAGAAAAATGAGGGAAAGCAAGAGGCTGAAAATGAAATGGAACCTGATAAGGATGATAAAAGGGAGGAAGATGGTGACAGGCAGGAAAAGAAACAAACAGGACTCTCGCTCTGCCAAACTCATTATTCACCATCACACACACACACACACACACACACACACACACACACACACACACACACACAGACACACACATCTCATTACCTCAAAGAAATATTTTACTCCACTCTGGTGTCAGTGTCACACAGACACATCTGCGGGGGACAGCTGCAGTTACCAATGAGCTGCTTTCCTTTGCTCTTTATTTTAGTGGATGCTGCAGTGATGTGAAATAAGGAAGTGTATGGAGTTTGTGCATTTGCTTCCGTGTAATGGAATTAAAAGCAACCACTTGGAACTGGAAATGTTACCTGTGCGGACCTATGTGTCATAAAGCGCGCTGACATTTAAAAGCCTTGGCCTGAGCTCTCTCACATAGGAAATACAATTCAAAGCCAGTTAACACAATCACCGTGTTTATAGTCCGCACACCTGGTTCCCTTCCTTTCATCCTTAACAGAAACCGGAGCTCTTGTTAGTCAACGTGCAAACACTTTCTTTGTTTTTTTCTTAAGCTTGCCTGTTGACTGTCAGACCCTCCTTAAGAACAGAGTTAACTTAACTCAAAAGAACAGGTGAGTCAGATGGAAATGAGACTCTCGCTCGAGTTTTTGATGTTTAAAGTCAACATAAAGACGAAAGAGAGAGAGCGTGAGCCTGAGTGGGCGAGGAAGCAGGCATGTGACAAAGAAAAACTAAAGCAAAACTGCAAAAGAACCTTATTTACTTTTAAAATCCAGCATCATTTTGTCAGTTCATGGCAGCGGTTCTGGGTAAAAAAAATGTATAATGAAGGATTTGATGAAGAAGCACCTGCTGAATGTAATATGAAGTCAGTTTGATTTAGTTTGCCGAGTATGAACTATACCTACATGTATCACGTTAATACAGACAGGCGGTAAATATTTGATTAAGCTGTGAATCGGGAAAAAACAGTTGAAAACCTCAGCTACAGCTAAGACGTGCTTTGGTGACACACTGACCTAGCCTATTCGGATAAACTGCAATGACAGTTCAATATTTCTCAGAAAACTGGCAGCATGACATCACTGCTGAGAGCAAAAACAGGGTTTTTACCCTGACTGCATGTCTCCGTGTGTGGTGCAAACGTGCATGTATTTGCATACCGTGCTGGTGGGAGCCAGAAGGAAGGTCTGACTGGGAGAGAAGACACATACTGAGTTTTTGTAGAAAACCACAGCAAGATGCATTCAGATTTGGGTTCCTGAAAGAGGGAAAAGGCGCTTGAACACACACAAACAAACACACCGAAGGAAAAAAAGATTTTAAAAAAAGAGAGAATGAGGGCACCAGAGACAAACAGTGAACAATTACCGCTCAATGCGCGGTCAATACAGCTAAGAGCTAACTGTAAAACCGAGGACAGGATGTGCTTTGACAAACTTCTCTCAAAGATGAAATGCACAGTGTTTAGTTTCATTACAGCTCAGAGCACAGGGGGTGGGCTTAAGCCTATCAAGTAAACCACATATATGACCACACTAGTATATGAACACAAAAAAAGGCACACTCTAACACGAAGACCCACAAAAGCGCATATTCTTACATGTGAAAAACAAAGCACACACAATGCAAAAGCACACTGTGGACTTTGAAGTAGTAGATCCATCGCTTAGAGACAGACACACTGCTGAGAAGACTGGCTTATTGGAAAAAAAGTAGAGTGATTCAAAAATGACAGATGCCTCGGTCGGTGTTATCTGCCTCATTGCTAAATGTGCTTCGACAGAGAATGATAATAGCAGCTCGGCTCACAGAGCCACCGCGGCTGGATACACACAGTGTAGAGAAACACGCGTGCGCCGCTGCAGTTTTAATTGTCGTGTGTGTCTCTGTGTGTGTGTGTCCTCAGGTTATCCTCTTACAATGTACCTGTTTCCTGCACAGAGGAGGCCTTTGTGTTCCACAGCCAGTCTGTAGAAACCAGAGGACGCTGGAGGGAAGAAGAGGTGAAGAGCAGAATAAATAAACTACTACACAGTGAGAAATGAGGAAGAAGATGAGGATGATAGCAAAAACACCATTTATATAATGCAAACACTGAGGTACATCAAAGCCACTAACAAAAAATGTGACAGTTAGTGTAAACACACACAAAAAAAACCATTCAGCCTAATTCTAAGGAAAACACCGACCCAAAGCTCAGTGTGGTAATGACGAGTTTAGCAATGAATTTAAATGACGAGAAAGAGGAAGAGCAAGAGTAATAGAAGCTCTTTTTTATTTCTAGGCTGTCAAAATTTTCTTCATCTCATCTCATGTGTCACATTTAAAGTCATGTCACCTTACTGCCATGTCCACCCTATCAGAGTAGTAGTATAGCTGATTAGGATCAACTAGGTGAGACTTACCAGTTGTTGTTGGTAATACATCTCAGATTCTACAGGCCTCTGTTACCATCTTAAATGTTACAGTTTATTACAGAACAATTAGAAAAAGACTGAACAAGTATGACTTGTTTGGAAAGGTTTTGCAAACGTTGATCTGAACAAAGAACAAGACTTCAGCTACAATGACAACACCTCATACCAACACTATCAAGCACAGTTTAAGGGTGATCATTTGGGTTTGTTTGTAATCATGGGACCATTGAGTCGACCATCAGCTTCTCTGTATACCAAATTAGTCTAGATTCAAAATCTGAAGTTCTCTGTCTGTCGGGCTGACATCTAAAGTTTGGCCAAAAGTGAGTCACACAACAGGACAATGATCCCACGCACAGCAGAGTCTGCAGCAGAATGTCAAATCCAGACCTCAATCAGAGTGAAATCCTGCGGTTGGAAGGGAGCTGCGCATAAACAAATGAAGCAATGGTCTAAAGAAGAGTGAACCACACTGATGCGAGACACTGATAACGTCACAGAAAAACATTTCTTCAAGATATTGCTGCAAAATGTGGTTCTACAAGCTTCTGAATCACAGGGTGGTTTTTCACAGGACTGCAGGGAGTCCTGACAAAAAAAGGTTTCTTTTAGGTGTAATGTGTGACTGACAGGTTATAACTTGTCATTTTCCAACATGCAGGATTACTGTTTTAAAGCGACATTTTTTCCCCACTCGCACACAATTTTCTCTCAGCCCTGCCTCAGTAGTTTTCAGTGCCTAAATGTAACTAGTGACAGTGAGTAAAAATGAAGGGAATCAGTGAATTAAAAAAGCAAAACAAAGTGAAAAACACATTCAGCTTTCTAACACAGATGCTGCAGGTCTCACACTAGCGAGCCACGGAGACCTCATGTTTAGACACAAGCTGGCTCTAAAAAAATGCATTTTATGAAACACCGGGATGAAAAAGTGCTGGTAAAACACAGGTGCCATCAGTTCATGATGCCCAAACCTTTGCATTTTTTTTTATCTTAAATTAGTTTCCAAGCAACACAAAATAACTTTTAAATTTAATTTAATGAATCACTGAAGACTTATGACAAATTTGCCTTCAGTAAAGGAAAAAAAGGCTATACTGTAAAGCTGTATTTAATATCTTGACCGTTGCAGTGCTTCAGTGAGAGAAAGCACCTCAGACTTATTAGAGAGATGTTTTAATCCCATAAGGGAACTAAATTGCTTTCTTCTTTGTCCATGTGGACCTATGCCACATCTGCAGGAAACTGCTCTGCTTTGATAAGCGCTTCCAGGACAAATACCGAGCTTAGGTTTGTTTATAATGTCACCACATCGGCTTGTCTGGACGCCAGAGGCAACAAGTTCTCTGTCAATTACTGAGTCTCATCGTGCTGACAGCCAATTTTTAAGAGCCTGCATAGTTTTCCCACTACAGCGATATCAAATTTAATTAAGGCATTTAGCCTCACTTTTGATAAATGTAGAATAAAATGTTGATATTACTGTTTCTGGCATCAAACAGTGCAAAAGCCCGATTTTCATTTTGTAAACGTTATCTAACCATATCAAAGGTTCAGTGGCTCGGCGGTGAACACAATATGTTGGTGGTGATGAAATAAAATGAGCTTAATTTCTTTTTATATGATTAGCTGGGAATAAAGCTTTGTGATGAAACTGCTTCTGTTTATTTCATTTAGTAAAACAATTTAAGACTTTAAACAACATTTAAGCAAAGCGTTTAATTGGCCAAGTTGGATTAAACGAACAGGCTTGTTTGGAAATATATTTAGTTTGTATTTTGTATTCCTGTGAAGATCAGACACACGGAGACCTCGAGACTCGTGGTGATGTGGGCTGGCTGTATGTTTCTAGCAATACCACCCGTGATATCTGCAGAGCCAACGATAACAAGACTCAAAGGAGCGGCTAATTTAGAAACATGAGCTGTGAGGGCTCTACAAGCCCTTTCAGCTACTGATATCATGAATCTCACTACACTGTAAATGAGTTCTATCAGCCTCCAGACAAACAAATGTGGTATTTACATTGTGGTGTAGTTAGTGCTGCCATGGTGTGAAAATTAAGTGTGCTTTCCCATTGCACTGTAAAGCCATAAACTGTATGTAAAAGATGGCAGTAGCCTCTGTAACGCCAGCCATTTTTGAAGCATCAAGCTGACGGTGATTTTTTGGAAATGATGTGGTAAGCAAAGGCTAAATCTTCTTCGTCGTACTTTTTGACTCTAATGCTGACCATTATCCGCACAAAATGAACACCACTATGTATTAAAAACACTTTCCAACTAGAGCAGTCACCTCCTGCTGGTGATTAGAAAGAATGCAGGCATATCCAATATTCGCACTGGTCTCCCTTTTCAGATGTGGAAGCTTTTATATACACAGCAAGGTGAAGACATTCACATGAACTGCTCCACTGAACTTTGTGGTAAACTATTGCAGTTCCTGTTCACTTGTGTGTCAATCAAAAATCGTTTGTTTTATTGTCAAAATGTTTTGTTTACATTATCTGTTAACGTCTGTAAATTCACTTTGGCCAGGATCGAAGTGTTCATAAATCAACTGATTATCGTATTAAAGCTAAAATCTAAATGTGCAGGAAACCTGAAGTGAAAGTGATTCACCCTTTTCTGTGAACATTAAAAAAAACCCACAAATCTAATATAAATTATATTATTGGCTATACTAGGAAATTTTCATTAAAGGAGCATTCTTTATAATCTTTATAATCCAGGAAAGTAGCTTTATAATTTAGAACAAGTCTTTTGGTGATCTTACAGTAGCATACATAGTAAAATATTTTATTGTGTCCGTGTCAATAACAATGTATTTTTTAAATATACCAAAGTAACTTACATTTCTCTGCTAACATCTTTATAATTTGTGAATAATCTGTCCTATATACCATTTGTTATCTATACAATAAACCATTACAAGAACAACAGTTTAGGAATAATTCTTATAGATGCTGCAACACACAACCTTGCAGCCTAGACAACATGCAGTCATCTGTTGTTTCAGACAAACTGACACATTTGACACTAGACTACTTTGATATACACAAGAGTTCATTTTTGACTCAGTGTCTGCAATGTGCTGAGGTCCTGTGGCTGCAAAACAAACCCAAATCATCACCCCTCCACCACCGTGCTTCACATTAAGTGTGAGGTGTTCGTGCTGATGTTATTTTGGTTTTTTTGTAGAGCCTGGGATGTGGCTCTTGGTTTCATTTGCAAGCTCTTGAGCGTTGCACAGTTTGACCTCGGGCAAAATTGCTCAGATATCCACTGCCGGAAAGATTGTGCCATTCATACTTGAATGTTCCAGACCAGCAAACTGGCAAAAGCTCTGCTTTTATATAGATACTTGGACTTGCTGTTGATCAGTTAATAAAGCTCAGTTGATTAGCATCAGCTGGTTGCTGCTTATAATTCAAATGGAAGCAGCTATGAGTGCACTTAGTATTTCAAAGTACTGCATAGACTCCTGTGAAAACATTCTTATTCAAGACTAAGATTTACCACAGACAAAAAAAGAATGATACCGTACATCATTCTATCATATCATTTCTTATCATGAAACACCTACTGCTGTTTTGAGTTTATTCAGAACTCACCGAGCTTATTTGCAAAGGCAGGCATGAGAGATGGAAGCAGGGTGAACTGGGAAGATAGGATAGAGTAGAAGTTCTGCAGTATGGGGGCACTGGGTGCACGCTCACACATCCTCTACACACATAGGAATTTACAGACAAAAACAAACCACAAACTGTAAACAATTTTTTCCCGTGTGATTGATTTTTTTAGCCTGAAGAGACCCAACGAAATATAACATAAAAACAATTACCAACACTACAGCAGAGGCACTGATCAATAGGCACGCATGTCCATGTGTACGCAAAGCTAATGTAGACAGAGGTTGTGTGGCTGTGCTTATTAATATAGTCATTTAGAGGAGCCGCCAGACGGTGCATTATAATCAGCATGACCTATTTCTCAGAAAACAGCAGCCGGCAATTGATCATTTCCTCAAGTGTTTGGTTACGACTATGAAAGAGAGACACAGGGTTAAGATGAGAAGATGATTAATGTAAATCTGGGTGTACGTGTGTGTGTGATGGTTTTCAGCTCTCACTATAACAGTGGGTATCCAGACAGCGTCACAGCAGCGGAGCAGGCATTGACACAGAGACTCTAGAGAGTCCTGAGCACCGCTGTGCTTGTATGGAGCTGTAAATGTGTTCTCCTTCAAAACAGGGTCTGATGCACACTCCTCAGCCAGCCTTGAACAGATATCAAACACACACAATAACCTGCCTATAAAAAAATACACAGAGATAGATGCAAAAAATATATCTGTAAACACTCATACCAAGGATTTCATTAAGCTCTTCCATCTGCAGTTTAACAGAAAAGATGTAATTCAGTTACTTCTACGATAGTTATTGATTCAGTCCTATTTTCATCTTCTTCATTTTCACCTTTTTTCATCCATATGAGAAAATCTGACAGACATACTGTAAGAAACTCATAAAACTTTGTAAATGCGTTTATTCAGTGATGCCACTGACTTAACAACGTTCTGACCTGCAGGCAGACTGAAAACAGACCAGGGCCTGGAGCAGAAATCTTTCAGACCTCAAAGCCTGGCTGCTGGGATCTGACCTCTTCATTCTCCCCTGAAAATGAGATGTTAAAAAGGGAGTGCAGAAAAGAGAGAAGAAATGATGCAAAAGTCAGGAAATCACATCAAACAGAAAACCATCATCCTTTACAAGTACTAGTAAATAATGGAACCTCTTCATAAAAACAGACTGAAAGAGACCCCTCTGTTATACAAGAATCACCCACTCACGTGTATATCTCTGGTTGTTACAGCTTGAATATAAGTGCATGCAAACTTGTTGATAGTCACATTAAATACCATTGTTGCAACACTGTTCATTTTTAGCCAGGAATCAGGACTCTTTAAAAAACAGCGGTGACAGACAAAAAAAACGGCATCAAAGAGAGCTCTGTGTCAGTGTAACTTTTGAAAGCACTGATAACCACAGTGGGTGGTGGGGTGGTGGTGACCACTCACTGTAAAACCTGGCACAGATTGACAGACGAGACAGATCTCGTATTTTTCCATTTGCAGATAAAACAAAATCTCACAGAGCTTCGCAGATGAGCGGGGGAGGGCAGCGTTAGGTTGACAAATCTGTTGGTGATGGCCTCTATCAACTTGATTATTGCCTCGTACTGGACTGGTCTGGACTGGTGGTCGAGTCTGAAGAATTCAAACACAAAAGTAAACACTTGATATTATCGGGGGTGGAGTAGGTGGATGGTGCAGGGAAGAACAAGCAAGCGTTGCAGAAGGGCATTGGTGTGGATATCAAGTAGTTCTGTATGTACACCCATGTGTGACCTACACAGAAGTTAAAACAGCTCAAACGATCAATTAAGTGTGTAAGTATGTTTTTACTTTTTTGTGTCATGCTGTGTTGTTGTACATGTCTGCTACTAATGTGTTTACTGTGTGCATAAAGGTCTTAGGCAATGTATCTGTCTGTTTTGTCACTTTATCACTAATAGGTCAGAAAAAATTATACAGAGAATTTGCTTTAAAAGACTCTAAAAGGTTGCGTGTTTCCTCAGGATATAGTTGCACAACCGCCCTTTGGCAAGAAGTAACTCTTTTACATATTTGCAGCATACATGTTTGTGTATACCTGAACAAAGCAGAAGTAACGCTGGCTGCCTGTGTGGCTACCAGCAGGCAGGAAGAGGAGACTCCACCAACCAGGACCTCTGAAACTGCCACAAACCCTGCGCCACTGGGGAACAGACGCACACTTGCAGGTTGTCTGCACATGCACACAAACAGACATGTAAAGCATTACCAGGAAACCTAATAGGGTTTTGCTTGTTGAAGCAAAGAATGAAAAAGGAAGACATTTAAAAATGACACATCACAGTGGATCTGAAAGCTGCAGAGAACTGTGCTAAAAGAAATCAGGAATTTTTCACTGATAGGAAATTTTTGACATGAGAGTCAATAAGAAACCATGAAAAAGCTGACCGTCTACTTTTTCTTTTTGCCTGACCTTATCTATAATTCTTTGTCCTGCTGTGCCAATAGCAGCAGTGACTGTTTGCTGAGTCCCTGCCTCCCTCACTCACACACACACAAACTCTCTTTAAGGGCAGGCACACACAATAAACAAATAGTGCTGACCTATCGGCCTTAGAAAGATCACCAGAGTACATCTCCAAGCTGCAGCATCACAGCTGTGCACTGGCTCACTGTTGCCGCAACATTAGTTACACAGAACATCCTAAATAACACATGCATGCACACTGAAGTGTACACAAACACACAAATTGTCGTGCCACCCCTGCGTCATTTAAGCGAGGTAGCTGCGTGCAGGAGGCAGCACACTCACTTACACTTAGCAGTGAATGCACCGAGACAGCAGGCACTATATTCAAATCTAATTAAACTTCCTAACTGTGCTATTAGTTACATTATGTGCACAATGGCACAATCTGTAATCAAACTAACTTTGTATTGGGGGGCTAGAGGGTTGAAAGCAGACTTGTACCTCAGCTAGTTGCTGTCTTGAAAAGTTCAAGCCTGCAGAGCATGTGTGATAATGGTTCTTGTTAGAGCACTGTATTGATTTTTATTCGCTGTGGATGATCCAACCCAAACCCCGACCTTAATAATAACTGAGTCATGTCGGGTGATTCTATATAAAAATATAGCTTTTATAGCTTTACCATTACAATTCAATGCTTTACTCAAAGCCTTACACGTAACATTAACCTAAACCTAGTCTAAAAAAAACCTCCTCAACCTCCTAAAATGTTGGGTCTCAAACTCAAACTGTTTTTCATAAAGACAGATATACAAGTATACACCCAGACAACACACACAGACACACAGGTGCACACACACACTTTAGCTTGTTCAGCACTTTAAGAGCACCGGCCCTGCTACTTTTTACACTTCTACTCAGCGTAAAGGACAAATTTCCCCCTAAGATTATAAAATCTCTTATCCTCTGTATCTCTGCCATGTGACAGGGGAAATGTTCCATTAAAATTATGTCAACCTTGCAGAAACAAGACTCCTGTTTTTACTGGCTTGAGATATATTTTCATCTCCGAGACAGCAGACAGTTAATTCACATCTAATTAAAGTTTCCAGTCCACCGTATTTAACATGTTTTACAGGAGGTAGCGTCTCCTTGTCGGAGCAGATGGAGCTGCGCGCGATGTTCAGTAAACGAGCAAATGTGTGGTGGAGTAAAATCTTCAGCATAATTGGCTGTGGGGTTTTGGTGAAATGACATACACTATGTAAACTTTACAACCACAACTTACCGCAAACAGACAGATGTGCTGATGGTTTAATAATAATGGAATAACTTTTAAAAACGTTACAAAATACACGCATATCTAGCCACAAGGAACATTTTACAAACGTATATAAGTATTGGGTATTGAATCAGTGGTTTAACAAACATTTGAACACTATATTGCCAAAAGTATTTGCTCGTCTTCCTTCACAAACATGTGATGCAGTCCTATCATTTGCAGCTATAACAGCTTCAACTCTTCTAGGAAGTCTTTTCAACATTTATGGAAATTTTTGATTATTCTTTCAGAATTGCATTTGTGAGATTAAACAATGATGTTGGACGAGAAGCCCTGGCTCAGCTCTACTTAATCACAAAGGTGTTACATCAGGTTGAGATCAAAACTCTGTGCATGACAGTCAAGTACTTCCACACTAAACACGCTCATGTCTTTGCAGACCTTGCTTTTTACACTGGTGCACAGTCATGTTGGAACAGGAAGGGGCCATCCCCAAACTGCTCCCACAAAGTTGGGAGTATGAGGCTGTCCAAAATGTCCTGGTATGTTGAAGCATTAAGAGTTCCTTTTAATGGTACTAAGGCACCGAGCCAAACTCCTGAAAAACAACCCCACACCATAATTCCCCCTCCACCAAACTTTACACTTGGCACAATGCAGTCATATAAGTACCGTTCTCCTAACAAACCTGGTCTTGTCCATCGGATTACCAAATGGAGAAGTGCACTTCATCACTCCTTAGAACACATCTCCAGTGCTCTAGAGTCCAGTGCGTGCTTTATACCACTGCATCTGACCTTAAGCATTGCGCTGCTCAGCCATGGAAAGCCGTTCTATGAAGCTCTCTCTGCGCTGTTCTTGAGCTAATCTGAAGGCCAAGGCAAGTTAGGAGGTCTCCTGCAAATGACCTGACCCCACTCTGTGATTTTAAATGTCCTATCACTATCATCAGTGCGTTGGTGGTTCTTTGTGTCCGGGGATGGGCGTCCGGGTACACACCGGCTCACTCCTTGGCGGCCACTTATCGGGGCCTGGAGCCTAGGGCTCGCTCGGGCCGCTTCAGGGGCGGAGTGCCCCCGGTCTCTCGGCCTGGGGCTCGGTCACTCAGGCACAGCTGGCTGCTGGTGGAGCTCACGGGCGCGTCACTGCAACCCCTCCTGGCTTCTGCTCCGCGGCTGCTGAGTGACCCCTCATCGGGGACTCGCCTCAGCTCTTTCTGGGACAGTGGCGCGGCTGCCCCTCTGTTGGTCTTCCTTGGTCTCTTATGTTCTGAGGGCCTCTGGATGTCTGGAGTTTTGATTTCCTCCATACCTGCTTCATGCCCTGGAGGACGGGGGCAGTGGCTCCCCACACCCTCTAGCAAATCATTACATGAAGGAACCTTTTAAAAACAAGCGCGTCCATGCTCACAGGTGTACACACGGGTGATCACACACACAAACTACACCCTTTTTGGCTACTACTTCGAAGCGCACTGTGTGCCGTCGATCTTGCGTGCTGCACGGTAATGTTTAGTATTTGGTATTTACTGTCGTATTCCCATAAATCATTGTGATGTTGTTTATTCTATTGCTCTCGTTTTCTTCTGCTTGTTTTCTTTTTTTCTTTCTCAACAGGTGATCCAGGTGATCGATATATGCATTTTTTTTCTTCTTCTTTCTCTCTGCTTATTCTGTTGTTGTTGTTGTTTTTTTTTGGTTTTGGTTTTTTTTCTTCTTTCTTTCTTTCCACCAGTCAAGTCTGTCCCGTATTCAGCAAATGAAAATAAAATAAACAGTAAAAGGTGAATCAAATGGACCATAACGGCAAGGCTGGGATGGTCAATTTGGTAAAGTAAATCCGTTGGGCATCTTTCTTTGCCTTTAGACAATAATTCTGATAGCAAAAGGGCCAAACGGGACAGGCAAAAAAAAAAAAAAAGTCCTATCACTTCCGAGCTGTGCTGCTGTCAATCCCAATTGCTTCCCCCTTGTTATAATACCTCTAACAGCTGACTGTGGATTACTTAGTAACAAGGAAGTTTCACGACTGGGCTATCATGATTTTGATTTTATACACATGAAAGTGATTGGAACACCTGAATTCAATGATTTGGATGGATGAGTGAATACTTTTGGCAATATAGTATATTAATATCATTTGGCTAATCACCAGCGTATTTTCTGAGGGAGCCATATTGTAAACTGTATAATAACATTTTAAATATTAATCTATTTACTTTGGGATCCCAGTGATTATCATTTCTTCTTCTTCAGTTGCTCTCTTATTTGCCAGGGGTTGTCGTAGCAGATGGATCTGCATATTTGATTTGCCACAGATTTGTCATGCCAATGCCCCATTTGAGGCATGCCTCCCAGAGATTTGTTTGCCCTCCTGGTGACCTTTTTGTTTTGTTTTGTTAGCCAAATGTGTTAACTACTACACTATGGAGCTAGTCAATAAATAGAGTAACTGAAGAAAATAAATATCCATCTCACCTCTCCAGTATTTCTCTAAGGAGCAGCAACCCTTGTTTTGGCACTTCCAGGTTGGTCAGCTGCAAAGACTCCTTCAGACTGCGCACCAAGGACTCCATACCTAGCTTGCAACACAAACATGCTCACTGCTTCAAAGAAATACTCGAACTCTCAAATGAGCAGACACAAAAACAACAACAAAAAAACACTCTCTAACCTTGCTCGGTGCCAAAGTTCTTAAGAGTTGTTGAGAGACTACAGCCTACAGCAAGTTCGCATATTAAAATGAGTGACATGCTCATAAATGTATCACAAAGGATGCACACACAACAGCACTCGCAGCCTTGCATGTTAAACAAACAGAGACAGCGGTACATCTTTCTAATTTACTGCTACACGGAGTCTGCTGCTGTGTTCATACTGACCTAGAGCAAGAACCTAACAGCAACAAGGAGTGGTTAGAGCAGATATCCTGTGTACTCGTAAATTAAGTCTGCATAGCAAGTGTTTCTCAAACTATTTCTCTGGGGTGGTGCTGAAGTGCTGCAATTACTGTGGGGCCTCACATGCATAATCCATTGTAATGGCTCACATCAAAGGCATACAAACACACACACACAGAGTGACACATACACATGCATGTGTCTGAACAATGCTAAGAAATGCAATATTGTGACATTTTTTCCCCAATCAGCAATTACTGCTCGCTTCTGTAACCATTTTCCTAATATTTGGCCATTTTGCCTGATTCTTGTTATATTACAAAAGCACCAGCTGTCTAGATGAAATAACCCAGAATAGAGTAGCAAATTCTATTGGTCTAAATTCAATTTTAATGCGACTGGGAGCAGATGGAGCAGATGCAGATGTCGAGAAACTTCCACTTTGGAGGGTTTATTAAAATTTCCAGTCGCTGTCAGAAAAATTACAGAGTGCAGCGTCATTCCATCTAAGCTGTCAAGGACCTGTCTTTCCATCAATTATCCAGCAGCAGCTATTTTCAGATACGTTAACCGATATACAACGAAACCCAGGGCTGAAGACAAAAAGCAGAGATGGCATCGTCGTAATTCACTCAGGAATGGTTTCTGATCTGCTGTTTCGGCTGTCTCGCCCATAGATTTAAAAGATGGATGTCGAGACAGATGCACAAAAGTGAAGCCAAAACATTTGAGAAACAAACGCTTCCATCTTACCTTGTTTATGCCATTCGCAACCGGAGCCTCTGCAGTAGTGACATATTTTGTCTTTGCATTCACACAGAGAGATACAGTGGTCGTGCTCCTACAGCCTGTGTTCTCACCGTAAACAGAGTGACACTGGGAGAAAAAGAGGGGCTCCTCAGTTAGTAGCAGCAAGCAGCTGTAGGCAGACCACAGCAGCACCTCGTTGCTACTACAGGCCAGACGGTCAAACAGAAACTCTTTAAAAACAGTGACAAAAAGACAATTTTAAAACTTTGTTTTGTTCTTTTAAACAAAGTTGAAAGAAAAAGAGAGGACAGGGAAGAATTACTACAACACTCTTCTGAAAGTAGGGCAATGTTTTCTTGCACATTAAAGAGGACCTGTTATGCTAATTCCCAGCTCCATATTTTTATTCTTGGACCCTACTAGAGAAGCTTCACATGATTTAAAGTTCAAAATAATATTTATTTAGATTATTTAATCGGGTCTTTTTGTAGCCCATTAGCACATCTTCTGTCTGAAACACGTTGGTTTTACTTCCCTCTTTCTTCTGATTGGCTCGCCCTTGAACAATAAAAGGTCTGAGCAGCAGGCGGGTGGGGCTGCTGACATTATACAGATGGATCGTTGTAACAGTACATATGGAGGTATGTAACTAGGAAAAATATAACAGGGCCATGTGAAACAGTACGGCAAAAATTATGACAATGTTAGCCAAAGCCTCATCAAAAGTAATGACAATAATAATCGCAGGCAAACAGCATAAGAAATACAAAGTGGCAGATAACATAATAACAGGAGTCTGGACAAAGAGAAGGATCCAAAGGGAACACAGAGGAAATCATTAATAGAACAATTCAAAGAAGGCATTAACTCATCGCAGCGACTGTGTTTGTGTGCCTGTGTGTGCGTGTTACCAGGTACGTCAGCGTTGATGAAGGGAGCACTGTACTGACTGGGGGAATGAACCAGAACAGATGCAATACACTTTGCACTGGTCACCTGCAAGTTCTCATCGCCACTCAGAAGCAACTGAAAGACACAATTTAGGTTTTTTTTTTTTCCAATCCTTGACTTAAATAAAGATGCGTGTTAATCAAACAGTGTGCAAGACTTCCATAGTACTACAGTGTTTACACTATAAATGTTTCTTCGATTCTAACGGCTCATGATAGACTGAAGCAACAACTGGCTCCCATCTTCCATGCACTGTGTGGCATTGCAGTTTAGTGTGTTAGTTACCTCTGCCAAGAAGGTTAATCTTGGCAGCATTTGTGTGTGTGTGTGTGTGTGTGTGTGTGTGTGTGTGTGCATGTTTATTCTCTGAGTCTGTAAAGCTCAAAAAGTTTTGAATGAATTCTATTAAAAGTTTCTAGGGGTG
The DNA here is from genome assembly GCF_057382275.1 of Copadichromis virginalis. NCBI lineage: Eukaryota > Metazoa > Chordata > Actinopteri > Cichliformes > Cichlidae > Copadichromis > Copadichromis virginalis. The sequence goes on from NC_140621.1 coordinate 11,783,059, forward strand.
TCGAGTGGGGTCATGTTAACAATCCATTCAAATTTGGCTTACATCCACCAAGGTTTTCAAGGTAAACTTAATGATTTATTGGCCGCAAACTGACAAACAGCCTTAAAACCTTATCAACATACAGAAAACACCATTTAAAGTTTTAAAGTATCGTGTCACATTTAACCTTTGACCTCTCCTTCAAGGCCAAGAGACTGATCTGAAGTTCAAAGAGATAATAATGCTATACAGATTTATTGATGTTTCTTGGTGCCATTGTCGATATACAGGGAAGTATATTTTGGTATTCTAAATATTACGTTTGTTTGACCTCTGACCTCATCTTTAAGGTCAAACTTTCAGAAATTCTCTTTTCTCTTTAAAACTCTGCTTAAAATTATGCTGCCTGTTTGCATTGGCACCAATCAAGCAATGATATTGGTGTACAGTTTGTATCTAAATATCATGTCACCTTTGACCCTCGTTTCATTCAAGTTGACCCTACAATATGTTAAATACTGTCAAGAGAAAGAGAACAAGCTGCCTAGTTAGCTAGAAATATACTGTAATACAATCTTATATAATAAGCTCAAATTATTCATGTTCATTTATTTACAAATCAGTACTTATCATCCATTACCTACTCCTACATAATGTTTGTGTAATCAAAGTAAACATCTGTCATGCTACCTTTATCTGATTCTTACTGCACTAAAAACTTCATAAAGTAGATTTAAAAAGAACAAAGAAAAAAATGAATAAATAAATAATATAATACTATTCCCCTAAGAGTAAAGTGCCTTGGCGGAGTGCTTCTTGTTTTCGTTTGAATATATTAAAGTCTGGAGCTACAACATATTGACTCGTGTACCGAGGGGGGATTTATACTTTTGTAAATTCCACACAGAAATGGATTAGGTGCAGATTATATACGGCTGAGGGTGTAGTCGTTTCACCGACAACCAATCCCAAAACAGTGCTGGTCTGACGTCACAGCGTTGATTATTTAGTTAAGAGTTTCATTTAGAAGCAACACATTAGAGAACAGAGCCCTCCATAAAACCTCCCAACGTCATTAGCTGTTCTGTAATGTGAGTCATCACTGAGAAAATCTAACGAGATGTAAACTACACAATGATTTCCCAGACATGAACCACAAATATTTGTCCAGGGTAAAACCCCACTGAATCCCTATTCAAAGGCACAATAATCCAGGATTAGAACTTCTTGTTATGATTATCGTCAGAGCCAGAATGCAGGTCTTGGGGATGAGAGCAGGATGTTTGGACAGAGACCTTTTTCAGTATGAGAGGCAGAAGGCAGTGGTCAGGGGGCTGTTGGTCTTGGTTTTGGCTGAGGCTCTGGCTGTTGTTGGCGAGGATGTCCTCGTTCTCATCGCACATGACCTGACAGCTCAGGCTGTTCATCAGAACTGACACAGCATCAGCCAGATGCACAAGTTGTGACAGCAGGCCTAACAGATGAAAGACAAGCTGTTACAGATACTAATGACACAGATCAGAAGTTTTAAACACGATGCAAAGTTTATACAAAGGCCTAAACATGGCTGAGATCTACACATGCATGTGCTGATAAATACATTCATGTTTTGTCTGGTTTCTTTTTAAATTTAGAATAAAAGGTGCACAAATATTACCTACAGCGTCAGTGTCACCACTGAAAATCGCCACCATTAATTTGATAATAAACTGGGCTATTTCAAATATCACAGAGGGAAGTTTTATATTAGATAATCATTTATAAATATTAAACACCTTCTATAATAATAAAAGTCTCACGGTGAGGGATTTCTTCAGACTCAGCACCGATTTGTAATCATAAAAATACAAAAATGCAACTTCCCAAAGTGCAACATTATTAAAATACAATAATCTTACTTATATATTGTAGCCATTTCCAAATGCTAAATAAAATTAATAATACCTCCTGCTTCTTCCATCATGTTGCTGCTATCGTAGGTAAGCTTGCTGGTATTAAACTAATAACAACAGTTCAGCCATGTTTACTTTGCAATTGCAAACCAACCTCTATTTCAAACCTGCTGTGCAACACATTTTTCTCCCAAGTTATTACAGTGGCATACATTCCAACTTTAAATTTCTGGGAAATAATGACTCTGTCTTATTTTTCGTAAATGTCTGTACCTAATGTAGATCTCAGTTCTGGTTATCACCAAAGCGCACACTGCAAGCTTATTGTCCTTATAAGTCAAAGCTCCTCCAGATAGCAGGACTCTTTCATCTCCACATAATCCTCCCTCTTTCTCCATATAGCTTCGCTCTTAAGGAGATTTGGGGGATTTAGGGAAGAAAACAACTCCTTTTTGTTATTATTAAGCCGTACAAAGTAAGGGAAATTTCTTAAATTACATTTTTTTTTCAGTTCGAAAGGCAGATGTCAAATGACCACATTGCCATTCAAATAAGTCCTCGGCTGTCTTCTCTCAGCCAGCAGGGAGTGAAATTTTGTTTCATACATTGCTACAAATTCACCACCTCTCTTTTAATCTCACCAAGATCCTTGTTTTTAAGGCCTGAATAACAAAAATCTACATGATCAGACTTTTAGATGGTAGAAAACCAATTTCACTCTAGTTAGGTATCAGTTTAATTTGCACTTCAAAAACGCAAATACTGTAAATGTCGGGCTATAAGCCGCTACTTTTTGCACAAGCTTTGAACCCTGCGGCTTTTAGTCAGGTGCGGCTTTTCTATGGATTTTCCATGATTTTTGTCATATCGTAAGACGATTTGTTTTGTTTGTTCTGCTGTTGTACGGCACTACGTTGCCTGGCGGAAGGATCGGGGTTCAAGAGTGGTATGTTAGTCACATGTCCGTCCGCCAGGCAACGTAGTGCCGTACGAAGTAGCGCGAAAAACAAACTTCAAAGTAGCGCTACGCGTTCAGCGGGAGTCGTGGATGATGAGCGGCGATAAACTTACAAGTTATGCCCAAAAAGCAAGTTATGCCCAACTCCACCGGTGGATTCTGACAGCGTGGAAAAGTGTGAAAACATCCACGATCAGCAACGGATTTTGAAGGGCTGGACTGCTGCATGATGGAGAGGAGGACACCGCCACGGCCCTTCTGAGGGTGTTCGACTCTGACACTGACAATGAGGATTTCTTTGGTTTTGAAAGTGACAACGAAGGAGAGAAGAAGAGTGGATGACGAAGCCATCATGAGCCTGTTTGTATCCGACACTGGAGAAGAGGACTTTGGTGGTTTTAGTGCGTAGGAAGAAGAGAAAGATGGTGGTGAATGACTGACTTTTCTTCTTGTTAAAGCTGTGTCACTGCACCTGAGCCTAAAAGGTAGGCCGAATCTATTGTTCTGGTGTGCTGTAGGTTATTGTTATGTACTACATGTGCAAATATGTACCCATAACTTGTTTTTCAAAATATTAATAAAAGTGATGTCTCCAAACAGCCATCTCTTTCCTGACAATTCCCTTTGTGCATATTCTCTTACATATGATAAGTCAACATTGAAACACCTGCGGCTTTTGGTCAGGTGCGGCTAATGTATGTACAAAACAGGATTTTCCCCTGATTTTAGCTTGTGCGGCTAATATTTAGGTGCGCTTTGTAGTCCGGGAAATACGGTATATGCAATTTTTCATTTAAGCAGCTACTGATGTAGTCAATTGTACTTTTAAAAATCTGAAACTGAATGCCTTGAGATTACTTTATGATAATCAACTGTCATTTTCCCAACATGCTGTATCAAATTACATCGACATTACTTTATCCATCTTGTAAAACATACTATGTTATAAAAGGATTTGTTTAAAAAATCACCCCCAAAAAATAAAACTCATAAAATGTATTCAACCAAAATATTTTTCTCACCGACACAATATCTGAGGAGCTGCGGGGAGCTGGCATTGGCTAATGTTTTCAGCAACACATTACACACTCTGTCCCTAACAGCAGAAGGCAAGGACTGGGCTGCTGAGCCCCCAGGAGCTCCAAGCAGTTGGAGCCACACATACACCACTGCACCCTTCAGTGCTTCGTCTGGGAAAAGCAGCGCTGAGCACAGGCGGTCTAACAGGGGCACTGGTGGAGAGAAATGGAAACAGGTAAGTACTTAGAGCACAAGTAAGACACAGGCATAATCATGTGGTATAGTTGTTAAGTGTCTGTATGTTGTTGTGAAGCAGCTGCTTTATTAGGTACACCTGCTTAATTGCTTGTTAACACCATTATCTAATCAGAGAGCAGAAACTCAATGCATTTAGAATAACAAGAAAGCTTTGAGCTGATAGGAAGACAACAGGAACTCAAGCCAAGGTATGCAGAAAATCATCTTTGAATTCACAACATGTTGAACCTTGAAGCAGATGGGTTACAGCAGCAGAAGACCACACCGGGTGCCACTCCTGTCAGCTAAGACCAAGAAACTGAGCTTAAAATTTACAGTGACTCACCAAAACTGGACAACAGAAAATTGGGCAAATATTGGCTGCAACATTTACATGTTGGGTCAGAATTTGGCATAAACAACATAAAATCATGTTGTTTACCTTCTCTCATGGGCTCAGGCAGGCAGTGGTGGATGGTATGGAGGATATAATTTCTTGGCACACTTTAGGCCTTTAAGTACTAAGTGAGTCTCATTTAAACACCACAGCCTCCCTGAGTATTGTTGCTGTATTGTCTATTCATTTATGACCTTCATGTAACATCTTCTAATGGCTGCTTTGAGCAGGATTAGACGATATCTCATAAAGAGATACAGATCATCTCAAACCGGTTTCTTGAACATGAGAATGAGATCACTGTATTCAAATGGCCCCACAGTCACTAGATCTTAATCCAATGGAGCACCTTTGGGATGTGGTGGAACAGGCGATTAACTTCACAGATGTGGACCAACAAATCCACAGAAGCTGTGTGATGCTATCACGTCAGTATGGACCAAATCTCTGAGTTATGTTTCAAGGACATTGTTGAATCTGTGAAGATTTAAGGAAGTTTTGGAAGCAAAAGGGGGTCCAAGTACTATCGAGGTGTACCTAATAAAGCTGCTGATAAGTGCATAAATAGACGTATGATTGCAACATCATGTGACATTTCAAGATATTGTACATTTCAATTACCAAGAAAGAAGTCTGCGAGTATGTACAGAAATGCAGGAAAATAAGAGAAACCCAGAGGTGAAGTAATTGTATTACTGTGAGAGAAGCTCAACAGACACCACAAAAGGACAGTGAGATTACAAAATGGAAAAAGTGCAAACTGCTGGGAACAAGGTGGAGAGTTTCAACTCTAGCTATGACAGACAACGGTGGACCCAGTGTCGGCGGGAAAATTGCCTTGAAGATGAAACGGTTGAAGATTGGCAATTGTGGGAGAGAGCAGAGTTAAACGGCAGATGAGAGTGTGAGCAGACTAGATTGAAAAACTATGCAGGCGTAGATTGGAGCATAAAAATATAAAAACACGAGTACTTTTATAATTATTTTCACAAAATAATTTGAACCCTAACATTAGTTTGTTGCTAGGAGAACTTAATTACTCATAATTTTCTCCTTTATACATCAATGTAAATAAAAGGGCAAAAAATTAAGAATTTAGTGTGAACACACCAGTATACGCGATGGCAGATGAGACACAGGCAGGAGACTGGAGTGGCTAAAGAGGGGTGAAAGAGTCAAATATGTCTAAAACAGCAACAATGAGAATAGTTGCACAGCGGATAAGAGCACAAAGCAACACGGGACTCAGCGAGTGTCGAACATGGAGAGAAAGAGACAGAGATGACAGAGCAGGAGAGCCAAATCCAAGCCAGCTGCTCTCTGGAGCAGATCAAAACCCATGTGAAGCAGAAGAAGCTCCCAGACATGTTTGATTAAACCGAAATATATGAGGCGGCCAAGATGACAGCAAAGCATAAAGAGAGAAGCGGTGGGGGAGAAGAAGGGAAAAGAGGTAGAGGGGGTGGTAACTCCTCCACAGACAGAGGATAAAAAAAATGTAGGGAACAAAATATGAGCTGCAAAAGAACAGATGAGAAATAAAGCGACGTGCTGCTGTTTAATGCCACTCAATGAGAAAGAAACAAACACGGGGGAGGCACGGCAAACAGACAAAAAGGTCGTCTTGTGCTTTCCTTAAAGAAAAGAGCAAAAGTTCATTTCTGTTTACCTTGCTTAGTGTTTGGCTGCCCTACTCTGATGCTTTGAACTACCTCTCTGTTCATCTTCTGATCCGCTTTCTACAGTATTTAACCATCGCTTTGCACTTGTTGCTTCACCCTGCTTCCTCTTTCTTGGTCTATTAAAAAACATTTTAGTTTCTCTATATTTTTGTAAGCACTTTCTAAAAAAAATGTCTTGTGAAAAGTCTCAGCATAAAAAAGTGCTTGCAAAAAACCAAAAACAAAGCGGAAATGCTGAATGCTGAGATGATGCAAAGCTATAGAAATGATGAAACTTGCCATTTAACTGTTTAATTTTAGATGGCTGATATTTTTACATATCAGCTTGTGAGAAACATTTTTAACTTGCACTATTGTCCTTTCCTTCTTTCATCCCTCTTGTTATCTCTTTTTGCCTTCCATTTTTCTTATCTGTTTCATCTTCCCTGTTTTGTCTGTATCCGCTCCTCAATCAGTATCAGCAATACAGAAATCGAAGAGAGAATTCTGGAAGAGAAAAGTCAACGAGTGAGGACAAAAAGAGGGGTTAATCAGTCAGAAAGACAGGCAGCCAGTGAGTCAGAGACAGAGGGCAATCTCCTGGGTGCTCTGGGCTTGTGTTGTCATTGCCTTGCTGTTGTCGTTAGTCCAAACAGCCCCACAGAGACTTGCTGAGTGACAGGCCACAGACAAGCACACACAGTCAATAGTGGCAGCCCACATCTTGCATCAACATTGTAACAACTCACCACTACCTGCAGCTGCTGGAGGGAGCTTGGAAAACTCATGAAAATACATGAGAGGTGGACACACATAGCATAATAAAATAACTACGGTGGCTGCCTTTTTGGCATAAGGACCACATTCGCGCTCGATCGTAAAGACAAGCAGTCAGGCGTGACACAAACACAGCACAATGCACACACGAACACGAAGCTGATTGACAAAGCCTAATAAGCACTGTGGAAAAATGATTCGGAGAGTACAAAGATATCATACAGGTGGTTGTAAAAGAGATTAAATCAACAACTGTGCGTTGGGGGAGGAGTATCTTTTCAGCTCGCTATACTACAGCTTTGTACCTAGATAAATACATTCATATAGACGGGGAGATTCAGGGAAAAGGTTCGGATGAACATTTGCAGTATTTGTAGCTTTTGCTATTTTACTTTCAGCAGGTGCTGGTATGGGATTGGCTATGCAGATGGAATTTTAAGGTTGGTTATCTCGGTGCAGCTGGAGAGCAATTGAAAAGGTCATAACAGCTAGAGAGATTGAATTGAGAGAGTTCAGGGGAAAGGATATGGAAGATAGACTTGTGTGATTTTTTCTAATTTCTTAGAGGCAGAGGAGGTGGAATAGGGAACAGCATGAGAAAGCTGGTTTCAAAAGTAGACATAGCACAGCTATTTCCATCAGCCAATTTTCTTATCCAACTAGGGGACTCAGGAGGCTGTAGCCTGTCTGAGCTGGTATAGAACGTCCTGGATATGTCGCCAATACATGCAGACAATGCTTTCCATGCATCTTGGATACAGTTTAAGAAGATCAATATAGGCTACGGTGACTGAAATGTAGATATGTCTCTCTAAGACAAAAGCGATCAGGAAAATTATGTATTCCTTTATATCTTCCTCTTCCACTTCAGGTGAACTCTACATTTCGAACACATTCTTGGATCTTAGCCCCTGAAATAATACATTTTTAATTCAGTTTCTGCCTCTCCAGTGCCACAGTGAAGAGTGAAACAGAGACTGCACAGTAAGCTACCTGAAACCTGACCGATCCTGTCTCAACTGCATTTTTAAAAACTGACCTGAATCAACGCACGTCATCAATTTCTTGCAGATACTCTATACATTCCGTAAGGCAAATGAATGTCTTTGCTATACAAAGGGGTCAGTGGCTGTGGCCTGCTACACAGCAGTATGTTTACAGTTTAAAAAGTATTTAGCGCCGGATTATAAATCTCAATGAGAGGAATTCATGAAGCATGAACTTTATAAATAAGTCCACGCATCACCTTTCCACCTGTATCCAGTGCTGGTAAAAACAAAGGGGAAAAATTATGCGTTGCTTACAACATTTCCAAGAACTGTTTATCACTTGACGAGATAAAGTTCACGCTCGTGTTGAGAGACGAGCTTACTGATGTACCTTTCTTGATAATGGACTGTAAAGAAAATAGAAACAAGGATGAAAACAGACTACTACTACTAGGGGCTACGTGTCCCTGTATTACTCTGAGGTCTCACTGAGTGTCATTTCCAGGGTCTCACCATAATGAGTCACAAGGCTCTGGGACACAGTAGGGGCAGCTTTTATTAGGTTACCCAAGAAGCTGAATGTAGGCAGGAAATGCTTCACACTGAGCTGCTCAGTAAGCTAGAAAAAGAACACAGAAAAAAATCATCAGTACTTACACACACACACACACACACAGTAATATAAAGGAAATCTTAATGCATTAGATCATAAAGCTCTACAACATCGGTTTGCACGGGTGTCTTAAAGCTAAACGGCTATTTTAATGGTAGGTTAAAAAAAATCTTCAAAATGACCAAAATATATTTTAAAACTACTACAACAACCTAAATATCCTACTACTATGGAAGCCCGTTTCCACCACTAAAAAAAAAAAAAGGATCCATAACTCAAAATTTCGAGTTATTTTCTCGAAATTTCGAGTTATTTTCTCGAAATTTCGAGTTATTATCTCGAAATTTCGACATATTAACTCAAAATTTTGAGAAAAGCAACTCGAAATTTCGAGTTAGCGCTGCCAATCAGTAATCTACGTGAATGACGTCATTTCCATGTTACCCGGAAGCTGAAGCCCTCAGCTACAAATGCTACAGCTAAGCTACCGGTATTACATCCAGTCGTGAATGCACAGATTGCTGAGTGTTTTCAGCCTGGCTTCACAAATGATGAAATCCCTGTGTTATTAGCTGAATCACATGGTGTTACTATCAGCAAACATACTTTAATTTGTTGGGATCCGTTTTTGAGTGCGCCATATGCTTCCGGGTAACAAGAAAGCAACCTCATTCACGTATATTTTTGATTGGCAGAGCTAACTCGAAATTTTGAGTTATATTTCTCGAAATTTTGAGATAATAACTCGAAATTTCGAGAAAATAACTCGAAATTTCGAGAAAATAACTCGAAATTTCGAGTTATGGATACTAGCTTTTTTTTTTTAGTGGCGGAAACGGGCTTCCATATACTACATATATGTTATTAACCGCTTAAGTTTTTTATTTCCACTCGATAAAAAATCTCTGAAATTATTCAGCGAGAGCTCCACAACAGTAAGGCCAAGCACACACGACAATGGGCTCAGAGGATTTGTCATGGTCCTGGGTCTTTTGACCCAGCGTTTTAAGTTTGAGTTTATTTTGTTCATTAGGTTATCTAAGTTCATTTGGTTATTAGACTCCTTGTGTTTTCTTCCCCTGTATTTAAGCTTCCCCTCACCCTTCGTGTTTCATGCTGCATGTCTTATGTTATCAAGTTTGTATTATCATGCCTAAGTGTTTCTAGTTCTTATTATTTCCCCCTCGTGTTCCAACTATGTTAAATCTCCCTTGCCCTTCGTGTGTTTCATGTCTGTTGTCTTATGTTGTTATGTCTGCCTCTCATGTTCCTGTTTCATTTTGGAGAGATCTCGTGTTTTTATATTATGGATTATGTTTTGAGTCCTTTGTAGTACTGTTTCGTGTTTCCCTAGATCTCAGTTATGGTTATCTTAGGTTTTGCTCTTTGGCTTCGTCATATGGCTTCCCTGTGTTCCATGTTATGTCCACTGTGATGGTTTTGTACCATATTTCAGGTTCCTATATTCTGTCTCCCCAGTTGCTGTTAAGTTTGCATGTTTAGAATTCAGTCAGTGTGTTTCCTGTTTTACTTTGAAGGTCCATGTCTCATGTGAGTGTTTCTAGTTTTGCTTCCCTTGCCTCGTCCTGCTTTATTACCCTCAGCTGTTCCTCCATGTGTTCCCACTTCCCCTAATCACCTCCTGTGTATTTAAGTCCTCTGTTTTCAGTGTGTGATTGTCAGGTCGTCTGTTGTCCACGCCATGTTTCCTATGCTATGCTTCCAAGTTTCTTGTCTAGGTTTTTCTTACTGTTTGTTTAGATTTCCCAGTTTAGGTTTGTGTTAATTTTGCTTCAGTTTGCCTTGCCCTTTGTTTGTACCTTTTTTACCAGCCATATTAAACGGCTCGCTTTTTGTTAACATTAAAGTTTTGTTCCCTGTTCCTTGGAGTCTGCATTTTGGGTCCTTTTTCAATTCATACAGTCTGCCCTCGCCAGACTGTGACAGGATTAGAGACACTCGAGAGATTTTTGCCTCCTTGTCCCCCATCACCAGCTTTGAGTGAGGTAGGAAACACTCTATCAAAAGCTGACATTTTTATTTCCACCAAATACCAACTGCAAATTGGAGAATTAATAATGGGTAAGTAAACACAAAAAAATCCTACAACTGCAACTCTACCAAATCTGGTGCAAGAAAAATGAAGCATAATAACACTAGGCCACTTCCATACATAGTGATACACAGAAGAAGGGTTAATCTGAGCCAAGTGCTTGCGTGTTTAAACTGAAAAAAATAATAATTTCTTCCACTAACAGTTTGTGTCAAAACTTATAATCAAGCTCTGTTCTTGTAGCATAAATGAGACTTGTCTGCTGTGGCTGGTGTTATATTTTTCTGTCATCATCAGTATACACAGCTATACTGTTTTCCACCTGCAGCAGGATGAGCCTTCTCCATTACTGTCTCCCCCTGAGGTGACACAACAGCAGCAAGAGGGAGACAAGCACACTGTCTGTTTACTAAACAGCCTTGGGAGAGTATGACGCTAGTTACACAAGTGCTATTAAAATTTTTAAGATGTTGGGCATGTTCTTCTGCCTGCACGTGCACATGAGTAGGAGCGTTTCTCTATTTGTCTTACCTGTTTGTGTATCTCATCCAAAACGAAGCGAAATGATAGCTCGCTCTGGAGCTCCAGGAGTAGCTGAACCAGCACTGACGCAAGTAAACACACACACAAATGTATGCATAAACATCACAAATAAGTGCAGTTTCACACTTTCGCACAGTCACTGCAATTACAAGACAGAAAATCAAAACAGTCAATGTTAATGAAAAATCCAGGTGTATAATTTTTGAAGTTTTTAAATTATCCTTCAGAATCTTCTACCACTGCTTTAGAAATTTGCATGCGATTAAATGATTCAAACAGGAATTTACTTAAATATGAAGTGCCTATAAATAATGGTAGTTAAGGAATTTGCGTTACATAAGGCATCGTGTCACACAAGCCTGACAACCACAAGGCGCTAGTGGAAAATGTGCATTCCCTGACTGGGGGGAGGGTTGTGCACTGAAAACTTTGCCATGGTTGGCAGCAGATTGGTGTGGTTGCTCATTACGGTGCAGTCACCGTTTATTCCGAGCAGTAGTGAAACTTGAAGAAGTGCAATGCAAGCTGGGAATGGAGAAAGTAAAGGTTGTGCCTTAATGCTGCCTGCAACCAACACAGTTCAAAAAGTGCAAGTCTGCAGAGAAGACAGCTTCTTACATGCTAACTGCAGCAATCTGCTAGCAACCAAAGGAACTGCAAGGAGATTTTTGGTGCAGCACTGTACACCCTCAATTACACCCTGCTGACTGCCAGGAACCTCCAGTAAACCACTTGCTACCTGTCAGAGAATACAGTTGCCAGCGTTCACTGACCAGTCTCTGGGTCTGTATGAAGGTAGCTGTAGCAATTAGTTTCACAGCAACTGCCAGCAACCTCCAGCAATTTCTTACAGCCCTTTCTTTAAGCCCTTACCAAACATTTCTACCGATCAGTGTTAATCAGTATCAGATAAATGTGCCATTATTTTACAGCATACTGAAATTTTAGAGCTGGCGTCTAGTGTGACATTAGCGCCCTGGAGCTCCAGTGGCTCCATGGTTCATGTGTCACATGACGAAGAGTGAGCTCAGGGCATAAGTAGTGCTAGAAAACAATATCATGTTAGGTGGAAGGTTTAGGAACCTTTTTTAAGGTCTAAAAAAAGTGATGGACAAACAGGGATTAGCATTGTCGTGAGTACGTATGGAGAATGTTTGTGTTACTTTTCTCCCTGCCAAAGGGGAGAGGCAAAAGTCCCATACTGCAAACTAAACATAACATTTGGGGCAAGTTCAATTTGAAAACTGTGCAAAACATAATGATACGTATGCAAGTAGAACCTGTTTCCATTAAAGGATGTGCACTGGTGTGCAACAGGCTATGAGTTGTGGTATATTTCCATTATTGGGTGTTATACAAGCGTTATCCAAACAGTAGTGACATATATTAAACCCTGTCATAGGGCTGTGCGATATGACCAAAATCTCATATCCCGATATAAGATATCTATCATCCCGATAACGATATAAATCACAAAAATTTAACATTTTCTGTAAATTCTGTGAATCTCGGGCAGCTCGACTTGCGTGAAGTGTTTTCAGCTGGGCGCTGTGTACCTGGAGTTGAGACTTTTAACAGATGCATGAAGGCATAGGTTGTAACAGCCGCCGTTTTCTTTGTATTTATTACACGGCGTGCTGCGGGGAAAAGCCTGTTCTAACGTTTGAGTTTAAGGTTTGTTTTTTTTTAGTACCTAACGCATCTTTTTTCCTTCTCATCCGTAAAAACTCTGCATACACTTTCACATAATTTATTTTGTTTTGAAAAGTCTCAACAGGATCTTGAGCTTTATTGTGAAAGGTTAATATGCAAAATAAACAAGCGGACGGCGGGGCCACGCCAATGTTTTACGGTCGTGGTTGCAAACGACAAAAACAGTCGCTTGTCCGTCCGTAGTGTGGTTATATTAAATGTAAGAGAAAGAGAGAACTTTAACAAATTAATATAGCCACTACAGTGACCATCAAAACCACGAAAAAACGATAGCGTAATCTGAAACGATAGATGTTTTTATATCGTCATCCGATATATATCGAACAGCCCTACCCTGTCATATCAAAAAGGCAGTGTACCAAATAAATAAACTGCAATAGATGCAAGTTTAATGTTTAATGCATCGGTTTCCCTCTCAGTTACAACGCAAGTTCTCATTAAGCTGTAACTGCAAAGCTGAACAATTCTGTGAAGATTGTAGGCTTTCTTTCTCCTTCTTTCTTATCTCCTCACACTATGACTGCATTATTTATAGCGCTCAAGTGATTTACAAAACGTGTGCTTTACACACTGTCTGTGCAGAAACCAAATGCAGTGTCACATTTTAAGTACTCTTCTAACTGTTACAGAAAAGCAGTCCCTTGGGCATTTTTAAGACAGCTCCCGTAAAATCATTTGATTCGCAGCCATAGGTCCAGGCTGCTGGGGGATTCCCATGATGCACTGAGTGTTTCTTCTTCAGTTACCTTTTTCCACTCATGATGCATTTATATACCTGCATTTAATTAGCTATTACTCATCTCTGGCTCTCTTTCACAGTATGTCTCTGTCCTGTCTTCATCTGCTCACCCCCAACCGGTCGCGGCAGATGACCGCCCCTCCCTGACTCGGGAGGTTTCTTCCTGTTTAGTGGAAGTTTTTCCTTTCCACTGTTGCAAAAGCACTTGCTCATAGGAGGTTCATATGATTGTTTGGGTTTTCTCATGTATAATTGTAGGTTCTTTACCTTACAATATAAAGCACCTTGAGGCAACTGCTCTTGTGATATGGCGCTATATAAATTAAATAAAAGTGAATTGCACTGAATTAATTTGGACTTACTAAAAATTTTTATTTTTAGCATTTTTGAAAGGCTGCAATGGGAAAATCTGTCTGAGTGTTTGAAAGTGAGACTTTGCCACGAGGCCAAGATTGAGGATACAGAATAATCTGCATTTGGCTGCCCAAATAAACTCATTAAGTACAAAGAGAAATTCACATTTCAGCTTTGAAGTCAAAGATCGCCTTAGCCACCAGCCCTGACCATTACTGTGTGTGTGTGTGTGTGTGTGTGTGTGTGTGTGTGTGTGTGTTCACAAAAACAACTGCATAGAAGGCCTCCATCTATGTTTGCGTGAGTGCAATGTGAGCACGAGTCTGTACATAGAGTGTGTATGTGTGTTTTCCTGAGCACACACAGACACACAAGCATACATCACCAAACCAGAAAGAGGCATCTCTTCACCTTGGTCAACCTTCTCCAGAGTTACAGGGTCCTCTGCAGTTTGAAGCATCCCTGGGGACAGAGAAGATATGACAGAGCAGATTTTAAAAGGCATACTTCAAAAACCACATGCACTCTTGCTTCTACACAGAAGTACAGGAGGAAGAAATTTAATGTCATTATGCAAAAAAAAAAGGATGAAATAGGACAAAATAGAAAATACAAATTACAGAGACATTAGATGGGGCTTCATGCTAATAAAGATCTATTTGATCATACTGTACAGGGTACTCTACCTTGCATTAGCTTTGCTGGACATCCAAGATAAAGTACTATCTTAAAAGCATGTTAAAGAAAAACAACTCAGTGTAGTGATGAATGTAAGGCATATTTTTATTGGATTATGCTCAGATGGAGAAGCACAATTCATGCAGACAATCCCACAAGAACTCTAATAGCTCTTTTAACGTCTTGTCAGATTGGTCAGAGCTTTTATGGCTTAGCATTTTGCCACACATCCTCTTATTGTGCTAATTTGATTAGAGCTTAAATGGTTTCAACATAGCACTTAATGCGGCAACCTAATAATCCTCCAATGAGGAAGTTATCAATAAAACCCTGGGATGATCTAGCATTAAAAAAACATACAGAGGTTCAATTATAGCAGTGTAACATTTGCAATAGAGGAGTCAGTAATTTAGTGTTGTGAGAATAATGAAACACAATGCAGGTCTATATATTAACAGTCTTACTGGCTCCACTGGGATTTTCACGGCACGGCAACTCATTCCATATTTAAAGATCCTCAAAAATTATTGCTGTCATGTCATCCGATATGTTGACACAGAGAATTATTCACGGTACAGGAGTCGAAATAACTTACGCTACAACTTAAATGCAAACAAGAAATCACAAATAATGAAAGTCTTGATAGTTTTATATGTTTTATACTTTTGTTAATAGCTCGTATTTTGTGTCTTTAAATCAAACATTTCAGAAATAATTTCAGAAACCCCGTCATAGTTAGTCAAAGGAGCTTGCAAAGAAAAGCGTCTGGACTTCTTTAAGTTACTTGAAGATGGTAATCCCCGAACCAAATGGTGGACACCAGAGGTGAAGGGAGCCACCAGGCTGAAGAAGGAGTCCTATCGGGCTTGGTTAGCCTGTGGGACTCCGGAGGCAGCCGACAGGTATCGACAGGCCAAGCGGAATGCGGCTCGGGCAGTGGCTGAAGCAAAAACTCGGGTGTGGGAGGAGTTCGGAGAGGCCATGGAAAAAGACTTTCGGGCTGCCTCGAAGAGATTCTGGCAAACCGTCAGACGTCTCAGGAGGGGAAAGCGGTGCTCTACCTGCACTGTGTATAGTGCTGGCGGAGCGCTGCTGACGTCGACTGAGAAAATTGTCAGGCGGTGGAAGGAATACTTCGAGGACTTCCTTAATCCCACTGACACGTCTTCCGAGGAGGAAGCAGAGTCTGGGGATGAGGGGAATGACCCGCCAATTTCCGGGGGCGAGGTCACTGAGGCAGTTAAACAACTCCTTGGTGGCAGAGCCCCTGGTGTTGATGAGGTCCGCCCCGAGTTCCTGAAGGCTCTGGACGTTGTAGGGCTGTCCTGGTTGACACGCCTCTGCAATGTTGCGTGGAGATCAGGGGCAGTACCTGTGGACTGGCAGACCGGGGTGGTGGTCCCCATCTTTAAGAAGGGGGACCGGAGGGTGTGTTCCAACTACAGGGGGATCACACTCCTCAGCCTCCCTGGGAAAGTCTATGCCACGGTGCTGGAAAGGAGAGTTCGTCCGTTAGTCGAACCTCGGATACAGGAGGAACAATGCGGTTTTCGTCCTGGTCGCGGAACACTGGACCAGCTCTTTATCCTCTCCAGGATACTTGAGGGTGCATGGGAGTTTGCCCAACCAGTCTACATGTGTTTTGTGGACTTGGAGAAGGCATTCGACCGTGTCCCTCGGGGTGTCCTGTGGGAGGTGTTGCGGGAATATGGGGTGTCTGGCCCATTGCTACGGGCCATTCGATCCCTATACAACCGTTGCAAGAGCTTGGTTCGCATTGCCGGCAATAAGTCGGACTCGTTCCCGGTGGGTGATGGGCTCCGCCAGGGCTGCCCTTTGTCTCCGGTTCTGTTCATAATTTTTATGGACAGAATTTCTAGGCGCAGCCAAGTGGCGGAGGGCTTTCGCTTTGGTGGCCTCAGAATCTCATCTCTGATTTTTGCAGATGATGTGGTTCTGTTGGCTTCATCGGGTGAGGGCCTCCAGCTCGCACTGGAACGGTTTGCAGCCGAGTGTGAAGCAGCGGGAATGAGGATCAGCACCTCCAAATCTGAGGCCATGGTTCTCAGCCGGAAAAGGGTGGAGTGCCCACTCCGGGTCGGGGATGAGTTCCTGCCCCAAGTGGAGGAGTTCAAGTATCTTGGGGTCTTGTTCGCGAGTGATGGGAGAAGGGAGCCGGAGATCGACAGACGGATTGGGGCTGCAGCTGCAGTAATGCGGACGCTGCACCGGTCCGTCGTGGTGAAGAGGGAGCTGAGTGTAAAAGCGAAGCTCTCAATTTACCGGTCGATCTACGTCCCTACCCTCACCTATGGCCACGAGCTGTGGGTAGTGACCGAAAGAACGAGATCGCGGATACAAGCGGCAGAAATGAGCTTCCTCCGAAGGGTGGCTGGCCTCTCCCTTAGAGATAGGGTGAGAAGTTCGGCCATCCGGGAGGGGCTCAGAGTAGAGCAGCTGCTGCTCCACATCGAAAGGAGCCAGCTGAGGTGGTTCGGGCATCTGACAAGGATGCCCCCTGGGCGCCTCCTGGGTGAGGTGTTCCAGGCATGTCCCACCGGGAGGAGGCCCCGGGGCAGACCCAGGACACGCTGGAGAGATTATATCTCTCGGCTGGCCTGGGAACGCCTTGGTATTCCCCCGGATAAGCTGGAGGAGGTGGCTGGGGAGAGGGAGGTCTGGGCCTCTTGGCTTAGGCTGCTGCCCCCGTGACCCGGCCCCGGATAAAGCGGATGAAGATGGATGGATGGATGGAAGATGTTTCACCTCTCATCCGAGAAGCTTCTTCAGTTCTTAAGGTCAAATGGTGGAGAGTCCCAGATATAAACCTAGTGGGAGTATCCCCCCACAGAGGGACAAAAGGACCCCCTGATGATCCTCTAATCACCTGAGCCAAGGTGTGAAACTGGGTGTGGGTCCCAATCCCCGTCATAGTTAAAAGCAAAGCTGTCCACTAGCCTGCAGCCCATGCTAATGATCTTTTTTTTGGTGGCTACTTAGTTTGATGATTCCATCTATGAAATGAGATTTAATGTGGCTGTCATTAAAAATGAAAATCAGTTACATATACAGCACTTAATTAAGGCCCAAATTACTGCATCACATCAAAGTCACAAATCAGTATAATGGTTTAATCACACTACCGATGACAAGCACACCTCTCCAAAGAAAAGAAAAGTAGTAAACTCAAGGTTAACTGCATTATCGGCGTGGATCCTTTTTTTTAAATGAAATCAACGCAAAAACTATTATGTCCAGTAGTGTGAATATTTCTGTATCGTGTTCTGGTTGATTGCTAAGATCAATTGTTCTCTCTGTTCAGCCTGACCTTGCAGAAAAGCTGTAATGCGACTGCACCACCAATACAACAGTGGACTAACACAGTGGTGATTAGCTTCAAGGAGTGCAAATGTTAAACAATCAAGCTCGAGCTAGTGAGAAAACAGCCAGTGATGGTTAGGACTGTCAGTACTGACTGAAGGTCTGTGCACTGCAATAGTACTGTTGATGCTCCTTGTTTTCTAAGTGCATTCCAGTCTGATTTTGCCTACCTAGCATAAAACTGTTTGCACCTTTAGAGAGATAGCAAGTGAGAGGTGAAAGTCCAGCGCTTCACAATCGCCCTTGCTAGACATTCCTTCTGTTTCTAATCTGCTGCATGTGTTACTATTTCTCACCCAATAGTTTGGCTGTAAAATGCAGACAGACTCTGTGGTCCTGTTGGAGCAGCTCTCTCAAAGCCCCCGGAGAATACTTCAGCACTCCACTTACACTGGACAAGGCAGAAGACTTCCTCACAGACTGCATCCCACAGACAAGCGTGTAGGAGGAGAGATATAGGAGGGTAAATAAAGCTCCAGCTGAGCATCAAGGGAAATTATCAGCATAATGCAATTTTCATACACATTTCCCAATCCTTCCTAAAGGTTGTGCAAGAGAATGTAAAGCCACAGTAAACAGCTACAACATGGAGATGTATATAAATATATTTCTTCTCACTGCTATGTCTTCATCGTCAATCATTTCAATGAGGCAGGCCACACAGAGCAGCAGCCCGCCTCCCTCCACAGGCCCAAGGCGCCTACTCCACTTTGGGTCATGTCTGAAGTGGATCTTGTTGCAAACTATATCCCTGCTTGTCATTCTGTTTGTTTCGCCTGTTCAGACAGAAAGACCACAACAGCTTTTTATACAAAACTGCAGGCGAGCAAGAGTGCTAGCAAGCTATTGTATTACCTAGCGCTACATGCTAACTATAATATTAGCACTAGCTAAAGTTAATTTGTGACTTAGCTAGCCATAATATCCTTAAAAACAGATGTTTTTGAAGATTTCTCTTAAAACCTTCAAAAACATCTGTTTTTAAGTAAAATTATGGCTAGCTAAGTTATAAATTACCTAGCGCTACATGCTAACTATATTATTAGCACTAGCTAGAGTTAATTTATAACTTAACTAGCCATGATTTTCTTTAAAAACAGATGTTTTTGAAGATTTCTATTAAAACAAATGCTATTGACAAACTCTAATAACCACAAAATATGTGTAATAAACCATAAACTAACCTTTGCTGACAGTATATATCAGACGAGAACTGTGCAGAAATGATGGCTAAAGTCAAAACCCCAAACTTTATTGAACATTACAGTACAGTAGGTTACCAAAATAATTCCAAACACTGTTGTACTAATAAAAACTGCATTTATAATGTAAAACATTTTAATATTATAATGATACTATAAAAATTGATATTTATAAACAAATATATGATACAAAAACTTAAGATGTCTATTTATTAAATAACTAAATTCTCCTGTGAAGCCTCCTTCAAAATTTACCTTAACATTAAGTGTTGGTTTTAAAATAAACAAAAAAAAAGGCCAAATTCTGACAAAAAGATAACACAGGACAATATATTAATATCTTTAAGAGTGGTTTTACTCATATTAGCAAGTGTTATGTTGAAAGCTAACCCTTATTTAAAAACCACAAAAAGAGCTGATGATCTAATGGATTTATCTGGTATCTTTAAATGTGTATGATAATAAAAATGCAAATGAAACAACTCTGGAATAGTGCAAGTACATAACCATAGTTGTAAACTATGAATATATATGAATAACTTGTTTTGTTTTTTTGTAAATGTATGAAAAAAAGATAAGATACAAGCATTTTTTTCTGGTTGTTATTTCACTTTTTTACTAGAAAGATCCATGTGTTGAACAATAGTGCATGAAGATAATGTTCTGGCAAATAATGATAATTATCTGAAATGCTATGATCATTTTTGCTGCAGTTATTGGAACTTTTCAATTTCGTGTACATATGGGAAATGCTTGCCTCATCATTACACTCATGCTTGGTTTTTTTTGTTGTTGTTTTTTTAACATAAAATCACATGAAACAGCTGCTTAGGTCCCATATTTCTTGCTGATGAACATTGGAGCTCAGTACATTGTACTGCTCTAATATTAAAAGTCCAATCAAATCAACAGTCTCTAACATTCAAAGGAAGCCTGATGGTGTATGTTTGAGCAAATCCATGCACAATTAGCCTCACAATTATATATCAACACCAATTTACCCTCCAAGGAATATCTTAGCTGATCGTTATGCTGAGACGTGTGTCTGAGTATCATTTAGCTGTGAAGGCCACAATTTGGTTATCACCATGACAACAAAAGCCTC
The DNA here is from genome assembly GCF_057382275.1 of Copadichromis virginalis. Taxonomy (NCBI): domain Eukaryota; kingdom Metazoa; phylum Chordata; class Actinopteri; order Cichliformes; family Cichlidae; genus Copadichromis; species Copadichromis virginalis. The sequence continues at coordinate 11,803,350 of NC_140621.1, forward strand.
TGGGTAACTGAGCCACTGTGTGATGATAGGTGTGTGGGGGCGAGTATCAGCTACTACCGACATGTCGATTTATAATCTCCCTCTGCTTCTCTTTAAGCAGAGTTCAGTGTGCATCAAAGCATCACACGTGTGGCCAGCTCATCACGCCGCGCCTCTGTCTGTCAGTGACGGTGTAAATGAGTGTGCAGAAAGATAAACCCTCTCAGAGTTCAATATATGTAACCTTTGACAAATGTGCTGCGCTCCAGCAAACATATTTTAGGCGAAGTGTAGCTACTGCGCTGGGACTGTGTGTGCAGGAAGTGGTCAGAGGGTTTTGTTTCTTCTGGTTGACTGAGAAGAGTCAGACAAGATATCGGTTTATAAATTTGTGCCAGGACAGGAGCTAAATCCATCAGTCTGTGGCTTTTTATTTGCCCCCTGAGAGAGGCAAATATAACACAAAGAGACGGAGAGCCTTTCTCGCTGCTCGGGTAAACAGGCTGCATAATCTGTCAACTTTATTTGACAACTGCTTTACATTTACTTCAAGGGGGCGTTTCAGGGCGAAGACAAATGGTTTGGAAACAACTCCTTTCTCCTTTCTGAGCACAAGTGGGGGGCATAGCATGAGAACAGTTTTCACACCGTTGCCTGGCCTTTCTTTCCCTTGGCTCGAACCACTTCCTCTGCCCCTGCGAAAGCCATTAATGGGGGTGTTGTGGCAATCAAAAAATAGCTCTATAAATTTGTCCATTATCTTCAGCCTACGCTTGATCATATCACCAGCTTCCTTGCACTGCAACACGCTGTTATACAGAGGCAACAACTTTTAGAGTAACAATTTTTATTTTCAGTAGTGGCTGGGATCATCAATTCACTGACTGCTCACAGCAATACACTGGCTAGGATTATCTACTCAAGGATCTGCGCTACCTCATCACCCGGTAAACCTAAACAGAGTGTTTAAACCACAGCACTGGATCATTATATTGTTACTGAGCCCATTTACTACAAATAAATATTGAAATAAATAAACGGGCCACTTCGTGTAAACCTATCAGTGTTTTATGACGCAGCACTGCTTCTAAATATGTTCTCAAAAAAGGAGAAAAAAAAGTTTGGTTCAGAGAAATGATCGCAGATCGGAAGTGGGCGGAACGGGGAAAATATGCGTGTGCGTCGGCTGGGGGAGGCTCGCCGGTCTGTCTCTCGTCTGTAGCGCTCAGGTGCGCTTCATCCTCATTCAGAGGTGAAAACTTTCCGAAACCGCTACCATGGATTATAAGATATCAGCAGGCAGTCATTTATGAAAATACAGTGAAATATGTTGAAGCATCGCGGCAGAGTCGGAGGAAAGCCCGATTAAAGCCGTTAAAGTCCTCTGTGACGGTAAGAGACCGAAAACTCAGTTATGTTTTTTACTCGGTGAAACGGGAACTTAAACTTTGGATGTTTGATCATTTGTGCTGTTTTTGTGGCTATAATGTGGCATACATTGCGTCACCTGTTGGTTAGATATGATATAGCAAAGTTTTTTATACATATATTTAAAGTTTTATTTTAATAAGACCTATACATTTTCTCAAAATAGACCAAAATAGGCTTGCCTTCTGTTACTGTTTTCAAATTGAAACTTTTACTCTGAAACATAGCCTGTAAGGACCCCAAAGCGCTTTACATATCCGGTCATCCACCCATTCACACACTGGTGATGGCAAGCTACATTGTAACCACAGCCACCCTGGGGCGCACTGACAGAGGCGAGGCTGCCGGACACTGGCGCCACCGGGCCCTCTGACCACCACCAGTAGGCAACGGGTGAAGTGTCTTGCCCAAGGACACAACGACCGAGACTGTCCAAGCCGGGGCTCGAACCGGCAACCTTCCGATTACAAGGCGAACTCCCAACTCTTGAGCCACAATCAACAAGATCGTTTATGTTCATTTTAATTTGTCCTGCTGCTGAATAATCAGAGAAGCACATATAACTTCAGTGTGCAAGCACAAAGTGAAGTCATGTTTTAACAACAGCCCTTAAACTGAAACTCTTTGTGCCTCATTCATACAAATTCATGTGTCCCAGTCTGATCCCCTAGTTGTGAAGTACTTCCACTCCACCAGTCAACCTGGTGGAGTGGAAGTACTGAAGACCCAGGCAAATATGTTGCATTACTTCCTGGGGGATCTGAAATGTTAGTCATCAAATGTTTCCATACAGCCACAGCAAACTCACAAACCGGAAAGACTTTTGCAAAATATGCAGCACACTCTGCTCTCTTGGCCACAGTACAGAGAGGTAAGAAAAAACCCCCAGTTTGAGACATGAAATAAAACCACAGTGAATCTACTGTATACTTTCTGTTTATGGTCAGACTGGAGCATCTTACTCTCTAGCCTGCTTACATAACCGCTGTTTGCTAGACTGCAGGTTGAACATGTGCAAACACTTTTTCTTGTTTTGCCTTATCTTCAGGCAGACTCAAGAAAAAAGTAGAAGAAAAAGAAAACGCAAACAAACACTACGGCTCTCTAAATGACTCCTCAGCACTTTCCATAGCTGATGTAAGGCACAGTAAACAAACTGGGGAAACTGTACCAACAACAGTAGCTACTTTTACCTCTATAGTCCCGCATCCATGTATATAGACAGTGCAGGTACTGTGCGAGCTGTGATGTGCGACGTGACGTGTCACTCAGATGTCATCGTGGTCAAAGGCCCCAGGTGTTGTCCTCAGGTAGCACCAACCAGGGGAGTATTTGCTTTCAGACAAGGACAGCCACCAATGCTCAGCCCTGGGTCTGAGTGTCTCGCTTTCACAAAGATGCTTTTGATATCATAAGCTCAGGACAGCGATGCAAATCAAAACGGCACCGAGATCAGTTTTAACCTGGAGGGCGGTGAAAAGAGAGGATGGACAGAAAGTGGCACTGAAAACGACCTGCTGAGTGAAGAGGAGGGGGAATTTCAGACGGTGCCCAAAGTTAAAAACAAAAAACTGCAAGACAGATTTTCATGCACAAAAAAGTGACTGACTGTAATGATGCAAAGCCAATGGAATTGATAATGAACCATCATTACAGCGGTGGTGATGGATTTTCATCTTCATGCGGATGATGGGAGCGGATTCGAGTTTATTAGCAGGAAAGAATCCTGGCTCTTCCATGCGATCTGGCCTTCCATTCTTCCACTAATTAGATTGATGCGTCTGTTGCCTCGCGTGCTGGAAAACTCCATTCAGAATGAATAAAACCGTGTCACATAATCGTGGGTAAAAAAGATGAACAAAGGGGAGAATAGTGCAAGGCACAAAATAAATGCTTCGAGGCATTTTCATCTAGTCTGTACAGGAATAGTAACTCTTATCCATTTATCCACCCACACAACACAAGTACTTTTGCTCAGTACTTCAAGTCAGCATCAATTTTTTTCTGTAACGTTGAAAAAGTCTGACTGTGTGTTCTTCTTTTGTTTCCCTCTTTGTATTTCTCACCTTATTCTTTAATCAAGGTTTCCACTGACTTTTATCTTTTACTACTCTCTCCTCTCTATCTGGCTCTAAAGCTGGACTCTTAAACTCTTTTTTTTCCCCCTCCAGCCTTTCACACTATCTCTCCAACCTTTTCTTCAACCATCCCCTGTTCCCACGTAGCTCACATCCTCTCCTGCTCTCGCCTGTCCTCTTTCAGACCTTTACTTTCTTCTCTTGTCATGTCTGTATCCATGAGGAACCCACCACAGCGCCGGCGCTCTCTAGGTCCCGTCTCGCCCAAACGCATCTACAGAAACCTGTCCTTCAGACTCAGGGGGGGTGGAGAGTCATCTGTTGCCGCCGACTTGGATGCGCCTAAACGCCCCAGCAAGTCTGCAGATGCTGTAAGATATCCAGGTGTCATTCTGAAAGGGAGCTTTGGTCACGTTGACTGAAATGTCATCTGCCTTGTTTCTGTTATGGTTAAAAACTATGAGATCTCTACTTGACATTACACGCTATCTCTGTGTCACTAACCTCCTGAGACCTGACAATACATTTTGTGGACACGTGTCTCTCAAGGGTATTCCAATAGGCGAGCAGACTCATTGTTAGATGTCTCACGTGTGAGGCTGTCACCATCGTCAAACTGACTCCTACTGTAGTTTGACAGCCACATTTTATGGGAGCAAGAGATAAAAAAAAAAATCAAAGCTAGTTTCAGAAAATAAATCAGTCCTCTGTGACAAAGCATTGTAAGCTTTAAAGCCGACCTATTCGGTTTATCTTATTTCCTGTCATATATTCTGTCATATATGTTATTCATATATTAAATGGTAGATTCGCATACTAAACGTGGTTGTAGTCAGCATATGTCAACAATACAGAAAATACCCCAACAATGAAACGACTATGAGCAAACACTTGGCGACAGTGGAAAGGAAAAACTCCCTTTTAACAGGAGGAAACCTCTTGCAGAAATAGCCTCTGGTTGGGTATTTTAAAACACATTTCTCTTTCTGTTACTGGCTCTGTGTGGCGGCACAAAGAGAGGCACACAGCTATAGCTATGAGCGCAGAAGCCCGCAACGTCTGCTCTTCATCCCTTCTATTTACGAACCGAGCGGCTGCACAAAAGCTAAATATATAGTAACGACTGATTACTTTGAACTGTGAACTGTGCATGCGTTGTCATGTATGCAGTGCATGGGCAGTTACCTGAAGCTTGCGATTAGTTTATTTAGGGATTGGTTAATTGATTTTCTTGATTGGCTCACAGCCCTGACACACACTGGCAGTTGCTCATAGTTTGATCTCCCAGGTCCCTTTCAAATATTTTTGAGCTTGTTGAGTATGTGTCAAAACACTGTGTGTGCAGGTAAAAATTTATAGTTTTAACATCTGCTTTAAAAAAAATCAAAACAAAACAAAAAAACTGAATTCTTGAAGTTCAGCATTAAAATTTTCCAGTCTTCTTTTATTTTATTGAGAAATTCCCTAACGTCCACTACACAGGGCATTACATTACACTGGGAAAAAATGCTTTCAGAAAAGGAAATCACTCTCAAGCACCCTCTGTTATATAGAGCTGCTCCTGCTGCTGCTTCATATAATAATAAGAGCAATTCACAAACTTTCCTGGTCTCAGGAGGCTCCTGTATAAAGCATCAGTCGAGGCACCTTTGGTTTATGATTTGATTTGTGTCCGATATCATTCTCCCTTTTAACGCTCCCTTCTCTTTACTGCGGGAAATAAATCTCTCTATCCTTCTTAACCCTCTTTCTCTTTCTCTATCTCGTTCCTCCACCTGCCTACCCTCCCGCGGCCCTGCACCCTTTCTCCTGCTCCCCATCAGTACAAGACCCTGTGGGAGGCAGTGGAAAATGAGGATACACTGGCTGTACAAAGCCTTCTGTCCAGAGACCGCAGCAGCGGTGGAGGAGGCGGAGGCGTATGGGAGAAAGGAGAGAAAAAAGACAGGGACTGGGAGAGGGACCGGGAGAAAGGGGTGAACAGAGTGAGTGAACAGGGGCTGGTCCCCCTGGATGTGGCTGCCCTTACCCACAATTCCCCGCTGCTTCATGTACTGACAAAGGCAGGAGCCAGGCACAACCCTGTTTGTAAGTCTTTTCATGTAAAATGTCAAAAATAATGGTGTAAAATCAGATTCTGTACGGCTTGACTTTAATTCAGATTATGCCCTTTGTCTTGCTTCGTGTGCTCGTCCTGTGCCTCTCAGTGTGCCGACCAGCGGAGTGGGCACTCAAGCTGGACGCTCTGGTGGCCTTGGCAGATAAACGGACAGAAGAGAGGAAGACGGAGTTAGCGAAAAAGGCCGGGGCAGGCCCTCAGGCACAGGCTGATCTTCAGAGGCACATCCAGCTCTGGAGGCTGCGGCAGCAGCTGTACTATCGGATGAGAGAGAACTTCCAGAACACAGGTCAGCGGTCAGCTTGTGGTATTTCACTGTTTCGCTGCTTAGCACTCAAACTCAGATCAGTTTTCTTTCTGTTTTCAGTGAACTCTCGCTCGTTTTTCCCCCTCATTCTTTATTTCTGCTCTCATAATAAAACTTTTTCTGCAGCCAGCGCAGTACTTTCCTGCCAATTTAACTCTACAAAGCCACCCGCCACTGCTGACAAGACGGCAGTGATCAAGTCTTCAACTCAACATCTTGCTTAAGTTTTACTAAAACTCTCCCTCTAGCCTCTTTCATCTCATCCAACATTCAGCAGACTGCCGTGTCATCAGCCTTTCAAATCCTCTCCTTCCCTGCACTCCCTCCACTGGCTGCCTGTATCAAATAATCACAGCTGTAGATTTCAATAGAAATTCACACGTGCAAAAACCTTCAAGACTTCGGCAAATCATGCGTCGACGCATCAGGCAACTTACCATCCTCTGCACCACCTGTTCAAGCCTTTTCCTCTTGGCTCTCTGTTGGGCTAATTTTTTTTGTCTTATTTTTTTCAGATTTATATTGCAATGTTCCCCGCTGTACCAACTTTAACAGCTCTTTATAAACGTCTCTCCTTAGCTCTCGTTTCATTTCTCTTTCAAGCACAGCCAATTCTCTCTCTGACTGTTTTATTATCGCAGCGTTATTGTAAGGGCAGCCAGGCCCCGGCGCTTGTTTTCATGTGCAGTGAAATTAAACTCACTCTTATTGTAAATCTCGCTGGGTAGGAGAGCCGGATGGCATCTTTAAATATAAAATATGGATGTGTTTTTGTCTGACGACTGTGACTTACTTATGGTAATGTTTTCACTCAAGATTACATCTTAGGCTGAAGAAACGGAAACACAATTAGATTTAATCATCAAACTCTGGCAGCGTTTTAAGGTACATAATTGTGATAATAAAAAGCTCCAAGATTGTCTTGAAACAACACAGAGTCTGCAGGGAATACAATTTTCAACCCTGTAAAGCCTGAGCCATGAAATAATGGCCCCAAAATTCAAAGTTTTTGAATCTGGAATGTTTATTCAAGCATCATTTTTCACAAAATCTGGTGTTTTTGTGCAATTTATTTAGGTTTTTCAGGAGAAAGATTTGATGATGATGTAAATAAATAGCGCACAAATTCACAAAATTTGTAAGTGTATTTACTGCATACAGTAATTTATTTATTTTTCTGTTTTTAATACAGTTTAATTCACTTTGTCTTGTTGGCCCTTGTGCTGCTGTAACATGTGAATTTCCCCAGTGTGGGATTAATAAAGTCTGTCTATGGTACAGTTGGCCCTGCAGGGTTGACATCAGTCTGGAACAGTCTGATTGCATATCATTTTTCAGTAGCCAGCTGCTAATGCAGTGCTCGTTTTTAACCTTTCTTTAACTGTTGGCAAACCCAGTCAGATGGTTAAAGATTAAATGCTTGGTTGTGGCGCTAAAAAGCACCAGTGTGGGAATAAAAGCCATGGAGAAATAGCTTTTATGTTTAAGAGAATAATAGCCGTTACTGTATCTATCTCCTTTTCTGTTAGTGTGTGCCCTGCCACCAGCTGACCTCACCATAGGCCGAGGTCAGACATCAGTCTGTGGTTGCCGTGATCACCTATTTAAGAAAACCTTAGCTGAGCTAGTGTAAAATAATATGTAGTCTTTCTAAGATAGAGGACAAATATACTAGTGGTTATCAGTGATATCTGTTGGATGTGATAAATTTTCCGGAGTTTATTTGTGTGTGTGTGTTTTTTTTTTTTGTCATCAAGTTTACTGCAGTGTGATATTCTGTAAAACTCAGTGCAGTACTTTGGCTGTCTGCATTTTTTCTGTTATTTACTCGTGCTCATTTTAACCCGATTTTTATCTTTTCAATGTTCCACGCAGAGCTCCCGGGCTCCCCCAGTCATGTGTCCATCCTGGTGACGAGCACATCCTCTCTGTTTGTGACAATCAAAGAGCCAGAGGGGGACATGGTGGGGCTCATCACCCGCTACAGAGGTAGGGAGAGAACCAGGCAAGAAGACTTTCATGGAGGATTGGTTGAATGGATGGGTAGATAAAAGGGTCAGTTAGATGTGGGGCAGAAAATGGATCGATTCATGATGGATAGATAAGGAAATTAATGGAGTATAGACTTTACTGGTGCAATTTAATCAAAGTCTTGAAAGTAATTTAAGCCGGCTGACACAGTATCTAGTTTGGGCTGTTTTTGCTGGTCGGTTTTATAGACGTATAAATGTCATGCTTCGCGGCCAAGAATAGATTAAGCCCAGATGCAGCAAGTTCCTAAACCTGTAAACACTCACGTCCTTAAGTTATCCCTCACGAGGGGTTTTGAGCAAAGCCAGAGAATAATCTATCTGTGGGATTGTTTTGCATTCACAGTCGAATGGAGCACCTCGGCCAGCTTCAAACGCATCCTCGGCACGGCCCAAGTTATAGAGACCAAGAACCCCTCCTACGTTATCAAGGGGCTGACGGCAGTAAGTCGCCCACAGTCACACGTATTCACAACCACAGATAACAGCTGCAAATGCACAGATGCTGCAGACACGCACAGAAACTGACACCTGTAATTTCTCAGAGGCACATAATCAAGCAGACGGGTATAAAACACGTGCTGCAGCTCTGCACCCACACACACTGTGTTTATTGCTCCTCCATCACTATCTTCTGCACTGAACCACCTCTCATAAGAGTACACTTATCAGCAGGCTCACTTTAACCAGATGAATTAATAATGAGAGCGCCGTATGGCTTCTTGGTTAATGCTCGGTGATAATTTGGCAGGTCTGCTGTTTCTCCAAACACAGGGAGTGCATTACTTCGTGAGAGTGAGCGCCTACAACGTGAAAGGATGGGGCCCGCCTCAGTGCTCCACTCCAGCCAGCGCTGCCCCCTCCAGTGAGTGTGCAGAACTACACAACTTTGATGAATGTGGATTTTGAAGCTTCGAAAGAGCTCCATTCTTTCCCTCTTTGTCCCAGTGTAATAGAATTACTTAGCTGACATTAAGCTTGATGTGAAAGAAGTCCAATCCTCTCGTGGCTTGTAGATTAATGAGTTATTAAAACGTGGAAACTTAAAGACGGAAACACGAGTCAATGGGCCTTGCAGCCGTGCCGCTTTGACTTTGAATTTTTGGCTCGTAATCTTTCTTGGACGCCACCCACCCCTATCGCTGGGCTTACTTGCTGTTACTTTCTACTTCTAACAAAAGCCAGAGCTGCCAAGCAAGGATTTGTAATGGGGAATAAAGGCTGAAAATATTGATGTCAAAGCAAACACTGGTCAGTAAACAATCACAGCCAGAGTGTAATAGATTGCCCAATTTATCGTAAAGGAGATTTGTTGTGCTTTTCCTTATTTTCTGTCACATATGCTGTTACAGTAGACAGTATATCATATCAATCATGATAAGAAATCCCTCTGAACCCAAAACTCAGGCTTCAGGCAGTTTCTTTCTATACGTTACTATATAATGTCAACATGCACACACACAGGTGGGTGCAGAATCCCCATCCGCCTGCTGTTAATACCTTGAGATTGAGGGGCTTCACTAAGACCCAGTATAAGATCAGTAGGAATTATTCTGTCAACCTTGAGATGGAAGTGAGCGGAAATTAAATAAATAAATAAAGATTCACTTTAAAAACACACACACACGCAAAAGATCCCCAGCTTAAATAGATACATGATTCGAGCGAGTCACAATGAATCAACTTCAATTTCAACTTTCACAGCATACAGACGGTCTCTCATGGAGACGCTGTCGCTTCCTAATCACCAAAAGATTAAAAAAAAAAAAAAGCGGCACTCAGGAGTCGCTTGCAAATTATTTCTTGCTGTCTTAGCTGATTTTCCTAATTGCATAGAAGTGAAAGCCACAATCTGCTTCTCTCTGCCTGTCCTGTGCAGTTTGGAGAGAGTGCGCTGGTGTAAAGTCACAGCTCAGAAATCACGAGGCCCTCGTGAGGAAGCTGCTGGAAGATGCCAAGGAGTCGCATCTTAGAGGATATTGCATAGGTAACGTGAGACCTCTGGTTTTTTTATGCTTTGGTGCATTGGGTCCAAGTGCACATGTTGTTGCCGTTGTGTGTGTGTAATTATACTTGCACAAAATTGAGCTTTTATTGAAATTCTTATGTGTTGTATTTTCAGCCTTGCCTTAAGAATCTCGTGTGGTATTCAGATGTTCATGTTGTTTTAAAAATAATTTGAAACACATCTTGAAATTATAGTAAAAGAGAATGCAAAGTTGTTCTTAAAGTTGTTTGCACAATCTGCTTTTTCATTTAACCTACTAAGACCCAAACTCTTTCATGGCATGCATTTTTAATTTCTCTTTGCTATTTGGGCTGATTGGGACCTGATGAATGTAAAAACAAAGAATTACCTGATTTTTTTTATTTTATTTAATTAATTAATTTATTTTAACCTGATTTTTGTTGCTGAGAAAAATGAGATCCACATATGAGGACATTCATTTTAAATTTCGATAGAACAGTGGCAGTACAATGTCCTGGTAAGTGGATATCAGGCCCTTGTAGAGCAAAATTTACTATTTTGGTCTAGACAACCCAAAATGTGTCCACATATGTGGACGCCAGGTCCTAGGAGGGTAACGCTATGAATGAATGGAAAGAGCTCCCTACTAGCCTGACAGCATAGACATTTTCATATTTTCTCCCAGAACTCAAAAAAATTGATTTCAAGAAGTCAGTTTTGTCAGATACAACATCTTTATCTGAATTTTGTTTATATACTGATAGGGTAGTTTGCATGTAGGAGTTTTGTGATGTGTTTAAGGAGCCGTCAGTGGGTGATCGTGGCTCAAGAGTTGGGAGTTCGCCTTGTAATCGGAAGGTTGCCGGTTCGAGCCCCAGCTTGGACAGTCTCGGGCGTTGTGTCCTTGGGCAAGACACTTCACTTGTTGCCTACTGGTGGTGGTCAGAGGGCCCGGTGGCGTCAGTCTGTCAGTGCGTCCCAGGGCAGCTCTGGCTACAATGTAGCTTGCCATCACCAGTGTGTGAATGGGTGGATGACTGGATGTTTAGAGCGCTTTGGGGTCCTTAGGGACTACTAAAGTGCTATACAAATACAGACCATTTACCATCTGAGGGGTTCTACCTGTTCAGGGACTTTCTTACATTTTGTCCCATGCCAGTATTTAATATCTAAAGAAAATATTAATTCTGTGTTCTTTAACTGTGGTGGTTTACATGTTCAAAGTAGCTGTGTTTTCCGTTCAAGATGTGTGCAAACAGTCAGAAAATCAGATTATTTGCACAAGCCTTTAATGTGCATACTCGACAACATTTTATTTCTACTTCTCACCATTTATATCAGCAGCATGCGCTAGAGATGTCAGCTCCTTTAAATACAAAGAGAAAAGTCTTTTCCCTGCCTTCACCCAGTCAAGTGTCGTGCGTGCACAGTGAATGTATTTTGGGAGATAAATGAATTTCATCCAGTCTGATCCTCCTTGCCTCCTCTCCACAGAGAGCTCGAAGCCCCAGAGTCCCAGCAAGCGTCTGTCAGTGTCTCGAGGCATCAAACAACTGTTCCAGTCCGCCACCAAGTTTGTTCGTTTCCTACAGAGGTAGCGCTCAGTCTCTCTTACCTATCCCACTGTGCCCTGAGGGTATCACAAGTAATGGATTAAATGCAATCCCATTAGAGCAGCATAGGCTGCAAAGTTGAAAAGCCTTATCTCTTACTGTTATTGCAGAGAACAGTAGTCACATTAGAGCCACTGTAGCTGTTAGTAAAAAGGTCTTTTGAACAGAACGATGGCTGTAATCACTGGACTGTGGCAAGTGGCAGGTGACTGATAAATCCTTCATCCTCCCACAAGCGATCCGTCGACCACACTCACCACATCAGAAGCTAGCAAAGTACAAAAGATCGTGCTGCATGATTATGTTCATGAATATGAACCACAGTGAAGGTTAAAAAAAAAAAGAAAACTTTGGTAGTGAACAGAGAGAAGTTGACTGTGTTTGGACCCCTGAGTAATTTAAAAAAAAAGAGACCATGTTTCCTACTGGACTGTCATGTTGGTCTATGAAACCAGCCTCTGTGCTTTTGCTTTACTTGAGGGATTATAAGCTGCTTTGACAGTAATAAGTGTTTGAAAATCCACTGGGTGATTCAAAAAATAAATTGCTGTCAAGCCACAAAATTGATCTTTTTCAGCTATAAACTTTCCCCCCGGAGGCATTGCTTTTTATTGTTTCTTGTAATTTTGCGGTCCGCGGTGACTTGTGAAATTGAAAGCAGCGTGTGCACTTTTTCTGACGATATCTGCGTTTTCTCAAATTGATCCGGTCAGGGGGATGTACTTGGCGACTGTGTTCTACCACAAGGATAACATCCTGGTCACAGCCGAAGATCAGATCCCACTGGTGGAGATCCAGTGCTGCTCCACCTCCATCACCCAAGACTTCCTTTGGCTTGCCAAGGTGAACTGTTACATAGCTTGTTGACTCACTGTACAAGTAATTGAATGATCACAATTCATAAATATTAAATATATTTACAGAAAATGAATCTCAGTGTGATTTTTCTGCTTAAATTGGGTGTTCGGTTTTTCTTGTAGCTGTCCTGTGCATGGCAGCAAGTGCCCTGGCTACAGCAAGGGCTTTCCTCCGCTCACTCATCTCCCTCCTCCCTCCTTCAGAACAGACACAACATTTTAAGAGCTGTTTCCCAGCTGCAGGTAGGAAGTTAAGCCGCCTATTGTTAAGATAAGAAGCACCAAAATGGGTTAATTGCTATTTTAATTACTTCTTTACATCTCTTCCTCCTCTTCCTTTCCTTATTTTTGCCATGCTTTCCTCTGTCCGGCTACACAACTGCGCCCACAGATCCCCTGTTTGGCTGAATTAATCTCCAATGCACTTATACTTTTTAATCCTTGGTTTCTCTTGTCCACCTCTCTGATGTCAGTCTTCTCTGGGAGCAGTGGACCTGGGCCAGATCTACTATGAACCCCTGAAGGATCGGCAGGGCAACGTACTGCTAGTCACTCTTAAGGAATTTCCAAACACTCCCAGGTAAGAAAAGGTCAAAGAAAAAGGGCAGAGAGCACCAAAAGGGCTTTAAACTAATTGGGCAAATACAATTTGGAAAAGTTAGAACCCTGGAAAATGTAAATAAGGGCAGAATGCAAGAATATGAAAATCCCATAAACCCATACTGAATACGTGAGAAGACACAGGAAACATATTTGTTTAAACTGAGACATTTTGACAGGGGTGGGAAAGTAAAAAGAAATGTTTGGAGGAACATTTTGCAATTAATTAGGTTAAATAGTAACAGGTCAGTAACACGACTGGGTATAAAAAGAGCATCTTAAAGAGGCAGAGTTTCTCAGTAAAGATGGGAATGTAGTCAGCATTCTGTAAAAAACTGTATCTGGAAATTATGAAAAGAAATCTGAATAATGTTCTGAAATTAAAATGCAAAGACTTTGATGATCTCATATTATGTTCTGTATATTATTAGAGAATATGGAGAAATCTCTGTGTGTAAGGGACAAGACTGAAAATCTGCCCTCAGGCAACACTGCATGAAAAACAGATGTGATTCGTCATGGAAATCACTGCATAAGCTCAGGAACACTTCCATAAATCACTGTCTGTGAACGCACTTGGCGTCCACACAATTCAGGTTAAAGCTCTATCATGCAAAAAGAAGCCGTATTTGAAAATGATTCTGAAATGCCTCTGTCTACTCTGGCACAAAGCTCATTTGAAATAGACGGAGACAACGCGAAAAAACTGTTCTGCTGTCAGGTGAAGGTGGTGAAAAGCAAAAATCTTTTTTGGAGAACGTGGACACAACATCCTCTGGACTAAAGAGCAGAGGCACCATCAGCACTCGGATCAAACGCCTGCATGTCTGATGGCATTAGTTTGCATCAGTGCTGATGGAATTGACAGTTTGCACCATATATAAAAGGTTTTAGAGGAATGTGCAGTGTGCTCTGGTCCAAATTATGTCTTTTTCAGGTAAAGGCTAAACCACATACTGCATTTATTATAACAGCATGGCTTCATAGTAGAAGTGCTAAACTATCCTGTCTGGCTGTCCAGGCTTTTCACCTGCTGAAACCATCTGGCACGTCATGAAATCATAGTTTCAGAATTTACCAGGAAAAAAAACTTCTATCACACTATCACAACAAAAATGACCTTTGTTTGCAGTCGGTGGTAGCGTAATTAGGTGTCAAGCTGGGCATGTTTGGAAGTCATGCTGTACAATATCTTTGGGTTATACAGCCTGTCAGCTGGTTGTTGGTGGGGTACTGGCTTTGCTATTCTTGATGAATCGACCTTTTCTTTGGTGGTTCCACGTGGTTGCATTTCATTTTTCCCTGGCTTGTCTGCTCTAGCCCCCCCGACCCCCCGCTCCACTGGATGCCTCTGGCACGCCTGGAAAAGAACCGCAGCAGAACGCCTCTGCTGCCTGAGCCCACCGCCATGGACATGCTCGCTGAGCAGCTCAAGGTGAGGAGAGGAAAACAGTCGCACCCAGCAGCGGCTTTCAACAATAGCGCATTGGGCGCTGAGTTTTACTGAGCCACTAGTTTACCTCCTGTGCTGCTAACCCTGAAAAAGCACTGAAATTAATTTGGGATCCCCAAACTGAATTAGCTAACAACACATAGTGAGGCAGGGGGAAATAAGTCTCATAAGCTTTACATCCTATTAACAGATCTTAACATTTCGCTCTCTTTTGCACCGTATCTCTTTGTCTCTGTTCTCCAGGAGAAGCTGTCCTTTCACAGGCACAGCCTCCAGTGGGCCCAGCCGGGTCTGTATGTGGGCATCCTGAAACTGTGTAGCTCGGTGGAACAGATCAGGGTGCTGGTGCCTCAGAGGTTGCCCAGTTTACTCTGCCACACACGGGTTCGGCACAACGCGCACGTGACCAGGTAACGTAACTTGACCAGGTGATATCTGTGTCAGTCCCTTGATAGACTATGTTGACGTTCATCAGGTTATTGCAGTATTTTTACAACTTTATCTGGAAAACAACCGTCGAAAAAGATATACTATTTTAAATGATCTGCACAAACAAGTGCAGTATCTATACAAATGTTAGGGCTTCAACAGGCAGTGATACTGGATTGTTTTTGGACCTCTCTCCTTACTTATTATGCCCGTTTTGTTGACTGTGTTTTTACTGTGTGGCAGAGAGGAGTGGACGTGGCTTCAGAGTCATGTTTACACTGCAGCCAATGGCGGTGTTCAGAGTCTGTTGGACGCTGAGGACGAGAGCACGATGGAGAGCAGCAGTATGGAGGAATTCGTCAGGTCTCTGAGAGCAGCAGTCACACATCTCCTGACGAAGCTCAACATCCCCCTCTACAGGGTAAACACTACTTTCCAGCCACCTCATATTTACCTGAAACACCTGAAATTCTCTGTCAGACTATTATGAAGAGAAATAATCTTTTAAACTGATTTTCTTTGTCCGCTTTATGTTGTTTTATCAGCACTAGCTCTTGATCCAGCGGAAGGATTTTCTGTTTCTCATCTGTATTTGAATAATTGTGTTTCTCACAGGCGTATCAGTACGGCGTGTACACCCAGGAGTTGCTTCAGTTTGGGGATAACCTGTCAATGCTGCTGCTGCTGCCTCCCAGTGAGGACTTCAGCTCCAGTTACTGGCCTCTGGTGGGGACCAAGGAGCCCGGCCTCACCATGCCTCTGCAGATCTTTGAGCTGGGTAAGTGGAAAACTATATATCCAGTGGATCTATTTAACAATGGTAGCGCAGAGTGTTTCAGTGATGAGAAAAGGGACCCAGAAACGGCGAGCTAGACTGACACATACCGTCTAAATGAGACTACAGTTTTAAATGTTAAATAAATCCCTGCAAAGATATGCAGAAAGCACACTGAGGCACAATGTCTAATGCAGTTCACTGTTCTCCTCTCATTAAAGCTAGAGTAGAGTGCACTGATAAATTCTGTGGCTTTTTCCTCCTGGCTTTGATGAAGTCATTTGTCTTTCCTCTCCTCTCTGGCTTGTAACCCAGTTCACTTCTGGACATATGAGCGGGATTTCCTCTCACAGTACTGTCAGGCCTGGGTAAGGCTGGAGCTGGACACTCACCTTGCCCAGCAGGCTCTACGGGAAGCGCTGGAGACCAAAGAGGTGCAGGAAGCCCGGGAGCGGCTGAACCACATCAGTGGGCTTTCACAGGTGAGATCCTGTGACACGTGGTTTATATTTGCTTCCACTGTTGCCAAATCCACATTTCAGTTGACTTAATTATATTAAAAAAAGTAAAGTAAAGATTTCATAATGAAAGTGAATTAGAGACAAACGCTTTACTGTCTCTACTGCCTGTTTTTTATGTTTCATTAGCGTCTGGATGTGGTCTGGAGGGATGCCCGCTGGATTATGGACTGTCTACAGTGTGTTCGGTCCAAACAGTGGGTGGGGGCGGTGCCTTTAGGCCTGGTGATGGGAGGAGACCCACCACCATGTCCTGATGGTGAGGAAGAGGAGAGTTTGACTGTCCGATTGTCATGGCCCCATCGATTAGCACAGAGAGCCATTACAGGTACTGCAGTCATGCTAGTGTACACATGTAGCACTGAATACACAAAAACATTATTTAACATGAATTTAATTACTTATTTACATAATTTTAAAATCTGTTGACTTTCCCCTATAATGGCCTTTAAAGTTTGCATGTTAAATGTAAAAGTTGTGACAAATGACTGGATAGATCAACTGCCTTCAAAGACCTGCTGTGGAAGAGAGCCTGAGATTGATGATACCCAATGATTGAATGTGGAGTGGTGTATAAACACATAGTGAGTGAAAAAATGTGAGTGAAGAAGACAAATTCAGAGCATCACGGGAAGCCCCAGCAGCCTAACTAAAGGAGGATTCAGGGTCACCTGATCCAGATCATTTTATTTATAAGATTAATTATATGTTTAAATCTTATTCGATCAATCTGAAAAGCAGCAGCAGAAAGCAGTTGCGGATATTTATACTTGGCAAAACAGAAAATATGTCTGCTAGTCAAAACACTTGAGGGAAAATTGAATATTACAATGAACTGTTACCATTGCACTGTCATAATAACCGCTGTTACAAGAATTAAGTGTAATTTGTAGAGCAAATGATGCTTTAAAACAAAGATAAATACTTTCTCTTTCTCGACCTTATTTTCTTCGTGCTTCTCTTTCAGAGAATTCGGGCAGTGCGACTCCGCCAAACATCGTCACCGCTGAGGTCTCAGCTCCAGCTATCCCTGCAGAGGCTGCGCTGGTGTTGATGGAGGGTGTCGTGAAGGGAGGGTACCCTGTAGACATCACCACTCAGTTGCCTGCAGACTTGGCAAGTTCTGGCCAGTCAGATTTGGGATCTGGAAATGCTTTAATGGAGTCTGGATTGAAGCCTGCTGCTGTTGCACAGCTGGAAGTGGACTATCCAACTTTGGACACACAGGAGTCCTACAGCATCACTGAAGTAATCCGGCCGATGGAGATGGCAGAGTTGGTGGACATCTTGCCAACGCTGAGTCTCATTGAGGAGGAGAACCCCTCATGCCCATCCACGCCATCAGTAATGGACATGCTAGAGAGCTTTGGACTGGACATTGGTGAAAGAAACTCCATCTTTGAGTTTGGGAATTCAGACCCAGTGGATGGAAGCAGCTGCCCGTTGTCACAAGAACAATACACGCCTGCCTCTTACGGCACGGTGAATGGCGCAGATGGTGATGCGCCTGTTTCCACAGACGTTCCTCAAGACAAAGCAGAGACTCAGAAGCTTCCCAGTAAGGGGGCGTGTCTTCCAGTAAGGAATCAAGTGGAGTGGGAGAGACCCTCTAACAGCCCATCCTGATGTCAGCTTAAACACCTGGATCCTTCAGACTTTAGTGTGAATTTACATGCAGAAAATCCAAATTTGACCCTGTGACTTAGACATTCTCCTTGTTTCCTGATCTTAAATCAGTGTTTTAAATGACAGGCAGATACAAGCTCATATCGCACACTTGTCACACCCAAGATAATGGAAAATACGGGAAATGAAAAGGAGGCTGTGTGGATTTTTTCCCTTTTTTTTTTGCACATTTCTTTGGCTTTAGTTTATCTTTTCTAATATAGAGTCCATTTAACCTTGTTAGGTGGAAAAATTAAGCTATATTGTTGCTGTTATGACTTGAAAACCCATTATTCACTACAGCACAAAAACATCCACGCTGCTGCTTGTCGGAGCTGTAAACAAACCCATTAAATTCCCACAATTCAGTCAAATGGAAGCATTTGCTTGGCAGATTAAGAAAAGCTGTCATACTTGCATGTGTAACTGAATAATTACGGCTGCGTTTGGTTTGGTTCGAAGCGGTTTCTCTGGTTTATTTACCACAGAGAGGCAAACTGAACGAGAGCGCTGAAAGCATATTAGAATGTAAGAACACAATAGGATATAATGGTCTTGCCTTTCAGCTCGGCGTCTTTCAATGAAAGTCAGTATATGGCCATTTTAATGAGACGCTTTTTCAAATTAAACTTCTTTGTGCGTTGCCACAGTTAATACTATTATGGAAGTGCAATATGTTAGGCATAAAATACAAATGCTTGAGTCGGTTAGCCAGCCTTGAGAGGCTGAATCAGCGTGCGACCTCATAAACGAGCTGTAGTAATGAATGTACTATTAATGAAATGACATCTAAACATCCCAAACATCCAGATAAATGAATTTAGAGGCCGTTTGTATCTCCTACATGTCCTCACTTCTAGGAGAAAATCAATGCCTGCATGTCTGATTTCAAAAGCCCCTGCACTCTCTGACAGCTGCTAATGCACTCCTGCTTGTTTGACATGTTATCTCACTCTGTACTTGTTAAGGCTGGAAATCCATCATAGTTTAATGCAATTTCAAATCACTCAGAATGACTTCAAGCGCCCATTTGATACTGGAAGATGGTGCACTTACACAGATTGTTAATTAAACAAAGAGGAGCGCGGAGTTTGACTTGAGATAAGCAGCTTGGTATTTTAATCGCACCCCCATCCCTTTATGATAAAACGAAGGCGTAGAAACATCAGCTTTGAACGGTATTTGGTTTAACAATACAATCTAGTGGAGCGATCTGCTGAGAATGTCCCCCCACTGATGTGTCGAAATCATTTGTCTTAAAAGAGCAGATAAAGGACTACAGCAGCGTGATGTTCAAATTCTTATTAAGATAGAGCCGGCTCTGACAAACTTTGAATAGTTACAGGTGGGATCAAAGCAGAAGTTTTTTCCCCCTGTGTAATTTAGTGGGAAAGCATTTATGGTATTTAATGTGTATCAGAGGAAGCTTGGTCACCATACATCAGTTAGAGCACATCATTGATCTTGTGCTTTAAATGCTCAGTCTGTGTGTGAGGAGGTGAAAAGTGTTGGGATGGTGAAAAGTCATATCAGGTCGACCTGACCATACAGAGGGGAATCTGCCCCCTTTGGTAACTTGATACATTTTTAGATGGAAGAAGAGTGAACTGGTGTTTGCTCTGAAGATGATGGACCATAGATGGCTGTTTACTGACATCTAGTGGTCAAAATTATTAAAACTCTCTTCAATTTGTGGCTAATATGCGAGTTTTGGCATTCGATTCATGCTTTTCTGATGTTTACAACTGGCTGGAACATAGATGCAATGCAATAATGAATAATAAGAGAAATGTTAAGTAAAGTGAAAACAATCAAAACTATTTATCCTGTCACACTCAGATCTGCAGTTTGTTGTGTTTATCACAGCAGGGCTCACAGTAGTTACTGAAATAGCTTTTGTTTCAATAAATAGCCCGCTCTTAATTTTAGTGTGCTTTAAAAATGATAACACTGGCATCAGTGTTGGTATTAACTACTGGTATTAGCTCATCTTAATGACTTGCTACTGTTTTGGTGTCATGTATTTACTGTGTAATCTGTGGCCTGCAGTTTAGGTTTCTCTTTAAGTGGCAAAAGACAAGGGAGGAAATTTTACACCACAGGGCTAACTCTGGCTTATTTAGTTATTTTCCTGTTTGTGAATAAGCACAGTCCATTTCAAATAAATCAAAATTAAATCAAAATGTTCAGAGTTTCAGATCTTTTCCAAAGCTCCATGTCCAAAAAGGTAGTTTAAAATGTAAATAAAAACAATGCAAAGATTTGCAACTTCCTGGCCCATATTTCACTCACAGTTAAACAGAGAAAACCTATTAAACACATATAAGTGTTTAAACTGAGCATTTTCAGAAAAAAAGTGTGGCACTTTTGAATTTGGTGGCAGCAATACGTAGCAAAAAGTTGGGCAGAGGCAACAAAAGACTGGAAAATGAAGTCATAGTAAGAAACAGCTGGAGGAGCATTTCGCATCTAAGAGCACCTTTGGGGGGCAGAGGTTCGAATAATTTCAGAATAATGTTCCTCAGTGTAAAACTGTGAAAACTCTGAATGTTCTCATAATAACAGCACATAAAATAGAAAGTTTCAGAGAATCTGGAGAAAAATCTGCTCAAGGGACAAGGCTGAGAATCAGTAGAAGATCTCTGTGATCTTTGGACCCTCGGGCAGCACTGCATTAGAAACAGGGATGTTTCTGTCATGGAAATCACTGCATGAGCTCAGAGACGTGTCCAGAAGTCTGAAGTTCACAGAAGTCTGTGAACATAGTTCATCATGGCATCCACTAATGCAGGTTACTTTATTAAAAGAAGAAGCCATATGTGAACATGATTCAGAAACACTGTCTTCTTGGGGCCAAAGATCTAAAACAGACTGAGGCAAAGTGAAAAAAACTGTTCTGCAGTCAGAAAAAACAAAATTAAAATTTTTTTGGTGAACATGGACTACCACATCTGGACTGAAAAGAAAGGACCATCCTACTTGTCATCAGCACTCAGTTCAAAGCCTGCATCTCTGATTGTATCATGGTACATCAGCTTGCACATCTGTAAAAGCACCATATGGTCCCATCCAGATGACATGTTTTGTTGGGAAGGCCTTGCATATGGACAATCCTAAACTACATACTGCATCTATTATAACATCTTTGTAAAAGAAGACTCGGGCGCTGAACATGCTGATGAAACAAAACATATGACAAAGAAGACCCAGGACTGTAGAACAGCTAGAATCACATATCAGACAAAAAGGGGGAAACAGCTGGTCTCCTCACTTTCCAGATGTTTACAGACTAGTGCTGAAATGCTACACGATAAGGAACATGGCCCTGTCCCAATTTTTTTGAGACATGTTGCTGCCACCAAACTCAAAATGAGCTAATATTTTTCTTAATATGGTTAATTCTCCCAGTTTTAACATTTTTCTTTAATGTTTCTATTATTAATAAAAATGTTTGGAGTCTGCCAAAAGTGTGACTTTGGTCTGGAGACTGGTGAGGATAACTTAAAACACCATTAGCCCTGAACTGAAGAACTAAAGGCTTTTTGTTAGTTTCGTTACGTTAGGATATTCTAATAATTGTTAATAGACGGAAATAGTATTTCTGTCTTTTTGGTGAAATTGACGTTGATGCGTTCATTATGTGAGGATTCACTGCCATCTAGTGGTCACAGTTTGAAACAACAGCGGGCGACCGTGGCTCAGGGGGTTGGGAAGCGTATCTGTAACCGGAAGGTCGCCGATTCGATCCCTGGGCTCTCTGTCCTGGTCGTTGTGTCCTTGGGCAAGACACTTTACCCTACTTGCCTACTGGTGCTGGCCAGAGGGGCCGATGGCGCGAAATGGCAGCATCGCTTCTGTCAGTCTGCCCCAGGGCAGCTGTGGCTACAACTGTAGCTTGCCTCCACCAGTGTATGAATGTGAGAGTGAATGAATAGTGGCATTGTAAAGCGCTTTGGGTGCCTTGAAAAGCGCTATATAAATCCAATCCATTATTATTATTATTATTAAATTTGTATCAAAAGATCGAATTATTATTTCTCACTCGTGTTGGCCATTGTATTGTCACAGAGCTCCGTTAATAACACTTTTCTGCAGTTTTCACTGCAAGCTAACACGTATCCCTCGTGTTATCATTTTTTGTGGGTTTGGTTACACTGTGCGTCAGGGTGGCAGTGTGCAATAGTGATGGGATTTCCGGCTCTTTTTAGAGATCCGGCTCTTTCGGTTCGGCCCACAACCTGAAGAGCCGGCTCTTTCGGCTCCGAACCGGCTCTTCAGGTTGTTTTGTTGCTTTAATTAATTTATTATTAACAATAATATAAAATTATGCACAAAAGGAATTACTAACGTAAAAACAAATGGTTTTATTTATATATGTTTATATATAAATATATGCGGTGGCCCCTAGAGACAAAACACGTACAAACTCCAAAACACATTTCTAGCATGAACTGAACTTCCAAAGCAGAGCTACTAGATCACTTAAATTACACAACTGAAAGCATGTGTGTATTGTTTGTGTATTTATACACAGGCACTCATATATATATATTCAAATAATTTAAAAAAAAGTTCATTTACCTGTTACTACCACACACCAAATCCGGTCGTTGGTACTTGCTGGCTTGTGTAGCCACAAGATAACAAAGGCTCAACACTGCGCCCAGCATCCTGGAGCACTTCTGTTGTCTTTTGTACGTGTTTTGAGTTTTTATGTGCTTCTGAGTTTTTACGTGCTTCGGAGTTTGTACGTGTTTTTACGTGTTTTGGAGTTTTTACGTGTTTTGGAGTTTGTACGTGTTTTTACGTGTTTTGGAGTTTGTACATGCTTCAGAGTTCGTACGTGATTTGAAGTTTGTATGTGCTTTGTCTCTAGGGGCCACCGTAAATATACTTTTATTTATTCACTCCACATAAAATGTAATAAATAAATCATATAATACAAAAATCAACTATTCACATTTCAAGTTTTAACTATTTAAATTTTCAGCTTTTTCCTTTCACAAATTTAAAGTGAAAAGAACACAAAACACTGCAAACCACAACACAATTAAATATAAATTATAATATGAAAACAAAAAGAACATGCATATTCTCTGTCATATGGACCTGCATGAATAAACTTTCTCAATCCTTTATCATCTGCAACCGAAAATAGTTGTGGATGATTACTATACCTTTCTAATGTTGTTGTCCCTGCCTCTCTTTCTCTCTCTCTGGCTCTGTTCCTGTGCTACTGAGTGTAACTACCGCCCCTCCCCCCTCTGCCCAGCGTAAAGCACAAGGCTCGCGTGCAGAGTGAAGCGGAAAAAAAGTGCGAGAGAGAGGCTGAGAGAAAGAAAAAAAAAAAAAAACCCACGTGACGGCTCGCGATAAGGAGCCGGCTCGCGTCGTTCACGTCAAAGAGTCGGCTCTAAGAGCCATTTCGTTCGCGAACGACCCATCACTAGTGTGCAAGCAGCGCCTCTCTGCTCCACCACAGATTGCAGCTGCATTGAAGCACTCTGCGGTCAAATGATCTAGAAACACGAGCGTATCTCAGAAACAGCCAGTCTCTGTCTCTCTCCAGGATTTCAGCTATTTTTAAAAAAACATTTTGAAGGCTTCACTACAGTTTCTCCATCAGAATGTCGTCATCTGAAAGTGCTGCGTCACATGAAGGTATGCCCATTACACTTGTGTTGCATTACTTTGGATTAGCAAGTTGTGAACGATCAAATCACTTACCCTTTGAAATGTAAATGTGCCTACATGATTTAATATTATATATGTTGCCTGGATGTGCATGCATTATATTAATGTCAAAGGTAATTATGACACACACATGACTCTCTGGTTGGCAGTCAGTGAAGCATCAGCCCCCACATCAGAGGCTGAATCTCTGAGGATCGTTCTGCTGGGCCGGACCGGGACAGGCAGAAGCTCCTCTGGCAACACCATCCTGGGAAGGTCTGCGTTCCTGGTGGACGTGTCCCCCTGTTCTGTAACCGCACGATGCAAGAAACAGAGCGGGATAGTGGGAAAGCGGAGTATCTCCGTCATTGACACTCCCGGGCTCTTCCACACACACCTGTCTTCTCAGGAGGTTATGGCAGAGGTGGGACAGTGTGTTGGTTTCTCTTCTCCGGGACCCCACGCCTTCTTGGTGACACTGCAGCTCGGCAGGTTCACCCATGAGGAGAGGGAGGCCTTTGAGTGGATCAAAGCTAGATTAGGGCCTGGAGTAATGAGGTTTACGATGGTGCTGTTCACCTGTGGTGACCAGCTGAAGGGGAAACGCATCGAGGACTTTCTAGAGGAGAGCCAGGAGCTGTCTGAGTTTGTCAGCAGCTGCTATGGAGGATATCACGTCTTTGATAACAGCAGGCAGGAGGAAACAGATGAATGTTCACATCAAGTCATGCAACTTTTGGAGAAGGTGGACCAAATTGTGGCTAAGAATGGAGGCGGTTGCTACAGCGATGAGATGCTGAAGGAGGCTGAAGGTGCCATAAGGGAGGCACATGAGAGGATTCTGGGTGAAGCTGGGCACGTGGTGGAGTCTATTCAGACAGAGGCTGAGGTCACAGAGGGGCGGCTGCCAAGATTGGAAAAGAAGTGGGAGGATGAGGAGAGGAGAAGGGAGGAAGAGGAGGCCCGGAAGAGAGCGGAGAGGCTTTTCTGGTGCGAGCTGGTGACCGCCCTGGGGAAAGGTGCTGCGGAGGGGGCAGGGATCATGGGAAAGGACAAGGGGAAAGGGAAAGCTGTGAAGAAGGCGAAGGTGGTGGAGAAAGTGGCAGCTCTGGCTGCGTCTCCGCTCTCTGTCAGGTCGGCTGCGAAAGCAGTGGGAGGGGCCGTGAGAGAAGGAAGCAAGGTGCTATACAAACACAGAAAAACTTTACTGCGCTGAAAGGTAAATCAAAGAGACAGGACACAACGAAACCCACGTGGTGAGGACAAGTCACTTGATGTAAGGCCAGCTGGACTTCTTTAGGTTTTGAAGACGTTTCGCTTCTCATCCAAGATGTTTCTCTAGAGAAGGGGTCAAATCCCTACCAGTGGTTTATAGCCCGAGACCATCCACCAGGTGCTCTAGGGATGAAAAAGCCTCCTGGATGAGAGGCGAAGCATCTTCAAAGACCTAAAAAAGCCAAGCTGCCATTTTCTCAAGCTCCACCATGACCTGGATGAATGAGAACCTACAGATGCATCACTTAACTATGATTGTGTTTCCATTGTTCAACACCACAAGCGCACCACACACGCACTCTTAGACTATACTGTGAAATACGAACTCACAGCACAATAAAGTCACACAAAAAAAAAAAGTCCAGTTCATCTTATTATGACTTCACACATTTGTATTTGTCAAAAATAGGTTAGTTCGCTACACTGATACAATACATTAAAAAACAATTTTCCCATCATTTCCACCCCCGACACAATGGCGTGATTTGGTTAAGGTAACAACACAGGAAGATTTAAAAATAAGAAGAACTGTTTAAAACATTGCAGCAGTTACCTTATCCGTCTTTGGCTTCATATAACAAGTGACAACATATTTTAGCCCTTTATTCTCTTCTGTACAAATGCACTGACACACAAAAGATGACGAAGGGATTCATCAGTTTGCAGCTGGCAGTGAGGAAAGGAAATGGTTTGCATACAACGCAGTGACCTATTCAGGGAGTGTCTAACAGCACAGAGTGAAAAAGGACAACACGCCGTAAAAAGATCGGGGAGCACAAATGTACAAACACTACCATATTTTTAAAGACTATGTGAAATGTGAAGGATTTATACTGAAAGAGAACTACGTGTAGTCCACCTGAGTGCTGTACGAAAAACATTGCAGCTACATTTTTGTGCTCAAAATACTGTTGATTGTTCAGGATGTAAATGTAAGCACCTCCAGAGTCACAGTCACCCTCAGCTTCCAAAGAAAAACAAAAAACAAAAAACCCACAAGCGTGCACAAATACTGTTTCTGTACTGCTGTTGCTCACTTGCCTGGTGCATATTAGGGACACACTTCCAGTGTCGCACCTGCATCTTATGGACTAATAAAACAACCATGTAAACTCCTGCAAATGTACAGACTTAAACCCAAAGAACCGATCAGACAAAAAAAGAAGAAAGAAAAAAATGGTCTAAACTACAATCACAGACCAGTTATATCATTAAGTACAAATACAGCTGAAGGATCTGCTCTCAGATGCCGATACGTGGCAGGCACAGAAGGGTGGAGGGCTGTGGTGGAGGGGTCCGTTTTAAACCGGCATCGGCAGGGTCATCTTTCCTCTTCCCCGAAGCACTGAAGGAAGACGGACGAGAAAGAAAAAAGTGAGAACACAGCGAGGGTGAGGGAGTGTTTTTTAGCTTCCCCCACTCCTTTGTTTAGCAGGTGAGCAAACACTTTAGAGCAACCTACAGCAGCTGGCATTAAGGATACATATCCTCCCTCGACAGGTAAACAATCTGAGCAGAAGCTCTCTTTCAGTCACAGAGCATAGCTGTGTGCTAGATTTCATTGCAAATTACTTCTGCATGCTGTTTTATATCATCAGAACAGAAAGTGCAGTAAAACAGGCAAGGCCGATAACCCTAATAATAACGCTGCAAATATCGGATGATTACTCAAACATAATTCTGGCGTGGCATCCTGCCAACGTAAATGGATCACACCTAGACTCGGCCCTGTAGCGTAGCAGCGAATGATCGTGTTCTTACTCACCTTTTGTGACGTAGAGGTAGAAGAAATCGCAGTAGAAGATGGTCTGCACGACGCCGGACACCACCGCGATCTGGTCGAAGAAGCCCTCTGTGTGATAGCGCCACACCCAGTTGGCGATGTAGAGGGCTCTGTAGAGGCCGAGGAAGAACAGGTAGTGGGTGGTGATGGACTCCGCCTCGCCGGTCTTGGTGATCATGAAGAGCTGTGGCATTATGGCCACTGCTTCCAGAAAGATGGAGAAGGTCCACAGGATCTGGAGGCAAAGGGGTGCGTGTTAATTTTAAAGCTGTTTTTAATTGAGGGAGCTCTACATTTCTGACAGACACCTTTACCTCCATTGGGGTGAAAGCATAGTTCTCCAGGAAGGACAGCCCGGTGACTGGGACCAGCAGGAACTCCACGCGGAAAGTGTCGTTCTCAGAGTCGTACGTGTTCCTGAAGCGCATGTAGATCAAGTACACCGTAGCATAGGACAAAGCCAGGAACACCACCTGAGGGCGGAGCCAAACACTGATCAGGAAAAGTGAACTTAATTGAAGACACTGTGAAACACTACAAGATGCTTTTGCTTATTTTGCTAACATCCCTGCTTTGTGTTTATTATATATATATATATATATTTTATATATATATATATATATATATTTTATATATATATATATATATATATATATATATATATATATATATATATATATATTTTATATATATATATATATATATATATATATATATATATATATATTTATATATATATATATATATATATATATATATATATATATATATATATATATATATATATATATATATATATATATATATAATCTGACAGGGAAATGTGTGTGTGACTGTGTGTGGGTGTGACCTACAAACTTACCTTCATGACCGTGTTGTAAGCAGAAATGTAGACCGTGAACAGGTCGAGATACCTGGTGGTGAAGACAATCGCAAACAGCACCTGAGACTTCCCAGAGATGCCTGTAATGGAAATAAAATGAGAGAAATTAAAAGTGAGAGGATGAAACAGAGAAGTTAAACGTTTCCTTTTTTTTCTTCTTTCTTCTGCAACTCAGCTGTGCAGCTCTCTCACTTTAAACAAAGCTGTATGATTGGTCGAGCAGGCTGCTCTTAACTTTGTTATCATTGCCACGTAGCTTCCACTGGCGCAGGACAATCAGCGCCATGCAAATGCCATCCTTAATGCACACAGCAGATAAGAGAAGTTTCATTGTGTCACAGCTGTTTTTGTGCACCACAGCCACACGCATACATCTTTAGCGCGGATGAAAAATCATAACAGCCCAAATGCACTGATATGATCGCACAGCACCCACACTGTGTTGCTAGTGTCAACCTACCAGCACACGACTTGGACCTCCATATCTTCAGCAACAGGATGATGATAGCCACCAAGTGTGACACGTCACCCGCCAGACGGAAGATATTCATGGTGTTTATGCTCCAGCAAAAAACCTTAATGCAACTCCTCACGGGCCTTGCACGTCCTCAGGAGGCAGTCGCTGCTCATAAAACGCCAAAGGGGTGCTGTGCTGGCGTGGGCAGAGAGGCGACAAGCTGCGCGGTCACGGTCGGACGGCTCACTCTCTGTGCGCGTGACGCTAGACACAGACTCCGTGGATTCCGCTTACAGATCCGTGTGTGCCGTGGACAGACAGGAAAACCGCTTCCGAGGAGGTGACGTGGCTGATAGCTCAGCTCTTCGCCGTCATAGATTCATTACAGAGCTAAATATACCTGTTTCCGGCTTACGACTTTCAAAGTAAAACCTTGTGCTGGTTAAAGCGCATGCTCGTTGAGAGTTTAGCCCAATGACTGTAGAAAACACTCTTTAGTACATTTACTGATTTTTTTTCTTTTCAATACTAAGTTCAACACACTGACTTCTGACTTCTGGGTGATTATTAGCTCTTTCACTATCCATAACTATTTTTATTTTGAAGGTTGTTCCCGGTAATGACCGACTTTCTATGGCGAACTTGATGGAAGACATCCTGCAATGCACTGATTTCACAGCAGATGGCGACAAACTACTTATCTACCTATCTATATGGTGTTTCGTTATTGGAAATGGTCCCTCGAGAGCAGGAGTGTCAGACACTGGTGCCCAGCTTTGGAAAATGTGAAGGAAGGCAAATTTGGGACTTACTGTCTGTTATTAACTGTTACAGCTTTTCCTACAGAATAACCTCCTTCATGGTCATTCATACTAAAACACAGTAATTAATTAAGTAATACATAAACAATTATATGAAAAAGTACAGTTTTTTTTTTTCATTATCTACTGTACAACTTTCCGGAGATTTGTTTTTTGTTTTTTGTTCTTTTGGGCAGTGAGTTCGGCAGCATTTCTTTATCGCTGGGAAAAACTGAGATGCATTGTTAAAATTTATTTCTTATATTAGGATATCTCATGGATTGGTTAAACTTATTTACACTTGCAGGAAAGGGAGTTTCGCTGATCTGGCCCACTTAAGATCAAACAGGGCTGTATGTAGCCCATTGTAAAATCATTCTGATATTCCTGCTCTAAAGCATAGGTGGGGAATTAAAATTACCAGATGAGAAACTGGCACTGTTGTGGAGGGCTGCTCCAACAAACTAAACTCAGTTTAGTTGCTCAGGACTAATTTTGTCTCTTTATAAAGTGCTGCTGGTAAGAATAGATGCTCCAATTAGGCCATAATTGTGTTTCCTTGGGGAAAATTAATGAGCCACGCCTTCTCTATAGGATAATTAAATGTATTTAATGGCGTTATTTAAAATGGTTTTCCTTTTAATTTGTTTGAATGAATCTCCTGGTTGTCTGAAATGTGTTTTCCAAACAAACTGCATTATTTTGCTTGTTGTCTTTTATTAACTTCACCAGTGGATCTATAATAATAAATCATATGACTTACCCATTTAAAAGCTAGTGTACAAATACATGCATTGGACAGATGGATTCACATTAGACAATATTTATTACATATTCTGAGAAGTTTATGGTCAACTCCATGATTCCAGGGCACCCAGATGCTACGAATGAAAAACAAGCCCATATGAACATCCCTCTATCACCACCACCACCACTACCACGGTGTTTGATGGTTTGAGGGGGTCTGTGCTGATATTAATTAAACATGGTGCTGTTCATTGTGGGAAAACATCTCCAATTCGGTGTTGTCTGTCCTAAAGACATTGTTCTAGAAGTCTCATGGCTTATTTAAATGTTGCTGTGCAAACCTGAGCTGTACTGACATGTTCTTTTTAGTGAGAAGAAGCTTTCTCCTTGCAGCAAGTTTTTTAGTGTTTTGCATCGTGATGAACTTTAACATTTAACATGCTAACTGAGGGCTGTGGAGTTTGTGGTGCTCGTGGGTTTCTGCAGCATCTCTGAACCTTGTATTGTCTGACTTTGTGTTGAATGTCCACTCCTGCAAAGATAGTTGCATAGTTGCAAGTTAACACACCTGAATGCTCAGCAAACTCCCAAAACCTCTGCTTTTGTAGAGGTACTCCCACTTTTGGATGATCAGTGAATCAAGTGGATTTGATTAGCACCTCCTGGCTGCTGCTTAACCTCTTAATTCCTATAGAAGCAGCAAGTGTACACTTAGTTTTTCACCTACTTTTTTTCCACCTAGTCCTGTGAAAGCTTTTGTTTTCACATGACTGTACCACTGATATCACAAAAACCCCATAAAAGCTTTCAATAAAACTCAAGATGAAAAAAAAAGATTACTAAACTATTATATGATATTTTTTAACAATAAAAAAATGAGTGAGCAAATGTACCCTGCAAAAAATAGCTCTGATTCCCACTTCTGTTTCACAGTTGGCAAGAAATAATTTGGAAACATGAAAAATGTATTTTTCGGTCTTCTAGAGTTGCACTGTGTTTTTCTCTTTGTGTTTTCTAAAGAAATTCAGATACAAAAGAAAAAGGCTAATGCCTCATAACTAAATGTCAGCTCAGTTTGGCACACAATGGAACACAAAACAAATAATTACCAACTTATGAAACGCTGAAATGTGTAAAGCACTTCAGGGCTGTTTAAGTCTGTGCCAACGGTGTTCATCCTTTTGCAGATGAGGAGTCTGTCTGCTTCAGAACTGTATATGTCTCATGAACATGAAGTGAAGATGAGTGGGCAGCTTTGACACCGGGCTTTAGGCTGTTCACCAAGAAGCAATGTTTGTGCTTTCTTTTTATTTGGCTAAAGAACCGGACTAGATTGTAAAGTGACCTGAAACATTTTACTCTTACTTATCAGTGTTTTAAAATATTCTCCACCCTCTTTGTGTGTTCACTGCTTTCTGACAGTTCCTCACCCTGGCCCCCTTTCCTCCTAATTCTGAGGAAAGCTGTATCACTGAATCACTGAGACACTGTTTCTCACCATCCCGCGTTTCTGATCCCACATGATCCCACAAAATCTCCACCTCCTCCCTCTGACCGTAACCTACAAACTGAAGCCGAATTCTGGCCTTGCGTACATCACGCTACCCAACATCCTCCTCTCATTTTCATGTGATATAGACCTCCTAGATTACTCAGGAAATGCTTCCAGCCTACTTAGAGTACATCAGTGGTGGTGCAGAGAAATGAGGGGGCGACGGACACCAACGAAAAGTACATAGCTTCTTTATATACCCCAGAAGCATCCAGCACAGAGGCACTGGTTGTTTTTTCTGATTTGGTTATCCTCAAGCAGAGGCACGCACATATTTAAAAATCTGAAACACGAGAAAGCAAAAGTTCTCAATGAGCAAATTAAAGGAGAAATGGAAGAAAACTTAATGTATGCTATATTAGTCCATTAGTTCCAGTCTTATAAACACATTGATGAATGTTCATCGGCTGAATGATAGAAGCAAATGTACCACAAAGGACATCCCCTGGACAGAGCTGACCCATACTCCCATAACAAGTGTGTGCTGAGCAAAAGGTTATGGGAACTAATCTGACACCCAGGCCCGATTAATAGCTATTTATACATACACACAGCCTGGTCTGCCCCAGAGAGTCTGTCTGCCTGGTCATCTTCTGCTGGACGGTGTGAATGTCGGATCATCCTGTCTGCAAGCCTCTGTCTCCTCTCTTTCTCTCGCCACACATAGCTACTGCACTAGAACTGCATCCAGTTCAAAACCATCAATGCTCCATGACAATGGCTCCTGTCAGCTTGTTTTTATTTGAAATATGGGCGAAAAAAATATTTATAGCAGTGTATTTCTACCTTATAAGGATCAGACCAACTGGATGGTTTAAAGTTGAGTTGTTAAACATGCGGGTAGTGGACTAGAACTGGCCCTCCAAAGGCTAGAGATTTTACAGAGAGATTTTAATGTCTTAAATGTTTAAATATTTGTTTGTTTTTTAAGTTTACTACATAGACAGGTCTTTCAAAGTTCTTCTTCGGACACTGGTTTTCACTCAACCTCCAGCTCGTGTATCTGACAATTTAGAGATATGCTTTTTTGTTTGTTAAATCGTAAAATAGCTCCCAACTCAAGAGATGAACCCATGTTGTGTCTACACATAACAGACAACTTAGCAAATACCCTATAAACCAATAAATAACCTTTAAATTGTAGGCACTTAAACAAGCAATATCCTGTCACAAAATACAGCTAAATTTATTAGCACTGCCATTAATTGGTAGTGGCTTTATATTTCAACATGACATTGATCTCTAACAGACTGCCAATGCAGTAAAAACACACATGGATAAAAAAAAAAAAACACAAACTTGAACACCATCAGTCATGGATTGGCCTCCCCAGAGCCCGGACTTCAAAATTATTGATGAAGTGTGTGATCATGTAGTGATAAAAAAAAAATGCAGCCAACATCCAAAGAATAGAATTGAAGGTCCTTCAAGTAACCCGGAGAACTATTCCTGAAGACTTCTTAAAGAAATGACACGAAAGCTGCCTAAGAGAGTTCAGACTGTGTTGGCTAATAAAGGTGGTCACACCAAATATTGACTTTTAAGCTTGTTAAATTTGTGCAAACTCTGTTTTGCCTGCAGCTATTTCCCAAAATATATATAAAAAAGAGATTTGGCTCAAGAGTTTTGTACAGTACTGCACACGGAAAGTTAAAAAAAAACAGCTAAGATAAACAGCTGTTTGTCACTTGTGCTGTACATAGTGAGCTTACCAAATGTGAATGCTTACTTGTGTTCCTTTACATTAAAAGAAAGGTAGGTCATTATGCATCAGTTAACTGGTCTGGCCCCCTTAAATTAACCAAACTGGAGCATACTGTATAAAGTTAGATTGACACCCCTTGTTTAAACCATTCTACTTTGTTTATTTGTGGTTTAGATTTATATTGTGTATATTAGCATTTCAGTACATTATACTTAAAGGAACAGACCTACACAGTGGTCTAATTCAAACTAATTATGAATGTTAATGTGTGCTTGCCATTTAATGCTAATACATTCAAGTTTCTTGGTGCTTTTTCCTGCTCTTGTGTGGCAATAATCCTTTGGTGAAGCTTTTGTGTACTTTATGTGTATTGGACTTTCTTTTTTCCTGTTTTTTTTGTTGTTGTTTTAGTCTTTGCCCTCTTAGACTGGCCTTTGAAATGTTTCATTGCTTTCGCTGTGTCTATTAACTTTAGAAACCTTGACTCCAGCTTCTGTTTATCTCTATGTCGCTGCTCCTAATAGCAACATGTCTCCGTCCTCCTCCTTGTTTCTCATCTGAGCAAATGCAACACCCACATCTGTATTCAAAGGAGGAGATTTTGAAATGAAGCACCCCTCCACTGACTCCTGCTCTATAATTTAGGTAGAAGAGGAGGAGAGCAAGACTTAGAGAAAAGCACGGAGGAGTGAGGGGCCTAAAGAGGAGCTAAGGGTGAAGGTGGACTGGGAGGAAGAAGGTTTCCATAGAAACAGCTTTGCTCAGTTTAATATCTGATATAGTGATGCGGATTCTGCATGAAGGCAGCTAAACTAGCAAACGTCTCCTGAGATTTTTCTTTTAAATCGTGCAAACAGACAAAAGAAGGTCTGAAAAGTACATTGAAACTGTTGAGGGGAGTTTGAGGTCTGCTGCTTCCCTCAGACTGAAACTATATTAGTTTCCATTTTCATTTTTGGAAACTCCACTCTGCTGTGTTTCAGGAAATATATTCTGTTTACTCCTCTATAATTATTCCTGAAGGGGTGCAGAGGCTCTGCAGCAACAGTGGTTTTACAGGTGTAGTCACAAACAGAAGTATCCCAAAGTATCCTGTAGTTGTCTGTAATTTCATGACAGTCGGTTCAATATTAGGACTTTCAACTCAAAAACATAAATAGCCTATTATCATGGTAGAGAAAAGGAAGAATGTAATGTTGTACAGACATTTATGGTGTCCAGTCAGTGAATCATAATGACTGTAATTCATCATGATTCACTGTTTCGAAATCATGAATGTCTGAAGAAAATTAGGAGTCACTCTGCTGAGTAGACATTGAGAATTTCACTGAGAAGCAGAAAAAAACAAAACAACTGAAGTTCTGGTTATAAAAAGTCATAACATTTCAGTAAGGCAAGTCGGATTTATTTTTGGAGGATCATTAATATTTGTACAAATGTGAATAGAAATGTGATTTTAAATTGTTCCTGTCTGGACCACAGTGGTAGGCCAACAAAGTGACCATGCTGTTAAGGGAAATGGGAACCAAGAAGAGGCCGCTAGGAAAGCTGCAACTACCAAGTACCTGAAGAGGATCAGGCAAGTCCTGAGGAGTCAGTTGAATGGAAAGAACAAGATCCGGGCCATCAACACCTAAGCTCTGCCCGTGATCAGTTACCCTGCAGGGATAATAAGTTGGCTAAAGGAGGAGATAGAAGCCACTATCTCTATCAGCAGGCAAGGAAGCTCCTGACCATGCATGGATGGTTTATAGTCCAGGACCCTGAGGCTGTGCACTAAGCAGAAGGAAGGAGGCCAGAGTGCTAGAACCACAGTCCAGGATGAGACATCGAACATCAGGAAGATGGCCACGACTGACTGTGTGCGCAGTGAATACTTCAAGCTGCAGAAACCCAAGAAAAAGGAGGAAGAGGAGGAACCATCATGGAAGGACAGAGCCCTGCATGGTAAGTATCACCGGCAGATAGAGGAGGTGGCTGACATCCAGAAATCCAACCAGTGGCTGGACAAAGCTGGGCTTAAAGACAGCACAGAGGCACTGATCATGGAAGCACAGGCACAAGCTCTGAGCATCTATCACACCAGGCAAGACCCCAGGTGCAGGCTGTGTAAAGATGCCCCTGAGACAACCCAGCACATAAAGCAGGGTGCAAGATGCTAGCAGGCAGGGCATACATGGAAGTCCCGAGGTCAAAATGGGAGACGCCCCCAAGGGTGGACATGCAGACAGACAAAATGGTGATAGCTAACCGATCGGACATAGTGGTGGTAGACAAACAGAGGAAGTTGGCTGTAGTGATAAATGTGGCGATACTGAATGACAGCAACATCAGGAAGAGGGAACACAAGAAGTTGGAGAAGTACCAAGGACTCAGAGAAGAGTTTAAGAAGATGTCAAGGGTAAATGTAACAGTGGCCCCAGTGGTAATCGGAGCACTCAGGGCAGTGACCCCCAAGCAGCGCGAGTGGCTCCAGCAGATCCCAGGAACAACACCCAAGATTTCTTTCCAGAAGAGTGCAGTCCTAGGAACAGCTAAGATACTGCGATTATTAGTAATGAGTTAATGCAGTCGTTTTGTTAAACCCTTTGAATTAAAGCTGAAAGTCTGCGTTGACTATTTGATCTGCAATCACTGTGATAGTGTACAGAGGCAAAGCTACAAAATGTATAGACGTATCTGTATTAACTCGCTGATCATTGTTACTTTGAAATAATAGTCCAATAGTGAACACACCATATGCTCAGTCATACTGCATCATTAAGTTGGAAGTTCAGGAATATCAAATTAAAGATTTGCAGTAAAATATGATTATTATTATAATTATGATTTAAAAATGAGAATTTTCAATATATTACTGAGATTAATCACACATTCTGCTCAGATTCAGGTCAAACAACACTTTCAGCACTTAGGTAACAAATTTGCACTCCTTCTGGAATGACCACAGTATGTGAGAGGAAGCCTGCTGCTTTATCACAGTTAAAGTTAAACTAAACACAGGGACATGGACAAAGTTTCAAAGCTTAAATCCAGCGCTCTCTGCCTTTCGTAGCTCACTGTTGTTATAACCTTTGTCAGGTGTTAACAACAAGCTGGAAAACATCTCTAGCACAGCTGTTCGGGAGTAAATGGAAAGCATTTACCGTCAAAGTGCAATTTGCGGCAACAGCCCTGTAATCATCAGGGTGATGCACAGTTTTAAACTGTGTTGGCAACTTGCTTAATCTCCAAGAGCCCATATTTTTGTCTCCCACCTGTTGCCATTTTTGTTCCTTGAATAGACTTACTTCAGAAATCATGACTCAAATGAGTTCCTGCTTGCTTACATGGGCACATCAGGCATTACTCAACACCTACACAAGCTGAGAGCACACCAAGTGGATATCCATTTAGTGTCATTTCCTCTCCTTCCTCTCTTACTTTCTTTTGCTTTTTTTCTCCTCTCCTCTCCTCTCCTCTCCTCTCCTCTCCTCTCCTCTCCTCTCCTCTCCTCTCCTCTCCTCTCCTCTCCTCTCCTCTCCTCTCCTCTCCTCTCCTCTCCTCTCCATCCACCTCCCCCTCCCTCCCCCCATGCACAGCAGAGGGGAGATTGACACAGCGTTTTCAGGCTGTGGCGTATGAGTACAGTAGCAGAGGAGGGTGCGCACAGACAGGATTACCATCAGCGAAGGAGGCAGCGGAGGACAGCAAAGGATTGAAGGAGAGACACGGCGGGGATGAAACGATGAATAAGCGATGAAGGAGTAACTAGAGGAAACTATTCAAAGAAAGGAAGAATTAAAGAAGTTGTCACACACCTTATGAACTTAAGGACGTTGGAGCTTTGCCCCGCAGAGTGAGAGCGAACTAAAAGTACAAGCAAAAGAAAGGAAACAACTGATCATTTGCAAGGTGAGAGTAACTCCTGCTCAAATGCCAATATTTAAGTATCAGAAAGATTTGCTGAAAAACAGTTTGATAAACCGAACTTTGAATACATTTATGTGATAACTTTGCTTGTATTTTAGAACTTTGGTAACCTCTGATGACAGACATGAAGAGCAGCTTTTAGTTTTGCATGCGGACAGCGCACTGTTTCGCAGAGATCAACCCAGAATAAGCACTGCGTCAGACGTACTCAAAGCTCGGGCATCATGGAAACTGCTGTGTAGGGTTAGGTCACACTAGTCATTCAAACACTGCAAATCTCTACAACCCTGGCGAAGCTTAAATGCATCACATGAAGACATATCAAGAATCATCAGGTATAAATATGCCCGAAGACAGTGATGCTGTCCACCTGTTGATCTTCTTACGCACCTGTCTTATGTTTTTATGCAATCTCATCAGAAGGGAATCATTGTTTCTGGAGCCTTCAGAAAAAGGAGAGGAACAGCCTCATTGTATCTTCCACATCTGCAGAGTAAAGTGAAGGAAAAGGGAACAAATTATCCACTGATGGCTCCACAAAGATGGAAGAAGTTGAAGGGATCCTCTGACACAATCTTCATAATGATGCAAACACATTTTCTTTTGCAGAAAATGCTAAACATGTGGACAACAGTGTGCAGGAACTTTAATATAAAATAAAACTTCTTAGTTTGTATGAAGGACAAATTGATTAATTATCCTCGATTACATCACTGTGACCTAGTCTCGTCAGGCTAATAAACGCTGGTAATCCTTTAGGTCAGTTAAATTGAATAAACTGTAGTGAGACATTTTATTCCAAAAAAACTGACTACATTGTTCAGAGACATGACTGAGATATCAGACAACTAACTTTAAACGGTCAATAGACTTGAGCTGCTGCAGATGAGCAGTCGCCATAGTGACCTTTCTCTATCTGCTCATGAGAATAAAGAGAAGTTAGGTGGGATCAAGGTAAATGTGACCTGTGACTAAGTGTCATTGCTGCTTTTAAAACTTTGTCATCACTTTCAACCCGATGTGTTGCAAAATGATCATGTGGTCAGTTTGTATAACCGGCCTGAATCGTGAACCAGAAAATACAATATGTTATGCAAAAATTAAAATAGGACAAAATAGGAAAAAAAACCCAAACAAATCTGAATTGAAGCCAAGATGGAGGATGTCTGGGATGTGAAGATAGCGTGGGAATAATTCTCTTCATGGCTACTGCTGATGCTTTGTAGGTACTGAGGTGAAACCAGGGTATGTATTGATTAGCTTTCACAGAAGAAAGAGAAGCAAAGAGAAGTGGGATGACTAACTAAAAACAGTCTTTTTGATAAGATTATCAAAGTTATTGATCAAAACCTGAATAATCAAATTCCACGACAGTGAAAATAAATGATAGTTTAAGGCAACAATTGAAAAATAGTTCCTGTATATACAGAGTTTGAAGGTTAGCTTGTTGTATTTGAGTAGTTTTCAGTTTACTTCTAATTTTGTCTTCATGCAGAAAACATTTATATGCAATGTCATTTGCATTTGTTCACAAAGTCTTTTAAGGACACTGAAGCCACTTTCCTGTTTTCAACAATCAACGCATGATGACCAGCGATCAAGATCCTTGTGCATGATGACTGCTTCATCTGAGGCTGTATCTGATATAAAGCATGTCTGACATCTGATATAAAGCTCTGGCATTCGCACTGAAAATATTACTTTTCTTAGTGGCTGACAATGTCGTTTATCTCATCAGGGGCCATTATCAAAAGCTCTCTGACTTATTTTATAAGAGCACTTAATACTGTATACTGCCCCCCTCCACGCACACACACAGCTGGTGACTCTCTCCACTTCCCTCCATCCCCTAAATGCCAGAGGAGATGTGTTCCTATGGAAACTGACATCAGAAAAAAAAATCCCCAGTTTTAGGTGGTGACCATTAACTGGTTTGTATTGTGTGTGTCTCATCACTGCTTCAACACTTTGGTACCTGCACTCTGCCAGCCCTCCTGTTCATTACAGCTTAGAAACCTTTTGCACTCAAGGGGAAGCCTTAGAGCTTATACACTGCTGGCTCACTGAAACAGACACAAGCTAGGAGATCTGCAAAATCATGCTGTTAGCTGGAAGTTAGCCTGAGTGGAGGCAGACACACACTACTTATTAAAAATCGAATCCCTGCGATCAGCACTTACAGACATTTCTCTATGTGTATGTGGTTTCCAGTGAACTCTCTGGTTGATTAGGAGAAATGATTAAAGCCTCCGACCCCGTCTTACAGAGAAACAAAAATACAGTTTCATGTGACACCTGAAAATTCAAGAAAAGTCAGTGTCACTTTGCTAATTTATTCTCTTATTTTACTATATTT
This sequence comes from Copadichromis virginalis, assembly GCF_057382275.1. Lineage (NCBI taxonomy): Eukaryota > Metazoa > Chordata > Actinopteri > Cichliformes > Cichlidae > Copadichromis > Copadichromis virginalis. Next base: position 11,842,313 of record NC_140621.1, read on the forward strand.
TGAACTAGAAATCACGTAAAAAAAAAAAACTCAGCTCAACACATGCATTTGATTCTGATGCCCGATATAGTGTTATATTATCGATATAAGCTACACTATAGACAGATATAGACAGTTTTGCGCCTTTAGATCGGGCCCCATATGTCTTAAACAAATAACTGCATAAACTTTTATTTTCAATTAAAGATGCATAAGATACGAATAGTCTCACAAACAGCTCTCTGACATTGCAGATGTGCTAAATAGATACAAAGAGAGAGTTTAATAGTAAACGCATTGTTCAAAAAATTTCAAATGACTTGTCTGACTGGATTTCATTAAGTCTGAAAAGCTTCTGAGAAAATAAAAGCACAATGGTGAACACAAAATGCAAATAAACTGTGTCATAGTAAGGTATGTGAGTCTTGGAGGGGTGGGAGGTAAGTTCATGCTACTATCCTTGATCTCTTGGTCTGGGTGTAGCAGTAATATAACACACTGGCTGCAATCAGGTTTGTAACATGTAATTTTGCTAGGTTGCCAAAGTATCTGTCAAACTCATTTTAGTTCATAGGCCACAGATCCCTTCATGTGATTGCAAGTGGACTAAAACTTTTAAAAAAAGAAAAAAGAAATCAGTTTTTTTTATTGTAAAGAAGTAGAGGTGCATTTTATCAGCATTAGCATTTGATAACAAAGCAAATGACAACAAGCCTGGGATGTCTTGGGAAAAAAGGCACAGGTTTTCAGTTTCAGTCCATTTTCTGTAATTAAAAAGAAAGAAAACGCTCCTTAAATTAAACAAAATATGCTGCCTTCTTCAGTGTGCGATGCCAGGCTGTGGTTGATGTCTTTGTCAGTGAGAAGACTTTAAAACTTCAGATGACTTCTTTTTGCTTTGTCTGTTACACTCATGCATCCTCATGGGAACCACATTTTAACTCACAAAACCAAAACCATGCATAGACTACTATTCCTCAGATTTTCCACTCATGCATTACTATTATGCAAAATATTAAATGTGGTGAGGTTGGTTTAAAAAAGCAAGACAGCAACCATCACATGACAGTTTCTGTTGAATTTTATGCTTCTTCCAGGGGTCTCTTCAGTGGCCTGAACACCACCTGCTGTGAAGAGACCAGATGTTTGGGAGTAGGACACAGTTTGGCCTCCCACTGTGGCCCTCTACCTGTGATCACTGGTGCCATGGGAACAAGTAGAGCCAACAGGTGAGCCCAGTAATATCAGCCTGATGTAAATTTACTGATGCGGACCATTGGTCTTTGAACTCATTTTACTTGGTGTTGCTGGAATTGTAGCATCTCATTATTACTGTATCAGCTCTGTTTGGGCAGCTATCTTTGAATTCTCAGCTTCATCTCATTATTTCCTGACTAATTTGTAGAGGATCAAAGACTGCTGCGTTCACTGAAACAATTTCATCCTTTTTTAATTTGAACGTTGGTTGGTTTAGAAGTATCCAACCGTCCGGTGAGAATGGGCTTGTTAATTTGGGTTGGCAGGATGAGTCAGGACCAGCTCAGGGATATTTACAGTAAGCAGATCCTTAGAAAAGGCCAAGGCCGTCCTACGCTGTCCTGACCAGCGGCACATGAAGAGCTCTCGGCTTCAGGTAGCTGCAGCAGGTCTCGCACAGTGAAGAAGGAGGTTGCCTTGATGTACTATGCACTATGTTCATTTTTTTCCATTCTGTGTGTAAATCAATAGTCGGACACCTTATTTTTTGAACACACAACACCTAATTTCTTTCTTCTTTAACTGCTTGTTGTGACTTAAATATACCAAGGCGGTTCTTATGGATTTCATTTTGTCTTACAGTTTTGTGTCTTGCGAATCAGCATGATGTTTACCCCCAGCACCACAACCGCTCACATCCCCACCCAAGAAAAACAACACATAACATCGATTTGTCATTGTCAACATAAACTTAGCATCTCTCAAACAGAGCTCTCAAGTGTCAGTGGGTCAATGAATGATTAATAGAGTGTTAACACTCATTTACATATGATGAAGTGCCCCCACAGTACAGGCATGTCCATCCCAAAATGATTTGTCTGACTGACACTGAGTCACGTATAATCCTATAATCTGTGATGACAGCGATCCTTCTCACGCAGCTAAATTGAACTCACCTTCCTAGCAGGTAATCCTCTATGTAAAGGAGATGCTGATACACTCAGGTGAAGATGAGTTTGGTCAATTTAAGTAGACCATTTGTGACTCTGAGTTCAATATATGTTTTGTTTTATGACTGGAGTCATAAATGTTACTTGATGCTGACCTTCCAATCTGACTGGACTGAGAATGAGTAAAAAAAAAGCAGCCAATGTCTAAGGACAAACTTTGAAAAGAGCTTCAGAAACCCAGAGAACTATTTCTCAACACCCCTTCAAAAATTGGAATTGGAAATTCTGGAGCTAATTGGAAGCAACAGATAAAGAAAAGAGTTTTGCACAGTACGCCACAATCAACTAAGAATAAAAGAAAAAAAAATACAATTTTTAATCCAAGTCCCTTTTTTTCCTGACAGGTACAGCATTGTGTCTGATACTTTACCAGAGGAAGAAAGGCAAAAGATTTCTAGCTTAGGACTCCATAACGGCCACAGTTCACCCAGATTCAGACTGCACTTGGCCTGCACCTCAGAAGGAGAAGACAGGAGGAGGTCAGGAACCTCCGCTATCGTGCCCAGCACGACGGAGCAAGGAGTGATGAACAACTACAACGGAAAGGTTCTGACAAGGGGCTCCAACCAAGTACGGAGCCGATTTGTGAAGAAAAATGGACAATGTAACGTTGTGTTCACCAACATGGAAGAAAAGGGGCAGCGCTTTCTAGCTGACATCTTCACCACCTGTGTGGACAGCCGCTGGAGATACCTGTTGGCTGTATTCTGCACCAGCTTTCTTGTCTCCTGGCTGTTTTTTGGTTTAATCTTTTACACTGTTGCCCTGGCACATGGGGACTTTGAAGAGCACCCTACACTGAAGGGTGATGGACTGACACCTGGAGGTCTGCACGGAGCCACATCTGGACATACAACTGGAGAGCAAGCACAAAGGATGCCCTGCATACTTCATGTTCAGGGGTTTATTGGGGCGCTCCTGTTCTCCATGGAGACCCAAACTACTATTGGTTACGGATGGCGCTGTGTTACCGAGGAGTGCCCTGTTGCTGTAATAACAGTGGTGATACAGTCCATAGTAGGCTGCATCATTGACTCGTTCATGATTGGCACCATTATGGCCAAGATGGCTCGGCCAAAGAAGAGGAACCAGACCCTCATGTTCTCCAAAAATGCTGTCATTGCGCTGCGTGATGGCAAGCTGTGCCTCATGTGGAGGGTGGGGAACCTGCGGAAGAGCCACATTGTGGAGGCTCACGTCCGTGCCCAGCTCATACGTTCGTATGTCACAGCTGAGGGCGAATTCATCCCTTTAGAGCAGATGGACCTCAATGTGGGCTATGATGAGGGCACAGACAGGCTGTTTCTAGTATCTCCACTGGTTATAGTCCACGAGATAGACAAAGATAGCCCCTTGTATACTCTGAGCCGAGCTGATCTGGAGGCAGATGACTTTGAGGTCGTTGTGATCCTGGAAGGAATGGTGGAGGCCACAGCCATGACCACCCAGTTCCGTAGCTCCTACCTTTCCAGAGAGATCTTCTGGGGCCACAGGTTTGAGCCTGTGATCTACGAGGACCGCGACCGCTACAAGGTAGACTACGCACGCTTTCACAAGACATACGAGGTGCCGTCAATGCCCCATCTCAGCGCCAAAGAGCTGGATGAAGCTGCGAGCAAGGCTTCTTCCGCTGCTTCTCCTGCGTCTGCATGCAGAGCCACAAAAGACTTGATCCCCATGTCACTTAACGCTTTCTGCTATGAGAACGAGGTGGCATTGAGCTGTGGGGAGGAAGAGGATGATATATTTGACTCTTCTCAGATTGTAGGGAAGGAGAGGGCAGAGGAGAGAAGGACTTCAGTTTCTGTTGACTTCCAAAATATGTTCCACGACAACTCGACCGTGACTTCAGGCAGTCACAATGTCATGTGTGTTCTTGACATGGACAATAACCAGATGGAGTTTGATATCTTACAGACTGCAATTCCTCTTGATCCAGTGACCTATAAGAGCGAGCAAGAGATTCAGTGAGAAGGGGGAGGGTATGGTCTCCCATGCTCCTCCTGTTTCTCGACCTGTTTTCTGCATTTCCCATACCCCTTTTGCCTTTCCAGTGTTATTTTATATTCACATTCAGTGGCTCAAAAGTACGAAATGTTTCCTAAATAGTTTTGTGATGGAATTTCTTAGAGCTTTTGTCAAAGGTTCTTTGTGCAGAATAAATCTGGCTTTTTTTATTTTGGCTCCCGACAGGATTTTGGCTCTTTTATTATGATTTGACAAAGGAAAGCACAGTGGCAGAAAAGCCCACAAACTTGGACTAAGAAATGTATATTTTGCATAATTAAAATGTTCTTTATCTTAACTTAATTTCTATGTGAACATAAACAATATATTTTATGAAAGAAATAGCAATTCTGATTTGAATTCTCTTTATGAAGAGAACCGAAGTTCTTCAAGTTTTATGCTCGATAAACTTCAGCTGGTTCATGGATCATCATGCTGGCAATAGTTTCCCACATTGTCTTTTATATTCCCATTTGTATTGAAGCTTGTTTCTACTGCTGAAAGAAGTCAGAATATTTGACTTACAAATGTACATTGAAATGGAAAATATTTGTGCGCTGCAAATGTTGAAATTTACAGGAGAGAATCTTCTATATAAACGTTCATTCAAGTATATTTCCTAAAACTGCCCTATAATAAGTTATTTAGCATACATTATTGATAAACTTTTTGATTTTGTACAGTAGCAAAAAAAATTCTAAGTGCAATCACTAAGTGTAACAGAAGATGTTTCCTGAAGAACGTAATAAAGTTTCCTTAAGATAAACTTAGAGGGATGTCACTGGATTTAAAATCTAATGTTTAAAACATAGTTTTGAGCTTAAAGTTGATTTGTTAAAATGCTTAATTTTATTAGTGTATCAAGACTAAAATAACTTTATTAAGTTTTTGATAATGATTAAAAAGCAGAGTACACTATAAAAAATTGTGTAAAAAAAAAAGAAGGGGGAAATGTCCTGGTAATTTTCTGCCATTACATTTTTAATGGAGGTTTGCGTATTTGGTAACTGGTAAAATTATTGTGTGATTAAAAAATACACAAAAAAAATCCTTAAAAAGTTCATATGGAAAATGATTTCATTTTAAACCAGCACATTTCACTGTATTTTTACAGATTTTGTTTTTACTGTGCAGATTTCTTGATCGCTCCTTCTGAGGATTTCTTTCTTGGTTTGTTTCTTGCGGAGGTTGCAGGCTGTGATTACAGAATCAATACTGAGAATCGGCTTCAAAACACATTTGCTCTGTTACTGTCCGCCAAAGAAAGGTGTGGTGTTGGATAACAGTGGCCCGTGTACAGTACTTGCGTCTATGATAGTAGGAAGCACAACAGGAAACAAAGGGACGGAGGCTGTTTGTGCAGTCTCAGGAAGTGCAATAAGTATTTGGATGTGGGTGGACGGGATTATTACTAATGTCTTATGAATTGTTGCAGACAAAGTTGACATGATGATTGTATGATAGATGACATGAGAAATAAGTTTCCAATATTTACTGGGAAAGCATGCTGAGAGAGCCAAATGATATGATAGATGATAAAAGTTTACCATGGAAAATACTAAAATACCTGTAAATAAACATTATTTACTTTACTGATTGTATCGTCAAATATTTCCCATCAATTAGTTTCAGACTGAGGCCTGAACAAATATTTGTAATATGTTTACCCTGTGGCTTTTACATGCAGTAATCAGACTGTACCGACTACAATATTCAGTCTGATGGTTTTTATTTTATTTTATTTTATCTTATTGTTTTGTTTTGTTTATTGAGACTTTTATGAGTTTAATTTTTTTTTTTTTTTGCTGACTGCTAGCAGGCGTGTTTGTTTTGTATTAATGTGAATGTGTGGGAGAGAGACTGGATGTAGAAACGACGTGCATCTGAGCAACAAACAGTAAATAGTTTTAGTTTTCATAATGTTTTATTGTCAAAATTCTCAATCCAGATAACTAGGATTATACAAAGCATATGTAAAGCAACTCAACTGACAAACATACACTGCCAGCCAAAGTAAAATACTTACTATGGTTTAATGAATTCAACACTGCAGGATGACAAAATAAAAAATACAAACATAACTGACTTTTAAATAACTTACACTTTGATGTGCATATCAGTTTCACGTTTATCATCATGTTTATTCATATTTATAAATGTTTTTGACAGTACAGTGCAAGTTTTGGTGTAAATGTTTTTTTGTTTGCCCTGGTACATCTTGTAAATAAGACTGAAATTACTGTATCCATAATAATTTTCTCAAACATTCATATGAAATGCATATTTAACACACTTAAATTCAAATTTTACAATTGTGTGAATTTGATTTGACAAGGACACCTTAAAATACGGAGGACCAAAACATTACTTAATTAAATTAACATATTAAATGAAAATGTGCCTGATTTGGCACATTTGATGGCATATTCATTTAGTTACTGAAAGCAGGTGAGATGCAATAAACAAGTAAAATTGGAGTTCTGGACTTCTGATTCTGACTTTTTTTTTAGTGTGGTTGTTCGTGTAATTTCTGAAATTTTACTTTATATTTATTTATTGAGACATATACATTGTTGGTTTTGGTTCTCCATATTTAAATGTAATCAGATTCTGATTGAAATGTTGTTAAATTTCTATACTTGTGTACAGATTATTTTGACATGAACATGGGCAAAAAAAATACAATTTTAAGTTACTCTGAAATTCTTAAGTTATTTTAAAAATAAAAAAGTGAAAACACATTTTTCACAAGGTTTTGACTGGCAGTGTATAAAAGTCTTTATGCAATGTCAGTTCTGGATTGTGTAATACTTGACAAGAATGGGTGTTAACTTAACAAGTATGTGCTTTGTATCCTTTGCTATAAAGTCTTCCTGCTTTGTAGAAATCAAATGATTTTCCATTCCTTCCTTGGGGATTAACACACGCACTGAGCAAACTACTGTCAGACTGAAATAAGCTGAAAAGATTTAAAAAACAAAAAAAACAAAAAAAAAAACCCTGAAGTACAAAGCACTTTATTCTTTCTTGTACATTTTTTGATGTTGCAAATAAATATTTCTGTAATTATGTCTGTAATGCTGTTCTCTGCTCTCTCTCTCTCTCTCTCACACACACACACACACACACACACACACACACACACACACACACACACACACACACACACACACACACACACACACACACTCCTTTCTAGTGTATGCACTGAACTCCTCTGCACTGTTTGCCATTCCTCTCCGCAGCCACTAGATGCCTCTGCAGGCGTTTCCATCACACGAGAAGTGTATTGCTGCTTTTAAGTGCAACCTAAATTTATAATTTTGTTTTTCTTAAAGGCAAAACTATAAAAAAGAAATATATCACTGGAAAAACAAGAGTTTTGGCCTCAGATAGTTTGATGTAATTTCAAATGTCTGCCTTTTTGCACTAAAGGGCATTGCCCTGGGTGTGGCATCTCACAAGGGACACCACAATGGTGCCAGAGAGCTGAAAGCATCATCATTATAACATATCACTTGATAAACAGAGAGAAAATGTGACTCAGATTTTGATGGGTTTTGGTCTTTTTTAAACTTATGTCCTGGAAATGTGAGGTTCTTTTTATAGGATTGTTTTTTATTAACAGGAAAACTTTTATGAACCTCATTAGAGGTTTCACTGATGAGAAGACACAAGTTATGTTTGAATGATTCAAAAGGTACAAGCTTTAAACTCACGGCAGCATTTCCTGCTGCATTAAAAATATCTGACCCCCCAAAAAGCAGCTATATTTTCAAATGACAGTAATCACAGCAGGCCATGGTACATATCACATGATTAGCTTTCAGTGCTACAAAGCACAATCCTAGTGACTGATAAATGTTCAAAGGGCTCTAAAGTGTGCATCCATCCAGAGTCACATGTCTGTTGTGTTTTCCTCTGAGATGGATGGTTTGACCAGACAAAAGAAAATCAAAGGAATATCGGCAGAAACTCGGAATGAAAGCAAGCACGTCAAACCAGACTGATCATTGTCTTTAAATGCATATTTGTTTGAATCAAAGGAACAGATTGACAACTGAAGACCCCTAAGGGTAATTTTTTATCCAAAATAGGTCATTTACACATATAAAGCACACATTTTGTTTCTGTATGCAAAGCACGGGTGGAGTTAGTGATAGCTGGATTCTCTTAAGTATCCCGTAAAGCTATGACAGAAATCCTGCACAAAAGCAGGCCAAGTGGACTTCAGCTATTATCGATACACCTGTGCAATCCTAAACTCTGACAACTCAAAATATCTGCAGTATTTAGTGACTAAAAGAGATGATCTAAGGTTATATTTGAAGTTCTCTGTTCAATGTCCAGGGACACTATACCATCATGCATTGTGATGAACAAAAAAGTAACAGACGGATGAGAGGAAGCAGCGAAACAACCTCAACTGATGACGCTTAAAGTCGTTTTTTTTTACTTATAAAAAAAAGTATTTACTGTTTATTCGTTTTAATCTGTCATATTTCATTTGTGTGGCAGAAATAACATAATAATAGTGCAGGAATAACAACCTATTTCTGTATGTAGGAAAGAGGGGATAAGGATTGATTTGGGAAGCAAGGTGTTTGTCTGCTGTCAAAATGAAGATTAAACTGCAGAAATTCAGTCACTTACATATTTAGGAAATATAAATATGCTGTGTTTTCTCAGATGTATTTATAAAGCTTTAAAACTATTTTGGAATCGGATCAATTCAAAACAACATTGTAGGATGGAGACATAACACTTTTGAAATATTCTAGTCTCGGAGACTTCCAAACTTTCCAGATCTGATGACTTCATGATAATTTAGCCAAGAAAGTTTGCAAAATTAATGCAAGTACTGGAACTTCTTGTGCAATGGAAGCCAGCGCCCTCTGCTGGACAAGTACTAGAAATTTGTTCTTGACTGGACCTTTTTCATCGGTGACATTCTAGTTTGATGGAAAAGATTGTGTGCAAAGAGGGAAGAAAACTGACTGGCTTCTAATAACTTCATGGACAGCAGTACCAGCAATCTTTTACACTTCTAGTCAAGCGTGTCTAGATGCAAACTCTCTATGAATCTTATCCAACTATGCAAAATTACTGCTTCTGATAACGTAAAAATGCAGAAAATCCAACATGACACAAACAAGCAATGGTATGTTGATGTCATTTGGTCGATCAATCAATGGAAGTTGATTTTAAGTCACAGTCAAAGATCAGTCCTACACACTGACTATGGCCAATTTAGAATCACATAGAGAGATAAATATATCCTTTTTGGAGTCTTAATGATGTAAAACTGATCCACTGATTTGCAATTCAGCAGGGTGTAGTGTCTTTCAGGTCTAAATACAGAGCAGACCTCCTAATGTTACACATTTGATGAGTAACTATAAAGGGAATCCAGCTTCTCAGTGCATAAGTTATTTCTGCAAATATGGGTGCTTAATAAAAGGGGTCACACTGATGGGCTGCTTACAACATTAAGAGTTGTGAGACCTCACAGCTGATGTTAATATACTAATATCCAAAATGCATTTTGTGGGTTTCTGATTAAATAATTTCTCTCAACTTTCCTGTCTTCTCACCGACTTCTTAATTATATGCCATCTCTGTCTGTCAGTCTAAAGCATTTCCCATGCACAAGAATCCTGACAGCAAAAACAGGCGACCTCTGAGCCACAGGAGAAGTGGAGAAGCATTGAAAATGAAAAGAGGGACAGGAGGATGAAGGGGCAAGCTGCTCAGTAACCTCGGGCCTCGAGGCTATCGGCTTTTCATTAGCGAGTCAGTGAGTGAGTGAATGAGCGCAATCCTTGGAATGGTAAAACAGGAGAAGCCGTGCTGGGCCACGTCGGCTATTAGGGTGATTTGGGGGCTCCCACTGACTCCCATTGTGCATTGTCTCCAGAGTGAGCAAATGAGGCCCAACAGTAAGCCTTTGTGTGGGACATTTAACTGCCGTTTAGCATGCTAATTATGGGAAATGTGTGTTTCTCTGTGTGCCAGCAAGTATCCATCATGTTCTGGTCTCTTCCATCTCTCTCCTGGGATTTACGCTCTTCCAGCTCCTCTCTGTCTCCGTTTTCTATCTTTCCCCAAGGCACCAAGCCCCACTGATCTCAGAGTCACTGCCTGACCCCGGTTGAAGCTCCTTTCCTGTTGTGTCCGTCTTCTTCATTTTCTCTCTTCATTCCTAATCCTCTTCTTTTCCCCCCTCAGTGTTATTTATTTTTTACTTATCAGCTGTTTCTGATTATGCCATGCTTGGATTCGTTTCGCTTTCGCTCGATCGTTCAAACATTAAGCCTCTCTTAAAGTCTGTATAGGACATTATCCTCACATTTAGCCACGGAAAATTTCATCTTCAGACATGCCCTTCTTTGATGACTCCTTCTGAAAAGTTTAGCCTGTGCTTCCTCTGTATTTCTTTTTTATGTATTATAGGTGTATGACTCCAGATTCCCAAATTATTTTGGCCTAAGAATTCCAAGAATGAGGATGACAAACACATTTTCAAGATATATTTTTTCTTTTAAACACATGAAAATCCAATCAAAATCTTAACCATTGGATTTTCTTATTTCAGCATTTCAGTAAGGCTTGCATTTTAATAATATTATGTCCGAAAATGTGGAATCTGCATTCTTTCTAATGCCCAGAAGTGGGCGACACATGTGGCTACATAAAGCCGTCTGATTCTATAGAAGTCTATGAGAAGACGTCCCTACTTCTTACTTCATTTATGACTTTAGTACACACGTTTCAGTCTCAATCGCTACCTGTAAGTCACACTCAAGACAAGATTATGTTTATTTTGTAAATGAAGCTCTAATTGTTTATGTCAGGATCATAAATTATTAGCAAAAGTTTAACAAAAGTATCGCCTAAACTGTTTAGGAATGACAGCCATTTTTATACAAGTTCCCACATTTTCAGAGACTCAAACATAACTGAACAATTGACTGACAAACAGTTTCATGATCAGGTCAGGTGCTCATTTTATTCAGTGACAAATTACGCTGCTTAAAGTGCTGAATTCCAAGTTATGATCTTTCATTAGGGTCACTGAAATCTTTAAATATGAGGTCCAAAGAAATGTCCATGTAAATGAAGGAGGTCACCATTAGATCAAAAAACGAAACTAGACCTATCAGAGAGATAGCAACAACTTTAGGAGTGGCCACCACAACAATTTAGCTCATTCTTACCATTCTGACCAGCTCAGCAACACCAAAAGGCCTGAAAGACCATAGAAGACAACTGAGGTGCAGGATGATGGTTAAGAAAAACAACTTCACAGCATCTAACCATGTGAAGAACATTCTTAGGGCGGTAGGAGTAACACTGTTAAAGTCTACAATCAAGAAACGTCTCAAAGGGTTTGAATTGTACCAGAATGACAGGAAACGAAACGTCTAATTGAGACCAGTTCATGATCTATAGCAGGGGTGGGGAACTCCAGGCCTCAAGGGCCTGCAGGCTTTAGATCTCACGCTGTGTCAACACAATTTAATTACGATGATTAGTTCATTACCAGGCCTCTGGGGAACTTCAAGACATGTTGAGGAGGCAATTTTAGCATTTAAATCAGCTGTGTTGGATCAAGGACGCATCTAAAACCTGCAGGACACCCTGATCTATAGTGTGACCTGTCATCTGATCATCTGTCAAACATAGCAGAGATAGTTATGGCATGGGCATGCATGGCTGCCAATGGAACAGGGTCTCCATTGGTTTATTGATGATGTGGCCGCTGACAGAAGCAGCAGGATAAACTGTGAAGTGTACAGGGCTGTACTCTCTTCTCAGATTCACATTCAAATGCTGTAAAACTGATCGGGCAGCTCTTCGCAGTGCAAATGGACAATGACCCAAAGTGTGCTGCAAAAGCACCCCAAGTTTTTCTCAAGGCAAAGAAATGGGATATTCTTCACTGGTCGAGTCAGTCACCTGATCTCAGCCACTAAATGCCAGTAGAGCATGCTGTTCTGTTATTAAAGACAGAACTGAAGGGTGGGAGAGCCACAAACAAGCACCAACTGAAGGTGGCTTCAGTAACACAGCATTTCATGATATCCACGCATTCCAGGCCTATTAAACGCAATCCTTATATTTATGTTAGTTTGATCAATTACTTTTGAGTCTTAGGGGACTCAAAATGGGCGACTGTGTGTAAAAATGCTGGTACCCATTGAAGTTGAAGGTCTACACTTCAATCAGACATTGATATTTGATTTAAAATCCACCGTGGAGGCAGTACCAAAAACACACCCCAAAAAATCACTATCCAAAAACCTATGGACCTGATTCTAAATGTTGCTATAAATTCCTGGACGATAGGCTCCTGCAACCCTTTACTGGATCAGTGGAAGAAATGGACTAAATTCAGTTTAAGATCTTTTTATCTTATTTTTGTTGTTGTTGTTGTGTTGGTTCTTTTACTCGTCATGGGAGGCAAATTCAGAAACTGAGTCTTACTGCTACTAACTTTACTGTAGGATGCAAAATTAATGGTTTTCACTGGTTGAAACAGGCCATTTAAATTTTCTCTTTACTTTGTTGAATGCCACATTTAAATGACTGTCTACAATCCATTTCCACAACAGAGCCCTCATATGTGTGGCATTCACAGGGTGTCTTCAGTGTACAGTGAGCTGATGTCAGTTAAACAGCATTATTTCAGATGATTCGGAAGAAATTGAAAGAGCGCGACAGAATCAATGAGAAATGTCACTCACTGTTTACACAACAAGGGCAGCTTTGTTGGACCTGATAACTCGAACCATTACTTTGATGTCATTTGTCATCTGAATGCTTTATACTGTGAGTAATGAAGTTACAGATGCTGAACTTCAATCATGTCCATTACTCAAGCCAGGAGACAAGTTCTGAGGCTAACTGCTGTGCTGGGATATTTGCAGAAACATCATGGAAATAGGGAGCTTCATCTAAAGAAGAGGTCAATTAATTTTTCCTGTGGGGCCGCCTCTGTGGAAGAGTGGACTCAGTTCTGCTCAGTATTATTATTTTTATCTCTTTATAAGATTATTGGTTCAGCTCTCCACAATAGTTCCAGTTTTTCATGTGTACCCTTCAACCCATACAAAATAAAACCATGCACTGATCTTGGTTTTTGAGTGACCTTTGTAGGAAAGACTGTGGCCATGGAAGAAAATAAAGAAAAAGAAAATTTAAGAAATAATTAATTTGCAAAAATGAATTTGCAATTTGAGTTCACCAACTTTTGTAACACTGTAGCTACAAAACATTCACTTAAAAAATGTTAACTGAACTAGAACTCGTGGCTGTGTTTGTGCCTACAGGAGTATTTTAATACAATTATGTATGGAACAGTGGCGCGGCTGCCCCTCTGTTGGTCTTCCATGGTTTCTTGTGTTCTGGGGGCCTCTGGATGTCTGGAGTTTTGATCTCCTCCATACCTGCTTCACACCCTGGAGGACGGGGCTGTGGCCCCCCCACACTCCCATCGTTACATGGAGAAACCTTTGGAATACAAGCGCGCTGATCCACACAGGTATGCACACGGGTGTTCACTGCTCGTAGACCCAAATTACACCTTTCTTGGCTGCTACTTCGAAGCACATCTGTCCTGCGTGCTGCACAACAACATTGAATATTTAGTATTTACTGCTGTTTACACTTAGCTAGATTAATGCGATGGTGTTGTGTTTAGTATGTTGCTTTGTTTTTTTTGTTTTTTTTGTCTTTTTTTGCTTGTTTTCCATTCTTCTCTCAACAGGTGATCCAGGAGATTTTTATTTTTTTTCTCCCCCCCTTTCTCACTGTCCCTCTCCCCTTCTGTTTTTCCTTTCCTTCCTCTTTCTTTCTCCCTTTCCTATCCCTCACTCATGTCTGTCCCGTCTGTAACATCTGAAAATAAAATATAATAAATAATAAAAACAAAGATCGACCAAATGGACCAATACGGCAATGCCACGATGATCCATTTGGCAAAGTAAATCCATTGGGTATCCTTGTTGGTCTTCAGACAACAATTCTGATGGCTAAAGAACCAAATGGGACAGGCGAAAAAAAAAAAAAAATGTTAACAAATCACTTAAAAAAAAGATAACTAGTTCAATCATATCCATCATGTCTGCTGTATGGTGTATTTTATATTATGTATTTTATTTCCGAGCCTTCAAAAATAGCATTCAAATTTTAAACCTGACAAATCTGATGATTTATTTTCTTATATGCACATTTTGAATTTGATGGCAGCAACGCATATATATATAAAAAAAGCTGAGGCACTGGTTTGATTACCCATGATGCATCATCTCTTTTTTTAACAACACTCTGTCGGCATTTGGGGACTGGGGCGATCATCTGCTACAGTTTTGAAAGTGAATCATTTTACGCATTGTTGCTTAATGTCCAATTTTGAGCTTATCAGCAGATCAGGGAAAGCTTTGTTGTATTTTTCACTTCATAATGGAACAAATATTTTTCAGTGGGTGACGACACCGAGCCATTTTAGCAGCTCGGCTCTTAGTTTGCAGCCATGCTGCTGCAATACACACAGGATAAGCTTTGGGATTGGGTTGCTGAAACATGCAATGCTTTTTCTTGCATACATTTTTTCAGCATTAATGGTGCCTTCAAAACTTATACAGACTTAATGCACTAATGCACACCACAAATGCCTGTGTGCTTGTAACCTTCCACTTCACTTTAGGATACTGTGAAAGAAAAATCAGTAAAAAATCAGTAAAGAAATATTGTTTGGTGACGACATAGTTCAATTCATTTTATTTATATTTCTAATTTGCAATAGCAGTCACCTCAAGACACCTTATATTGTAAGATACAGACCCTACAATATCAGAAAGAAACCCCAACAATCAGACGACGCCCTCTGAACAAGCACTTGGCAACAGTGGGAAGAAAAAACTCCCTTTTAACAGGAAGAAACCTCTGGCAGAACCAGGCTCAGGGAGAGACTGCCATCCTCTGTGACGGATTTGAGTTGTGGGGCCAGAGACAGGATAAAAGACAATTAATAAAATTGAGGTGTATAAAAACACAGATGTGAAAAGAGGTGAGCCACGAAGAAATGCTAAGTCCATCACAAACCAGCTAAAGCCAAGAAAAGGTGCATTTGTGGATCCAATTTTTTCTTTGCATGGATCTTTTTTAATCTTCATTTGTGGACAAAGAATGAAGATCATGAGCCTCCACAGTTATTTCCACTAAAGGATCGTGTCTGTTTCAAATGAAGTGATGTACGATCAGTGACATTATTTTTTCAGTTGACCCAGATGCTTTTTGCATGTGTCCACCCTTGGTTTCTCTATCTCTTTATTTAGCAATTGCAGTATTTTTCTTGCTATGTTTTTTTAAACGCATTGAGCAGATTTAAATGATCTGTAAGATAATTTCATTCTATTTTTATTTACATTTACACAGCAAACTAAGGATTGTAATTTGCACATCTACCTAAATGTTGAAGTTAGGCGTTTTTTTACATGCATGTGGACAAGTATGCGCATTTCAGTGTATGGATGTGTGTGTATGTATATATATATATATATATATATATATATATATATATATATATATATATATATATATGAGCAGCTGTGGGCCCTGCGTTTGAACTCTAGCTCACATGGGCAGAGTGAGGGAGGGCTGCAGGGTGAGAAGCCGATAGGAGAGGGGACTGATGCTCGACAAACTCGCCATCTCCCTCTCCCCTTTCATCTCCCTCTCCCAGCATCAAACAACGGACTCTTTCATTCAGGCAACTTTGCAGCAGCCACCCCCAGACCCTCGAGGCCCCCACCCTTTCACGCTGCTTAATTCAATGTTCCGAGAAAAACTCATGATTGGAAAATGACTTCTTTTTTTTTTTATCCTTCTTGTTTTCCGTATCTCTTCTTAAGCATCGGCCCTCTTCCTCTTGTCCCTGACTCTGGTTTTCTGTCTATCATCAAAACAACTCATGTCCTGTAAACACAAAAGAAGTAAAACCCAGGTCAGCCCTCTCCCAGCGCTGGACTACACAGTGATGGTTCAAACCACTTCCAGTGAGCTTTCACTGCCTGATTCGGTTAAGATGCATGAACATTACATTACGATCACACAAATAATGTTACCATGTTTACTGTTTTGAATGCAGTTGATCAGAAAAGAGAAGAGGCAACTACAATGAAAGTTTGAACCCTGAGTAATAAAGATGTGACGACGTCTTCATTGTATACGCCCTACAGAACCTCCTCTAAAGCTGTATGACTTTAAAAAGATGCTATAAATGTGAACCTGTCATAAAATGTCAAAACATATCCTAGAGTATGTTGAGCAGTGTTTGGTGAATGGGACGTTATCAAACCCTGACATCAATGAGCGAATCTCTGAATGTGTTCACTTTTAGAAAACACTATGAATAGGTTCTGTACAAAATAACTAACACAGGCTACACCAGTCCTGCAATAACACCACCTTTCATTAGAGTTGCACTGGAGTTAATCCAATGTTATGATCATTTTAGAGGCTGTAGTTTATCAGAACTAGTTCTATTTTTATATGCTACCAGGTAATCTCCCAGTTTACATTTATTTAGTATGTGTACAATTAACTAAGGTAAGTAGAATATCTTCAGTTGATATAAAATGGCATCTGTAAAACACGGCAGAGGCACTATCGTGCTTTGGGGCAGCATTTCGGCCTGTGGTGTCAGGGATCTTGTCAAAATTGATTGAATTATGAACACAGAAAAATATCATCAGACTTTGATCCACCATGCAACCATCTAAAAACTGTCTGATTGGCAGCAGCTTCATTTTCCAGCATGACAATGATGACAAACACACTGTCAGTACAAAACAAATAAAAGAAACCACTCATGGACTGGCCCCAGAGCCCAGACCGCAACATTATTGAAGCAGTGACAGAAAATGGATGAAAAACATCCAACAAATAAAGAGAAGGAAACCTGGAAAACTATTCCTGAAAACGGCTTAAAGAAAGCTGCTTAAGAGAGATCAGAGTGTGTTGAGGAATAAAGGTGGTCATGTCAGATATCAACCTAAAGGTTTGTTAGAATTATACAAACTCTTTTGGGGCGATCGTGGCTCAAGAGTTGGGAGTTCGCCTTGTAATCGGAAGGTTGCCGGTTCGAGCCCCGGCGTGGACAGTCTCCATCGTTGTGTCCTTGGGCAAGACACTTCACCCGTTGCCTACTGGTGGTGGTCAGAGGGTCCAGTGGCGCCAGTGTCCAGCAGTCTCGCCTCTGTCAGTGCGCCCCAGGGCAGCTGTGGCCACAATGTAGCTTGCCATCACCAGTGTGTGAATGGGTGGATGACTGGTTGTGTAAAGCGCTTTGGGGTCCTTAGGGACTAGTGAAGCACTATACAAATACAGGCCATTTACCATTTTGCCTCATGTGCTGTATTTACATACATGTCTGATTGCATGGAAAGGTACGTTAAGTACCTTTTGCATGGTGCCGAATGAGTGGAACTATACAGAATGATTAACTGTAAATTCTACAGTATCAAACTCGCTGCAGTTACTGAGTAAATACACTCCATTACTTTCCATCAATTGTGTTTGCACGTATCTGAAAAGCATGTTGTTGTCCTCAGCCACTAAAATGTCAAGCCAAATAAGTTATTTATTAAGACTTTTGTTTGGTGACCAAGGGTAAAACAGTCTGAGAGAATCATTAAAAAATGAACATTTCAGGAAGAAACATCATTGCTGTGCGATGATGTCCCAAACAGCAACCAGCCAGAAATGCAGCAGAGACATCCAAACAAAGGGGACCCTTGTTCCCCGCTGAATTCTTGAACATCATTTTCTACATTTTCCTGCAAATGACTCAATCTCCACATCCCTCGCCTCTCATTCCGCCCAATTATCATTTTTCAAGTGTGTCCCCTCGTCCTACAGAGATGGGTTGTTTGGGAGTTTCCAGATATTACCATGTGTATATGTAGGGACGTGTAACAGAGCTTTCAAAAATTTAACACACACATATATGTATATATAGGTAGATACACATTATATTGTCTGGTATATGCAGAAACTGGTAGATATTTTTAAAAAATCATAGTAATATGACTGGGTTTTCTTACAGAAGAGACAGATGCAAATGATACAAGGCACCATTGAGGTTAATCTTTCTCTTACTCCTTCTGCATCATCCCTCTTTTTGTACTGCGTCTCTTTTTGCAGTCACAGCTGCAGCTGGGCTCAGCAGGCCATGGATTTATAGGCTTCTCTTGGTGGATACAAAAGGATCATGCGATGCAGCAAACTGCAGCCACAGAATGCATTTATTTCCAATCAATGTGTAAACATTAAAAAGATATTTTCTTATCATTTAATATACAGGCATCTGTTTGGTGACTCACTATGTGCTGCATACTGTTTTACTGTAAGTGGAAGAGGTAAAAGCTTCTGAGCTAACAGCCTATTTTAGTAAAAACAAAAAGAAGCTGCATAAGGGGTTAAACTAATGTCAATAAACAGATGGCTTAATTAATCTATCATGGCAATTGCCAGTTTTCCACTTTTCTTACAGTGATTTCTTTGAGTCTTTTAATATTATGTACCATAGACTAGTTTCTGCAATTTCATCTTATTTTTAAATTGTTGAAGTATTTGCCCCACGGTGTTTCAGAGTAGTGAACTCCTCCTCATCTTTTCAAAAGACTCAGCCTGACTGGGAGGCTTTTTTCTTTTTTTAAACCACATTGCTAAAAAAAAAAACAAGTATCCATAACTCGAAATTTTGAGTTATTTTTTTGAAAAACAGAACTCCGAGTTCTGTTTCTCCAAATTTCTAGTTACTTTTCTCAAAATGTCAAGTTAATAACTCAAAATTTCGAGTTAGCTCTGCCAATCAGTAATCTACGTGAATGAGGTCACTTTCTTGTTACCCGGAAGCATATGGCGCAGAGTAACGCGCACTCAAAACCGGATTGCAAGTACGTTGGCTGATAGTAACGCCATGTGATTCAGCTAATAACACAAGGATTTCATTATTTTTGAAGTCACGATGAAAATACTCAGCAATCTGTGCGTTCATGACTGGATGTAATACTGGTAGCTTAGCTGTAGCATTTGTAGCTGAGGGCTTCAGCTTCCGGGTAACAAGGAAATTACGTCATTCACGTAGATTACTGATTGGCAGCGCGAACTCAAAATTCTGAGTTCTTAACTCGAAATTTTGAGAAAATAACTCGAAATTTAGAGTTATGGGTCCTTTTTTTTTTAGTGGCAGAAACGGGCTTCCATACATTGCTGACCTGTTTCCAGTTCATTAAGAGTGAGATGCGGTTGAATTTCCTGGTGCCTTCATGTAATAAACAGCATTTGCCCTTTTCCTGATTTCTTAGGTTTTTGAATGTTTGTTCAATTTAAAATTTTCAGATCGTCCATCAGATTTTAATGTTAGATAACGATAATCTTAGTAAATATAAAATGTAGAGTTTCAATTTGCATTATTTATTTTTATTTATTAAGGGAGGAAAGTAATTGCGTCCTCTTGTTATATCATGACCTTAGCTGACTAAAAATGTTTTTTAGAAAGCTGAACTCAGTTTAACCAGTTACACCCAGGCCACATCTACCACATCACATCTATCAGTCTGGAAAGGGTTACAAAGCCATTTTTAGGCTTTGGGATTTGAGTGAACCGTGGTGATAAGTGTCCAAGAACGCACCAACAACTCATCCAGGAGGTCATAAAATAACCCAGAACAGCATCTAAAGAACTGCAGGCCTCCCTTCCCAGAGTTCATGATTCAACAATAAGAAAGAGACTGGACAAAAATGCCATCCATGAGAAATTTTCTAAGATGAAAACTGATGACCAACAAGAACACAAAGGCTCATCTCACATTTGCCAAAAAACATGTTGATGATTTTGAAGACTTTTGGGAAAATATTCTGTGGCAGATGAAGCAAAAGCTGAATTTTTTGGAAAGTTTGAGTCCCATTACATCTCGTGTAAAACTAACAATTTTTCATAAAAGAACGTCATACCAACAGTCAAACACGGTGATGGTGGTGTGATGGTCTGGGGCTGTTTACTGCTTCAGGACCTGGATGACTTGCTGTAGTTGATTCGGCTTTGTACCAGAAAACGCTGAAGGAGAATGTCCATCCATTAGTTTCTGCTGTAAAGTTCAAGCACAGCAGGTTATGCTGCAGGGCAATGATCCAGACACCAGCTGGCCCACCTCTGAATGGTTTAAAGGAAACACGTTTAGCGTTATGGAGTAGCATAGTCAAAAGTCTGTACTTTAATCTGATTGAGAAGTTTTGGCATGATCTTAAATAGCCTGTTTATGCTGGTAAACACGCCAATGTGGCTGAATTACAACAATTCTGCAAAGAAGAGTGGGCCAAAATTCCTCCACAGTGATGTGAAAGAGTCATTGGCAGCTATCACAAACACTTCATTGCAGTTCTTGCTGCCAAGGGCGGCACAAACTGTTGTTAGGTTTAAAAGGCAGTGACTTTGGCACAGATGGTCAGATAGACTTGGATAGCTTTTTATTCTTCCCTTAATAACTGAAATCGTCATTCAAAAACAGCATTTTGTATTTCCATTGGTTATCTTTGTCTAATATGTAAGTGAGACAAATATGCAAAAAAATAAGAAATCAGGAAGAGGACAAATACTTTTTCACAGTTAATCTGTTAATTTATTATGTTTTTAACGTTGCTGTTTTAGTGACGCCTGTAGCATTCTCTCTGATCTCCTTTTTCTTTTCTTGTCATGTCTCTGTGAGTATTCTCCAGTCTCTGTTTTTGGTATCTGAAGAGAATGGATGCCTGCTCAATCAACTGCAAAACAAATCTTTCTTAGAGCATCAATAAAAATGTTTGTCCAAAATGCACAGCACCATGTTTCAGCACAAACCCCTCTTATACTGTCATACTGTGGAGGCATGATGATTTGGGCTTTTTTGCAGCCACAGTACCCGAGCACCTTGCATTCAGAGTCAACTACAAATTCTTCTGTATAACAAAGTAGGGACGCTTGGCATAACAGGAGAATGATCCTAAGCAGAGCAGCAATACTACAACAGAATGGTTGAAAAAGAAAAGAGTCAAAGTGTTGCAATGACCCAAAGTCCAGGCCTCAACCCAATTAAAAAGCTGCAGTTGCACCTTAGAGAGCTGTAGACAAATGACCTGCCAGCCGGTACAGAAGAGTGGGCCCAAACTGATAAAATCATGCAGAAAATTATTACTTCAAGTTATTGCTGCTAAAAGTGTTTCTAAGATCTACTGGGGTGCACTTAGTTTTTCATAGAACAGTATATGCACTTTGTCAGCATGTGCAGTAGTTTTGTGAAACATGATCAGATCGCTGTGAAGACATTTGTTTTTAAAGCATGCGGTCACCTCTGAATATCCCTCATTTTTGCAGTTGGTGCATGTGATGGACCGAGTTGAAAAACAGGAGGAGTCCCAGGAATTATTAGAAAATATAGTTTCCATTTATTTAACCCCCAAAAATTATATTTACAAGACTAATAAATGTTGAGCTCATAAAAGAGGTCAAAGAAACAAAACTGAACTCAGGCAAAGACTGCAACCTTAACAAACCAAATGACTGCCCAAACGTACATAATTGACCTAAACATGAAATGACATACAAGGGTATATATAATGGCTGATCAGACCATTGTGACACATGAGGGGTAACAAACAAAACACAATCATAAACCACAAACGATGCAGTACAATCTAGTTTGTTAATAAACTAACCACTAAAGAAGAAAATCAAAAACCCCATTAAACCCTAAACTCAAATATTTAATTAAATACAAATACTTTGTTTTTAAAGTAAAGAAAACACACATTCCCCCTTCAGCAGGAAGTGGTGGTGTGGTCCAATTATCTTCCTTTGTATTTAATGGTTTCAAACCCTGGCTACCATCTTTTGTCCAGCAACTCCCAGTGATGATGGCAGGTAAGAAATAAAAAGACAAAGGTTAGTCAGAAAGCAAAGAAATGAAGTAGTATGAATACATAAGTAAACTAAATGTGCGCGCTTACAAATAGAACAAATGTATCCAAACCAATCAATGAAGTTATTGGCAACTAAAATGTATTACTATGTTCAAATGAAGAATGAAAATACAAAAGTTACCGACTTTAGAGTGTGGCCACGGGTTTGGCCATCACACACCCCCCCACTTCTGGATCTTCCATCAGGCAGCGGGAGAGGTAATCAGCAATGGTGTTGTCTTTACCAGGGATATAGTGAACCTTAAACCGGTATGGCTGCATAGCCAGATACCACCTGGTGATTCTCCCATTAGTGTCTTTCATTCTCTCCAGCCACTGCAGGGCTTTGTGGTCAGTTTGAAGGATGAATTCTCTTCCCAGCAAATAATACTTGAAAGAGTCAAGTGCCCATTTAATGGCCAAGGTTTCCTTCTCAACCGTTGCGTAGCGGCTCTCCCTTGGTAGCAGCTTACGGCTGATGTAGGCGACAGGATGTCGATCCTCTGGTGGTCCCTGCAGAAGCACTGCTCCCAAACCCCTTTCAGAAGCATCAGTCTGCAATGTAAAGTCTTTTGTGAAATCTGGTGAGTGCAGAACGGGGTCCTTACTCAGGGACTGGCGAAGGTCTTTGAAAGCTGCAACAGCTTCAGCTGTCCACCGAATCTTATTGGGACATCTTGAGCCAATCCTGTCCGTCAGTGGGGCTGCTCTAGCTGAGAAGTTGGGAATGAATCTGTTGTAGAACGCAGCCATGCCGAGGAAGGATCGCAGCCGTTTCCTGGTTTGTGGAAGAGGACATGATGCAATTGCATTAATTTTGTCAACCTGTGGTTTAATTGTCCCACCTCCAACAGTAAACCTGAGGTACTGGACTTCAGTCCTAGCAAGAGCACACTTTGCTGGATTGATGGTAAGGCCTGCGGAACACAGCCAATCCAGCATGATCCTTAGGTGATCCACATGCTCTTCCCAAGTTCCACTGAAAACAACAACATCATCAAGGTACGCACAGGTGAATGCTGAGAGCCCACAGAGTACCTTATCCATTAGCCTTTGAAATGTTGCTGGGGCCCCATGCAGACCAAATGGTAAGACTGAACTCGAACAATCCCCACGGAGTACGGAATGCTGTCAACTCTTGAGACAGTTTAGTGAGAGGTACTTGCCAGTATCCCTTGGAGAGATCAATGGTCGTTAGATATTTTGCCTTCCCCAAACGCTCAATGAGATCGTCAATGCGTGGCATCGGGTAAGAGTCAAATTTTGATATGGAATTGAGATACCTGAAGTCGATGCAAAAACGTATCGAGCTATCCTTTTTCGGAGCCAACACAACAGGGTTGCACCACTCACTTGTTGAAGGTTGGATGATTCCAAGAGACAGCATGAGGTCCACCTCCTCCTTTAACTCCACCAGGAAGCGTTCCGGTATCCTGTAACTCATACGCTTCACAGCTGCATCAGGTTTTAAAACAATGTCATGCTCCACCAGACTCGTGCGACCTGGGTACTTTTGAAATATGTCTGAATTAATCAGAGGTGTTACCTGAGACTGTTGCTCACTGGTGAGATGGCTCAGGTCCAGGACAGAGACTGTTACTGAAGGCAAGTAGTCATTAACTTCTTCCTCCTCATCCACGCTGTGAATAAGCAAACCCTCTGTTTTATTCTCAGTGCGTGGAATCCATTCCTTAAGAAGGTTAACATGGAGCACTCTACTCCCTCGCTGGAGACCTGGTGTAGAAACTTTGTAGGTAGTAGGTCCAAGTTTCTTCTGTACTTCAAAGGGTCCCTGCCACTTTGCCAGCAACTTGCTGTCAGAAGTTGGCAACATTACCAAAACCTTCTGGCCAGGGACAAAACTCCTGTGGCGAGCTTTTTTATCAAACAAAGTCTTTTGTTGCCTCTGAGCAGCTTCCATATGACTCTGAGCCAGTTCACTCATCTGCTGAAGCTTTTCTCTCATATGAATGACATATGAAATAACATTGACCGATTCCTCTTTACCTTGCTCTCCCTCCCATGAGTCCTTTAGCAGGGTCAATGGGCCTCTCACCTCATGGCCATAAAGAAGCTCAAACGGGGAGAAGCCAGTGGAGGCTTGAGGAACTTCCCTGTAGGCAAAAAGGAGGTATGGCAGCCACTGGTCCCAATCAGACCCTGTATCATTGACAAACTTTCGGAGCATTTGTTTGAGAGTTTGGTTGAAGCGCTCCGTCAGTCCATCTGTCTGTGGGTGATAAGGGGTTGTCCGCATACTCCTGATGCCTAACAGCTTATAGACCTCTTTCAACAGTGTGGACATAAAATTAGTGCCCTGGTCAGTTAAAATCTCCTGTGGGAATCCAACCCTTGAGAACAGTTGAATCAATGAGGAAGCTACAGTTTTTGCTTTAACAGTTTTTAATGGAAAGACTTCAGGATACCTCGTAGCATAGTCTGTAATGACTAGCATAAAGCGATTTCCAGATTTACTTTTTTCTACAGGACCAACTACGTCCATGCCAAGACGCTGAAATGGTATACCAATGATTGGGAGAGGTTGGAGTGGTGCTTTGGTGGGGACTCTAATTGAAGTCTTCTGACATTGAGGACAACTCCTGCAAAACATAGCAACATCTGAGCGTAAACCAGGCCAGAAAAAGTATCGCTTGATGCGAGCGGTGGTCTTATGCTTCCCCAGGTGGCCAGCCCAGGGAATGGAGTGCCCCAAAGTAAGCACTGTTTCACAGGCTACTTTAGGGACCACTAACTGTTTAACCTGGTCGTGCTGGTGGTATAAAATGCCATCTTGCAGAATGTACAGCTCTTTATTTGTGTCAGATTCAACAGAGTCCTTTTCCTTAGCCCTCAGCAACATGGCAGACAAAGTTGGATCAGCCTGCTGCATTTGTCTGATGTTCGTAGGTACTGAAAAACCTAAAGGCATATCTGGAGCAGCCTGAACTGATGTCTTTCCAACAGTGTGTTGAAATTTTTCACGTCTTCTTTGACTGCGTGGCTTCCGAGACTTCCCGGGATCTGTCTCTAGTTCAGCCTCAAAGAAGGGTAAAGCACTGAGGGTTGCATAATGCTCATCCTGATTTTTAGTTTGAGCCCTTGTTATAGCAACATTGCACTCTTGCACTTCTCTCAACAAATCATAGATGACTGGCAGATCCTCCCCAAGAACTACAGGATAGGGCAGATTATCAGCTACACCAACCTTTAACAGATAGGGTGTCCCCTGCACTTCAATAAACAGATCAGCAGTAGGGTATGGTCTTTCATCACCATGTATACAGCAAACTGATATGGTTTCAGAGGGGCATGTGTAGTCTTTTGACACATATTTCCTGTGTACCAGAGTCTGTGTGCTGCCAGTGTCTATTAAAGCATTAATTTCTTGTCCATTAATCTTAACTGTGGTGATTTTATTTGACTGCTTTCTCTCAGATTTAATATCCACATTCTGGTGAGGCACAAAACACATCTGAGATAATTTTCTTTGATTATTAGGACACATGGGCTTAGTGTGACCTTCCTGTCCACAAAGGTAGCACACTGGTGGCCTTTTACCTGGCTTCGAGGTATTCAGAGGCTGCGTTTCCCTTGTAAAGGGCTTACCCACACCCGTCGCTGACCTCTGAGGATGCTGAGGGGGTTGCGACCGACGTGAATCTCTGGCAGCCTTCCATGCACTGTTGCTCCATGGCTGACTCTTACTTCGGGCAGCTACAAACACATCAGCCAGGATGGCGGCCTCTACAGCAGATTTTGGATTATGCTCCTTAATCCACACCTGAAGCTCAGGACACAGCATTCTTAAAAACTGCTCCAAGATAATAATTTCACCAACTTCTTTTACAGTTCTGTTTTTCGGCTGAATCCATTTTTCATAAAGTTCTTTCAGTCTCGCATACAGTTCCTTGGGACTCTCATCAAAAACTTCAAGACAGCGAAATCTTTGCCTGTATGTTTCTGGGTTTATATCGTATTTTTGCAAAATGGCAGCTTTTACCTTCTCATATTGCAGTGAATCGTCCACATCCATATTAACATAGGCACTTCGAGCCTTACCAGTGAGAAGAGGAATGAGGTGAAAAATCCAGTCTGACTCTGGCCAACGACAAGCAGCTGCAATTCTCTCAAAAGTGGTCAGAAAATGTTCAACATCATCTTCAACAGCTAGTTTCTCCAGTTTAGGATGATGAATATGCACAGACTGACCTGTTAATATGGAGGCTGAGCCAGAACCCTCATGCTGAGATGTTGCTTGTGTCTGATAATCAGCTGGAGTTTCAACAGACTCTGGATCAGTTGATGTGGGCTCTGGAAGTGGGGTGGTTCTGGCCTGCACTTCCATTTGCAAAAGCCGAAACTGGTGTTGCAAACTCTTAAAACGCTGTTCTTGCAGTATAGCATCCTCTCTCTGCTTTTTATCTCGAACTTCCTGTTGTCCCATGAAAGCCTGAAGAATCCCAGCAATATCAAGGAGAGTTGGCTCCCTGGTATCCTCTCCTTCAGTGTCTCCAGCCACAACTGAAATTCCTTCTTCCATCTCCTTCTCCCTCTCTGGCTGCTGCAAGGCCTCTCTGGCCTCCATTTTATTTCCTCTCTTTGGGCGCACAGCATTCTGCATGGCTCAAAAAGTTTGTCAGGGGAGGAAAAAGGGCAGAAAAATGCAAAAAAAAAAAAAAAATCCTGTCTCCTCAACTGAAGGATCCCACTCCTGACACCACATGTGATGGACCGAGTTGAAAAACAGGAGGAGTCCCAGGAATTATTAGAAAATATAGTTTCCATTTATTTAACCCCCAAAAATTATATTTACAAGACTAATAAATGTTGAGCTCATAAAAGAGGTCAAAGAAACAAAACTGAACTCAGGCAAAGACTGCAACCTTAACAAACCAAATGACTGCCCAAACGTACATAATTGACCTAAACATGAAATGACATACAAGGGTATATATAATGGCTGATCAGACCATTGTGACACATGAGGGGTAACAAACAAAACACAATCATAAACCACAAACGATGCAGTACAATCTAGTTTGTTAATAAACTAACCACTAAAGAAGAAAATCAAAAACCCCATTAAACCCTAAACTCAAATATTTAATTAAATACAAATACTTTGTTTTTAAAGTAAAGAAAACACACATTCCCCCTTCAGCAGGAAGTGGTGGTGTGGTCCAATTATCTTCCTTTGTATTTAATGGTTTCAAACCCTGGCTACCATCTTTTGTCCAGCAACTCCCAGTGATGATGGCAGGTAAGAAATAAAAAGACAAAGGTTAGTCAGAAAGCAAAGAAATGAAGTAGTATGAATACATAAGTAAACTAAATGTGCGCGCTTACAAATAGAACAAATGTATCCAAACCAATCAATGAAGTTATTGGCAACTAAAATGTATTACTATGTTCAAATGAAGAATGAAAATACAAAAGTTACCGACTTTAGAGTGTGGCCACGGGTTTGGCCATCACAGTGCAGTTTACTGCACAGCAGCTTCTCGCCATTAGCCTGACTCTGTCAGATAAGAAGAGTGTTTCTTTCTGTGCCTCGGTTAACACAACATTTCCCCTCTGAGAGTCATGTGACAGCTGAATTACATTTGTTTGACCTCGCTTTAAGGAGTGAGTGGCTGGATCACGACTGTGCCTAAAAAATATTTAGGTGTGGGAATTTGGACCAGTGTGGTGGCCTGCCACTGCATCGATCCCACTCGCCTTTTGCAAGTGAAAATCTAAAATATGTCCTGGTTCACAAACAAGTGGAATGAGGATTAAAGAATCCCAACAAAGAACAGCCACAGATAACTAAACGGTCCCTCTCTCCATCTCACCTGGGGCCCTTACCCCATTACCCCCACCCACTCCAACACCAGCACTGCATTTCGACCCACACCCCCCACCTCAACCCCCATATATCAATTTCCTTTAGATGTTCCCCCTCACACAATTGGAGTAACTAGAGTCTTGCCTTTTTGCGGGCGGTGGAGAGATGAAGCAGAACACACAATGGCCTATTCATTTAGGTAACAACACACACAAACACACAAACTTTAAGCACATAGACTTTCATGTAAACACATTGTACCCACATATTACACACTCACACAGCATCCCACCTCACTCCCCAGCTGCAGTAAAAGTCCCCCCAACCCATCCAGCCTTACAAACTGGTAGAGAGAACAGGCGCTTTGGTGGTATAGGCACAAAGATTGGATTCACTGGTGGCCAAAGGGAGACGATTTAAACGAAACACAGCTGCAGGAATTTAAGAATGATAGATGAAAGGAAAACACGAGGAAGAATGATAGATTAAATAATTTTTTATTATCTATTTGAAGATCTCTTGATAGTATAAATTGGATGTAACTGATATGCATCACTCCTATAAAATAAACATAAATTGTAAAAGTTCCATTATTTACAGTGTTTGGCTGTGATGTGGGATTACTACAGGCTAGTTTTAATTTGGAGAAACGATCTAATGTGCAGAATGAATAATGATAATGAAATCAGGATAAACTCCCACAAAGTTCTTGGGAAAGCCTCTGAATCCTTACCGATTCCAGCTGCGCCACTGTCTGCCGGACCCTGACCTCTTTAGGGGAATTAAAGAGGAATCCATCAGTATCTTGGTATTATACTCTCTATTACTCAGACTTGAGTGAATTTGTCAAAAAATATATGAAAAAAAAAACGAGTTGATTACATTTGTAATGACTTAATAACTGCACTATTAACTTTGCACCGGATCCTTCTGCAAGGTTCACTGACCTACTTCAACAGGGGGACACTGAAACACCTGCCGTTTGCTGCACAGGTGCACAAAATAAAGAGAAAACGTGGTTAGGTAACGTTCTCAGCATCTGAGACCTGGAGACTTACTGAGTGTGTTACTCTTCTCCAACAGTGGCTGTAACATCTTTCAGAGACCTCAGGACATGTTAAATAAATCTAAACAACCAGATTTTTTGCATTGTTTTTTGTTTAAATGAGCCTTTTAGAAAACAAAAGAAACAGTAATATAGTTTTAGATAAAGGTAAAGTGCACCAAGTAACATGCATGAAAAAAGATTTTTAAATATCTATTTAAATACGAAAAAATACAAAAAATTTATTTAAATACATATTTAACATATTTAAATATGTAATCTTTGTGATTTAGTTGACTACCTTAATACAGCTAATAAAGCCTTTATTAACTGGTGCAAATAGCCTGGTGCAAAGTCAGTTCAGTTCACACAACTCCCAAAATAGATATGGTGAACTTATTTATTAAAGAAAATGATCTAACATTTGATATCCCTGTGAACCTCTAAATGTAAGTAAATCTGTCTTGATTTAAATTTTAGTTTCATTTGTATCAACATTTAATGACTTTTAGGATGTTTTATGTCATATTCATTCAGTGGGGTTGTCATCACAACATTGATATTTAAGCATGAACTATGATTATTGTGTCATTTTTGTATATATGATAATAATGTGTATAATTGTGTATTTGCTCTCCTGATATGTTTTTGAACGAGAGCTTTAACGTTACACCAAAATGTATTTTCATTTCGAATTTAATAATTAAAAAAAACAGATGATTAGACTGACAGCATTAGTCTCTTTAATATTATTTTACATTTTATTGACCTCATTGATTGCGAAATGAAAAACTGCAGAAATATAGACGATTCTGAAGGTTTGAATGTGTCTTCATATAATTTTTAAAACCTTATATATTTTAACTTTTGTGCTATTTCTGCGTAGTGATATACTAGGTTATAGACATATAGAAATAACCTGACACTAAAGACGAGACACAGCATGATATGAAATATCTCTGTGTGATAACAATGCTTAATAATTTAGTTCCTACTACTTTAAAAATTCTAAATTAAATGTATTTTCTCCATTTATCATTTGCTTTGTCCTCTAAAGTATGTTTAACACCGCTGTACAAAGCCAAGTTGAGTCTTAGAGACGATGGTCGGCTGTGAGAGGATAGCATGACCCTGCGGCTCTGATGGGGGTGAGCCCCCACCAACACACACACACACACACACACACACACACACACACACACACACACACACTGCCATGGTCACAGGACTGCACCGAGACTTCTCTTTTGACACTGCCAACCCACTAACTGCCGACCTTTAGCTGTCATCCTAAGAGATATTTTCATGTGTTTGTATCTCCAAGTTTGACTTCGAAAAACATCTTCACATGACAAAAGGACTTTTATCATTTGGGCCTGTTTGGGTACATTCATGTTGGGAAATATGAATCGCCCACTGACTGCTTCAGTGCAGGAAAGTACAAGAAACTGCTAAAATGCAGTAAAACGACATCCCTAAGAATAAGAATAAAAGATGAGCCATCATGAAATGTACATTCCAGAAACAACAGTGTTTCCACTGTGGCGTTTTCGGTGTAAGAATCTCGACATTATATAGGGGATCGTTTCAGTTCACTACAAAGCTTTTAAAATATTTTTCTAACAGATTTCAGGATGTTATTCAGCAAAAATTGCCCTAATAAAGTTTTTAAATCTAATATGACTTACTTTTTAACTACTTTAATAAAATATATTACTTACGAAAACAATTTAAATAATACAAATAAAGTATTACAATTATTATGATACAAATAATTCTTTCATTTTAAAATGTTATTTTAATTATTTAACCTTTGACGTTTTCCAATAAGAAAATGTTAACCGTCTCCAAGACGAAGCCTTGGACAGTAAATACATGTAAGAGAAGAATTCATGATGGTTATGAAAAAGCCACAATGAGCTCTCCCAAGGCAGTCTGTTTAGAAAGACTCGGTGCATATGTGTATCGCACAATGAATGTCTTGTTTTTCTGAATGCTTAATCTATTTCTTTGCTTAATTGAATTTCTCTCTAAACGAAGTGCGCATAATGTCAAGCCATCCATCACCAGGCTATCCGAAGCGCTGGAAGGGCAACATTTTCGTACGAGAAAATAAAAACTAGTCTCATCTTTTCCCAGAAAGACGCCAACACAAAATAGTTCTTAAAAAATTTGTATATCAAAATTATGTAGCTGCCTTTTGTTCTTTATTGCTTCAGAATCAAAATTGTGGTTCAAACATTAAAAAAATGACGCAAATTTCAGAAACCAGCGCATTTTCACAACCATCTCTCTTCCAGAAATTACATAAATTGACGTTTATGGTCTCACACAGAAGTATTTAGCTCTTGTAGAGAAAGGGGCTATATTTTGGGGCTCTTCGCCCCCATTAGCATCATTTCACAAACACAAGCCAAAGCACTCACGTCAACCCGAGGCCGGGCCGCAAATCCTCAGCTGCACAGGAGGGGGGGGGGGGGGGGGATCCCGGAGTGTCTCTCTCCGCAGGTCCTCGATTTACAGCTTCAGGAGCCGGGAAGTCCCAGCACAGCTCCCCGGGTTGTGTCCTCGGCGCTCCTGGAGCATTTTTTCCCTTATATGCCACAGACTGAGACTCGGACAAAGAGTGGCGGTAGATGGGGGAGACACAAGCGTTTTCCACAATTTTCTTTTCTTTTTTTTTATAGACACAGAACTGCTTTTTGTCCCACAGTTCTTTTTTTTTAATTTAAGGGAGAAGAGGGTGCTCGTTTTGATCACATGATTACAATTCACCTGAGATAGAAAAAAAGAAGAAGAAGAAGAAAACAAAGGGAGCAAAGAAAGGAGGGGAACCGGGGGAATGAAAGAGGCAACACAGAGATTCACTCGTGGTTAGGATTCCCTTATCACAGTCAGCATTCATGGATAATGAAAAAAAGTGGTGATTTTTGGACTGGGGGCCGGTGTGTCGCATGGCGGGGATACAAGGGGTCATTGTTGCGAGGAACAGCGCTGGTGGTTGTATCCGTGCGGCCAGTTACGTCCCCTCGCCGTCTCTCCTTTCTGCTTACCAGCACTGTTTGGTTTGAAACGCGCGCTCTCTCTCAGTTAGAGGCGCTGATGCAATTATGAAATCCACACGAGATGCAGCACAAACTGCACGAGCTCTGAAATTGGCGCTAACACCTGTGACTCAATCTGGCTAAAATTAAACACGTTAAGCGGTTTGGATCGTTTTATACTAGGCCAAAAAGGTGCCCATTTTATATCCGTTTCATAAGACATGCCTGATTGTGTTGTGGGTTAATTTGTGTTTGTAAACGTAAGCTCCCTATGCGTTGAAGTAAAAGTCAGAGAATATTGCTATATTTCTTTCTTTCTAAACCAAGTGCGCAACTGGTGCGTAAAACCTGCCATTTCCAAACTTATTTGAGGCCTGCATCGCAGAGCGCGTTTAAGTACCGGGTCTCTTTCTGCTCACAAGGCCAAGACTGACGCCCATTTCCTCTCTTAGTAAATAATCCGGACTCGGATCTGTCAGTGCTGTCTGTGAGCATGTTCTGAAATGAAAAACCCCTTCTCCATAGCCACTGTGTTATATAAAGGAGGAAATTTTCTCTCACTCCTTTTCCCCGAAAAAAGCAATGTACAGGATTGAGGCTTCAATGTAGATGTTTCAGACAGTAAATTAAAGATTCTTTTTTAGATAATAATAATAATAATAATACTAATAATAATAATAATAATAATAATAATAATAATAATAAAGCTGGTTTCCCTGCCAAAATTAATACCCAAACACAGATAGCCCAATTTCACCTTTATCGTCTTATCATTATTGGTGTGATGAAACTATGCATCTCCCAAAGTAAAATAATTAGAAATGGGTGCTCATGTACCCAATTACTCTGTTTAACGTAATAAAAAAATACAAATGGTGCGATGGGTCTGGATAGATAGACAGATAGAGGGAGAGGATGTTAAGGAGCTAGAGAGAGAGAGAGTCCCCGGCCAATCAGAGAGCTCAGAGTCTGCGCCTGTATATGTGCGCTGGTCCTTTAAGATCTCTCCTCCGCATCTTTTTCATTTTTTTCTCTCGGGCGCGTACAAGGAGCTCTTTAAGCCCTGGTACAGACACACAGAGCAAGCATTCATACTCGGGCGGCGCGAGCGAGGGGGCTGGGGAGCGAGCGTCACTTTGGAAACTCGGACGGGAACTCACGGATTCTCGTGCTAAACCGACGACCTCCTTTTCCTCATTACTGAAGTAAGGCGCTTAGCATTTCCAACTCTTTCCTCTCTACAGCTGCTGCTGCTCTCACTCTGCCATTTGATTATTTCTTTTCGTCAGAGTCCGAAACTCAGACTTATCATGCACTCTTACCTTTCATAAACATGGATCATTGTTTAGTTATTTATGGTGGGGTTTTTTTTGTTTTTTTTGTTGTTTTTTGTTTGTTATTTTAGCCACCACAATGATTCTGTTAAACCATGTGAGAATAGTCCTGCTGCCAAAAGTTAACGATGTTGTAGGGCTACAGTAATATCACCTCTCCTCTTTTCAACAAGTGCTGCGAAGTTTTCCAGCCGATTTGTGTTGTGGTTAAAGTTTCATGTGCCGATCGTCATAATTTATTTGGTCTTCAAGTGTTTTCCCCCTTTATTTTCTTCAGGATTTCATCATTAATTAAAGAAAAGTGCACAACAAGCGCAACAAAGGAGACTGCCAGAACTAAAGGCGATTTATGACTCTACACTTTTACACACGTATTAAAAAGTCCGATTATCCCCCATATTTAATCGAGTTATATTCCGTATCTGGCAGACACTTAATCTTTAGATTATGAACAACAGGCCCTTTTTTTCAAAACCAAATGAAAGCCAGATTTCTGGCAAGTCGGGTGTTGAGTGTTAGTTCAGTGGGTAGCCCACAGTAAATATCCTCAGTAATGTAATAACACGCGTTATCTAAAGGGTGGGTCGAACGCAGTTAAGCTGTTATCAAATAAATTCAGCGATATCTGTTGTTCTGCTGCACATCGGTAGATGGGTCCAGTTGATTTTTTTATTGGCTTTTCCACTGATTTGATCTTGGTTTGATCTGCTAAAGAAAAAACATACTTAACCAATTGCTCGGTGGCGAAAGCAAATGATCCCCGCCCGGTCAGGTGACGCTGCTTGTTTCATTCTTAAGAAACAACGAAAAGGCACCGATGGTGTTCGTTGTTTCGTAAGAATGAAACAAGCAGCATGTACTACAAACACAAGAGACGCGCGCGTAAATGCGCTTTCCTCAACAGTTTACGCACACAGACCTTTAGAGATGTGATGACAGCCCGCGACGTGCCCTTGCAGACCAGGTGGCAACCGAGCATCAAAATACGCTTCGGACAGATGGGGAAGCTGCACCAGCCGCTCTGTTGGAAACGAATACAATTCCTAACATCCAATTAGATGTTAGGCTAATTAAAAGCTGGTGTTGGAAACATGTATTTAGAGTCACAGCGCTCACAAATGTAATTTGAACTCCTGTGCCGTTTGTAAAATTATAAATTTGGTTAATTAATTATAATTGCGCACAGCAAACGAACCGCCAGGAAATGCAGAACATTGATTCGGACATGTAGTGTGCTGCATGATTACAAAAAACTGTAAACGTATTAAAAAAGAAATATGAGGGAAGCGGGGCGTTGAGAGGCCAACCTTTAAAAAAAACAAAAACAAAAACGACCAGAGCGATTTTCTAAATAGAAAACAAATAATCGGACTGCGTGTTGCTCTTTTCCATGAAGTTTAGGACGCAAACTTCCAGACAGGCTGTTGATTTAATGGACAAAACGAAGACAACTTTAAACCTGCCCCTGTTTAACAAGCTAATTTACAGGAGTGCCCATACACACACACACACACACACACACACACACACACACACACACACACACACACACACACACAAGGGGGGGGGGGGGTTATGTTTCCAGCGGCATGATGTATTTATTCAAGAACCACGCGGTATAAATCCGACTTTTGTGCTGCTGTGGTCTCCTATCATTCCAACACATTTTCTCCGGGGAGCTTGCAATAACTGTAAAACAGTAGCTTGTTTTGGGAGCCGAGGCCCGGACCTGCAGGGGGGATGTGCGCTATAGAGGGCCACAAATATACACATATAGGCATGGTTTCACATATCGTGATATCGTGTTGAGTATTTATGTGGGGTTAATGCTTTCAGATTCAGGACGTTTAGCATCTTAATGCTGGATTCGAAAAGAACAGAAAGTTTTGCTAAATCGTGGCCAACCGTACCCAAATCCGCTGCCGCTCTACCTCTGATTTATTAAGCTGATGCTCCTCATCCCTCTGCTGTTTCAGGTCCTCGCTGTTGGATCTCGATCGCGGGATAAACGGAGGAGAGAAGGAAGGTGTAGTCAGGAGGGAAGTAAGAGCGGGTGAGTTTGGCGGAGAGAGTTGCGCAATAGCAGGTAAACTGGGGTCCAAGGTGCGCATCGAGCCGCCTATGATACCAACAACACGGATGGAAAGAACTTTAATGTGGAATCCTCACAGAGTTTTGCAACGGAGGCTGAGAGTAGAGACAGACTGGCAGTTTATATTATAACTTAGATGAGGCCAGAGAGACAGCCGACCCTCCGTGCGTAAACTGCAGAGCTACACAGAAACAAGAACCAGACAGGTAGAGCTGAGCATTTAAGAACAGCTTTTTACATCCTCTGCGCGCCTGGAGGCTTGTGTGAAGGACGATGTCCAGAGAGGAGCAGAGCTTTTCAGAGGTTGAGCTCAGCCCAGGGATGTCTGACGACAGCCGCTCCCTGTCACCGGGTCATTCCTCCGGGGCCGCTGTTGCTGGGGACTCGCCTCTCCACGGGCAGCAGCATCAGCCGCAGCTGGTCGGGCTGGACGACGCGTCGGCGGGTTGCTCCTCCGTCAAATCCGACGACGAGGACGACCGCTTCCCCGCGGGAATCCGCGACGCTGTGAGCCAGGTGCTCAAGTGCTACGACTGGACCCTCGTGCCCATGCCCGTTCGCGTAAGCAGCGGAAACAAGAACAAACAGCACGTGAAGAGGCCAATGAACGCCTTCATGGTGTGGGCGCAGGCGGCGCGGAGGAAACTGGCCGACCAACACCCGCACCTGCACAACGCGGAGCTCAGCAAGACCCTGGGGAAGCTCTGGAGGTGAGCAGGCCGGTTGCTTATAGTCCGTCTTAAGGCCCACTTTAAAATCCCGAAAACGTCTGGCTCTCACACACAGTAAATTGAATAATAAATTTAGGTGAATTCTCGTTCCACCAAACAAGAAAGAGACGATTAAGCTTTGACAGATTAAAATAAACAGCCACATGAACACCACCGCTCAAGGGTCACAGCTTAAGTAGCTACTCCAGGAATAATTGAATCAGACACTGAAGACTTTTTATCAAAAATGAACACACGCGCGCGCGCACACACACGTTAGTTATAGTTACAGAGGCATCATCTCAATAAACCGAAACATATCAGCTCAAACACATCAAACACACGTTTCTATTTCAGCTTCTGCAGGCTCACAGAGAGGCCACTGTATATTCACCACTTTGACTCGTGTGATTTAGTGCACACCCTCCACTTAATGTTCTTAAAGTCGAATACAATGAAAACCAACACAGTTATAACGTGTTTGAAAAAAATGCCTCGCTCTGTTTTACACGTGATATTATCTGTGATATGTTTCCTGAAAAAAAAAGAAGTATTTTTAGACTATTAGGAGGCAGCTCAGTCTTCTTTCCCGCTTTAGGCCACAGTTCATCAGTTGAGCAGCTCTTGTTTTTTGGTGCAGTGAGTGCGCCCTGGTCACATGTTTCTGAATCCTGGCTAATTCAATTCACTGTTTTAATTCCTGGGAAACATTAGCTGGAAGGAGTTCCCCCCTGGCAAAGTTCATTTAAAGTACATTCAAAGTTTAAGAAGAAGAATGATCTAGCCTTTTTTATAGTTAATAAACTTACAGTTCCCTAATATTCTGAGTCTTTCATTGCTTCATTTGCTTACAGAAAACCTGCACTTCTTTCATTTCAACCTTCTGTCAGGCAGGCACTGGAGAGTCTTTCCTTCTTGGTTGCTGACTTCTTCAGATTGCTCATTATTTCTTACCAAGAAGGACAGAAAAGGTTAAATGCATTACCTTGCAGGGATCATATTAATTTGATAAAGACTTGACCTTGGGCTCAGTCAGTAGTAGTTAATTGACCCACAAACACGATGAACAGGGAGGCTGAGGAGGGTCAGGGTTTTCTCATGCCACTCCTGTCAGGGGTGTAATAGTAGGAGCTCAGTCCCATGTTGCAGACAGGATGCAACTTTGGGCTGT
This sequence comes from Copadichromis virginalis, assembly GCF_057382275.1. Taxonomy (NCBI): domain Eukaryota; kingdom Metazoa; phylum Chordata; class Actinopteri; order Cichliformes; family Cichlidae; genus Copadichromis; species Copadichromis virginalis. Next base: position 11,879,732 of record NC_140621.1, read on the forward strand.
ATCATTTCATTAGAGTTTGGCAGTCAGAAGCCGCTGGCAGGAGTGACATTAGATGCAGCTGTGGAGATGTAGCAAATGAAACTATTGCTGCTAACAAAGGAAAATATGTCATCCTGGCAGGGTTGATAGAAATATGATATGAAGGATTAGCAATTATTTAAACACATAACTGAAGATAGGGGACAGACAACATGCCCCCCCCCCCCCCCCCCCCAAAAAAAAGGAAACCAAAAACCCAAACAAACAAAAAACAAAAAAGTATTGTTAATGTTTTTATAAGACAGAAAGTGGTAACATTATTGGGTGTTAAAGAGCATTTCAGAGGAGTAAAGAGAGGCTTTTGGAATCACTTCTTACTACTCTGGGATCAAATTCATTCCTTTAACTCTTAATCAACCTTAAATCAGTTCACAGTGAAACATGAACTGATTTAAGGTTCAGAAATCCAGATTTATCTCGTTATGAAATTGAAATGGAAAACAAAAAAAAAAAGAAAGAAAGAAAAAAAGCCCCGAAACTCTTCAGCATCTGAAATCCTACACCAAGGAAGAATTGGAAAACATTCAGGTTCCAAAACTGGAACAATCAGTCTCCTCGGTTTCTAATTCTTACAAAGTGTTGGTCAGAGATGAGGTGTGTTCTCTGAGGTGCTCGGTCATCCAGCTTCACGGGAGTGTGAAGTGCTTAAATCAAAGATGAGGTAACAAAGCAAACCAGTAAATTATTTCTGTTGCTGGCTCATTCAAAATGAGCGTATTCTTCAAAATCCAAATATTTTACCCTTTCAGCATTTATCATACTGTCTTTCTACACATTTCAAATAAATCTAAGGTTTTAATCATTTGCAAATCACTGCCAGTCATAAAGGTTTATTCTTTTTTATTCTATGGTCTTTTTGCACCATCCTGTAGAATATGTACTGTATTCAACAGGAAAAAAAGTGACTATGGATCTTCGTAACTTAAACGATCAAATTTACCATTTTTCCCCCCCTGAGGCTTCTTAATGACAGTGACAAGCGACCCTTCATTGAGGAGGCAGAGAGGCTGAGGAAGCAGCACAAAAAGGACTACCCTGACTACAAGTATCAGCCGCGACGCCGCAAGAATGGGAAGATTGGTTCTGGGTCAGGAAGCGAGGCTGAAGGCCATTTGGAGGGTGAGGTCATCTACAGCCAGTACCACTACAAAGGCACCCACCTGGAAGTGGCCTACAGTGGGGGAGCCGGGTCCCCTCTGGCAAATGGGCATCACCCTTATGCTGTAGGTGGGCTGCCGGCTCCCGCCCGCTACTCCACTGTTATGCCTGAGTCCACTGAACATGATGACACACGCTTAGGTAATTGTCTGTGAATCTGCAGGGCAAACGAGCTGTAACTGCTTTCTCTTTTGCCACAGGTCAGAGCCACAGTCCTCCAACACCTCCCACTACTCCCAAGACCGAGCCTCAGTCTGCAAAGGCAGGAGATGGTAAGAGGGAGGGAGCCGGGAACGGGACTTCTCGTGGTACAATGGGAGCGGAAGGAAGCTCAGGTGCTGCGGGGTCTGGGAAACCTCATATCGACTTTGGTAACGTGGACATTGGTGAGATGAGTCATGAGGTAATGGCTAATATGGAGCCGTTTGATGTCAATGAGTTTGATCAGTACCTTCCCCCTAATGGGCACCCAGGGGTTGGGCCGAGTGCGGGGGCTGCAGGAACCACAACAGCTACTCCGGCCTCTCCGTACGCCTATGGGATCTCCTCAGCTCTGGCAGCGGCCAGTGGACACTCAGCAGCCTGGCTCTCCAAGCAGCAGCAGCAGCCGCCACAGCAACACCATGGCTCCCCTCTGAGCTCAGATCCCTCCAAAGCCCAGATTAAGAGTGAGGCCGGAGGTGCTGCGGGTCACTTTGTGGAAGCAGCTTCAGCAGGTTCCCACGTCACTTACACCCCCCTCAGCCTTCCTCACTACAGCTCTGCCTTCCCCTCGTTGGCCTCAAGAGCTCAGTTTGCAGAATACGCTGACCACCAGGGCTCGGGGTCATACTACGCCCATTCGAGCCAGGCTCCGGGGTTGTACTCCGCCTTTTCTTACATGGGGCCTTCCCAGAGGCCTTTGTACACTGCCATCACTGACTCAGCCAGCGTATCGCAGTCGCACAGCCCCACACACTGGGAACAGCCTGTCTACACAACGCTGTCGCGGCCATGACAGATAACGAGACCAGAGCGTGCCGGTGCAGGTTCAGCCCCAACGTCAGACCAGAGGAGCAGAGACAGCAGCAGCAGCAAGAGTCGCGCTGGTGGTGTCAGAGTCGAACGAGATCTGGTCTGGGGGGAGTGGGCAGGCACTGGGGGATGCGTCTGGGGAGGCAGAAGGGGGGAAACACCATTCTGCTCTTGCCCAGATGAAAACATGCTGTCACAGCCTGAGGATGCGCTTGGAGCGTGGTGCTTTTGAGGAGCGGTCGATCATTTGCGGCACTCGGTGGAGGAGTCAGAGTTCAATACATCGATAATGCAAATAAGTAAAATAAAATAAAAATCACCCACCCAACGCCACCAGCAGCACCACAGCAAAGCCTTTGGCACTTCTGGCTGTGTTCATGGGTGGTATGAGATCACGTACTTGTCATCGTGTATCGCAGCAGTCCACAACGCCACGGGCAAACGGAGGGGTCAGAGGTGACAGGGACACAGCGAGAAAAAAGCAAGACTTCGATCTGTGAGCGCGACAAAGGAGACCAATTCATTTTACCCGAGATGTTTGTTTTAACGCCAGGAGAACGGAGTGCCAAACTATTTGCCGGCCTTTCACTTCTCAGGCTTGACTGACCTTTTGTCAAACAAACGTTAGCCTTGTATTCCTTTCGAAAGTCAACACAACAAATACTCATGACATACTGTCCTCTCAGAGCCACAGTCGTCCCTTTTTGAATTCAATTTGTTTATGCTGTGTTCACTTAAAATGCCTTTGTACACTCGACAAATGGGCACGGAGGGGAAAAAATGCCATAAATCCATGCTGTGCTTTTGTTAACTGAAGTGTATATTTAGCTTATTGGGTGTACTTGAAGTTGCAAATGTACTTATGTCGATACACACAAACATGACCAAAGTTTTGAGACCAAAACCTGTACTTTTTATAAAGAAGAAACTGTTCTTTTAAAAGAAAGTTTCTCCCAACATAACATTCAAAGCTACCTTACATTTTGTGGCCAATTAGTGTTTTTTTTTTTGTTTTTTTTTCTTAGCTTTGACTCAATTCAAAATGCAATCGTGTCAAAAACTTCCTTTAAGTTTGTAGCACAAAGGCACTGACTCATGATGAAAGGCAGTTCTATTCATCTGCTGATAATCCATTATCACTCAGTGTTTCATGACAAAATCCTTAACAGAAACGTACTTGTTGTTTTAACAACGTGCTGTGTTTACTGTACTGTTTAAAATGACTTTTTGCCATTGTTATCCACTGAAAGTCTACAGCACTGCCTTTGTCTGTTGTTTTGTTTGGTTGAGTGTGAGACAAAATGATCTTTTGATTATAGTTTAAAAAGTTACATTGTAAATAATGCCAACACTGAGAAACAATTTCCAGGCACTGAATGTTTTAACGCAGCCTGATGTCAAATAGAAAATGTGCCTTGTCCTTATTATGACTTTACTACTAACAGCTTTTGTATCAGTACTTACCTTTTGATGATTACTTACCATCTTTATTTACACGTTATACCTGTTATTTCTCTTCCCTACATCCCGCATTCTTCTTCACTGCTTCCCAAATATATCTGCATTTTAAATATCTTAACCTATATCTGCAAAAGAGCTAAACTGAATTTCTTTGTTTTATACGTAATGTATATCGGTACTGCACACATGTGGACCATATGCATGCACCACAGCTCAGGCAGAGCTCAAAGTCAGTTTTACTTTAACCAATTACCTCCAGCATAAGAGTTAAGCTTACATTCTCATTGCTACTATATATGTGTGTGTGAGCTATGGGTAATGTTTTTAATTCCACATTTATTTATGATTTGGTTTCATGTTTGCGTGCACATCCTTTCTCTCAATTTCTCATTTGAGCATTTCACATTTCTTGTGTAACTGCGTCTGAATAACAGCAGGTGTGAAAGCCTGAACACGATGATGATGATGATGATGATGACTTTGTATTCTGACGTGAAATAAAGCTTTGTTATTTCTGCTTGAATACAAGCTTGCCTCTTGAAAAGTCATAAATACTACAAATGATGAAAAAAGGTTCCTTTTGGTTGTGAAGACCACAAAAACTCTTCTCTTCTGGCTACAAACTGCAGTGGAAAAAAAACAAACAAAAGCTCACGTCTTTGGGGCATCTAATGACTCAGCCCATGCTGCTCACATTCCCAACATAATCTCTTCAGCTACTGGATAATTCACTTTGGCTGGCTGATGCTCAATCTGGCCACTGGTAGAGGTAAGCTGGACACGGCTGATAGTGACGTGCATGTGGAGGGCGATGAATGAGACTGTGATGCAGCTACCTTCCTTTACATAAACTTAAAGTAATGCAGCCTCGGGGGGCAGGGTTGGTTATGCATGCATATTTCAGGTTCCTTATATTGTGTGTGTATGTGTGTGCGTGTTGTGGGTTAAGCCTGACTTTTAATTCCCTCTTTTTAATCGGCTGTGTGATACTTTGCAAAGACAAAGAGGGCCATTGAAAGGGATCTAGGGGGAGGAGGGAAACATGGGCAATGAGGGAGCGTACCCATAACTGCCTGGCCTGCCGCTTCAGCAGGATACAAAGGGACTCCTACACTCCATGCAGAGACCCAGCAACCCTCGCTATCTAAGCGTCCCCAACACTCACCCCATCCTAGTACAAAAAAAAATCAGATAGAAGCTGAAATGGGATTCAAATAATGAAAAGGAGAAGATATAGACAGAGTTATGGGATTTTGTGTCAAATGAATGTCAAAGCAGGTGTCAGACAGGTGACTGTTGAGATACTGCTCAAAAGGCTTCATTTGATTCTCGCAGGCAATGAAACGTTAGCTGAGCACATTCTGTTCATAATCTCCTTCGCCTGAGATGTGAAAGGAGGTGGCACGGTCCGCTCTGATGATCCATGAAAAAATAGAACAAAGGCTCTGTGCTGATACGACCAAACTGACAAACGCAAATGAAGAATCAGAGGAGAAACTCCAGAGTGCAGTAATAGATCAGCCTGTGATAATCCAATCTACTGATCAAGTATAAAAGAAATCAATTATAGAGAATCAAATGAAAGTTTGGGAGGGTGCAACAGGTGAAAGAAAGAGAGATGAGACTCAGTTGTGTTGCAGCTATGAGATGACCACTGCTGATCAAAGGAAGTAAAATGCAGTTCAATTTGTTAGTACAGGGTTGGACCTTCCTGAGATGTTCCTCTGAGATTCTGGTCCATGTTGACATGACAGCATCACACAGCTGCGGCAGATGTGTCAGCTGCACATCCATAATGTGAATCTCCTGTTTCACCACATCCAAACGAAGCTATACTGGATGGTGATCTGTTGACTGAGGAGGCCATTTAAGTACATATTTAACATGAAATTTCCCACTCGTGGGACTAATAAAGGTATCTTATAAACTCAGAAACCATCAAGATGATTTGAGCTTTTTGACATGGTATATTATCCTGTCATGATAACATGTCCAATCCTTTTATCTCCATCCACAAAGGAAAGGAAATGTTCAGCAACACTACTCAGGTAGGCTTAGTGCTCAAACGGGCCTAAAAGCTGCAAAGAAAATAACCACCATGCGATTACATCACCTTTTTTAAATGTTCTTTTTATATTTTTTTTATTATATCAAATTCTGATCATCCAATCAGAATATCACAGGAGAAATCAGGAAACACTTTTTTATGAGCTGTGCAAATTGTAGCCTCAGTTTTCTTTTCTAAGTTGAGACTAGTGGCACAGGTGTGGTCTTCTGGTGTGCATTCAGACTTTAGTTGGTTAAGTGTTTTTTTAGCTTTTGCCACATTCCTCTCAGCTTGCCTCTCACCTCTGGCCATTCTCCTCTGTATCCCCTAGAGATGGGTGCGTGGGAAAATCCCAGCAGATCAACAGTTTCTGAAATACTCAGACCAGCCTGCCTAACGCCAACAACCACGCCTCACTCAAAGTCACTTACATCACCTTTCGTCCTCATTCTGAAGCTGAGTTTGAACTCCAGCAGGTCATCTTCACCACATCTGCATGCCTGAATGCAATGAGTTGCTGCCATGTGATTGGCTGATTCAATATTTGTGATAATGAGCAGGTGAACAAGTGTACCTAATACAGTGGCCAGTCAGCGTATATCTAGGAAAGCAATAAGAGAAGTCATGTTGTAAAGGACTGAAAAACAAATCAGACAAATGACAAACAAATCAAGTAGGAGGTGGAAGTTCCTGATCCAGCGAAGGTCTCGGGAGATTGTAGTCATTCCCTGTGCTGGAGGCGACCTGATATTGGCCTCCCTGTGTTGGTGCTGGTGAGCATCACGAGCCACCCTCTCCAGCCCATGAAAGAAGCGCAGCATCACCCCGAGGCGCCGTCTCCTCCAATCAAAAGACTCATAGATTAAAGCAGTTTTTCACACATTTTACACATAATTACTAATACCAGCGCCAACTGGCTCCTGCCTGCTGATGCTCAGAGGTCACAGTGACCGACACGCCTTTGCTTTAAGTCGACTACAGAAGAAAAAAGACGAGTTTCTTCATCAGTTTTATTACCAGCTGCATTTTTTTTTCCTTTCAAATCAGTTCTGTCTTTACATACATGTCACGGAGCTCCCACAAACACACACACAAGCAACATATAATCCGCTCGCCTATTTACTAGAGTATCATCACACACTGCCTCCTACAAGAAATCCTTTAATCTGCTTTCTCACAAACTTTCTCTCTGTCTTCCCGCATTCACTCGCCGTCTCTCTGCCCGGGCAACAACCCATTTCTCCTAAAACAATACACTGACTGTTTGGCTGCTTTGTGTTTATGGAGTGGGGCGGGGGGAGCCACACACACCATGCATCATGACTGTGACAATACTTCTCCGTGTAAACATCAACACCCACTGTCGGAAGTGAGGATTCTTACTGTTATCTATCGATCTACTACAGTAATGTGTGCATTTAGTGCTTGTTGCAGTAGGATTCCTAAGTCTTTATGACTTATGAACCCAGAGAGTGTAACTTCACCCTCATTGTAAACCTCTGTTTACATTTCATAGTGTAAGTAACATAAATCAAACTCTTTATACAAAAATCTTTATTTATAACAATAAAACTGTAATTTCACTACAATCACCTCTTTTCAAAAACACAAATACTTCATAATACAGGATTCCTTTATAAAACTTAAGTGTTTGACTGAGATATATCTCCCCCTTGTGGCTCTTAGAAGCATTGCAGCCGCTAAAACAATTGAGTTCAGTGGGTACCAGATAAAAGAAAGACGAAAAAATGAGCTGGGTTGTGATGAACACTAAACAAATAGTTAGAGGGGAAAACAATAAGTAAGTTCACAGGATTATGAACTATAAACAGCATACTAATTTGTTTTGCATTATTTTGAGTCTTTAAGTAGTCTTATGCAGTACACCTCATGTTTACAGTCACTGGAGAATTACAGCGACTGGATCTGGGAGTGGGCGTGAAGGAGACTCCTCCACTGGGTTTGTGTAGCTGTAAAACCAGTTAGGGTGGTGGCTGTGAAGCAGCTTAGGCTGATCTGTCAGCGTAGACTGCTTCATAAGATGTTTAATCAGTTATGATGAGCTCGTCGCAACCCCAGTCCTCGTAACTCCCATCGGGAAGGTACCTGCGGATGATGATGGGGATCTTTCTGCTCCTGTCAGTGAGGACAAAAAGACAGAGATACTGTTACAGTCACCTGCTCTTTAAATAATGTCACTCACACATGAAAAAGAGAAATGACAAAAAGTCATCAAAGAAAATTATGGCTTACTTTAGTTCTTTCATAGCTATCTGCAGCGGGTCTGTTTCTCCCTCCAGCTCCACCATAACTGGAGCACACATCCTGTTGGAGACAAGTCAGCAGGTAAACCACATCAGTACAGTGTTAGAGCCTTTTTTCAATGTTCAGTCTACAAACACCATGTTTTCTTCTTTTAGATAATTGAGGGTTAGTATTTAAGGAAGTCTGGATTAATCACTGACAGGTGGAAGTGCCTTAAGAGGAAGCAAGTAATTTTTGATTGTGCTTTACTTTGTGCCGCAGAGTTTCCTTTCTCTTTTTCAAAAATTGAAATGGTTTGTAGAAGGTAAATGAGAGGCATATACTAGAAATTAAGTTCAACATAGCTAGGTTTCCCTGCACTATCTGGCTTGACAAAACCTAAAACCCCAGTCAAAGATGACAGGTGTCATCACAGAACTGTTTTTGTTAACTCAGGCTCTTTGTGTGCTCACATATAAGAAAGGGGGCGTCTGACACGATGTTTGACTCTCCTTTAGCGCAGAATGGGTCGAGTGAGCATTAGAGACATTTTTAAGTTCTACAGGTAGCATTTACAAAACATCTCACTTCAGCAGAGAATCTATATCACATTTACAGGCTACTGGAAATAAAAATAAAAAAAATCAGTAAAGATGTGGCACTTCTGAATGATTTTAAACTAAAACTTTAACCACAACATGTTGCTGACCAGGTTGTGTATTTAGCAGAAGTTACTGTGGTGATCTGGCCAGGTCAAAGGAAAGCCATCTTTGTGACACTGAAAACGCTGGCTTTAGCCTCGTCTTACCTTGCTAACCCATTAATCTCACTATGGTTAAGATCAGAAGGTGCTCACGTGAATCCAACTATCATCTGTAAAACATGAACTCTAATCACAGGTAAACTGATATTTCTGGTGCTAAATAATTTTATATTAACATGACATTAAGTGCACCAGCTTCACTCAATTATTCATAGTCCTTACCTTTGCTCCTACAAAAGACAAAGTAACACAATGTACTATACCAGAAAGTCAGATGCACTCAAATACTGCAGTACTCTTTTACATTACCTTTCAGCATAGTTCTATATTCAATGACAAAACTTGACAAAAGGACCAAAGAAGTGTGGACGAATATTTTCAACATCTCACTCTCACCGACTGTGGTGCCTTACGACCCACTCTGACAGTTATGAAATGCTTTGCTCTCATAAACACAAAAGTGGAAACTCCTATGTCAGGTTTTCTTGAATATCGGCAGACTCGTGTGGGAAACATAACCTCTGTATCAGTTGGACGTGGAACGTCAACACCTCCAGCATGATTAACCTTAAACCTAACCGTGAAGCCGTAAATGACAATGAAGAAACACTCACGCTATCTGGAGGGCTCGTGTCCCCAGCACTCTGGCCCTCTCGTATTTGGTCATGTACGGAGTTGTGATCCTCTTCTGGTTTGCCTGCTGGCCCTCTCCCGCGGGCAGGATCTGCACGTTCTCCTGGTCATCCTATTCACCAGAAAACAACCGACAATAAACATGATACAAAGGCAGCGATCAGTAGTGCTAAAATAAAACTGACGACAAACAACAAAAGCAAAGCAGTGTCTGTGCTGTCCAGTTAAGAGAATCATCAACTTACGTCTTCCGCGTTTTCGAGATCATCTAATCCCTCATCCTCCTCGGCATCATCAAAATCTCCATCATCGAAGCTGCAAATTTGACACAAAGTTTTGTTTTTAAAAGACAATAAATAGATTCTAAAGACAGCAAATTGTCAATAAGTTTATACAGAGCACTTAGCAGTGTGGCTAACCGCGTTAGCTACAATGCTAGTTCGCGCCGAGTTATAATAAAGAAACAAGCATTTTAATATGAATTTCATCAAAGTGTCATCATTACTTACTTATCTTCGTTGTCGGACATGTTTTAACCTAAAATTTACGTAAAATATTACTCAAACCGTAGAAGAAAGTCAACACACTTTGTTGTTAACACGGACCCACATGAACGCTACGAAGCTTAAACTTCCGGTGGTTTGGTGCGCTGGAAAATATTCCGGATGAAAAACAGGAAAAGGAACTTTCTTTCCACTTGTACTCCAGTACAATTACATTTATTTATTGTTTTTAAATCCCCAAAAAACAAACAACAAAAAAAGTTGATTGTTGTAATTTAAATAAATAAATAAAATTCGCCATTTGTCGTACGAGCGGTATTTCTGTCTTTTTCTCTCTTTATTTTTTGCAGTCCTGTCAATGAGCCTGTAGCTTTTTATGACCCTTAATTTTACTGCGAAATAAAATACAACAGTATTAATACAGGAAAACATTCTTTTTGTTTGAAACTATGAGAAACAGATAATTTTCTTTGTTAACATAAATGCAGCTGCTGTCGTTCAGCACCACTGAACGACACAGGAAATCTTTCCTGCCTGTGGCCATCTCCCTGTACAACGCATCCACTTAACACACTGGTTACTGCTACAACTACACGTTTCTTTTCCAGCTATTTATTTATGAGTGACTTATGTATGTATATATTGTACTATTCTTAGTTAGCATATTGTCTATCTTGTCTTAATGTTGGTTTATGTTTATGTTGGTTTATAATGGAGCACAACAAAAAATAATTTCCCCCAGGGATCAATAAAGTATTCTGATTCTGATTAAATGCAATTTAACCTGGGTTTCGTTTAGACTTGACAGCCAACACGTTTTTCTCCCTTTTTCATTAATTTTCAGACGTCAAACAAACTTTCAGAATAAGATCTACTAGAACCACAAATTAAGACTCATATTGTGAGTCACCAAGTATTTTCAGCCTCTGCTCTTTATTATTTTCCTTTTACTTAAAATCATAGTGAAGAAAAAAAAAACACTGCAAAATTGAGAATGAACATAATCCTACATTACTGGTGTGTTAACAGGTACATTGTGCATGTATATTAAATATTTTTTGTCTGTTGTTTTGAATTCAAATGCACTACAGACAGTACTTAACACATGAGATTTATTGCACACTTAAAAAAACCCCACGAGTATGTGATCATACAATACCATAAAAAATAAGATGATGATAATTTTTAGAGTGAAAAAACACATTAATAATAATGCATATATCGTGCCAACTGAGAACAATACAAATTGTTTGGCGATGTTACTGAGCTGGGCTTTAACACATAATTAGTAAGCATGTACTTAATAAGTTCATATTTCATACTGTTCACACATGAACAATGAGAGCTTCTGACACTTCTTCAACTCTTTTTATCCACAGAGTTCTTCGTGCTTTCTTCTTTGTGGTTCAGGATTTTTAGTACTTTTGTAGGCTTGAAATCTTTTTTGGGCTTCCTTAGCTCTTTTAATCCTTCTTTCTGGAAGTCTGAGAAGAGACGAAAGAGCAGCAAAACAAACATTAAGCAGTAAGCAAACATTGACATAGAGCATTATTTGTGATCCAACGAATCAATTTCTTTCTGCCTTCGTCATACAGGCAAAACAGAAGATACAAAACAGTACCAAAGAGCTTTTATTAGAAGGCTCGTTATCTTACCTTTGTTCATTACATCTTCCCAAAGCACGTTATTTTCTCTCTCCCTAATCAGAAAAACAAAGTTGCACTCAGATAAAATGTACAAATGCAAAAGCATAATTGATTTTTTTTCCTTAAGTACCTCTGTCTGTCCTGATCCAGGCAGCTGATGATGTGGTTCCTCTGTTCAATGATGGTGACCAGCTCATCCATCAGCTTCTTCTCTTTATCTCGATCCTCCTGACTCCAGTTCTTGTCTGTGTGTGCAGATGATGACAATGAAAGTTCAACACAATGAGATTTCATTTAACAAATCAGCGATCTCCATTGGATTCCACTGATAGGATAGCAACAATATTCTTATAGAAACATTAATTCATTTCAGTGCCTTTTAAGAGTCAACTCAGAGCCTTCTTGTAGTGTTTCTTGTTCTTGTTGCACCATTTAGAATCAAAAAGCATGTCAGGATCCAGTGTTACTTACCAGTCTGTGAATGGCAAAAGTATGTGACCCTCTAAGATTAACTGGTAATTCAAATATGTGATTAGAAACAAGTGTTTTCAGTGACAGACGTAACAGTCAAGTGTGAGCTGGTGTTTCTGTTTCTCATCAGGCTTGAAAAGTTCACAAAACCATCTCTAAACTGTTTGGACTTCCACCAGTCTAGACTTACAGTAGCGAGTTTTCAAATGGAGGAAATGCTGGAGAATTGTTACCCTCCACAGCAGTGGGTGTGTTGTAGCGCGGGAGGTCACAGAGGAACAAAGGTTAGTGAAATCTCAGACTCTGTTCCCTCACAGTGGCCAAAACTAGATCACTTTCCCAAACCAATAAATGACCAAGTCTATTACTATGTCACGTTTGTTTAACTGGGTCTTCTTTCCTTCTTTTAGGATCATCATCTATTCTTCTTTCCAGCTGCTCCCTTTAGCACCGCAGTGTCTCATCTGCCTCATTAACACTCATTTCTTCCTTCACTACACCCATGAATTTTGTCTGTGGTCTTCTTCTTAGACCATCAGTCTTTGTCCTCTCTGTGGAAAAACAAAGTGCTCCTCAACACCACAAAAACTAAGGAAATAATGGACTTCTGGAGAAACAGACCCTTAGCCTATCACATCAGCAGGGACTGTGTAGTGACTGAAGTTTCTGCGCCTGCATCTGGATGATGATTTAACCTGGAAAACCTACACAACTGTGCTGATCAAGACGGCACAGTGGCGACTTCACTCCCTGAGGTTTCCTCAAAAACAATTCCCTAGCCAAGGAGCTTAAAGTGTACAGGCGGAACTGTTTCCTGGTGTGGTTTGCAAGCTGCGCTGCTCAGGAAACACTCCAGAGGGTCATCAGCGCAGCACGGAAAATCACCGGCTGTGCTCCTCTCTCTAGAACCTCTACAGGTCCTGGTGCCACAGTAAAGCCCACAGTATCCTGATGGGCACATCACACATCCTGGCTGTTACCCTCAGGGAGGCGGTGCAGTTGGAACAAGGCAAACAGACTTGAAAAACAGCACATCTCCCAGAACTAATAAATGAACACTGAAGAGTTTGCCTCCTTTCACTAACCCGTGCAACCAGTATTCACAGCTGTGAACAACAGTGCAATAATAATGACACACACAGACATACATACACATTCAAACACACACTGATTGAGATAGTTAGATTGCCTTCTGTGCACTAAATAGGACTGCATACAATTTCACTGTACTTTTCTTACATGATCATAAAGATTCTACACGTCTAAACCCTCTAACTATGTCTCTGAACCGTGTCGCAGCAGGTCTCGGCTTGTAAACATTCCTTTTCACCCTTTCAGCCATGCTGTCACAAATCACCCCTGACACGCAAAAGTCTGATGGCAGTTATGTCAACTTTCTGCTAAAGACCTTTCATCACGCCTACAGAACCTTGGATAAAAGAATATTGATCCCTGAATTATTTACAGATCAGTAATTCCCGTTAATGTCAAATACAGTGGGTGATAAAAGTGACTGAACAATGCACAGAGCTACATACTAACCCGGTTTATTAAAGAGACACCGGAGGTCGTACTCCACGTCGGTCTGCCTGTCCTCCAGCTTTTTCTGCTTTGTCCTGAGAAATAAAAATTACACATGTGTTTACGATGCTCAGAAAACACGGAAAAAAAGAAAAGCCGCACAAGTGAAAAAACGCTTACAGATGAACCAGCTCCGTGTCGTGGCACATCAGAACATGCCGCTCGTGGATAAGACAGAACCACTCCATTAGCATTTGTTCCTCCTGTTTATCTGAAATAAAAAAGCAGGAAGTGTCAATGTAATGGTATTTACACAAAGCGGCTTCACAATATTGAGAATTTTGTGCCAATAAATTATTTTATTTAGTACGAACCATTTTTGCAGCCTCTCAGGTTCCTCTCCAGTTCCACTCCTTTTCCCTCCAGTGTCTCCAGATGTTGATCCACTTCTCTCATCTGCACCTGCAGCTCTTCTGGGGAAGTGCACTGATCTGTCTGCACCTGTCAAGCAACAAATATCACCAAAACTGAAGACTTCAAAAAAGAAATAATTTCTTAAATAAATCACACACCAAAAAAAGTGACTAAACCTTGTTATTCTGGGTAAACTACTCAGTTTGCTCAAAACGTCTCATCTTAATGATGAGTCTGCATCTACATGACACAAAGGCACATCTAGAAATGACTCAGAATTTGATTTTGTGGCCTTTGAGTTTGTTTTAAATCCAGCTGTTGTACCTTTCTCTTGATGAGTGGGAATCCATGGCCAGGTGCGGGGCCCCGACAAGGCGAGAGGTCCTGAACGGTATTTGATTTGGATAATGTGGGTCTTTGAGCCTTAGGATCGTTTTCACAGGAAGGCTGAAAATAAAAAAAATAATATAATATGGAAAACTGTAAGAAACGCCATATGAGACTGTCCTCTGGTAGAACGTGAAACGCGCATTAATGTTTGGCCTTTATTGGTTAACTCTGATCTCTTGTCGTACCTTACTTCGCCACGATGTGGCAGCTTCATCCGTCTGTGCTTCACCGACAGGTGCAGAACGAGGGTCAGACGCAATGGCTGGCACAGAAAGACTTCTGGGTAAAATGCGACTCTGTCTTGATGCAGGAATGGGACGCGGACCTGCTGCTTCTGTCACATCTGACGGAGCAATCTGACCGCCATCTCCACCTCTTTCACCACAAGGTCTCTCTATGTTAGTATCTGCAGTCAATTCTTTTACTGGGTCAGGTTCTGCAACGTCAACACGCCCTCTGAGATCCGGGCTCTTCTGTAGGAGAGCTTTTTTTTCTTCAGCCTCCTGCGATGCCAAGGTGCTGCACTCTGATTGGGTAGCTCCCAAAAAAGGCTTATTTTGGTCTTCAGATTCAGATTTAGCAACCTCGCTTTGAGAGTCGTCCTCCTGCACATCTTCAAAAGGATTTGGAGCAGGAACTTTGGGTCTTTTGGACGACCCATCTAAGTTAGAAGCAGATTTGGATCGAAAAGTGGGAAGTGGAGGTGGAGCTGGAGGCAGCTGTGTCCAAGGTCCCGGATGCACGAGGGCCATCCATGGATGGCTGCTTTTCATTTTAGATCTAGCGCTGACTGGGCTGGTGCTATAGAGTATTGGAATATAAAAACACATTGAAGAAAGTCAGTTATTAAGACCTTATCTCTTGTTCCATTTTATGAATGGGCATTTTCTTTTATTTATTTGAATTCCACCACAGAAACTTTGCACCTATATTTCAAAACACACGATGTGCTGTTAAGTCTGTTGACTTTGGCCACAAAGGGAAGAAAACATCTGATTCAAATTTGGCCCATCTCCCCTTCAAGGTCATCTGTTCAAGCCTCTCTATTGTAGTTGTTTTTAGATCCTAAGCCAAGAGTGTCTGTGATGTCAGAACATACCTCAAACCTGTGTAGAGCCGGAACATCAACGTTTTTGTGAGACTGACACGTTTCAGACGGATTTGTGCATTGAGAATTTGTAACCCAGGATCAAATCCAGGTCAGTGCAAACTTTTACTAATGTGGCCACACTAACGCTCACTGCTCGCTCAATTTAGCCTCCTGGAACTTCCTCTTCTTTCCCAAAATGCTAAAGAGCTCCAAGGTAAGAACCTTGAAAAGCACCCTGGCCAATATTAAATCAGGTCTGGGTTCATATTTTTATTGGCAAATGTGACAATTCGTTTTTCAGCATTTAATAAATAATTAGATACAAATCAGAAAAGATGCATGAGAAAAGACAAGTGCGTGCCAAAAGGAAGCGATGAACAGGTTGTTTTTGTCACACTTACCCTTGAGGCGGACTGGCTGCACATTTGCTTGGACTGGATAAACCACCTGCAGAGAGAAAGAGTGAGGAAAACAAAACACATAATGATTATGTCTTAACAGAGAAACAGATGTAAGACCAGAATACACGCAGAAAGCAGGAATGTAATAATTACGACTGAACAGCTACAAGAAAACAAGTGTGCCCGTTTACCTGCAGCAGGGGAGCTATTTACAGTCTGTGAACTTCTGATCCTGGCTGCAGGAACAGGGCCTACAGAAATCCGCCTTGGTGCTGGAACAGGACGAGTCCTTCCATCTATCCTTTCTGTCCCGCCTGTTTCTGCTGTCTTGCAACTCAGTGTGTCCTGTGACTCGGTTTTCTTTGTGTAGTTAGGGACGCTGGTGATAGGCTGTCCACCCAGAGAATAACAAACTGTCTGAAGTTTACTTTGAGATCCAGTTTGCCTGCTGACGTCGACGTGAGTACCTTTACTGTTTGTCGCATGGTAAGCGCAGATCAAGGAGCCAGCGTCACTTCCCTGCGTGTAAGACTGTGGTAAAAGAGTTGCATGGCACACTTTGCACCTGAAATACAAAAGAGAACTCTAAATCTACCAGATCTACTGAATCAAGAGTGTCAAATATGATCAGATATTACTGTATTACAGTACTTTTCAGAAGAATTGAGCCTGATCTCATTTCTTCATATTTTGCTAGGAAAGTGGGAAACAGGCAGTGAGATTTATTGGAACATGCAAACAGGAATAGTGCTCCAGGCTTTCTCAAGGACATTCAAAGCTCTTCTTTTGTTCAGTTCTCTGTCAAGATGATCCTGCACTGCTTCAATAATGTTGAGGTCCAGGCTCTGGGAGGCCAATCCATGACTGTTAGTGTTCTATTGTTTGTTTTTCTATCCTTCCTTAAGAATGGCTTTTTGACAGATACTCGTCCACCGAGACCATTTGTGATGAAGCTTTACGGAGCATTAGATGGAGCAACTGAAGGTCCAAAAGTATGTCTCAGATCCTGTTTCAGGTGGATGGATTTTTTCCCCATTTCTGAAGTCCATGGCTTTTAGATACTTTTCATACTGTAGATAGTTTATTGGGTCTTTAATGTATTTTTTATGTCACACACCTGTCCAGTTTCCTCAAACCTACTGCACACCATGCCGAGATATGTCTAGTTTTCAACTAATAACTCTTTCTAAACTGTGCAAAAATACTATTTCATGCCTGCAAACTTTTCTATCTCTGGCATTTTGTTGTTGTTGGTAGATTCAGCTAAATAAATGGGAAATAATGACGTACCTTTGCCACAGGATGCTAGTAACAAAGTGCCTAAATATACAATTTAAAACTGGTTCTTCACCAAGTAGTGTGTGATGCGCAAACACAACACTGTTTCATCCGTTAATTTGGGTGGAGTTTTTATGCTGGAATGACTCATAGGCCAGTGTTGAGCAGTTTAACCATGAAATTAAAAAAACAAAAAAGAAAAACAGCTACAAGGACTTTACTAAAAATGAGCGAAAAAGCAGCCAATGACCAAAGAAACTGAAAAACTATTGCTCAAGACCACTTTTAAAAAGTGACAAGAAATTCTGGCTCCATGGAAACAAAATATAAAGAAACCTCGAGGTGGCTTAACACTTTTGCACAGCATTGTGACCTTCTGTTACCTGAAACAGCTGCGGTGGTAAACTTTTCCATCTATTAAATGCCTCTGTATTAGGTGCACGGGCTTCAAACACAAACTGCACACAGTCTGCGGCCTCGCATCAGAAACATTTTCCTCTCGACTGGTTTTGCTGTCAGTCAAGCTCTGAAAACAGAAGAGAAACCAGTCGCTCAAGTGACAACCACAGAGATGACTAAATCAGAACCAAAATAGCCTGTGAACATTCACCTTCATGCTCTTTGGATGATGGTAAGTTTTGCTCTTCGAGAGGCTGTGTGAGGAAGTGCCGTGCGATGACCACAATTTGGCAGGACCTGCTGTAAAGTCAAGATAAGACACGCAAATCACCGTGCATGCACTGTTTCTTTGAGGACGGGCCAGTCTGATTTCATTCACCTGACCTGAAGAGTGAGGGATAACACTGCATCCAAAATATTAATTCAACTGTATATGTTTGAGCAGGACAGCAAACCTCAGCCTGAAAATTTATGCTAGCATCTATAAAAACAACAACATAAAATTAAGGGCTACAACAGGCAGATTATCTTAAACGCACCCGAAGACTTCCCATTGAAGAAGCAGTAGTACTGAGCAAGGTAGGAGATGACGCTTAAACGATCGGGCGCCTTGGTGGAAATCATATCCTTCGGATGCAGGAAGGCAGGGATACCCAGCTTTGTTTCTGCTATCTCAAACGCCTGCAGGCCCACAGGCGAGAAACAGGGAATGAAAGTGAATAAACCGAAACAAAGATGCGGGATGCTTTCGTTCTTGTTTCCAATCAGAAACTCACCAGCTTGTTATTTTCATAAGCATTATCTTTGGAGAGGGACCTGAAGTCTCTGGAGTAAAGTGAAGAAATTGGAGAGATTCAATTAAAAACAAAACAAACAAACAAACAAACAAAAAAAACCCAAAAACAATAAATGAGCGACAAAGTTGATGATTAACTACATAATGAACTTTTCTAAATACAATAGAAGCAAAAAGCATTAAAAGATCAGAGATGAGATGATTCCAGAGGAGTGGTTCAGTGTCAAATAAACCAAATTAACCGATTTCAGGCCAATGAGACTGGACAAAAAAAGGGTTAAAAAGAGATGCAGATTAACCAAAGTGCACACGAGCCCCTCTGTTTCTGATTAAACAGAAACAGATAGGGGTAAACTGGAGTTAGAAAGTCAGAAGCAAGGCACACTTCACTCCGCACAGCCATGACAGCTCTGTTAACATATGGCATTACTCACATGAGGTCAGGGCGGTGTTTGTGGATGATAGCACAGAACGCAAGTCCATCTGTGAATGAGGTTGACATGTTAGTTATTTCCACGTCGGGATAAGTGGCGCATGTGACGCGGCACCACTCCAGCAAAACTCTCGGTGATGCCATTTCTCGTGCAGCTTTTCACAAGTGGGCAGGGAGCAGAACATGGCACCGTGTCAGAGTCGGAGAGATCAGATACAAGTGGTGCAGGTCTGGCTTTTTTTTTCCGGAGGAAACAGGAAGCAAAGCATCTACCTTTGCAACTATTTCTCTGCGGCCAGACTTGCACGTCGTGGTGGCGAAGCAGCAAGAGCAGGAAGGAAGGAAGTTTATGTTTTCCCCCCCTTTCGTGTTGTTTTTGTCAAATATAAACAAAGGCAAGTAAAGCGACCGCGCATTGCTCCAGCGTTTCAAACCACGACCACAAGTCTCCTACTCGTTTCAGCTCGATGCTATTTCCTCCACCGCAAAGATGCACCGAGCCCCTGAAGTGAAGCGAACTGTTAGAGAAACACTGCCAGACCTCTGGTCTGTTACACGGGGCTGATATTTTAAACTTAGTCCAGTTATTAGCTCTGCAGTTGTGCTCCACAATCTATGAAATGCCTAATAGCTGCCACTGGAGGGAGACACAGAGCTGTTCTTGCCGCCACTCTATAATTAGGAAGAAAAGGTTTGCAATTATAAGTTTATTGTCCGGGTGCAAACTTGACAGAACGATTCAAAAATGGCCGTGCCTTTTTTTGCTTATTCCAATCCACTTTTACTACTTTCCCCGCCCCAATTTTTTTCTGGAAGAGAAGCTTTCCTTAGTCTCGGACCACAAATAGATACTCAGTCACATGAGTTGGTATTGTTGAAAAAAAGAAAGTAAGAGGAAAAGTGTGTAAACCTAACGTAAATAAATAAATAAACATCTAAGTGAAAGGTTAGGCTTATTTTTTTTAATGCTTTGGTTTGAGGGAACGCAACTTCCGGTATGTTCTTCACACGAGCTCTTTGTCCTATGAAAATTACTTTACTAGAAAGGTTCGTATTCAAATTATAAAAAATATTTTAAAATACTTTGATACAATCTATTATGCAAATAGACTTTGTAATTTCATTCAGAAATAAAGTGAAAATTTTAATTTATTGTGTTTGAACGGACGTTTTGATGTGAAATAGAGCAATATTTTAATATATGAATTATTTGATAAACAGTGGGGCAAAAAAGTATTTAGTCAGCCACCGATTGTGCAAGTTCCCCCACTTAAAATGATGACAGAGGTCAGTAATTTGCACCAGAGGTACACTTCAACTGTGAGAGACAGAATGTGAAAAAAAAATCCATGAATCCACATGGTAGGATTTGTAAAGAATTTATTCGTAAATTAGGGTGGAAAATAAGTATTTGGTCACCTCAAACAAGGAGAATCTCTGGCTCTCACAGACCTGTAACGTCCTCTGTAAGAAGCTTTTCTGTCCCCCACTCGTTACCTGTATGAATGGCACCTGTTTGAACTCATCATCTGTATAAAAGACACCTGTCCACAGCCTCAAACAGTCAGACTCCAAACTCCGCCATGGCCAAGACCAAAGAGCTTTCGAAGGACACCAGGAAAAGTATTGTAGACCTGCACCAGACTGGGAAGAGTGAATCTACAATAGGCAAGCAGCTTGGTGTGAAAAAATCAACTGTGGGAGCAATCATCAGAAAATGGAAGACATACAAGACCACTGATAATCTTCCTCGATCTGGGGCTCCACGCAAGATCTCATCCCGTGGGGTCAAAATGATCATGAGAACGGTGAGCAAAGATCCCAGAACCACACGGGGGGACCTGGTGAATGACCTGCAGAGAGCTGGGACCAAAGTAACAAAGGTCACCATCAGTAACACACTACAACGGCAGGGAATCAAATCCCGCAGTGCCAGACGTGTTCCGCTGCTGAAGCCAGTGCATGTCCAGGCCCGTCTGAAGTTTGCCAGAGAGCACATGGATGATACAGCAGAGGATTGGGAGAATGTCATGTGGTCAGATGAAACCAAAGTAGAACTTTTTGGTATAAACTCAACTCGTCGTGTTTGGAGGAAGAAGAATACTGAGTTGCATCCCAAGAACACCATACCTACTGTGAAGCATGGGGGTGGAAACATCATGCTATGGGGCTGTTTTTCTGCCAAGGGGACAGGACGACTGATCCGTGTTAAGGACAGAATGAATGGGGCCATGTATCGTGAGATTTTGAGCCAAAACCTCCTTCCATCAGTGAGAACTTTGAAGATGAAACGAGGCTGGGTCTTCCAACATGACAATGATCCAAAACACACCGCCCGGGCAACAAAGGACTGGCTCCGTAAGAAGCATTTGAAAGTCCTGGAGTGGCCTAGCCAGTCTCCAGACCTCAACCCCATAGAAAATCTGTGGCGGGAGTTGAAAGTCCGTGTTGCTCGGCGACAGCCCCAAAACATCACTGCTCTCGAGAAGATCTGCATGGAGGAATGGGCCAAAATACCAGCTACTGTGTGTGCAAACCTGGTAAAGACCTATAGTAAACGTTTGACCTCTGTTATTGCCAACAAAGGTTATGTTACAAAGTATTGAGTTGTATTTTTGTTATTGACCAAATACTTATTTTCCACCCTGATTTACGAATAAATTCTTTACAAATCCTACCATGTGGATTCATGGATTTATTTATTTTTTTTCACATTCTGTCTCTCACAGTTGAAGTGTACCTCTGGTGCAAATTACTGACCTCAGTCATCATTTTAGGTGGGGGAACTTGCACAATCGGTAGCTGACTAAATACTTTTTTTTTTGCCCCACTGTAGTCAGAATTATGTATTGCATACCACATACCAAATATTATTAATTTTACTATATATATATATATATATATATATATATATATATATATATAAAAATAAAAAATACAGATAGATCCTTTACTTGATGTATTACAAATATCGTAGTGCTTTCTATGTCATTCAACTCTGTTTTCTACGTGTCCATCCACTTCTCGCGAGATCGAGGCACCACATAAATCTCGCAGTTATGGCTGCGCCTCCCGATGCAGAGAGTTTGGAGTCACGTATCAGTGAGTGTTTTAAACTTATTCTCCTGCGCCCGTGTTGTCCGGGGACCCCGACACTGAGAAGTTACTATCCGTGAGTTGTTGTAGATGACATGAAAACTCACCGTAGCTGCGTTTGTCCCGTTAGAGGGGACTCGGACCCCGCCGTAACACCCAGGATGCTAACCTAGCTGCGGAGCTCTACCTTCCAGCTGTCAACACAGCACAGACATGCTGGCTTTGGATTTACGACTCTATAGCTAAACCGGGATGCTGGGGGCAAGATCGTGGGACCCAGAATTTGCATTCACATAGGATAGACTGTGATTAAAGCAAACCTGTGACTTCGTGGAAAAGCTCGAGAAGACACTGACACGACTGTGACTGTCGACAGCAAGCTAGCTAACCTTACACTCAGTTAGCACCTGTCCCATGTAGTCTGCTTGATGACATGCTGGGATACACTTCTAGCCTGCTTAGTCCAAGTTTTGTACATTATATTTCGACAAGACAACCTTTATGTTTAGTGAAAGACCTCATGCACTCCGTGGCCAGTATGTTAAATATTTGTAGTTCTTTTATGAACATAGCATAAACGTCCAAAAATGATTAATAAAGGTTGTAATGTTTACTTAAACTGCCACAAAGAAGCGTTTTAGAGGCATTTTGGCGGCTATATTTAGGCTGTGTCGCTGTGCTTATATTTCATTAGTTTTATATGGGTGTAATTAACTGAAGGAAGATACTAGGACATTATAACAACTCGCAGTAACAAAATCCGAAAACATAAGCATTTAAGCATAAAAAATAATAAGATTCGGAAAGGTTGGTAACATTTATACATTTTTATGTGATATCCCATTTCAGACAGAGCCACAAATCCACTAAACAGAGACACAGACTGGAGTAGCATCCATGCCTTCTGTGACCAGCTCAACAATGAGTTGGAGGGGTAAGAGCTGGCCCCAGGGCCAAGACATTATTTACATATCATTACATAATTATAGTCTTACTGAGCCTTGTGATCATGTCTTCAGAGATATGTTCATCTTTTCTACAAAAGGACAGTTTTTCTTCTACAACATTGGTAACTGTAGCTATATCAACACATATATTATGCCAATTTCTAGTTGTTTTTGAAAATGGCAAGGGTAATAGAAATTGAGCACAGATTTTTTTGTTGTTGTTGTTGTTTTTGTTTGTTTAGGAAAGAGCTTTTGTCAGCAGTCATTTTAGAATTTTGAATAATTTTATGCATCATTTATTTTAAATAAACCACCCCCAAAAATGTGACATGTTCATAGACCGCAGCTGGCCACCAGGCTCCTGGCCCACAAGATCCAGTCTCCACAAGAGTGGGAGGCCATGCAGGCATTACTTGTAAGTTCAGATCAGAATCAGGATCTGTTCAGTTATTTTCAGATGCTTTAGTTTCAGCTTTTGCCATTTTTAGATTTTTTTTTTCCTACCCTTCAATTTCAAGGTCCTGGAGACTTGTATGAAAAACTGCGGGAAAAGGTTTCACAGTGAAGTGGGCAAATTCCGTTTTCTCAATGAACTCATCAAAGTTGTTTCTCCCAAGGTAGGACTTTAGGTCTCTTTGTGTCTGTGCCTCTTTGATACAGGTCTTTTTTTTCCTTCTCTCTTGTTGTTGAGCTTTTTGTGCAAATGACCTGGGTTTCATCTCCAATTTAGTACCTTGGAACACGGTCCCCTGAGCCAGTTAAGATAAAAGTTTTGGAGTTGATCTATAGCTGGACTTTGGCGTTACCAGATGAAGCCAAGATTTCAGACGCTTATCAAATGCTGAAAAAACAAGGTAAGAGTCGATCTGTCATTTGATGAATCCTGTCAAAACCCATTTTTAAAGAGTAATTATGCTGAACTTGAAGATGAAGATGCTGTAATAGAGTTGAACATTTGGAGCTGAAAATTAAAGTAATAGGCCCACGTGGATAAAATGCCTTACGTTGTAACAGATGAGGTAAATCAACTAATGAAAATGATTAGACACATTTAAATAACTCAACACCTTCATGTTCTCTGCTTGTTAATCAGGTATTGTTAAACAAGATCCTGAGCTGCCACCTGACAAGCTACTCAACCTTCCTCCACCCAGACCCAAGAATGCTATTTTTGAAGATGAAGAGAAATCCAAAGTAAGGACTTTCGTACTAAAATATATGAATGAGTTATGTAGATGTGATGAACTAGCATCTGATGTTCTTCCTCATGTGAACTCTGACTTTCTACTTTGTCAGATGTTGTCTCGCCTATTGAACAGCTCGCACCCCGAAGACCTCAAAGCCGCCAACAAACTCATTAAGGAAATGGTCCAAGAGGTAAACACTCTTTCCTTTTCCTTCCTATTTTCTTCACCACATTCATTCGGTGCAGCGATGTGTGATTTTTAGGAACAGGAGTAAAATGGTGCACTCAGAGCGGAGCAATAACTGAAAGAGGAAATTGGGAAATTGCCCTGTGGGTGTTTCCGTCTTTTGTACTCATTTCATGTCTAACAGGAATTAGTCTTTGCTCTCATCCATGAACCTGAACTGATTTCTCCCTGACCTTGCTGCGCTCTTGCTTTACTGCCTCTGGCTGTGTTTGTTGTGTTACAGGTCACCACAGTTTGGACTGTTCATGACTGTTTCCTACATGTGCACTTGCTTTTGGCCAAAACCCGGTATGTGTGCAGTTTGTGAGTTTGTGTCTCGTTGGTTTTAGGATCAGAGGCGTGCAGAGAAGGTGTCAAAGCGGGTGAATGCCATTCAGGAGGTAAAGGAGAGCGTCACTTTACTGACCCAGCTTCTGCAGGACTACGACAGCACGGCTACGGATCAGAGCAATGCTGAACTCATTCAGGTGAGAAAAAGACAGATGCTTTAAATCAAAAGATCACACTGTAAATCAACCTGAAGCCATCTCCATTTAAAGTATTTTTTAACGTGGCGTGTGTGCTGTGTGGTCAGGACCTGTATCAGCGCTGTGAGAAAATGAGGCCAACACTGTTCAGACTGGCAAGTGACACGGAGGACAACGACGAGGCTCTGGGTGAGCTTAGTTATTATTCATCTGCCATTGAATAGGAGCTCTCTCCTTTTTTTCCACTATCATATCACTCAAGTGATGGATGGAATGAAAAGTGAGGGAATGGTGATGGAATGAGGAAGTAAGGGAAATTTTTCAAAGGAAGCTACCAAAGAAAAAGTGAGGAAAGTAGACACAGGGACAAATGTTTGTAGTGAGTTGTATAAGAGGCTGGACACTGTGGAATGAGAAAAAAGGTTTGTACCGACTGACTGGACGGAGCGATCGACCTGGAAAGGGTGTGAGTCAGGTTAGGGGAAATGTCCTAACAAGTGAAGAGTGTGTTGAGAAGATGGAAGGAGTACTTTGAGGAGCTGATGAATGTAGAAAATGGGAGACAGAGAGGAGGAAGTGAGGGCAACTATGAAGAGTTGGTCCAGATGACATAATTGTGGAGGTGTAGAGATGTCTAGGAAAGAGAGAAGTGGAGTTTTTGACCACACAACCCTGGACAGTGAGGTCGGATCTCAGAGGAATGGAGAAGTGTTCTTGCTTTTTCAAGAACAAGGGTGACCTATAGATGGTCTAAAAAAATCTCTCTCATAGTATTTCTTTTTTTTAAAGAAATAAAGTGATGGTTTCTATTAGCGCATGAATTTATTTTTCTTTTTTGGTTCAACAGTTTATGAGCAGTCTTTCTAACAGAGGCAGGCGATTCTGATTAAATCCAGTGATAAGGATGAGCACTTTGTCATCTTTCCTCAGCGGAGATCCTGCAGGCCAACGACAGCCTGACTCAAGTCATCAACCTGTACAAGCAGCAGGTGAAAGGGGAGATTGTAAATGGAAACAACACATTAAACACACAGAAACAAACCGGTGGGTGAAGCTTTGAACACTAAAGAAGCCAAAAAGATTTTACTGTGTTACAATGAGCTGTCTAAAAGAATCTTTTAGTGAAGGATCAACAGTACTGATGGATTTCTCACAGGAGGAGGCACAGCGCTGCTAGATCTGTCAGGATTGGACACGTCACCACAGTCGCCGCCTTCCTTCCCAGAGTTTCCCACTCCCACAGACAGCCTAAACCCTCCCTCACATGGGGACATGGGGATTAGTCTCCTTGATGACGAACTCATGTCGCTTGGTAATAAAACACGTCAGACAGGCGTATGTAGCATACAACTTAAATCTCAGAGTCCTGAATGGAAACTGAGGGAAAGAAAACTTTTGTTCCTAAATACTACAACACTTTGCACCTCACACAGGTTTAAGTGAAGGAACACACACCTCTAACCCCGCCTCACAGCCTGAGGACTCCACCGCATGGGACTCGTTCCAGGTGAGCGGTGGAGAAAATCTATTATTGCATCTGTGAAGCTCTCATATTTTTTTCCTGTACTCATTTTTTCTATTTATTTATTTTTTTAAACTTTCAGTCCTCTGACAGCATAGATACAGATATCGCAACTGCGCCCAGTCTCCTTTTGAGTCCAGATCCGCCTCCCCACTCTCAGCCTCTTTCATCTGGCTCCACTCCTGGGAACTCTGCCTTGGATGAACTGGACCTGCTGGGAAAAACCCTGCTGCAGCAGTCTCTACCTCCAGAGGGCCTGCAGGTCAAATGGTACCTAACAGGATTTGAGCACGATCACATTTTTGCTGAATTCATAGGAAAAGGCTTCTAGATGGCCATAATACTTTTGTAGTTTTGTAGTTTGGACAGCATCAACATTGAGTCAGGAGTTGGTTAAACTACCGTTTCTGGAAAAAGCAGATCAAAATCATTTAAGAGCTCAGAGCAAAAGTTGACGCAGAGTTGCTCATTCTTCTTCTCTAAGGGACAAGCAGCAGTCTAAACCGACTCTGAGAGACCTCCAGAACAAGACCGGGACAAACATCGCTCCAAATCCAATTCCAGCTTTTACCGCTGAACCTCCTGCACCTGTTCCCAACTCCCAGCCCAGCCTTAAAGCCACACTGCTGGATGTGTCTCCCTCTCACACTGAGGCTTCTTCTGCAGACGTTTCTCTGACTGACGTTTTTGTACCCTTAGAATCCATTAAGCCCAGTAAGTAAACGAGATCACTTATTGGTTTTATACCAAGGAAGCTTGTTTGGTTTTGAGTGTTTTGGGTATATGATGAACTAATTTCCTTTCTGTCCTGTCTTTCTGCAGGTAGTCTGTTACCTGTAACTGTGTTTGACAGCCACAGTCTGCGGGTTCTCTTTCACTTCGCTCGCGACTCTCCTCCGTCTCGACCCGATGTTCTGGTGGTGATTATCTCCATGCTTTCGTCAGCCCCTGTGCCTGTCACAAACATAAACTTCCAGACTACTGCTCCAAAGGTCAGCACTGATATAGTCCAAGGCCTTTGTCCCCTCTGTCAGATGGAGTAAATGAGATCCACAGCTGCTGATTTAGTGTCTCAGTTAAAAAAAAAAAAAAAAAGAGAGAGAAACAAAACAAAACCCTAATGTTGTTTTTATTTATCAACTGCAGACGATGGCCGTGAAGCTGCAGCCCCCGTCAGGGACGGAGCTCCCCGCTTTTAACCCCATCCTCCCTCCTGCTGCTGTCACACAGATCTTGCTGCTAGCAAATCCAAACAAGGTAGGTCCGGATATTTCACAGAATAGATAGAAATGTCCTTGTGATGTCTGGCTGAGCAAAGGCCAGAAAAAAAGAGCCTTTAAACTGTTCAGCAATAGATAAGTGCAGCATATTTTCAGTGCTGATTATCTTGGCCAAGGTTGGAAAAAAGAATTACAGATCTAGAAAAATGAAGCCCCAACTTAATTTAATGAGAAAGCAGAATTAAACACAAGCTTGAAAGCAACTCTGCACTGGGCTGTACCCCATTTAATTATTTCTTTGGACTGTTCTTTTTGTACAGCATTCCACTTTTTAGCCTTTTAAAAACAAGAAGTTAAAAGAAATCCCTATCCCAAAATTATTTTGACATTCATGCCCATGATTAATGAATTTTAACAAAAACTACAGATGTGACAGAAAATAAGGAAAAGCATAATGGGTCCATTTGAATCCCGTCATCTGATGGGAAGGTCAAGGAGCCTGTCATTCCTCTTGTCCCAGAGCATTAATCCAAGCTGTCATACTTAGCCTCTCTCTGCATGTGTTTGTGTCTCAGGAGAAAGTGAAGCTGCAGTACAGATTAACCTTCACCATGGGAGAGCAGGAGCACAGCGAGAGCGGCAGTCTAGAACAGTTTCCGCCTCCGGAGAAATGGGGGAACCTATAGCATTTAAACACAACCACAACCTGACAGACTTTCTGCTCTCAGACTCGCCCCCACCCCCTAAACTGACTCCTGGGCTGGAGGCCTGCTGAAACCTTTTTCCTTTGCAGTCATGTTGTACTTTCTTTGACTGGTATTGATTGTGTTCCTCTGATTACACTCATGCGCAGTCAGTGTAATGTGTGTACGCTTTGCTATAACAAGTCACGTGTCTAGGTCTAGTCTGCTGTATGTGGTTGCTTAAACAAACCTGCAACAGCTGCTTCATAGTTGTTGCAGTTGTTTTTTTTTCTTTCTTTGTTTTTTTTAAACACAGTGCTACAAAGGAAGTAAACTACAACAACTGTGTGCATATTAGGTTATTTGGTGTACTTTATTTTTCACCTCAGGCAGTCGAAATCCATTATCAGCTGTTTACCTTCACATCAGCATGCTGCGGTCGGTGAAAAATGGGACACAGTGCTTGCAAAACCCAACGTCAACACAAAGCGACTCTTAAGTTTGCAAAACGAGGCTGAACTGAATCAACTTGTTGTGGTGTCTGTTTACGTTGATTGCTTTTCTTTCACATTGACTGAGTGCACTTTGTGATCACAGAGAATGATTGTTTTAACACTTTTGTTTTTCTAGCTGACCCCTCGAATCTTGTGTAATGAACAAAATTTACTGTTAACATCAAAGCTGTGTATTTTCTGCCATATGTGCCTATTTTGCAGTTCTAATATTATTTAAAGTTCAGTTTTCTTTTTCTCATCTGTTACATGTTTGTCATCTGAGGCGTGCAGATTCAGATACGTATTAATATAGTCATCTTTAATACGCTATGAGTTCAATTTTGAGATTAGTTTGACATTTGAGTTGTTGTGTAAGCATTTATTCGGAAAAATGGAAAACTTGAGCATATGCAAACTGAGCTGCACTCCGGTGCTCTGAGCGCGGTGTCCGTCTCAGACGTGTTCAGATCGTTTCTACAATCTGCGATGCATGACAGCCATGCTGAACACTTCCTCCCACAGGATCCCGATCACATTCCACTGCACTAATTTCCAGTAAGACTGCTTTGTTAAATGCCAGATATAGCAGTTCTGTTATGTACATTTGAAATGTGTGAGAGCATAACACTGGTAAAATGGGGAAATAAAATTTATTCTTGGTGATCAAAAGAAGTGTTCAAGTGTTTACAGAAACACACAAACATGTCCTGTACACCAAAGAACTTTATTAAACATGAAAAACAAATTTAAAAAGGGGACTTACTGTTTGCTAGGAAATCTCATTCATCACTGCTGCAAAGACCAGACCACACTGGTGATCCTCTAAACAGGTAAGCCTCAGGAGATTTGTTAGTAAATACAAACTTAGAAATCACTAGTTGGTAAGGCCTCAATTTGCACCTACATAACGAGATCGAGGTAAAGCTCAAAGAAAAACACTCCAATGTGGTAAAGGTTTTTAACCCACTTTTTTTTTTTTTTTAAAAATCACATCAGGATCTGTTTTTAATATTTCAGAAGGATTTTTTTGGCTTCCAACAATGATCTGAAACAGAAAAAACAAAATTAACTTCAACACCTACCTTTGCCATACCTACACAGAAAATAACACTATCAACCTCTTGGAAGTAGCTCACAAAGAGATTCACAATACAAAACAGCAGCTTTGCTTTTTTCCATCCAATACAGCTGCAACAAACTAAGCTAAACGAACACAGAATTGCTTTAAACCAACTTTAAGCTGAAAAAAAAAGTTTTCCACGCAAACACCTGAAGCCAGTCGAAAACTAATGTTGAAGAAATGAAGATCTCTCAGTCAACTAAAACATGCTTTTAACTGGAATGTTGGAAGAGCGATAAAATGAAAAATTCAACACAAATCTGCCCGGGTGTAGTTTGTGTTGTGCTGTGTAACACTGATGCACATACGACATCATTTCCTCCCAGACAGAGATGCCGGAGGAGGCGCAAACTGGAATGGCGAGTGCCCCATCAAACCCATCATAGGCTGCGGAGGGTTGAACTGCTGAGCCATTAGAGGCTGAGGGCCTGATGAAGGAGGTGGGGCATTCCCCGCAGCGCTGCCTGCTGAGCTGGAGCCACCTCTGGAGCTGCTGTTATTCTGGTACTGGTCATAGGAGCCGGAGCTATAACTACGTCCTCCATCCCTGCTGCTGCGATCTCTGTAAGAAGAAGATTGATCCCCATCCCGGTTGTTTCCGCCGCGGCTGTAGCTGCTGCCACGGCCATCCTTTGAGCTGCTGCCCCCACCAGCAGAACGCATCCGACGATCACACTCATCCTGGTACATCATGTTGGGATTGTTTGAATTGGAGTTGCGGAAACGGGAACGGCCACCTGGGAATTAAAAGTTGTAATGAAACTGCTAGCTCATTCATTTACCCAAGCATTTGTTTATGTCATCAATCACTTGCACCCTTAAATACAGTCAATCTATCCTTCACATACTACCAAAGCTCATCCCCATTTAGGCAAATCAATAAAGACTCTTCTGTGGTGCAGAGAGCTCAGCAGTTAAACGGTTTAAGCAACACATGATGCTTAAACCGTTCCTCACCTCCTCCGCTGCGTCCACTGTCGGCCAGCTGCAGCAGTTTGGGATTGATCGCCTGCCGGGCTTCCTCCAGGACCCGGATCAGCTCTCGGGCCTGCCGGAGGTTCCCCGGAGTGAAAAAGGTGTAAGCGGTGCCTTTGTTAGTGCTGCGAGCTGTACGCCCGATGCGGTGGATATAATCCTCGGATGAGTTAGGGTAGTCATAGTTGATGACAAACTTGACATCCTCCACATCTTTGGCAGCAGGGGAGAAGAGGTCAGTAACAGGGAGGGAAAAGATGCAAACAGAAGTCAGATCAAAACTAACGCTAATTGACTTTTACATTATTTTGAGTGTTCATTAATTTTGTCTTTTAAAATGGGAACAGTCACACAGACAATAACTGCAAGACACCCATCGTCCTCTGAAAGCATCACTTACCAGTCAAATCATCGGCTATTTGTACTCTGCACGCATTTAGAAAATGACCTAACGTGCCAATTAGAAAAACAAATAATGTAGCAGAGAAATAAAGTATGTGCACACATGAAAACAGGTTACATGCAGTCAAATATAAGCTGCAAAAATAAGGAAAAAGTTGCAGTATGAGAATTTGGATAAACATTAAAAAAGAAACAAATTTTCAAAGGCTGTGACCCTAAAATTAAATATATAATGTAGAGAAATTTCTGACAGAAAAGATTAACTCAAAGTTAAGAGGTCTGTTTCTCATTACAGTTGATGAAGGGCTCAGAAAACGCTGCTGATTAGAGAAAATGGACGTCTTGTTTTGGAAGCATAATGACAAAGACTGGCGGAGGAGGAAAAATAGGGAAGGGGGAAGGGTTAGGTACAGTACTTACCCTGTAATCAGAGATTTAGGGATTTCCCTCTCTGTCCCCCCACCCATCACCAGTCATGGGAGGTCTGCAGGGGTAGGAGGAGAGCGCACCGGACAAATGCAGTCCCTTCTCCAACCTCGCCACTCCTCCACAACCCTCCCAAAGCTGGAAGCTGTCTGGGCCAGAGCTCCAGCTGGACTGTGCTGGGTTGCGGTCTTACCCTACTCCTAACTGTGCTTCTTCGTGTGTCCTAGCCGTGATCGGCCTGGAACCATTACTGCTGTTTCTAGAGGAAGAGGTCAGTGGAGAGGCCTTCTAGATTCTTTTATGTCAACTTCAAGGATCTCGTATCCTTGCCATTTTTTAGATTACAAAGAAGTGGTGATACTAACTTCTAATTAAGAGATTGGTTAGTGAAAGAAGTAGATTTTTTCGAACGGGCTTTGACTAGTGCTGCTTGCTCCAAATGCCTCCTAGGTCACGTCAAAGGGCAGTGGTATTACCGAGCCCAGCTTTTCAATTTTCGTAACAAGAAACAGACACTAAAGGAGGGAGGACGTTCTCTTTAAGAGAGATTTGGGAGTGGGCTCTGCCAGGGAATGTGCTCTAGTTCTTATGATGGTATTTAGAAAGTCTGACCTGGTGATCTGGTGTGATGTATACAAAGACAACAGGCCAAGGAGTTCAAGACAAAGGGGAAAGTGAAAGCTGTGGGTTCAGGGATAGAGGTGAAAGGGACAAAAACGGACAAGTCAGAAATGTTTAAAGGCAAACAAATAGATAAATAAGAGACCAAAATGAGGGGGGGGGGGGGGGGGTAGTGAAAAAAAGAAGAAGAGGAGGAGGGATGAGAGAGAAACAGGCAGACAAATTAAGAAAGACAGAATAAAAAGGAAGGAGAGTGAAAAGGAGGGAGACTGATCACAGTGAGGTGGCTCCTCCAGGACTCCTGCCAGCCAGGACCAGACATGACGTCCTCAGAGGGAGAGGTTGGCCTGGACAGCCAGTGGTGGGGGTGGTGTTGGGGGCTGGCATCAGGGGGCAGTTCAGAGGGAAAGTCTCCAGAATAGCCGCCCGTGCCCGGCTCGGCTGCTTTCCACCCTCATTTCCTGGCAGGTGTTTCTGTCTTTATCGTCTTGTGACACACCACTGCAGCACATCTTCACAAAACTGTTTTCTATTTAAGTGCATTAGCTGAAAGTTCAAATTTAGGCACAATTTTATGAGTTTGTTATTGAATGGACTTGAATCTCCTCGAGGACTTTACGGGAAAGTTTTCTTAATCCGTTACAGCCGTTAGATTGAATACCGGCTGTGAATATGAGTGAATGTTATCAGCAAGTGCTTTGGGTTCATCCCTCTGTTGATGGCATGCCAAATAAGAGTCCAGCCTCCTCCACGCCCCCTTCTTCGCCCTCGAGCATACGATCAAATTTTGGAAGCCCAGCGGCACCCTGCGCTTGCCACTCCCTCCCCGCCCGTCATCACCCAGGCTGCCAGTGTCCTGGAAGGCGGGGGGAGAGCTTCATTAGCGGGCTCTTTGTTAAGTTTTCAGCAGAGACGGCCGTGTCTGGGAATCAGATTAATCAGGCTGTCTTTCTCCCCAAGACAGCTTTCGATTTGTCATGCCTAGGTCCGGCTGCAGGCTCCCGAGAGCCTGTGTGCTTCTAGTTGCCAGAAGAGAGACTTGAAACAAAAACAACACAAATAAACAAAATGAAAAGAAAACAAATGAACACAGAATTAGGTTCAAAGTTGGACTGTTGTGCTGTAAGGGGCTGCTTGGCTAGCCTCTCCCCTTACATCGTCACACTTCATTCAACATCAATCCTTCGTTCGGCTTTCTTAGTGTTTCTTTAATAAAGCAAAGAGACTTCAGTGTCTGGAGGAAAGCCTGCTTCAATGACATACTTCTTAGATACACACTTTATCTGAGAAGCAGCGCATGTGTTTGTGGTTGGCCTTTGATAAATTTACTGTGAATAAAAATGCAGACAACAGCCAGATCAATATATACTGATCATTATCATTCTAAATACTGAAGAGGGAAATATATTGCATGTATGTGGGGCTATACTTAGGAAATTACTTGCTTTATACTTGAGCACACATGACATACCAAGCCCACGTGAGGCGACGTCAGTAGCAATGAGGATGGGTGCTTTGCCACTCCGAAACTCTGCAACATGAGATGAATAAGAGGTGATTAGGATCAGCTAATTAATTTAATTCAGTTCAGTTTGTATAATTATGCAAGCAGAGCCAACACATGGTTCAGGGCAGCACAACACAACAGTACAAAGAACTGTCGTACAATGAAATGTCAGTGAGTGTGTTTATTGTACCTGATAATACCCAGTCTCTCTCTGGCTGACTCTTGTCACCATGAATACACATCGCTGGCCACCTAGAAGACAAATCAGCAACTTTAACAGTGCGTCTGTGTGTCTCTGCTCTTTTGATTTTCTCTACAACCACTCATCTGATGTACTACAAACCAGTGATGGGCAATTCAAGCAAAAGTACAATTCAATATTTACAGTGGACCAATTTGACAAGTCTTCAATTATTGCTCCTAAATGACTGTGCTTAGCTAAGGCTGTGGAATAGCTTAAAAAGCTCCAATAGCTCCAGTCCATATACACACTCCAGTGTTAAACTGCCCAACTTCAGCATAGATCATACCACTGGGTGACATCATGGTGTCCATTCTTTATTACAGTCTGCAGTTAAAACGGATGCTGGGATGAGTTGGTATACTCACCCGTCACGTCTCATCCTACGTGTCAGGTCATCACACCGTTTCTTGGTCTCAACGAAGATGATGGTCTTGTTTTCCTTCTCAGCCATAATCTCTTCCATCAGCTGGATAAGCCTGAGAAAAGCAAAAGAAGCAAATGCATTATAATTAAAGGGATGTAAACGCACACACCAAACACAGCAGATGCTGTTATTATTAACGTGAGAAGTTAATTCCTATGTGACCAGATCACCAAACTCTTACTTTTGGTCCTTTTCGCTCTCCACGCAAACGTCAACAATTTGAAGGATGTTGTGGTTAGCGCTGAGCTCCAGAGCTCCAACATTGATCTGGACATAGTCCTTCAGGAAGTCCTCTGCCAGTTGGCGAACTTCTTTAGGCCAGGTAGCGCTCCACATCAGAGTCTGTCTGTCCGGCTGGGCAAGAGAACCCACCAAATAAAAAACTATACACTAAAACAGCTTTGACTTCAAACATAAGAGTAAGCAGCAGAAAACAGAAAAACAAAGAAAAAAACCCAAAAAGACAGAGATACAGCCTTTGAGTATTAGCTTTTACCCTGATCTGATCCACAATTTTGCGTATCTGTGGTTCGAAACCCATGTCCAGCATGCGGTCAGCCTCATCCAGAACTAGGTATGTGCAGCGCCGCAGGTTGGTCTTTCCAGCTTCTAGGAAGTCAATGAGACGACCCGGAGTGGCGATGCAGATCTCAACGCCTGGACAAGACAATGTTAGCATGTTTCAGTATGTAATATAATCAGTTAAACTGAAAATAAATAAGTTACAGACTAATCGAAAGTGGTTCCCAAAAGGACACAACTGTATGGTTGCATGCTCTAGTAGTCTTAGTAGTCTTCACCTCTCTCCAAGTCTCGTATTTGAGGTCCCTTGGGAGCACCGCCGTACACACAAGTGCTTTTGATGCGTGATGACTTTCCATAGTCATATGCCACCTGCTGGACCTGCTGAGCTAGTTCTCTCGTGGGGGCCAACACCAAGCACTGCACAGCACATATATAAAGCCACATCAATCCTCTCTTTAGTGTTTTAGTTTTATGTTGTGCTTTGAGGTCTTTAATATAATTAGGTTATTCCAAGGCAGACTACTCAGTGATTAGTGCTCTCCTTTTCTCTTCACGTACAATGGGTCCATCTCCACGCTCCAAGTAGGGCTGATGATTGATGTGCACGATTGCAGGCAGGAGATACTGAAAGAAGAAAAATATGGAAGACTGGTTCAGTCTTCTTTCACATCTTTCACCTGTGAAATTCATCTGTGTGGTGCGTACAGGTGAAGAGGAAGACACATCTCACCGATAAAGTCTTCCCAGAACCCGTCTGAGCAATGCCCACCATGTCTCTCCCACTGAGTGCCAGAGGGAAACCTTGAGCCTGAATGGCTGTTGGTTCCTTGAAGTTTTGCTGCATCAGTACATCCATTACATATTCTAGTTGGAAGAAGCAAAAATAAGGGACGATAAAGTATCTGGTTATGTATGTCTGCAAACTGTCCACAGTGCTGCAAGTGTATCCATGAGTGCATGTGCTTACGAGGAAACTGTGCATGATGGAAGCTGGTGACAGGTTTTGGGCAGCCTGAGCCTCGGACTGTGATTTCTTTCTTTCTGCGATACTCCTCAACATCATACTGAGAGCAAAGAGAAGAAAAGCAACAAGTGAAGACAGACAAAACAACACAACAGGTGCAGCTGAAGGTCAGACTGTGACATGACGGACATAATACCTGGCTCATTCGCTGCACTTCGGAATTTTCATTATAGAAGTTTTTCTCAAATTTAGGAAGCTCATTCAGGTCCCATCTCTTCTTTCGTAAGCGTTCCCCAGGATTCCGAAACTTCTTACCCGGGGGTGGTCCTCCTCTGCTTGATCCGAATCGGGGATTGCTGGAATATGACAACGAACTGTAAGGTCAATGCAACCGCTGCTAGTCACAATAAAAACATATAATAGGGTTTTATGATAACTAACTAGCATTAGCTGACAAGCTAACTTAGCAGTCCTCTTACCCTCTGTCACGACCACGGTCTCGGTCTCTGTCTCCGTAAGAACCTCTCATTTTGAGGGCTCTTATTAAGTTTTGCTAATGGACCTTTATCTTCTACAGGTTGTACGGCTTTTGCTTACAGATACTTTTTCTGGCCTTGCTTGAAAACTCCAGAAGCTTCACTCGGCGAGACCGTGAATTAGCTTGGAAAACTGACTAAATCAAAAATAAATTAAAATGTCGTCTTCGTAAATGCCTGCTGAAAAGTTAAGTAGCACAACCCGCCATATTTCCGTTGTGACAAGCGTCGTTAGGGTTGCAATAGTAATAAGACGCAGGAGATGGTTGTGTTGTTGTTAGCTTAACACAGAACCGGAAGCTGCTGTGACTGGCTGGCGGCTGGATAAGCCCCGCCCCCATACTGTGAGTGACATATTCATGGCACGCGTACGTCTGTTTACTTACTTGGCCATTTATTAAACAGCTTTGGAAACTTAATGCAATACACTCACTGGCCAGTTCACGTGGTCAGCTGCTCCTTAAAACAAACAGGCCATCAAGATGAGCCGCTGAACTACAAACCGAGCTTTAGAATTGAAGGCAATTTAAGTGACTTGGAAGATGACATGGTTGTTGCTTCCAGTCGGGCTAATCTGAGTATATCAGAAAATAGTGAAATATTACGTTTTTCCCACATCACCGTCTCTAGGGTTTACAGAGAATGGTCTGAGAAAGAGAGGGAGGGGGGCATAACTACTAAATACCAAAAGTTGAGTAAAAAACAAAAACTGTCCAAAACATTACTTGAACAATCGTCTTTCTGTCAATGGTGTTTGCAGGGGTTCTAATATTCTGCTAATGACAATGATGGAGTCTACAAGCCTGCAAAAACTGCCAGAAATGTCTTTTTATTTTACTATTCATCTTTTATTTCTTTTTGAAACATCAACACAAATCGATATAGCATCAAAACATGTCATATTACCAATATACAAACAAAAAAATATCATACAACACAAAATTAAAAATAAAACAGGAGTATATATGAAATGAAACCATTAAAACACAAATATATTCAAACAGAGCACTATACCAAGCAATGGCGTCCCAGTCGTCGTCATAAAGGTTTTGCAGCACTAAGTTTGACTTTATTTACAGCGTTCCTTCCATTTGGATATAGTATTTTCTGGATTAAAATACAATAAGCTTTGCAAAACTATGATCTGACAGTGTTTTGAAGAAAATGCTCAAGTATGAAACGCTCAGAACAAACACACTCGACCTTGATTTTAACTGAAGCAATGCAGGTTTAGTAGAAAGATACACAAGTAATGCGGTCACTGGGGCAGGAGGCGGCTGGATGGGATGTGGGTCACAGATGGAATCCAAACACTTTCACCCACCTTCTATTGGCTGAATATGATTTTCTCATTAGGACAAACTGAAAACGCACACATCACTTTGGCTGGTTTGACTCCTTTTCTCACAAAAGGTTGGGCTGTGATGTACTATGTGTCGACCCGCAGTCACTAACTCTAGTCTGTTAAATCAATATACACTCAACGTAAACAGAATCTCAGCTTTTATACAGCTGTGCTCTGCCATTCAAACATTTAGAGCCACAAACCACATGCAAGTTTCATACCATACCAGCATATTAAACATAATTGGATAAAATATGAATGCATAACTTAAACAGTTCCAGCCATCTTTTGGAAAAAGAAAACATAATGCCAACCAGAGGATTTCTGGCCAGCCCGAAGGAGTTTAGTCACTTTTCGTGTCCCTGTAAATGTACTGACAACCAATTTTAAAATGCTCAATATATTCAAGTACAAATGTGATTTCAATCTGATTTAAAGCCTTGTTTTCACCAGCATATCTTCGCATTCTCTATCTGTAGCGGCTAACAACGTGACTTATTTGCCGCTGCTGTCGTAGTGATGCCATTACAAATGACACCAGCAGAGGCAGGGCCGATCTGTGCAGCACGTAATGCCATTAATTATGAGATCACAATTCAGGGCGCATCACAGCTGGGCCGACTATGCAGGAAAGTGCTGCTCCATCAGTAATCTGTAATCTGTGTGGGCGTTGTCCTTCCGTCAGTCCTCCTGCCTACGCTAAAAATCTCTCCTACAGCTGTTACCGTGCTTCTCCGCAAACAATATAGAGTCTGGCCAACAGCTGGAATGCCATTACATTACATAATGATGACATCCACAGTAAACTCATAAAATTTCTAGGATAACAATAACATACATCTTCGA
The DNA here is from genome assembly GCF_057382275.1 of Copadichromis virginalis. Lineage (NCBI taxonomy): Eukaryota > Metazoa > Chordata > Actinopteri > Cichliformes > Cichlidae > Copadichromis > Copadichromis virginalis. Next base: position 11,918,230 of record NC_140621.1, read on the forward strand.
GCTCAAACAACATTTAGATAAAATATTTATTTGTCATTGAAGTCATATATTAAAAATAACCCCTGCAATTCAAAGGTCACTTGAAAAAAACAACAAACCTAAACTTTAAGACAGTGTCTTGTTATTTGGAGCAAAGGGTGCTATTTGGCAATATATAATTACAAAGAGCGAGAGCGCTAGCAGAGAGGTGAGGAGGAATATTGATATTGATTATGAATCAGTGTAAAGAGTAAAGAATAAAGAGGCCACGTGTCTCAGAAGAAAATGGCACTTATTTTCTCCAGCTCATATCTAACTTTTTTAATGCCATAGTGTCATTAGTGCAGGATTAAGATGGTATAATGCAGGCACGGTTATCTGTACGAATCCATTTTCCACGGGTGAATACAAAAAATGCATTTCTTTCAGCGATGGCCTAAAATCACAACTAAAACAACACAAATAATAGCTTGGACAGTTAAAGAATCAACCTCACTCCTCCCTCACTTTATTTGTAACATCTACATTCTTTTCACGCTCCTCATTTCCGTGCTGTAGCAAACATTTCCTTTTTCCTTAGAAAGAACTCTGCCCTGCCTCGGTTTCAGCAATCTGGCAACCATGTGACATAAATCTGATCTTTCACTGTTATCTAAATGTGAAATAACCAGAACCACAGCCTGAACTTCCATGTTGAGGTCGGGGAAAAAAGATCCGATTCTTCCGTGGCTGCTAAAAACTTGAGAAGGGCTACAGGAGTAAGGGTTAGCCTCTGAGTGTGTGTTTGAGTCTCAGAACTCATCATCAGAGCTGAGTAGAAGGGTCTTTTCATTGTCCCCGCGGGTGCTGATGTTACTGTGGCTGCGGGAGAGCGGTGGCCCTCCACTTCGCTCTAACGTAGACTGCTGGGTGTACTGCTGATAAGCTGGGGAGAAGTTGTGGATGGCGTCCTGGACCATGTCTCCTGGATTCATCGTCTCCTTCAGGCTGCTGGAAATGCTCTTCATTGGGGCACAGCGACCTGGAGGTGTGATGGGAAGGTGGTAAATATTAAAAAGAGACACTGAATGGAAGCAATACATGAGCGAAAAAGGAAAGAAACTAAGTTTCCATCCCAACTGCCAGCTGGATTGTCCAAATAAACCTAAGCATTGTTGCAAAGAATATCAAATATATTAAGATAAATATTATCCCTCCATCTGGCATATTTATTATCAAGGCAAGGGTTTACGACAAGGGTAGGACCACAGACTGAACAAAGTGGGAAGGTGGAATTAGCGGACTGCAAAATAAATGAGAGAACACAAAACAACACAGCGAAATATCCATCATTTCAAAATCTAATGGAAACATAAATATCTGTATTTTCTATACAATGCTGAAAATGAAACACTGAACTGAAACACATAACACAAGCGATGGAAATGCAATATTTTTTTAAACCACAATCAAGGAGAAAAAAAAGACATCAAATTCCATTTTAACATAAACAACTGAGTCACATACAGACAAAACATAGCTAACATCAGACGTACCGTACTGTCCATAGATAGGAAATGAGCCTTGAGTGCCGCAGAGTGAAGGAGGAGGAAAAGGAGAGAAAGAGATAAGAAACACAAGAAGGTCAAGATGAAAATAAAAGAATAGAAAAGAGGGCAGATGAAAAGAGAACAACTCAAAAATAAACAGATTGTTGAAGATAGGAATCAAAGTAAAGAGGAAGGGACACAAAGAGTGAGGTCAGATTAGCTTTGAAAGACTTCATCAAGAACCCTCTGTTAATCACATAATAACAATACTATAATACTGTTAGTTGCTCTTTGAACATTTCACTCTCTACCACAACCAGACATCAACGCACACACATAAACATGCCGCTTACCATATGAATCCAGCCTTTTGTCCATGTAGACCTTGTAAGTAAAAGCATGGCGCAAAGCAATAGCAGCAAAGAACATCTCAATGCAGATGATGAAGTTTTGGTAGCCAGCAGCAACTGTTCCTTCCCCCACAGAGAAATCAGCAGAGTTGATCTGGGGGATAGCGCCACACTTCTCCAGGATGGCCAGCAACATCCCTGAAATATACAAAGATAAGATATGAAAACATAAATCAAAACACTGATGTATTACTCCATGAGAGTTCAGCAACATTTGAATCTGTGCATGGAAATGCCCAAAACTGGCACTAAAATAAACATATTTGGACCTGGCACAAAAAACCTTTTTGGTCTGTAAAGCTAACAGACAGGTTGCTTTAAACAGTAAAAACTCTTTCAATGTTAGCGCCAGAGCCACACCGATTAGTGAATACTGAGAGACAAAATGAGCAGCTGTCTACTGGGGTTCTTTTCCATTAATTAAAGTCACTATGTTTGAGGTTGCAGTTCCTTATATGACATATATTGTAGTTTCCTCTGTGATTAATTCTTCAAACAACCCATCAAAGAATTCTGTGCTCCAGTTTTGGTGGGTTGTTTTTAGCACAAAATAGCAGGTATCTGTGTTGGTATGAACCCTTCATGGAGTCTAACCAAGCTTGGTAGGGTTAGATGAAAAATTTGCACTCCACCACATCATCCAAAATTGTCCATTCTGGCAAAAGCACAGCGGCAACAGCAATGATGCAAGAATCAAGGCTTCAAAATGTAAGAGAACCAGTGGCTATATCCATCTGTTATATACAGCCTAGGCTAGGGAGCCGGGGACTGAAGAGATCACCTCTCACTGGGACTGTTTCTACAGTATCTACAGTATAGTGACTAGAATGAGCAGTCTTCCTTGTTCCAACTCGCAACTCTTCAAGTCTGAGTTTACATTGGTCACCTTTGCTAGGTTTCCAGTTGTGTATAACAAGCTACTTCCAAGGTGAATTAAGAGAGGATGTATAAAGTTAATACACACACACTTACCCTGCCAGAAGGAGAGAAAGATGACTGACTTGACCATGAAGAACTTGAGCACTGGGTTATACGGGACGAGCAGCTCACGTGTGGCAAAGTAGAAGAGGAAGAGAGCGTAGAGGGACAGACTCACAGAGATGTTGTAGATAATTGTGATATACAAGTAGCCACTAGCCACACTGGAGGAGACAGAAAAAAAAAAGATTATATAAATGCAAAATCAAACAGTCATTTCAACTAAAGCTAAACACTAAGATGCTGATGCTCTGGTTGACAGTGCTGTGGAAACATACTTGAAGTCTCCATCTCTGTATTTCCCAAAGGCCTGAAGGATGACAGTGATCACTGCCATCAGTGGTTTTACCACGCAGAACTGGAGAGTTGCCTGCACAGAAGTGAAAGACATAACAGTTGGTGATGTGTGATACCTACAGTCATTCAAGCTTAAAATATTTGCAAGTAGATATTTTGGGTATGCTTACGAACACGTTACACTTTTAGTAAATGGAGAAAACATGTATTAATACTTGTCTGTCACAGTGGACACCACAACACTCAAACAGAGTCAGTACAACCTAAACCTCCACCCAAACTAAAACACTCATACCTGTTTGCAAAACCTGAGGAAGCCAATGGAGTAGGTCCTGCCCCACAGACAGCATGTCCCATACATACAGCTTGACCTAAAGTGACATACAGGTTAAAAAATACACACACACACACACACACACACACACACACACACACACACACACACACACACACACACACACACACACACACACACACACTTAACATGAAACAACTGAAGTAACCAATTATATGGGCAATTATACTATGAAAAGGAATCTGACTTACTCGATGGGTTTCCCTCTGATTTCAGCCATTATGGCGCTCTCTCCTCCCAGATACTCGTAACACAAACTCAGGAAGTTGTAGATGACAAAAGCTGGAGAGGATGACACAGAGAAAAGGTTAGAGTTTTCCAAAGTGGCTCTCTGCATCTGGAAAACAATTGCCAGATTTAAATTTTTTTAATTTTTTTTTAACTGGAGTTAAGCTGCATCAGAAAGCACAAATGAGAAACTGCGTCATCAAACTAAGGAACTGCATATCAGTGATATGACAGGAAGAGAAACCGCAACCTTCATAATCTTGCAGGATTTAGAACTCCAAAAACTAAGCAAACAAGCTAAAAAAATACACTGAAATGACAGATATACAATGTGATCAACACACAGTGGTAGAGCTCAGGCAGTAGAGTAGCTCACCTACTAATCAGAAGGTTGGTGGTTGCTGCTCCAGTCTGCACGGGCAACATACTACTAACCCCAATTTGTTATCCAGCAGAGTATGATTGTGTGTGAATGTTAGGTAGAAAACACTTACACAGGAAAGACATAGAAAAAAGTACTTGTGTGAATGGGTGAACGAGGCAAGTTGTAAAGCACTCTGAGTGCTCATTTAGTGAGATATAAGAATCAGTCCATCTATCACACTAGTAAAGGAATTACTATGCTTTAATAACTCTGTGTAACTCTAATAGTAACAGTTAGATTTTGCTGACTCTATTTCAGAACTGCTGAGACTGCCATTTCTAGACAGGAAGTGAAACTTATCAGTAGTCTTATGAATGACTAGCAAACACAGAACGAGCCTTTGACTGTGCATCCAGGCACAGTAATTCTTCTATGCAGCAAAAAACACCCTGCAACAGTAAAAGCTTGTGACAGTAAACGCTTACTGAGAGCAGTGTTGGTCAAGTAATACCTAATTACTGATTACTTCCCCAAAAAAGTAATCCCGTTACTTTACTGATTACTTATTTCCAAAAGTAATTAATTACTTAGTTACTTTTTAAAAACACGATTTACAACCTGAATAGGTGATAAAGTGATAGATCTTTCAGCCCAATTCTACTTTTTCTACATAATCCATCATACAGAATGTAATCAAATGGAAAAGTCTCTTTTTAAAACTTGTTTTATTAGTTTTAATCTTTTAACTTTATGCATCAAGCAAAAATTTAATTATATGCAACATTCTCTGACTGGAAGAAATTTGTTTAATATTTAAACCTATTTTCTGCACATTCCAGCACATAAAAAATAAATAAATATATATATATATATATATATATATATATATATATATATATATATATATATATATATATATATATATATATATATATATATATTTTTTTTTTTTTATTTTTTTATTTTTTTTTTTTTTGTGTTTACATTCACTCTTTCAAATAGATGCAAGTAAAACACAACAGACAATAAATAGAGTCAAAGACTAGTGGTCCTGTTGCTCTATTTTCACCTGTAAAGCAGGAGTGGGGTAGGCGGAGGTTTACCCTGGTGCAGGTGAGCCGCGGTCAGTTGAAGAATCCGCGAGTTTCTCTGTGAGTTTCCCATTACGTCGTTGCGCACTCAATGCTTGCTCGGAAGTTTAAGGGTTTTTTTCGCTGTAAAAAGAAGTTTTCTTCCCACGCACAACGGACGCTAATGTTTTTGTCACTTTTTATGGAATCAAACTCAAAGGTCAGTACTTCCACGCTTTAAACTCTGCACGCTCATACTCTCTCCTGCACTCGATATATGATCCATTGTTGATCTGCACGCAACTGTTGTCACAAACGTCGCACTTGCTTACGTCACTGTCATGAGACATTCTCGCAAAAAAAAAAAAAAAAAAAAAAAAAAAAAATCACGGTTTTAGTAACGCAGTGTTCCTACGTGAAAGTAACGGTAATCTAATTACCGTTTTTGCAATAGTAATCCCTTACTTTATTCGTTACTTGAAAAAAGTAATTGGGTTACAGTAACGCGTTACTGCCCATCTGACTGAGAGAGAACATTTTTTTGCCAGAAATTAAAAAAAAACAAAAAAACAATTTACAGTTATATATGTAGACCATTGTGTAATTCATCATTATCTGATATCAAAAATGTAAAAACATTCTCCTGGATTTAATATCCATTATTCTTTAAAAATCTAAATATTTTTAGAAAAATCTCAACAAAGCATATAGGGCAGTTGCATCATACAGTGGGGCAAAAAAGTATTTAGTCAGCCACCGATTGTGCAAGTTCCCCCACCTAAAATGATGACAGAGGTCAGTAATTTGCACCAGAGGTACACTTCAACTGTGAGAGACAGAATGTGAAAAAAAAAATCCATGAATCCACATGGTAGGATTTGTAAAGAATTTATTCGTAAATCAGGGTGGAAAATAAGTATTTGGTCAATAACAAAAATACAACTCAATACTTTGTAACATAACCTTTGTTGGCAATAACAGAGGTCAAACGTTTACTATAGGTCTTTACCAGGTTTGCACACACAGTAGCTGGTATTTTGGCCCATTCCTCCATGCAGATCTTCTCGAGCGCAGTGATGTTTTGGGGCTGTCGCCGAGCAACACGGACTTTCAACTCCCGCCACAGATTTTCTATGGGGTTGAGGTCTGGAGACTGGCTAGGCCACTCCAGGACTTTCAAATGCTTCTTACGGAGCCACTCCTTTGTTGCCCGGGCGGTGTGTTTTGGATCATTGTCATGTTGGAAGACCCAGCCTCGTTTCATCTTCAAAGTTCTCACTGATGGAAGGAGGTTTTGGCTCAAAATCTCACGATACATGGCCCCATTCATTCTGTCCTTAACACGGATCAGTCGTCCTGTCCCCTTGGCAGAAAAACAGCCCCATAGCATGATGTTTCCACCCCCATGCTTCACAGTAGGTATGGTGTTCTTGGGATGCAACTCAGTATTCGTCTTCCTCCAAACACGACGAGTTGAGTTTATACCAAAAGGTTCTACTTTGGTTTCATCTGACCACATGACATTCTCCCAATCCTCTGCTGTATCATCCATGTGCTCTCTGGCAAACTTCAGACGGGCCTGGACATGCACTGGCTTCAGCAGCGGAACACGTCTGGCACTGCGGGATTTGATTCCCTGCCGTTGTAGTGTGTTACTGATGGTGACCTTTGTTACTTTGGTCCCAGCTCTCTGCAGGTCATTCACCAGGTCCCCCCGTGTGGTTCTGGGATCTTTGCTCACCGTTCTCATGATCATTTTGACCCCACGGGATGAGATCTTGCGTGGAGCCCCAGATCGAGGGAGATTATCAGTGGTCTTGTATGTCTTCCATTTTCTGATGATTGCTCCCACAGTTGATTTTTTCACACCAAGCTGCTTGCTTATTGTAGATTCACTCTTCCCAGTCTGGTGCAGGTCTACAATACTTTTCCTGGTGTCCTTCGAAAGCTCTTTGGTCTTGGCCATGGCGGCGTTTGGAGTCTGACTGTTTGAGGCTGTGGACAGGTGTCTTTTATACAGATGATGAGTTCAAACAGGTGCCATTCATACAGGTAACGAGTGGGGGACAGAAAAGCTTCTTACAGAAGACGTTACAGGTCTGTGAGAGCCAGAGATTTTCCTTGTTTGAGGTGACCAAATACTTATTTTCCACCCTGATTTACGAATAAATAATTTACAAATCCTACCATGTGGATTCATGGATTTTTTTTTTTCACATTCTGTCTCTCACAGTTGAAGTGTACCTCTGGTGCAAATTACTGACCTCTGTCATCATTTTAAGTGGGGGAACTTGCACAATCGGTGGCTGACTAAATACTTTTTTGCCCCACTGTATTCTGTGCGGTGGTCAGTGGTATACTTTCTATTTTGCTGAGGAGTAACACGCAATTTAAAAAAACTGACTGGGCTGCACAGTGATCGCAGTTTTCCTGCTGGCCCAGGTGTTTGTCGGCTAATCTAAGGGTAATCCACAGACTCAGGCTCCCTGCTGCCTCAGCTTTCTTTACAGTTGAAAGCTGCTGAGCTTAAAAGTAAGCCTGTGATTGCAGCACATGGACGACAATTGGGTCCTGGGTTTTTCAGTACTGCATAATTACAGATACAGTATGTTTTAACTCTGAAACAAGAACATACGAAGAAGCTAATATTCTTTTGAATGGCTTCTCCACGTAAACCTAAGGTTTGAACAGTGGGTGGGTTGGGCTTTTGTGCCTAGATCACAATGTCATCATCATAAAGGGTACAAAAAAACTGACATGGAGTCCTTAGAGCAGTTTGAAATCTGAGCTTCTGTCTCACTGGGGTTACGTGTACGTACACCGACATCCTAACCTAAAACTCTGTTTATGTTTATTATAAGCATCCACTACTAGTTACCAACAATATACTATAAATGACAGAAAATACCAAAAAGCACTTTGAATAATGGTGGGATACATCATGATTTATCTGCTTAGAAGTGAGATGCCTTCTCAAGCATTTGCTCTTTTTCCACTCAGTTGCTAGGATACCTGTCCCCCCTCCCTGCAATCCCAACAGGCCATGGAGACATGAGAACAAAGATGGCAACCTTTGTAAATGAACACACTGTAAAGGCCCTCTGTTAGTGGGCACAGCACATAAATTCTTACACCCTCACACTTACTCTCATTGTTGTGTTAAATGCTGACCATACTGTGATGGCACATGTGGCAGCGTATATTCCTGCGTGCAACATAATAGGCTAGTGTATTTAATTTGACTCTGTTACTTTGTCCACTCACCTTCATAGCAGTCTCGGACTGTGTCGAAGTACACGTAATACTCCTCGTTGGTGAAGAAAAGCAGGCTGAGCCAGGAGTCAAAGGCATAGATGGGAACTATGAAGAGGATCCTAACTATGTGCCGCTGCTCGTTTGGAGAGCTGTAGTAACGTAGGTGCATGTAGATCTGAAAAAGAAAAAGAGGTTAGAGAAACATAAGTTCATCTAAACATATAAAGTCATTTATTTAGAAATCTAAGATTAAACTGCTCCTATAAAAGACACCATCATCTAACAAGGAGCTCCATATGCTGGAAAAAGCCTCCATAACTTAAAGACAAAATTAAACGAGCAAGTAAATATTGTGCAGTACTGGCAAAGGTGTATCTACACTCACCACCCATTTGATTAGTTACTGAAGTTAGGTAGTTGCTGAAGTTCGAATTGAGCATGAGAACGAAGAAGAAATGTAAATTATGTGACTTTAAACTTAGCATGGTTGTTAAGGCCAGATGGGCTGAGTATTTCACAAAGTGCTGATCTATTGGGATTTTCCCACACAACCATCTGTAGGGTTTACAGAGAATGGTCTGAAAAAGAGAAAACATCCTGTGAAAATGCCCTGTTAATGTCAGAGAAGACCGAGAAGAATGATCAGGTTACTTTCAGCTGATTGGAACACAACAGTAACTCAAATAACTACTTGTTACAGCCAAGGCACAATACGGTCGACCTTGATGAGCTAGAGCAAATTGGAAAAACAATGCTTGATCTGATGCAACATTCAGATAGTAGGTCCACACAACATGGATGGACCTATCCTGCCTTGTATCAAAGTTTAAGGCTGGTGGTGGTGGTGTAAAGGTATTCAGGGTTATTTTCTTGACATACTTTGGACCACCAACTGCGCATCATTTAAAGGTGAAAGCCTACAGTATATCGATCTTTTAATGACTGCTTCCAGCAGGATAACGCACCACGTTGCAAAGCTCAAATCATCTCAAAATGGTTTCGTGAACATGATAAGATCACCGTACTCAAATGGTCTCCACAGTCACCAGATTTCAATCAAATAGAGCTCCTTTGGGATGTGGTGAAATGTAAAATTCACATCATGGATGTGGAGCTGACAAATCTGCACCAATTGTGTGATGTCATGTCAATGTTGACCAAAATCTCTGCTAAAAATCAATGCCATGAAGAATTCAGGCAATTCTGACGGCAAAAGCAGGTCCAACCAGGTATTAGCAACGTGTACCGAACAAAATGGTCAGTAAATTTAAACCTGCTCATGAGAGCATCTACACCTATAAAAACAGAGATAATGAAAAACCCTGTTGACATGCTATGTATGGGCTGCATAAACAAAGAAGGAAAATGGTATCAGGTTTCCACCAACAACCTAATGTACCACGTAATATTTCTAATTTTTAAAATGCAAACATACTGTATTTAAACTTGCCTATATAATGATTAAATTTCCTAAACTTTATTTAAAGTTTAGTTTAAAAAAAAAATAGGACCTAAACTAAAACATGGTAAAGTCTGGCAGGGAGCGTGTTTGGGGCCTGCACATAGAGTGAGACAAAAGCTATCAGTGTCATGGAAAAGGGCGTGCTGGTACTGACCAAATAAAAGCGTCAATGCAAAAATGAAATGTGACCCAATAATTGTTTTATCTTGATTTTCTTGTTTTTATAATAATTGAAGCCAAAAATTGTAACTGAAAAAAAATGGGTTAGTAGTTGTCACATTAAAAAACAACAACAAAGAAACAAAAAACAACTAAAAGCACAACATGAGATCAACATGGATCAGTTTTCTCACTGCAAAACCACAGTTCAAAATGTGCTAGGTAATCAGGGTGGCCCAAAGTAATGGCTACCTCATGAAACCTGCATGTGTGCAGTCAGTATACACTTGCCAGAGTCTGATACTGGAATAGAGTGAGTTTGCAGGGTGTGTGTTGTGAGTGTGTGCTTGATGGGGGTAACTGATACTGAGCTTTTATCACTCCTTTTCAGAGAAGCAGATGGCAGGAAGGACAGGGTGGGCTGCTGTCACCAGCACCTCTGTCTGCGCCCTGTGGCTCTTTTCCACTTACACAATGTCCACACCTATCACCTTTCCTGGCCTGTAAACAGACACACCTCTGGTAAAATAACAAACATTGAAAGGGGAGGGGGGGACAACACACCAGGCCAGACAGTGCACTCACAGGCAATCGTTGTTAGGTGACCCTACTTTCAGCACACACATCTCCTGCTCCTGTACGGTGTTATACTCAAGCCAGGAGCACCTGTTGCCAGAGCGACACAAGGCTATTCTTTAACCGAGTGTGTGAAGAGCATCGGCAAACAATGGAAGAGAAATCATTCAACTATGCCTCGAGGTACAATAGATCCCCCTTACATAAAAGGGATGTTACCTGAATGCTTCAGTGTAACATGAGGGCTGACAAACAAAGAAACCTGACAAGGTAAACTGCTCTTATTCCATGAATTGCAGTTCTCTGCAGGGCTCGCACACAGCACTCCACAGGCTTTTAGTACTGCTGAGGTCTTGCCATACAGCCATCGTAAATTGTCCCAAGCTGGATAAATTTAAGAGGGCCGGATTAAATTCAGTCAATCAAACTTGGCACTCTCGTGTGTTCGCGCTCAAGGTTGCCACAAACTAGAATATTCCAAGTTTTTACAGCCTGCAAGGAAAATTTATAGCATGTTGTTTTGCCCATCTCTTTTTCACTGCACTTATGTAATCGTACTACTGCCAGCCCCAAATAAAACACAAAGACATGTATTCGTTTTACTTGTTTGTAATGTTTAATGCTTGCAGCCATCTTAAACCTGGCTCCTAAAGGCTGCTTTAAAGATTTAAATGTGGCTCGGTGACTAAAGACACTAGACTAGGACAAAACTCAATGTCAGCAATTTAGGATGACTGTCTCCCTGCTCCCCGCAAGTCAGTGGAATTAAAGCCATAAAGAAGTAAATATTTCTGAGCTGTGGCAATGGGAGCTTTTTTCATATGATGTCTCCTGCAGCTAACACAACTGGGCATGGTAACAAACAGCAGAGTAGGTTTAGCTGTCTGTGTCAGTCCACATTTCAGCAGGAATTGTCAGTATACAGCCTAGATGCATCAAACTTGTTTTCCAAACAACAACAAATTAGATCCACGTGGCACAATTTGGCTTGCAATGAACCTGTAATGTTGCTGAAATCTCACCATGTGTAGGAGCCTTTAGAAAGCAGATTGTAGATGAGAATAAGTACTTATTTAACTTCTTCACGAACACAGTGTAGCCAATTCATGGGAATGGGATGTTATTTATCACCTTCACATCAAAAACAAAACAAATTTGCAGACAGAAAATCCCATAATATTTGGAAGAAGAATATTTCCTCATATGAAGCACATAACACTACGTGTGCTTGGTGTGTGAACATCCACATAAAGAGTCAACCAACCTTTAATTAAGTCTAAATAAAATCAAACAATCATGATCATGATTCAAATTTGGGTTTTGAGTCACTTACCCAAAACACTGACATTGAGATCAATGTTTCGGGTAAGTGCTATGGGCAAAGACGGGAAAACAGATGTAACCACATTGAATGAAACCATTAACAACATGTTAGCAAAGAGTGCATTTGAGTTTTGCCTAGTGACATATTTTGACCAAATAAAAAGCATAACCTGGTTATTCCTTTAGTGAAACCACCACATAGTCAACAGGTTCCCAAATACCCTTGGACTGTAGAAAGAACTCTCAAAACCCTGTAACTATTATTATTTAACCTCTTAGATCACAGTTTACCCTCTCACAGGTAGCTGTTAGTGGAACATTTCATTTAAACCCGCTGACCATTTAACCACTCTGCTTACCTGGTGGCATGTGATCAGAAGAGCTGTCCAAACAAAAAACCCTGATATAGTTTGGGCAGTGGAGGTCATGAGGAAAATTGGCTCATCTGGTGTTACCACTGGGGTTTTAGGCACCCATGATGTGTTGGATCCTTGTGGGGCTGTAGTGGCTGGGGACCCCAGGGTGAGGCCGCTAGGAGAGTCATTCTCCAACCTCTCTGACAGCCGCTTGACTCGCCACCAAAGCTGACTCATCTGAATGAAGAAAGGACACTTCATCAACAAATATGCTTCTTGTATCACACTTAATTTACCCTCGACATTTTTAATAGCATGCATCGATCAACAGAACATGTTCCAGTTTGTAAAGCCTGAATAAAACACTCTTGATGTGTAAATGCATCTCAGTGGGCTCGTGCGGCCAACGACCTAAATCTCATGCCAATATCTGCCGAAGCTGGAACGAGAAAACAGCAAAAGATAAAGAGCAGAGCAAAGTAGGACAGTGCACAAAAAAGTGCAAATGACACTGCACGGCTGGCAGACGTATGAAGCCAGATCAAATGGAAGGAGTGAAAAGAGGAAGCACAAGGTAGGCGGGTGAGGAGGCACTGGTGAAAACGGGCAAAAAACACACACATCAAGACATGGAGCAGAGGGCTGAAAAATCCCTAAATCACACAGTGACAGATCCGTAAGATCTGGTGACCCAGTTTCTCCTCTTCTTGTTCCCAGTGCTCTGCTCTGGGCAGAATGAAGTGGAGTGCAGCTAGAAATAGCACTATGCACAAACATATCTCATGAGAGTAGTGAAACACCTTTGCACAAATTAGTCAAAAAACGCAGAACTAACACGATCATGCCTGTGGCTGCATGTGGTTGGTGAAAGCTGAAAGCAGTAGAAATTAAAGGAAACAACTGCACGCAAATGTACATTAGGAAAATGGATAAAGGTGTTCTGAAGTTTCTATTCCACAAAGCTAATGGAACAGCCTCAGAATCTTGGGGGCTGGAGGGTATCCAGGCTGTGCATCCTGAACAGGCCCATCACATGGCCAGACACATCCATGCTCTCATTCACACCTATAACCAATTTAGGCACAGGGGGAGCACACAAACTCCACACAGCTGCCTGAGTACACCACTTCTGCAGCTCATAATGACATAATTATGAGCTGCAGAAGTGGCATTCATCTCATAATTACACAGGACTGATGAGGACAAGTGAAAACTAGACAGGCGACCGGCCAAACCGGCACTCACAACATCACACACACATCGAGACAGATGCTCTGCTACACTCCCCCGCCCCCAATCATCAAATTACATCTCCCTGCAACCGTCATCTCTCCACCTACGTCAATGTCTTGGCACAGATTTTCAGGAAGGCAATAATCTAATAGTTTGCAGTGAAAACTAATTTCACAATGACTTTCAAAGCCTCCTGAAACACCAGCTAAATATAGGGTGATTGCACAGTGTTGTCATGGATGACTCATGCCACTTTGCCAAAGCCTAAATCAGCTTGTGGCAATGCAGCAACTGGGAATGAGCCAGTGTGTCGCTTTCTCTCTCTCTCTCTCTCTCTCTCACACACACACACACACACACACACACTCCAGAATATGTTTTCGTTGAAAACAAAACAAACAAACAAAAAACAAACAAACCCAGAAATAAATTTAGAACCCTACAGACAATTCAGTCTAAATGCTTTGCTTGTTTTTAATACCACCACAAAGACACAAGTAGAATATTGTTATTAGCATTATTACTGATTTTAGTTGTACTAGTAAATATTATTATTTGAGTAATTAAAGAGGTTTCAGTGTGATCAGGATCACGTTGATTTAACAGCTGAATTTCTATGTCCAAAATGATAATGTTATGTTTGGTTTTGCCATGTTCTGGTAAGTAAACAGTTAGAAAATGACTTTATTTATAGTATGTAAATCAGTTAAAACATGCCATGTTAAAATAAACATACAAATGATCTGCATATTATCCGTATTAAAGTCTGTGCTCACTGCTGTGCATACGCAATGGAGATGATCAGCACCTTGCACTTACACCTCGCTGGTTCCCAGTGGGCCACAGACAAGACAGATCATCAGTCCTGCTGACTGCACCCGGGGAAAGATTTCAAAACATGCATTGTACTTCGACATCAATCGAATTGGCAGTCTTTGTGACAAGAATTAAGACTTCAGGCCAGGAAAGCTGTCTGAAACATACTGTAACACACCAGGGCACCGAGGCTGTGTTCAGCCAGATGAAGTGAACACAACAGGATTCAGCAGTGGTTACAAGTCATTTTTATAGTGTTAAGAGCAGATTAAAGAAAATACACAAAGGACGAGAAGTCAAGCTTCCCAGCTTTCAACCCTTCGTATTAGTGCACACAGCCGTGCTATACATGCAATATCAGACAGGTGAAAAATTCAGGCGGGATAACAGTTAGCACACAAATGCTGATTTATGACAAGGTGTTTGAGCCATTCCGTTATGAGTGTTAGGAAAGACACAATAAAAGCGGAAAATTACAGCCGCTGATCGGCGCTCATGACTCCGTGCTGCCGCTTTGCTTACCTCCTCTGCAGTTGTTTGATGTGCGCCGATTTGAATCCAGGCATCAACTTAGCTCATCGTCTCGAATCCAATCTCGAGCCTTTCGGGAGTATAAAAAGTTACCGAGCCAAGCTATTGCATTCAAACGAGGGAAAGCCACGTATGTAATCACTGCATCTTTCTTTCAATTCCGGAAACTGGCTTCTTCTGCGGGAAGAGTCGACAGCTGCGCTTTAATGACGCCGACCTCAGCTGCTAACCAGTGTTAGCGAGCCCTTTTCTAGCCTAACACAAACTTAGCAGTTACTTCTTCCAGTAGAGACAAACCAAAGACGTATAACACGGTTTTAGAACGCTTTAAATAAAACACGACGCTGAGGTGTAAACTGAGAAAATAACTGGTATTAGCTTGCCATTTCCAATCCAATGCTAATGGACTACTAACGCCGTTATTTCACCCACATCAGCAGCAGCAGTTCTCTGTATCAACAGCAGCGACTCCGCTCAGCGCATGCGCAGTCACGCCTTTGTCGTTCTCCGTGCTTGGCCATTGAACATAACGCAACTTTCTATCCACACCCAGCACCCGATAACAAAATGATGAAAAGTCAGAAATTGTGAGCAACGTTATTAATTTTTATTACTTCATAAAATATACACAAATACTGTAAATAAAGAGTGTTTAAGAACTGTACATGATATCAGTACACAATACATAAAGTGAAATCCCCCCAAATAGGCTCATTCTCCATACCATCCCCAACCCAACAGTTACAATGCCACTGGGTCATGGTGGCCTGTACAAAGGTAATTACACACAGTACACTGCTATTTACAAATCCCTGCAAATTGCATCAGTTAAGCTTTCTTCTTAATGACATCGTCAAGGTTTCTGGAAGTTAAAAAAAAAAAAAAAAAAAATCCAAAAGGTGACATCACACTATTGGCATTTTATTTTTGCAGGATACTGAAAGCCCTAAGTATTGAATAACGATGAAGGTGGACAGGCTTTGAACAACTGAGAAACAAAGGCATTCAAAAAACATAGAAGGTACGTCCAATAAATTACAGGATGATGAGTGACAGTTTAACATAAATACAGTTATTTAAAAAAAACTGCATACAAACTAAGACAAAGGGAATTTATTATTCTTTGCAGGGATTCACTGTATCACGCTTCCTTTCACACATACACAAAATGTTGGATGACCCAGCTGGCACAGCAACAGTAATCCATCCCACAATTTAGCATTTTAAATACCCAAACTTCAAATGCCTATTTCTGTTGTTAGTTTCCATTTTTCTACTTTACACTTTAAAACAAAAATTACCACATTTGGCTTTACATTGAAATAAAAAAATATTTACAGTGGAGTAAACAAACTTGGGTGTGGGAAAAAAAAAAAAAAGTATAGTTATAGTATATTACTGGATGCCCCCCCTCCCAGACCGCACCCTGAAATGTGATCCCAAATGTTGAAGGAGCCTGCCCAGTACCCCCTATTACCTTCAATAATAAAAGAATAAAAAAAGGTCATGTTAAGAACTATCATAAAAATTGCAGCCACTTTTTGTTAGCCAAAGTGGGCAGCTGTGGTCTCTGGTCGAATATAATCAGTTTGCTGAAAATTTCCTGAGGAGCTTCCCTCAAGACTTCAGAGTTCTGTCTTTATTTTTTTTAATTTTTTTTGTCATCTACCGTCATTCTTTACCATTTCCACTAACATTTTTAAAAGAAAAAAAGATTCAAAACAGGCAAGTAAGGGGTGGCGAAGACTTCCATGGCTACGTTTTGAGGGGCAGCAAGTAATCACAAAAGGGATGAAGGACAAGCAATCACCAAATGCTACTTCACCAGAAACATTACAGCAGCTAAAAACATCACTTACTATTCCTTTTTCAAAGTTACTCTTCATTTTGCCTTCTATCACCTGACCTACATGTCTCCATTTATTTATATTTATTTAAGAGGTTATTAAAAACAAACAGTAAAGGGGACCTATTATGCTTCATTTTCTTCCATAGTCTGTATGTAGTTTCCCTGTATAAGTAATCCATGAGCTAAATGTTTTGGCTTCAGACTGCTCTGAATGCCCAATTTCAGACAGTTTCTCTCTAGTCTTGGCTCTTTGTGATGTCATAGAGAGGGCATATCCTAATAAAGTTGTTATATTTGGCAGAAACAGAAAAGTTGACTTAGAGGGGGAAGCCGTTCAGGGAAGAGATGAACAAAGAGGCTGCAAGACCCAGTGTAAGACAAACATGGATTATTATAAACTGTGAATCATGCAAAGCTACTTCTATTAGTAGGCTCAAAGAATTCAAATATGGAGCAGGAAACGAGCATAAGAGGCCCCCTTTAAGAACAGGAGAGTACTCCAATGTCATTATGAAAATCAAAAGATGTTTTTGCTGTGTCTAAATTGAAAAATACATTTTTTGGGGGGAAAATAATGTCAGCTTATAATCAACCTTTGATTAAACACATGCATGTCCCGGATACCCTTCTGCTCCTTTGATGCCAACAGTTCTTCACATTTTTCAGAATGCTGAGGGAATGTTTTGAGGAAGAGGAGGGCAGGTATGAGCAACTGTCAAGGTGCAGCTTTGTCATTTGTATTGTGGTAGTGATAATCCAGGGTTCAGTAAAGAAAGTTCATGTAGAAGGAAGGAAGAAGCAGAAAAAAAAAAGTAAAAATAAAATAAAATTAAAAAAAATTGCTGGATACCTTCGTGTATTTTCCTGGATCCTGAAAGAGTTACAGTCCTTTTCCAAAGACCCATGTGTCCATTTGCAATCATCTTTTCTTAGAACAAAGTAAGAATGAAGGAAAATAAACTGTAGCAACAACTATACCTTGAAGCCCTGAAACAAGAGATGTATTGTCATTAAAGAAGAAATTTACAGATAAATAGCAAATATTTAAAAAAACTAAACAAAACAAAAACCACGCTACACCTCACCTGTCAGTTTTACTTGCATGCAGAGCTGGAAAATTCTATTTTCCCATGTGCTCAAATGGCACGCTGACCTGCAGAGGACAGTACAGATTCAAGATAAAGAGTCAGCAATTACAGCTCTCTTTCTCACACACACACACACACACACACACACACGACAAAATTATCCCACACTGAATCATGTCCTAACCCCATTAGATACAGTTCAAACAACACTGATAACTTTGCAAGCTAATTACAATGTTAATGCTTTCGTATTTTTTTAAAATCTCGTTCTGTCCTTGCTGTTCTTCTTCGTTAGTATTGAGTGCAGTCTTGGCAGACAGTATAGGCGATACTACACCATAGCGTCCTGTAGTGTATTGCAGTTACAAAAACATATATGGGCGAATCGTTGCAGCCCTACATACCATGTATTAATTTATCCTCTCCCAATTACATCAGTCATCTATCTGCCTGTCCTACCCCCAAAGTCTAACCTTCTGTCACCCTTGTATGCCGTTTTTTCTTCTGTTAAGTAGGAGGGGCTAAAATGTCTCTCTCAATGTCGAAGTTTGGCGACTCCAGTTTAGACGAATCAATGCTGTACAAAGTGGCATTATATATATTATTTAAATAATCAGGCCTGAGTCAAAAGCTCAAGCTTCAGACTACTTTAAACACTCTGCTATCTACTCTTAGAGGTTTATGATGCCAGAGCTAAGCCTAAAAGAAGAAATCTTTAACCGAACGGAACTAAAATGGCTAATTACAGACTGTGGATGAACACAGATGTTGCAAAAAGTCCCAGTATAAGAATCAAACAAAGCTACTTTAGTAGGGCTCAAGAATAAAAATGTAGAGGTAAAAAAACAAGCAAAACAAATTATTATCATCACCAGCCTTGTGGGTTACCTGATCAACCCCAGGGCCTTTTCTCACCTGTGACGTAGAAATTCTCGATTGGTCGTGGCGGGCTGTGAGGTCAGAGGATGATACGTTGGCAGGAGCACCACGGTGGAGCCGCATGCTCACCTTCCTCTCTCGCTCTGCACGAGAAATTGCACGTGGTGACGTGTTACCTAAAACACAATAAAAAAAACGCCTAGATTAGATAAAAATATTCAAGAAAAAAGAAAAATACTCCGGTGTCCGTCTTATTCTGTTTCCTCTTTTTTTCTTGTAATGCAGCAGTTGGCTGAAAACTCACCAGACTGCTGGACCCGAGAGGCAGGGTTAGAAATGGCTTGCTCAGGGCCGTTCCTGACTCTGTTGGGAGCTCCAGGATTTGGACCTGGAGGGAGGCCTCGTGATGCAGACCCCCTAGGGACTCCTCCGATCCGCTCATCTCTCTCATCCGCAGTCCTCCTCTCCCTATCCCCATCCTCAGCTGTCCGACTGGCACCCTTTTAGATGAGATAAGCCACATTCAAGCCTAACTACTGACAGGTAGCCGTATTATAATGTGGTGAAAATACAAATCAAAGTTCAAGTTAGAAACTGTAGATATAAACTTACAAATTTGAGCATGTTCCAGTCAAAGACATAATCGTAAGAGAAGCCCTGTCGGTGGAACAGATTCCTGAAGAGCTGTCGAAGGTAGGAGTAGTCTGGTTTGTCATCAAAACGGAGTGAGCGGCAAAAGTTCAGGTATGTGGAGAACTCAGCTGTAAGAGGGTAAATAAAAATAATGAGAGTAGAACAGAAAGTTCACTGTAGCGGTAAACTTTGTGTGATTAGATAATTGTTAGCATTCAATTTCATACTGAGAAAATACAATACAACATCTTAAAATAATTTCAGAGGTATGTGTAGTACGCAGAGGCGCCCTGTGAGCCTCACTTACATGGGTATCCTTTGCAAAGAACTTCAATGGGTGTGGACATTTTCTTCTCGCTGATCCGTTCATATTTCTGTCTCTTTGTGGCAGCCTTGAGGCCCTGCCACGGGAGTGACCCCAGGTTGAAGTACATGAGGACGTAGCCAAGAGACTCCAGGTCATCACGCCTGGACTGCTCTGTAGACAGAACGCATGAGAGAGAGGAAGAAAGATCATTAGTCATCATAACAATCATTACAAAAAGGCCTGTAAATTTGTTTAAAGAGCATCAGAATGAAATTACAAAGCAACGGGAACCCTTCCCCCCTATCCCCACAGTCCCAGATAACTCTTCCTTCTTTACAGCCTGTATATATATCAGATACAGTGATGATAAAACGATGCCGCAGCGAAGAGGCACATCCAAAATTAAATGGCTGAATAAGAGGGACTTTTCACTAAACAAAAAACAGAGCTAGAGTCAGTAAATTTCTACACAGAAGAAATATTAAGCACAAGGAAGAACTTCAAACAACATAAATTTTTTTTGGGTGCTTTAACTCAATCATGTTACGATTTGGTGAAAGGGAAAAGATCATAGTAATTTGTAAGATTCCAAGTATTCCACAAATCCAGGTATGTGCTAGAGGGTTTAAAAAGAGATGAGTGCCATAGAGTGGCTCTAAAGAATCACATTTAAAGTAATGTTTAGATGAAATCTCTACATCTGCTGTGGAGCTGATGAGATTTCTTTGAGTCACAAGTCTAAGGCTACTGAGACCACATCTTCATTAACACAGTCACACCAGTTCAATGAAATGTAAACCTTATGACAGAGAGAGTGCACTTGCTGTCAGCTCCACTGTGGAGCCTGCCCACCTGCCTGCTGTGAGCTCTGTGGTCAGATGGAGGACGGACACACACACACACACACACACACACACACACACACACACACACACACACACACACACACACACACACAGTTGTTGGTTCGTTAGCCGGCCACGGAGAAGAGCATTGAATGAGCTGAAGTGAAACAGATGAAGAAAAAGAAAAAAAAAAAATACTAAAGTGTGGACAGAGGACTCTTAAAGATTTTTTACTTTTTTTTTTTTTTGCACCATTTTCCCGTTCCTGATCAACTCCACTGTCGCACCCCACTATACTCCTGCCCACTTGTCAACCAATCAACATTCGGTAGTCGCATACATCATCTGCTTTAAATGGCACGCAGTTAGGATCTTGGAGTGGTGCATGGCCGCACATCTCACATGGGTGAGAACCTCTCTCCCTTCTGTCTGACCAAAAAGTGTACGCAGATGAATATATTTACAAGGATAAACCCGTTTTAAGGTATATCGTCTCCATTGGTCATGATCACACAATTATTTCTATTTGCCCTCCATTAGGGTACAGGAAGCTGTTGAACAATAGGTATCGCCACGATAGCACCAGATAGCTGGATAGCATAAAAATGGCCTGTATTTATATAGCGCTTTACTAGTCCCCAAGGACCCAAAGCGCTTTGCACATCCAGTCATCCACCCATTCACACACACTGGTGATGGCAAGCTACATTGTAGCCACAGCCACCCTGGGGCGCACTGACAGAGGCGAGGCTGCCGGACACTGGCGCCACCGGGCCCTCTGACCACCACCAGTAGGCAACGGGTGAAGTGTCTTGCCCAAGGACACAACGACTGAGACTGTCCAAGCCGGGGCTCGAACCGGCAACCTTCCGATTACAAGGTGAACTCCCAACTCTTGAGCCACGATCGCCCCGTAGCATAAGGGAGAAGTTGTTAAACTGCAAACAAGGACTTTGTTGAAAACTTTTTACAATGAACACTGTCCAAAGTCTCAAGTTTTCAAACTATTGCACAGCTCCTGTGTATCTATGCATCTCTGAGCTTCTGTACTTGAGTATCATTAAAATAGTAGTGAAAATCAACATGATCATACTACAGCGGCTGCAGTGCAACATGCTAGGTTACAAAATCAGAATCAGAATACTTTATTGATCCCTGGGGGAAATTATTTTTTGTTACAGTGCTCCATTTTAAACCAACATTAAGACAAGACGGACAATACACTAACTAAGAATAGTACAATATATACATATATATACATACATACATAAGTCACTCATAAATAAATAGTTGGAAAAGAAACATGTGTAGTTGTAGCAGCAAACAGTGTGTTAAGTGGATGCGTTGTACAGGGAGATGGCCACAGGCAGGAATGATTTCCTGTGTCGTTCAGTGGTGCTTTTCGGTAATCTCAGTCTCTCACTGAACGTGCTCCTGTGACTGACCAGCATGTCATGGAGTGGGTGGGAGGTGTTATCCAACATTGTCTTTATCTTGGACAGCATCCGCCTCTCCGACACCACCTTGAGGGAGTCCAGCTCCATCCCCACAACATTGCTGGCCTTACGGATTAGTTTATTAAGTCTGTTGGCATCTGCGACCCTCAGCCTGCTCCCCCAGCATGCAACAGCATAGAGGATCGCACTGGCCACAACAGACTCATAGAAAATCCTCAGCATTTTCTGGCAGATGTTGAAGGACCTCAGTCGCCTCAAAAAATAGAGACGACTCTGGCCCTTCCTGTAAAGTGCTGTGGTGTTTTTAGCCCAGTCCAGTTTATTGTCAATGTGTACTCCAAGGTATTTATAGTCCTCCACAATGTCAACACTGACCCCCTGAATTGAAACAGGGGTCAAGTGTTTCCTGGTCTTCCTGAAGTCCACGATCAGTTCCTTGGTCTTTGCCACGTTGAGCTGCAGATGATTCTGCTCACACCACGTGACAAAGGAGTCGACCACAGCCCGGTACTCTGTCTCATCATCCCTGCTGATGCATCCAACCACCGCAGAGTCATCAGAAAACTTCTGAAGATGGCAGGTCTCTGTGCAGTGGCTGAAGTCTGTGGTGTAGAGGGTGAAGAGGAAGGGGGAGAGGACAGTCCCCTGTGGTGCCCCTGTGTTGCTGATCACCTTGTCAGACACACACTGTGGGAGACGTACATATTGTGGTCTTCCTGTCAGGTAATCAACAATCCAGGACACCAGAGAAGCATCCACCTGCATCGCTGCTAACTTATCACCCAGGAGGGTCGGCCTGATGGTGTTGAAAGCACTGGAAAAGTCAAAAAACATGACCCTCACAGTGCTCGCTGGCTGGTCCAGATGGGTGTAGACACGATTGAGCAGGTAGATGATGGCGTCCTCTGTTCCGAGACGAGGCTGGTAAGCTAACTGAAGGGGATCCAGGTGTGGTCTTACTATGGGTCGCAGCTGGTCCAGGATGAGCCTTTCCAGGGTCTTCATGATGTGGGAGGTCAATGCCACGGGCCTGTAATCCTGGGGGCCACTGGGACGAGGCGTCTTTGGTACAGGGACGAGGCATGATGTCTTCCACATCACCGGGACCCTCTGCAGACTCAGACTCAGCATAAACAGTTTATGAAAGACTCCACACAGCTGGGGGGCACAGGTCTTGAGGACAAGGGGACTCACTCCGTCTGGTCCAGCAGACTTGCCTGAGTGAAGTCTCCTCATTTGCATCTCAACCTGGTATTGAGTGAAGGTGATGGGTGGGGGAGGGGTGTCAGGAATCTCACAGGAGGCAACATGTGAAGAGAGAGGCTGGCACAGTGGTGTGGCTCTGGATTCCAGGCTGACTGCAGGTGAGGTTGTGGGGGTAGGAGCAGACACTGTGGTGTCGAATCTATTGAAAAACAGATTCAACTCGTCGGCTCTATTCTCACCTCCCTCAGTTCCCCTGCTGTTGGTTGGCCTGAATCCAGTGATGGTCTTCATGCCCCTCCACACCTCTCTCATGCTGTTCTGCTGGAGTTTCCACTCCAGCTTCCTCCTGTAATTGTCCTTAGCCTCTCTGATCTTGTCCTTTAGTAACACCTGGACCTTCCTCACCTCCTCTTTGTTGCCCCCTCTGAAAGCCCTCTTCTTGTTGTTGAGGAGGGCTTTGATGTCCTTAGTCACCCACGGCTTGTTATTTGGGTAACAATGAACAGTCTGAGCTGGAACAATGGAGTCGGTGCAGAAAGTTATGTAGTCTGTGATACACTCAGTAAGCCCATTGATGTCCTCGGCGTGAGGCTCACAGAGTGTTTCCCAGTCGGTCACCTCGAAACAGCCCTGTAGTTCTGCTAAGGCCTCCTCTGACCACCTCCTGACAGTCCTGGTGGTCACAGGTTCCCTCCTCACAATTGGCACATAGCGGGGGGTGAGGTGAATCAGGTTATGATCTGACCTACCAAGTGGGGGGAGGGAGGAGGAGCTGTATGCATCCTTGACGTTAGCATACAGTAAGTCTAAAGTTTTCTCTCCCCTGGTGGGACAGTCCACATATTGTTTGAATGTTGGTAGTGTATTGTCCAGTGATACATGGTTGAAGTCACCCGAGATCACAATAAAGGCACTCGGGTGCTGAGTCTGTAGCCGAGCTATGGCAGAGTGGATAGTGTCACATGCAGCTGTGGGGTTAGCAGAGGGGGGTACATAAACAGCCACCAAGATGACGTGAGAGAATTCCCTGGGTAAATAATACGGCCTGAGTCCAACAGCACACAGTTCAGTGTCCGGGCAACAAATCCTTTCTTTGATTGTTATGTTGGCAGGGTTACACCACCGGTTGTTAACTAAAACAGCAAGCCCACCTCCTTTCCGCTTACCGCTAGCGATGCTGTCCCTGTCCGCCCGAACAGTGTGGAAGCCTTCCACGGAAGCATTCTCATCGGGAATGTCCTGGTGCATCCATGATTCGGTGAAACACATCAGGCTACACTCTCGGTATTCCCTCTGACTCCGTACCAGTGCTGAGAGCTCGTCGATTTTAATTGCCAACGATCGCACATTACCCATCACGATAGACGGCAGACACGGTTTAAACCTCCTCCTCGCTTCGAGCCTCCGCTGTCTCACCGTCACCTTTTTTCTTCTCTTCTGTCCTTGACCTCTGCATCCCCGATGTGTTTTCCTCCAAATTTCAGCTGGTACTTCTGCGGGCCTGGCCAGCGAACCGGCCGGCATCAGGGCGATCAGCTGATCTCTGGAGTAAACAGTCCGTGCGTGTAGGAGATGTGCCGCGGTCCCGTTCCTTGATAAAAGTAACAGTTCCACGGCCACCAGAAGAACAAAAACTCTCTCAATCCACATGATTGAGTAAGAGATAGAAAACGGAGGAAAATACAAGTCAGGAAAAAAAAGCTAAACTAAGAGAAAAGCAGGAGCGACTGTAACAGGCTGCACGCTGGTTGGCGCATGCGCACTAAGTACTCGAGAGGTGCACGACCACAAACACTGTGGGGCCACAGCGAGCATAAGAACAACATTACAGAGAGACTGTATCAGTTTAAATCATATAACTGATTATTTTAAAAGGAAAGATCTGGTGCATCAGAAAATCTCTGAACTTGAACTAACATGGCACCTTAATACAGTTCTTTCTGCTTAAGGGAAGCTCTCTCTACTATATCAGTAAGAAACATTAATCACAATACAGAGCTGTAAGATAAATGCTTCAGATTATGTCTAAATAACTCAATAACAGCAGTACTCTGCAAAATTTAACACCATGGTTTCATATCCAACACACCAAAGCCTTCATTAAAATGCAGGCAAATTAGGCTCACGTGTCTCCTCCAAGTCTTACCGATCCCAAGATGTGTGTTGATGGAGGCATAGCGCGCTGTGCCCGTCAGGTTCTTGTTCTCCCGGTAAGGAATGTGCTGGTGTGTGCGGGCATCACGGTACTTCTTGGCCAGCCCAAAGTCAATGATGTACACCAAGTTGCCTTTCTTGCCGAGTCCCATCAGGAAGTTGTCAGGCTTTACATCTCGATGGATGAAGTTCTTGGAATGGATGTACTCAATGCGACTTATCTGGAGAGGAAAGGTGGGAGAGTGGTGAAACAATGTTAGCAGCACAAAAAGCCTCTAGGTAAAAACAAAGGTTACAATGGGACATGACAAGTCATCTTATATTTTACATCCCATGAGTTCAGCACTGCCCCTGTGGAGTTTCCCCGACTCAGAAAAACAGTTATTGTCACATGACCATTTCTTTTCTGAGTATATACTATCAAAACACTATATAAATATGCAAAAACAAAAAGTTCTGGAATCCAAAAATTTCACAATTTGTGGTTGTTATGAATGTGTCATAACAACCAGCGTGAGACTGCATATCACCTTCCGGCTGTCCTTTACACTTTATGACTTCCTGCCCAGCATATGCAATTAATATCTATTAACTGAAGCTACTGGTGTAAATGATCTCCACAACAGACTGAGCGTCACCACTTCCTGTGGAGTTTGTTTTTTGTTTTTTTAAAATCCCTGCAACCAGCAATGAAAGCTATGTAGACAAAATGTGTTCTCATCCCATCTAAAAAGCCAGCCATACCCTTAGTGCCCTCAATACATCTTGGCTTTCTCATTCCATTGATATGAAAACAAGGCAAAATGTGCCAGAGGATGTATAAAGAGAAGCTTCAGCTGGAACAAAAGGTGAGATCAGTTGTGCTTGAGAGAGAGCCACCAATAAAATCTAACATCTAGGCCAGCAAAGTCTACAAAAAGGCCAATATTACAAAACACACATATCACAAAATTATCCCTGACTTTAACTGAAAGGTTCGTAGCATACCATCTGGTCAGCCAAAAGCAGGACAGTCTTTAGGCTGAATTTGCGGGAGCAAAAATTGAAGAGGTCCTCCAGACTAGGGCCGAGCAGCTCCATCACCATCACATTGTAGTCTCCCTCTGCGCCACACCACTTTATAGATGGAATGCCCACTAGTGAAGACACATCAAATCAGAACAAAGCCCCCGAATCGTGGCGCACACACTGCTGGTTGGACATTTATCGTCATCTTCACTTTACACATTTAGCAGATTTCATAGGATTTGCATCTCCTATGCCGTCTTGGCCAATAAATTCAAGAAGGAATGTGTTGAAAAATCTTGACAAGCATGTCCAAGCTCTAATTTCTTACCTCCTCCTTGCATCATCTTGTAGAACTTGCTTTCAATGTGCAGCTGTGGGTGTTTGGTCTTCACACATTCCAGCTTGATGGCTACCTCCTCACCAGTGGCGATGTTGGCACCTGAAGAGACACGTGCAGAAATACCCACAGCAGTCAAGACAATTGCACCTTTGCATGTACGAGGACCAAAGACGAATGAGCATAAAGGAAAATCTGAGTTCAGTCCCCGGAAAAAGGAGGAAAAAAAAAAGAAAAAAAAGGAATGGCACAGTTTGAAAAGAGAGGCTCTCCACACACTAATGTGGAAAGAACCTCACCGGGCAGAAAGCTGGGTAAAGCGTTTAAGAACTGAAGAAAAAAAAAAGAAAAAAGAAAGTGGATGCTTCAACTTACCGAGGTAAATGTCTCCAAAAGAACCACTCCCTATCTTTCGCCCGAGCCGGTACTTGTTCCCAACTCTCAGCTCCATGCTTCCAACTTGTCACTGTCACAGTGGGAAAACACAGATATTAAAATAAAGCAACAAACATACAAACTGAGCATCATCGCTCCTCTTTCACCACTTCAGCTATAACCATGACCATTTCCTGAACTTTCCCCTAAAGGCAGAAAGAGGGAATTTATCCTCAAGGGTCAGTCAACTGCTCACATGATGTGTACCGATCCCTCAGCACTCAAGTGTTCACATGTTTTTGAGACAGAATGTGGCCCAAACAGGGCCACTTGATCAGCAAACAGCTGTCTGGTGCCCAGAAATACAAGATCAGATTTGTAGGGCAGCTAGGGGTGAGAGAGAGGTGGCTGCAGTGAGATCAGCAAAAACATGGAAGGGAGGAGAAAGAAAAACAGGAAAAAAAAAAAAAAAAAAAAGAGAGAGAGAGGCCATGCACAAATGCCAGTTTCCACTTGGAAGTGGAGTGAACCAGAATCAACGGACTTGGCACACACGAGGAAATGAAACAGCTTTTTTGGGGGGGGTTTTGTGTGCATGTGTGTCGAGCTGATTTGCACGTGATGCCGGAGCAGGATCATCACTTATTTAGTGCTCGCTCCACCACGCCACATTGTGCAGCCATTGCAAAAGCAAGACTAAGCTCTCTGCCGTTCTGCGCTGGCACTGCCAAGCGAGTGAAGGCATGAGCAGCCAGCCACTGACTGGCTTTATCTATGTCAAGGCCCTCACACAATTCTGTGTGATGAACTCCACAAAGCGCTGCACAGACTTTATCAGCATGGACATTTCTACTGTCGCCACCCTTTAACACTACTGCAACAAAACATCATATTACACTGACGCTCGTTTATAAAATGCTGTCGCTTTCGAGTTTCAACCCTCAACTTTCCAACCGAACGTTTGCAAAGCACAGAACGCCCTGCATCTTCTTCACCAATCCCTGTGTTGCATCTGCCAACTCAAGAACCTTTATAAAATCCCAACTTTAAATGACTCCACATATTAGTTTTGCTGGAACGCAGACACAAGCTCTAAAAAACACCCAGGAATCACCATCATGGATCAACTGAACCTTGCTTTTCATCAGCAGCAACTGCATCACAAAGGCCGTACATATCCTGATGAACTCTACCTGATGAGGACAGCCTGCTAGGAGATGTGATAGAGGCAGATGGATCTGGGTCATTAAAGAGTGAGAGTTCATGTCTCATGTGCTGCAGCCAGGTCTCCCGATTTAGGGAGGAACACTAACACAAGGTTACATCTAAAGGGTACAACGAAAGTGCCAATGGTTAATTACTTCATATAGGAACAGTGGCACAAGACGCTAAATATAAGACTCTACCCATATTATTTGAGATATTTTCTCATGAGCTACTAAAAGACTAAGACAGACTTTAGTACAGCAAATGCAGTTATTGCAGTAACGTGACGAGTCTGTGATTTGAGGTTTCAAAGGTGCCTTGTGTGAAGTGAAGCAAGTGGAATTAGCCTGTCACACTGCACTGGAAAAAACACCATGTGCTATTACGGTAGTAATCGTCTACACGAGAGTGGATTGGTTAAGATGGTACAGTACACATCTGCTGGTTGGGGGGAGTCTTAGTGGTGACTGCTGAGACAGGATGTCCTGAGGATGTTGTACACTGTGGTTGAAAAATCACACACACAGACAATATATCACTAAAATGACCTCAATCTGAAGTTAAATTATCGTGCGTTTTCCGTACATGTAATCGTTTAGATGGATGTTTAAAAAAGTGCTATACTTGGAAATGATTATCGCTCTTTTAAAACAAACAAAACAAGTACTGTAACAGAGCCAAAAGATTTCACAATCACACGAAGAACAGAGCTAACGTTATGCCTCTCGCACACGGACAGCTGTCACTACTACACAAACAACTCGCGTGTTACAGACTCCACGCTGAATGCGTGTGTTAATATCGCCTAAAGTTGCAACAAAAATGTATGTTGTTGTTGTTGTTGTTTTTTTTATAACGGCAACGCTACATTTCTCTTTCCTGTTTGCAATTTGACAAGTAGCAAGCCAGTGGCGAATAGGCAAGAGCAACAAATCTGCCGTAGTTTCAGTTACGTTTTTTTTAAATTGCTAAGATTTACTGAGTATTTACTGAGTGTTTATTGAGTGTTTCTGTATAATTTGAGGACGTTTCGAGTAACGTTAGTGAAAAACATCAGCGCTAGGCTGCTACGTTAGTTAAGAGTTAGCTGCTAAGAGTAAGCTAGGATAAATACGTAAACGGAACCGTGATACGCGTAGCCCCGTTAATACTGTAAAAAATAAAATAAAGAAAGCTAATAATATTTAATATTATACTTCGTCACATTTTATATTATAACCGCACCCATGTATGTCACTGGACAAGCCTGTGCAGATCCCTACTACGCGCCCCCTCCCCCTCTCTTGGAAGCCGTGAATAGGAGCGTCTGATTCGGCCGAATCTGGCCCCTTTTCCCCCTTGGTTTCTCCGGTTCCCTGACCCAGCACTCACCCGATATTAGGTTCGTCCGAGAGCTGGGTTGGTGAAGGTTCTGATCCGATGGTTGTCAGTCGGACAAGAGCCCGGGTAGTGGAGGATGGAAGCGGATTCTGGTGGCTCTCATACCCCCAGCTCTTAGCTCAGTCGTCGACTGCACTCCCTGTTAATAGTCCCTGAGATGCTCCGGCAGTACGACGGCCGTTCTCCGCTCGAGTCTGTCTCCCCCTCTCGTTACTTAACGACGTGCGTGTTCACAGCGCAATGATGTCATTCCCTGAATGTCAGTGCACTGCCATTAAAGGAAAACGCCACATATAACGACTCCTATATCTGCAAATTTACCATTCACGAATAACTATCCAATACCATTATTACTGTCATTCGTTTTTAGTGTAAATAGTCAAGTGTGTGCATACTCCTGCATTAATAATGAGATAATTATGTAGTACTACTACTAATTATGCAAGAGTTTTTTTGTTTTTTTTTAAATCCCTGGTTATGTCCCTGCACAGTTTTTCACTTTGCCATTATTCTTGTTCCTACCTTCCATGTGTTAAAATCTAATGCCAAAGGGCGTTTCTTGAATCCAATCATTTTCAATTCAGTTTTATTTATATAGCACCAAAACACCAGTTGCCTCAAGGAACCTTGTATTGTAAGGTAAAGAACCTAAAATAATACAGAGAAAACTCAACAGTCAGACTTTAGCGCAAGCGCTTGGTGACAATTTTAACAGGAAGAAACCTCCAGGCTCCAGCAGAACCAGGCTCAGGGAGGGGTCAGCTAGGACCAGTTGGGAAAGAGAGAGAGAGTGAGCTCATCCTACATACAGTCCTAATCAAAAGTTTAAGACCACTTGAAAAATGGCAAAAAAAAAAATCCTATTTTGCATGGTGGGATCTTAACAAGGTTCCAAGTAGAGCTTCAACATGCAACAAGAAGAATTGGAGATGAGACAAAAAAAAAATTTGAGCATGCAATTTATTGAAAACAACCCTTAAATGGAAACAGGCTGCTTTACAGCTGATCTTTAGGACCACACCACCAAAAAAACTTGTAAACCCTCCCAAAACAGAAATCAAGTTCCCTACATGAACTCAGTAATGAGTAGCTCCACTGTTATTGTTGATCACTTCAAAAATTTGTTGCAGCATGCTTGATGCAAGCATTTCCATGAAGTGAGTGGGAACATTTCTGCAAGTGGTGAAGATGGTCACAGGAAGATGGTCTGGAACTGTTGTACACTTTTGTAAACTTCCCTTGCCATTGATCTGAAAAGGTTCTCAATTGGATTTAGATCAGGCGATCATGCAGGATGGTCCAAAAGAGTGATGTTATTCTCCTGGAAGAAGTCCCTCGTCCTGCAGGCATTGTCTACTGTAGCATTGTCCTGTTGAAAAACCCAGTCATTACCACACAGACGAGGGCCCTTAGTCATGAGGGATGCTCTCTGCAACATCTGGACATAGCCAGTGGCTATTTGACGTAGTAGGCCGTTTTGAGTAGTGGGATCTACTTGTCATGCCAGTAACGTTGGAAACAATCAGGGCCATCAAGGTTACATTTTTTCTCATCAGAGAATAAAGCTTTCTTCCACCTTTCAATGTCCCATGTTTGGTGCTCTCTTGGAAAGTCCAAACAGTAAGTTCTGTGGCGTTCAAGGAGACAAGGCCATTGAAGACGTTTTTTGTTTTTAAAGCCCTTCAGTGTCAAATGCCATCCGATGGTTAAGGTGCTGCAGTCGGCACCAGTAACGGCCTTAATTTGGGTAGAAGATCGGCCTATGTCTTCATGGACAGCCAATTGGATTCTCCAGCTCAGTGCTGGTGAAATTTTTTGGGGTCTTCCACTTGAGTTTTTTGTTCCATAACCCTCAAGATCATTTAAGAAATTCCAATGACTGTCTTACTGCGTCCCACCTCACCAGCGATGGTGTGCTGCGAGAGACCCCGTTTATGAGGTTCAACAACCCAACCACGTTTAAAAAGGGAAATATTTTGCCTTTTCTGTCAGATTGTCATGACAGTGTGCCTACCTGACAGAAAATTACAATGAAGCCACATGTTTGCACAGATTTGTCTCTTTAAAGGCATGTGGTCTTAAACTTTTGATCAGCTGTAATCAGCCTGTTTGTTTCCGTGTTGTTTTCAATAAATTGCATGCTCAAAACAATGTTTTGTCTCACTCCCAATTCTTCTTGTTGCATGTTGAAGCTCTACTTGGAACCTTGTTAAGATCCAACCATGCAAAACATGATTTTTTTTTGGCCATTTTTCCCAAGTGGTCTTAAATTTTGATCGGGACTATATGCAAGGGCACTTGAAAATTATATCAAGCCATAAAATTTAAGGTGTATAATAAAGGTTACATGGACAACCTCATACAGGTTTAACACAGGATGAACCCATAAAGGTTATCAGTGTGGGTAAATAATTTCATTCAGTAAGCACTGGCTTACCAGAGACTGACGCAAGTGTTAAATAGGATTGGTTTGTCAATAGTGATGAGAGGGTGACTGACATGTGGTCCAGTCCATACACCTTTTTTCTTTAGTCATGATCACCTGCTGAGCCAAGTGTGGATTACAGCAGACAGACACCTGAATTCACACACACAAATGACATAACAAAGAAGAAGAACAAGTTTAGAAGCCAATACTTTCATCTTTATTAATCTTGTTCTCATTTTGTTTAAATAAATTTTTTTTATTTTTTATTTGTAAAATCTCAAAACGAAAACACTGAACAGGAGTGTTAAAGCCTGTCTTAATTTAAAACGAATACACAACAACAGAACATTAAAAACGTACGGTAACGCTTACTCTGCATCTGTAAACAACCCATCCCACCCCTCCCTCCCGCTCTACACAGTTTGATAAGATTTTGGCATGTCCATCTTTTTTTCTCGACGCGTATGCCTTCAGCTCTTTGTGTCATCAAAATGTTCTTTTTTTATTATTGCAGGTCGGACAATAAAAAAAGACAAGTCTGCTTTTAAAAAAAAGAAAAAACAACTTCAAATGAGAGAGAAAAGCATTAGTGCGAATATTTCTTAACACACAGTCAGCAGTATACTGAATGCACTCAAAAACATTTTTGTATAGACCTTCTGTATAAGTAAGCAGCCTTGCCCACATTATGACAGGCATTAACATGCACACACATCATCCTCACATTCACGCACACGCGCACTCACGCATGACAACTGCGGTGGTTTAATCCACTTACTTGGTCTCAGTCTCACTCACGCTCAGTGTGTACGACACTACGCGTGCACACAGTATCAACACATGGAGAAATGCATCATAGCCTCAAACTGCCTGCAATTTAACATTTATCACTGCAACAGTAACAACCATGTTCAAGAGAGAATAACAGAGAAAAAGAGTGCGTGAGATACAACAGTAGGAGGTCAGCATTTTGAAAACAGAACAATGACATTTCAGTATTTTCACTGTTTAAAAATTAAAACCATACAAACAAAAACAAAACAGAAAACAAACTTAACATACACAGTAAGATACAGTTCTGCTGTCAATCAGAGCTGTTTGCATGGGTTTGGATTCGATCTCCATCTTTAAGGGGATGTGAATACAAACTGCACTTTAAACCTCACATCATGTAGTAGTTTTAAGTTCTCTTTTACGATGAAAGTAATGCTGTTTACAGTGCCTATCTGTCTGAAGGCTTCTCTGTATTTGGTGTGTGCATGTGTATGTAAATCTGCTGAAAAGTCACCTATTTACTAAGCACATTGCAATCCAGTCAAGTCTTTCAGACCAACTGACTTTTCATTCTTTTTTTTTCTTTTTTTTCAGGATTCAAGTCTAAGCAGTTGAAATCTTCATCTGTGGAAAAAAGGCTGTATACACATCTAACAGTCCCTGCATTTGTTTTATATAATAGCTTAAGTCTGGCCACGAGAATGTGTGTAAGCATGTCTCACATTTCTGCTTTGTGTGTGCACATAAATTTGCATACTACGTATACGTATGCACACGTGTGTATATGTGTAGTACATTTATATGCATACCATGTAATGCGTGTGTGTGTATGTGTATATGTGTGTGTGCGCGTGTGCCATAGTAAGTACATATGAATCCCAGTGTATGCTGTATCAGTGTGTCCAAACCTACACGTACAAATGGAAGCGGGGGGGGGAATCCTCAGATGGAATCGGTTCCTCCCCCCAGTAGGTCGCCAGGCAACAATCCAGCAGGGCTGTCCATTTGGTGCCTTTCCTCCATCTGCGGTGCCCCCCACAGGCTGCTGCTGGGGTATCCTGCAGTCATGCCTCCCCAAAGCCCAGACCTCCCAGACTCTACTCCCCCGACGCCTCCTCCCTCCCCAGCCCCGTTGGTGCTCCACTGGGAAAATATCCCCAGCCCGGGTCCTTGGGCTGAGGAGCTCTCTGAAGAACTACCTGTACCATCAAGACTCTGCCAGCCAGAGCCAGAGGACCTAACTCCAGCTAGAACTGCTGCTCCACTCTCTCCTCCACTGCCATTTCCGTTTCCACCTGAAGTTGCCCCCACAGCTGCCCGCTCGCTCCCCGGAGAACTTCCTCCACTGCTGGCCACCACAGTTGTGCCTGTTCCGGATGAACCCTGTGCCCCACCGGTCGCTGCCCCTCCTGAGCTGGCTCCCTCTGCCCCTCCGGCCTGGGAATGTGCAACATAGCGAGCAACCTCTTCTTCGCTCACAAACTCCGCCAGGATCGTGGTGTTGCCCAGGACACACCTGTTTAAGAAAATTATAAGACAAGGTTCTTCAGGTCAGTATGTGCAGAATTACCGTTTGCTTCACGCGGAGCAGTGAGGGTATAGGTAAACTTACATGTGCAGTGCACCCTGGGCCTTGGCTGCTTCCTGCCGGGTGCTGTAACGAATCAGAGCACTGCCCTGGGTCAGGCCAAGGTGGAAGGTCAGCAGGGGGCCATGCTGCATACAGATAGTCCTCAGCGTGGAGCCATCAATCTACAGGGAAGAGGGAATAATTGTATAGATACCGTATAGGATTAGACTCTGGAGGGTGTTTGTCATATTTAGAAGGACCAATTTTGGTGAAAAATCTGTTACTGTGAAGAGACTCTTGATTTCTGAGGAACCCAAACATAACGCAAGACTTTTGATTAGAAAAGATTACTGATAGTCACTTTGTGGCAATGGTAGAGGTAAAAGTAAGGAGCGAGGAGTTATATTACATCGACCAATGTCCTCAGCAGAACGCGTGGATGTGTGATGTAACGTTCATAGGGCAATTATCCACTATCTTGAGTGATCACTTATCGGGCCAGAGAAAGGTCAGGTAAGGAGGCCACACAACAATGATTATGTACATGAAAAACTGTGCACTAATAAATAATGTGAGTGGTAAGGTGTGGCTTTATGACATGTAATAAAGTTACATTTACAGTAAGATCTTCAAGTTGTGCAAGCCTGCACGGGAGATTCTAACAAGAACAAACTTGGTCTTACTCTGGAAAACACTTTAATTTCTATGATTTTCACAGAGGAAGTCGTGGAAGTGTCATTTATACAAGCTCTAATTGCTTAAATGGCTCATCCAACTTGGCAATCAAATTACAGCTGGGTCATTCATGGGTCCGTGTAATTTGCATAGGACAGAGTGAAGGGGAATGCAAATGAATGAGAAAAGCAGTTTAAAGTGGCTAAACCCTGACCGATCTGTACATGTAGCTGTTAATATGGTCTAAGTATTTATGGCCATGATCAATTCTGTTGTGTCAAAGAGGTTTAACCCGTGAACACATGAAGTACTTAAGAAAATCGATTTTTAAAACTGAGGCCTTCAATGAACCATTCGAGGTAAAAACAAAAAACACTTTAAATAATTTGAATCGCATCTATAATTTTATCATAGCGTACATTATTCCTCATGACTATTTTATACTACACAAAGTCAATTGTGCACATTTTCATGTTGCATATGTAAACAGCTATGGTTTAGATACCTGCCTAATGAGACAAAGATCCCTGGTTTGAACCCAGGAGACAAATCCCACTGGGATCATTGTCAAGAGTGTTATTCAGTGTTTTAAAAAAAAAACAAAACAAAAAAAAAAAAAAACCCTTGCCAAATCAAACAGACACCTGCTTTTAAATAAGGGAAGAGCTGAAAGTAGCTACACTGGCTTTGGGTATAGTACTGTATAGCTTCCAGGTTTCTTTTCTTACCAAACAAGTCTATACACTTCGTTTTTTTTGTTGTTTTTTTTTTTTAAACAACCTATTCCTTCATCAACTCTCAAAACAAGTCTCAAATTAACAGGACCCTTTGTTGTGCCACTTACTGTTGCACTCGTTTCTCTTCTTTGTTGTCTGCTTCACTGTGCACCTTTAAAGGTTGTGCAAAGATCACATTCATTTTATTAAACCGGATGATATAGTTCTGCTACTGATGGCAGGGAAAGCTCGTCCTGGTCTGACCACCAGCAGCAGCAGCAGCACCTCTCTGCCTGTTAACGCCTTTATTGCAAAGCCAGAAGAAGAATAAGGGGCGAACAAAGTAATGGCACAGTTACTCTCCTTTTGGAATATGTAATAAAAACCACAAATATATAAATTACACAAATTTTTTTATATTAGAGTGTGATTATTACTGAATCATCATAATAAATTTTCCATGTGACTGCTTCACTGATTTTTAAGGTTTTCCAGCTGTAGCTTGATCGGGGGGGGGGGGGGGGGGGGTGTTCATTAATGCCATCACAAATCCCCCCCCCTCCTCCCCTTTAAATTCCTTCTCTTATGTTTCACAAGAAAAGCTCATCCAAATTCCTTCAAGCTATTAAATTGTCGATCATTATTTTTTCACATAATTATATGAATGACGTGGCGATCATCAAACAAATGCATGAAGTGTGAGACACACTGCTCATACAACACGGTCCTGTTACGATTTTACATCACCCTTTCGCACAAGTTCAGTTTCTGAAGATGGCAATAACTGCCTTGTTTAGTCGTTTCTCAGTGTTTGCTTCTCCTCCTCCTTACCTGAGGGGTCAGGTTGCTCAACAGCAACCAACAGCTGCCTCTGGAGGCTGCACCATCACTCCAAGCTGAGCCTATAAATTAGGGATAAAATGACAAATGTAAGATTTCTTTATTTACACTGACTTCATCCTCTACATCATAAACAGTTAAGCTGTAAACTATGAAGTAAGGTCCCTGTAGAGGTACCTTGCCCAAATCTTGACTCTTGATTAATCCCACCCCCTCCCCAGCTCCGGGCTAACCGAGGGCCACCAGTACCCCATGGCGAGGGTGAGGCTTGCTTCTGATTGGTTAGGCCAGGAGGGGGGCGTGGCAGCTGGGAGCTGTTGCGACTGGTCTTCCACAACTTGTTCTGTCCAATGGGCTCTGGAGGCCAGCTGGGCTTGTAATCAGAGTACTTTCCTAAGAAGGAAAAGGTGAGTGGAAGAAAGAGGCATAAAAAAAAAAAAAAAAAAAAAAAAAAAAGAACTCTTAACTTGTAAAACACAGTGCTAACACATGACAGAAACAATATAATGAAGCTAATAAGTCAAAATGTAAATACAGTTTAACAATATCCACCAATCCAAAACCCACCTGTGCTGTGTGCATTGCTGAGGGGGCTGTCTGAGGCACTGTAGGGCCAGGCACCAGGTGAAGGCAGCGAGGTGTTGAGAGAAGGATTTGGCCCTACAAAACATTACAATATTATCTAAACACCACTACACTTCTGAAAAGTTTATACACAAAGGCCATCGCCACCCTGAATGCTGTGACTTTGTCATTGCCAAATCATTGTCTTTCATTTTATATTTAAAGCATAGTCTACCACCTCAAATTACCACCTTTGTGTGAGAGAATTTTTATTTGCTTATTTTCTCCATTTTTTTCCTCTCATCTCTTCTACTATTAGTAGTTTTTCCTATTTTATACTATACAGGGTGAGACACTGTTTAAAGCACTAGTGCAGCTTTTTTTGTTGTATATGACAAATGCAGAACTAGGAACCTTAGGGGATGCAGCCACTATAACTTATACTGATTAAGAAAAAGCAGCAATATGCTTAAAATTGCTTTATCCGGTCCTGAGCTTGGCATAGCAGACAACTGTAGGCTACAAGAGAAACAGACAAAATAAAAATGTCATTTTCAGATCCGAGTCCCTGTTTTCTGGGATTTTTTGTTTTTAGTTGGTAGAAATCTGTGAAAGAGAGCCAAACTAACAGCTCTGTAGTAAGAACTAACACAAAAGAAATGCCTGCCATATAAAATAATCACCAGCTGACAGCTATAACAGTAAGTGGTGAAAAGATTTAGTACTTAGCCTTAATCCTCGTAGGGATGAGCTGCAGCCTTCAAAGGGGAACTTAGATTGTAATGCAGTCTATTAACAACTGCACCTTTAGTGATATAGCAGATTAGACGGCAGAATTTCAGATTCATGTTCATTCTCAAAATGACTAATCATTAGCACAGTGAGTCCCTGTAATCTATTCTGGGCTTTATTTGGGACAGAAGCAGAGTTCTTGTAATACAAATCATAATACCAGAGTCAAAACCAACACCTATGCTCGTCAAAACTTCAAATACCTATGTTGTCTCGCAGTAACTGGTGGTCAGAGTCGTTGAGGCTTGGGGATCCTGGGGAGCCAAGGACACTACCAGGGGTCATATAGGGATCAGACTCTGGGTCTCCACTGTTCTGTATGCCCTTCCAGGGCACACCGGGCTGGAATTCTGTAATTACGGAGGAAATACAACAAAAAACAAAACCCCGATTAACAAATATGCCGTGCAAAACAGTCCAACTTAATAACCGTGTGCCTGCAGGGTTTGTTAACTATGCTGGCTCCAAGTCTTCAACTTAAGTACTACACATACTGGATGTCCCCAGCAATAGAAGCAAATTATTTATTTTAGTTATTAAGATGAAAAACAGCTGTTTTGGTAAGTAGCAGACAAAAAAACAAACAAAAAAAAAAAACAGAAAAAAAACCACTCACCTGGAGGCCAGCTTGATGTAGCAGATTTGTTCCCCATTTTACTACCAGGGGTCCGGTGCCAGCTGTCTGCAGAGCCCTGAGGGGGAATCCCCAAACCATCACTTCCCAGCATTTCATACTGGGAGTAAGGAGACCCTCCTCTAACCTTTACAGCACTGGGTAAAGGGCCTTTAAAAATGGGACATGACAGAGAAAGGAGGTCAGACAGACTGACATGAATATGTTTCGCAACATTTTGGTTCACAGCGGCTCATTCAGATACACTGTGAACAAAGATGATTACCAGACCAGTTGCTGACCATCTGTTTACCTACCGTTCTTGTGAATGGTTGAGTCGGGGGGAGAGGGAGCTGGCGAGTGTCCCTCCATCATCCATTTAAAGCGGGACTGCTGTCCTCCTAGATCCTTCATCCCTCCCATCATGGGACCGAGCTCCAGTCCTGACAGGTTACTTCCAGGAGTAAGCCCTGGCAAGATGGAAAAAAAAAAAAAGTGTCAGCTTTAATGCGCACATAATATTTTGATAGTCAGAGCCTTGAGCTTTCAGCATTTCTTCTTCACTCAATATTTACACACCACTCTGCATTTAACCATTGTTATTATTAATCTCTGGCTCTCTTCCACAGTGTGCCTTTTATCCCGTCTCCCTCTCCTCACCCACTACTGGTCACAGCAGATGGATTTGCCTTTCCAAGGCAATTGTTGGGATTTTCTGTCTATTATTGTAGGGTCTTCACCTTACAATATAAAGCGCCTTTAGGTGACTGTTGTGATATTTGGTGCTATAAAAAAATTAAATAAAACTGAATATTATGCAAATCCGGGGAGCGCTGAATTTACACCTAACCACAAGCACTCACCAGAGTACATCCCTGGTGTTTTGGTGTGAAGGTCTGATAAGGTTCCCCCAATTCCAGGATGTGGAACAGGGTCTACCATGGCCTGTTTGGATAGGCCTCCTCCCAGGTGAGAGGGGGACAGTTTGGAACTCCCTCCTGGTGCTGCTCCTCCAACTCCACCCTGCTGATGCTGTCTCTGTTGCTGCAGAATAGCCATAATCCTCGCCAGCTGACAAGATGAAATTTAAAAAAGTACAGTTGAATAGTCACCACTAATCTATATTTATATTACATAGTTTCACATATTCTAGTCTGACGTGACTGAAGCAAACACTAGTGTCACATCTGTCACCAAAGGTTAAAAATAAAGTGATGGTTCTGAACTACACCTCAGCTAATTAGCCTAACAGAACTTCTGAGTATTTCTGACCACATTTTACAGAGTACTATTTATAGTGTTGTTACTGCTCTGATGGCATTTTATTGGCATGCACGCTCACCTGCTGTGGGTCTGGCTGCTGCCTGAGAGGCTGAGGCTGAGGGAACTTCCTCTGGTTCTGCAGAAACTGCTGCTGCTGCTGTTGCTGCTGCTGCTGTTGTAGCAGGAACTGACAAGCCTGTGTGTTGGCGGACAAACAAAACAAAACACAGCTGTTTTCACAAACATTTTAATCCATTACAAAGTGACATTATTTAGTCTACATCTTCTGCTTCGACATCAATGTTTTCCACTATAAACTAATAAGAAAAACTACTGACAATCAATCGATGACGTATCATTCAGGCACTTACCAGATGGAACTGCTGCATTGGGGGGTAAATGTTGCTGAGCATTGCTAGCTGCTGTGGGGAAATCTGGGGAGGGAACACGCCTCCGCCAACCCCTCCGACACTTCCAACACCACCGACACCTCCTACTCCTCCAACTACACCACCCACACTTCCACCAGGAGAGGGCATCTGCTTCAGCATAGGACTCGGCACCTGCAAGCCACAAGAATTCACAAGTATATGGGTGCTGAAAGACACTCCAGGCAAAGCACGTTATGAGAAACAGGGACACTCTATCAATAAGCCCTGTCAGGTTTCCAGCAGTGCAGGATAAGCTGGAGCATCGAAACCAAACGCAAGAAATGTATGAAAGCCCTGTCAAAAACTGATATTCAGTTTAAAAACATTTCAAATTGGTGTCACATTTACATGAGGCAGATTATGTGCCTGTATCACATGTGCTAGTGCATACTGCAGTGACTCTGCACGCTGTAGGCAGGCAGCTTCTAGTTCGATAAAACTGAAATTTTTATAGTCTGTGATTGCAGAATATGACTAAATATTAGTTGGCGACTAGAGCAGGGCGATATGGCCAAAAATATTTATCACGATATATATTTGAAAATTTGCGATAACGATATAACCGACGATATAATTGATGCGAGACAAAATACAACTCCACAACATTACTAGCGCAAAAAGACAACCTTCCATTTATTTTCACTTAAACAAGAAGCTGGTTTTTATGTACATTAAAGCTTTATAAAAATGTAACAGTGCAAATGCAAATTCCTTGCTGAAAGTTTAACCAAAAGGCATTTCCAGTAGAAATGGGCTGACATATCCTGAGCATAACCATGTATAATATCCACTGACGTTAAAAAGAGGTGCTTTGCAACATTAAACTGCAGTGTGCAGTACGTATTTTTCGGACCATAAGGTGCACGGGATTATAAGGCACATTAAGCGAAACAAAGCAGTCAGATAAATCAAACTTTATTAAACTCATTCTTCTTGCTTCCTCCACTTCTGTACCATTGATTCATTAATGTTGAATTCTCTGGCAGCTGCTCTATTCCCATGTTGTTGCAGTATATTAATGACTAACCTCGTATTGTGGATGGATTATCTCAGTTGTTCTCCTGACTGAAGTTTGGTCCGTTTACAGTATCCTGCCATGCGATTGCATTTGTCTCTAACCATGAAGAACCTTCACGTTAACTTTTATAAGTGGAAAAGTGTTAGTGTTCGTCCTCCAGCTTCACTGTTTATGTTATGCTAACATAGCTGTGTCGCTAGCGATCACGTAGCACATCATTATATACCAGCTAGCCCAACTTCAGTAACCCTACAAACGTCACTGCTGTTTAGTTTCCTGTCTTCATTTATGTTGGAAGTGATAGCAGAGCTGTACGTTTGATTTTTTTCAGAAATCTCTCCATCAGAACATGCAATATCATGCTTAGGTAACTAGCGAAACTAGCGAGCTAACTTCCGCTAGCTTCCTGCTAACTTCTAACTCCGTTAAATGTAATAACTTTTGTTTTCATGGATGCCTGGAAGTTAAACTTCATAGTTACACCTGGTAAAGCAGCAATGCTGATCGTTTTATTAAAGATGAAAGAATTTAGACAGTTTTTAACTCTAAGTGATGCTGCAGTGTTGTTTGACCTGAAGAATTACGGAGTTTAGGACCCAGATTACTCCCAGATTTAAGAGCATCTTAGTCCGACAAATATGACAATAACAACGGCCGCTTGCATGTTCTGCAAAAAAATGTGCTTTGTTGTGTATCTGACGGACAAACACCAAACCAGTTCCACATCACGGAAGTTGCACCATTTTTACAAACCAATTCTGGTTCATCTGTTTCACTCAACAATCGGCCATGTGCGTATGAAAACAAAGGCACTGCGCATGCGCGTTTTACTCCCATTCTATCGCGATATTTCATTTTCCTATCGTTGCCTAACATTATACCGGTATTACCGTGAACGGTATAATATGGCCCAGCCCTATTGGCGACGCCATTATAATTACTTTAATAAGTGGTGGGAGTAGTCAGTAAAATAACTAAGCTAAAGTTTAATTAGTTGTTAAAAATAATATAATTATATTATATATAATTTAATATTAACTAACCAACTGTAATGCTATAATTTGTTTATGTCATGTATAGTGAAAATCAATTGTTTTCTTTACTTAATGTCACGTACAGGTTTCAGTTACCTTCATAAAATTGGCACAAAGTTTAATGGACTATGTTATTATATATATTTAATAATTATGTATAAACTCTTCTCAAAAAACTTGTGAGACCACCAGATGTGTGAGGTTAGCTGACCTTGATGACCCATTGCTCTGCATTTGTATAAGATATCCAATATACCAAAAAAACCAAACCAAACCTTGTACAAACAGCTTCATCATAATTAATAACAACAGGAAACAAACCTGAGCAGACAGGAACGGATGAGGCACTTGTGCACGTAACCCCTGGGAGGGGTTCATCGAATGCATGCCAGGCTGGTGCATCCCTCGAGGCTGAGACATCCCTCCACCACCACTGACAAACACTCCGTGGCCACCCATCTGGAACAGAATAGAAACAATTTACAACTAAAGCCAGGGCTCTCGAAGTGTGGCCAGTGGAGGCCCTTGGTAACATTCTGTGCAGTCCCTGAGCACAGCAAGAGAAAACGAAGCATCCACAATTCATATCATCCTATCTTTAAAAGGAAAGGAGCATTTCTCTTC
This sequence comes from Copadichromis virginalis, assembly GCF_057382275.1. NCBI lineage: Eukaryota > Metazoa > Chordata > Actinopteri > Cichliformes > Cichlidae > Copadichromis > Copadichromis virginalis. Next base: position 11,961,217 of record NC_140621.1, read on the forward strand.
AATTTCAGCTCCATGGTTCTACCTGCCATAATTGATTAAATCTACATAGCACTGATAAAGCTTGCCAAAGTGTAGAAGTGCCACTTTACATCTAAAAACTTTCCAGCTTCCTTAACCCTTTAAGACCTACCATAGAACCAAGTCCGCCAGAGCTTATATTATATTTTTACATGCTGTGGAGCCATTTTTGGGAGCATTTCAAGTTGATATACATCAATACAACCATTATAGCCCAGATTTTAATAATATGTATTCATTAAGTGCATAGTAATTACATAAATTGCAAAAAACTGCAATAAACTACAAAAAAATTGAAAATCGTTTTTGCTTTTTTAACATATATTTGTAGTTAGAGAAATTTAAGAGGCTTATCCCTCAAAACTGTAAATACAAAAAAGTTGCACAAAATAGTTTCCCACCACAGGAAATTTATTTTAAGTGTCTTCATAGTTTTATTTTTGAAATACACCAATTTATGCAGGAAAAACGAAAATAAATATTATACTGCAAATTTGCAAAAAAGCAGCATATGCATCAAAATAAACTATTTCCAGCAGTGCAATATGAGTCCTAAGCATCCCAGAAACGACACAGAAAGTCATAAAGTCAAAGATAACTTTTAAAAAGACCAGTATAGGCCCTGAGGCCCTGATGGTAAAAAAGACTACATTTCCACGAAAATGACGTCACTTCCGGTTTCGGGCAGGTAATGGCGGAAATGCAAAAGTTCGCGCTGACGTCTATTCCAACGTAGGAAGTGTTATGAACAGCTGATCGGATCGGCAAAGCGTGTTTCTGGAATATTATGTTTTTGTTCCTGCAAGCGCTTTTTATGCAGTTTTTGCAAAGCTTTATGTGGAAGGAAACCGTGACCTAGGACAAGCTGATGGCATGAGATGTAAGTACAACTCCTCCGGTTTCATATGCAAAAAAAATTTTTGCGCTAGCTTACGTGGTTGCAGTGCTACCGGGATTTAAAAATAGTTACGCAAAACAGAGCGTGCCCGCTCCGATCGGCTCTAAAGGGTTAATTGGTCATTAAAACCCTTACTTTATTTGTGGTAATATTTTATAACACTCAGTCGATACTGTGAGTACTAAAGTTCAAATTATTCAAACTGACAGCTACCTTTGTTCTTATAATAATTAAAGACTACTTAACACTCCCAACACACCTTTTCACCATAGGGCCCCATGTCAACAGGGCCCATATCTTTGGAACTAGGCATGCGGTAACCACCTCCACCTCTTCCTCCCCTCCGCATTTCTCCATTATAGTCAGTTATTCCTCTCTTGTCTCCTTCCATTTTTTTGTCGACACCTGGATCATCCTAGAGAGAGGTAGAAAAAAGAAAAGAAAATGACCTCACTCTTTAGTAGTACAGTGATAGCACCCTCACTGATAATGTAACCATTATAACAACATTAGTGATAGAGGGGGAAACAAAATCATATCAAATCATACAGCAGCAATGGCACTAAATACATGAAAGCTATAAATCCATCCACTCTCTTCCCTTATCTAATTCAGAGTCAGGGTGGGTGGAGCCTGTCCCAGCTGTCTTAGGGCAAGAGGCGAGTTACACCCTGGACAGGTCACCAGTCTGTCGCAGGACTAACACACAGACAACCATTCGCAATCACATTCACACCTATGGGCAATTTAGAATTACCAATTAACTGAACTCCACTAATTGCATGTCTTTAGACTGTGAGAGGAGAGCTAAAAAAATGTTTTTTCTTAAATAATTATCTTATTCGTATCTTACCAGAATGCCCATATTTGAAAACTGGCGTGACACTGGGTTCATCCAACTGTCCCCTCCTCCGGCCTTTAAGGAAAAAAAATCCAAACATTACCCTTTAAGTGCTAAACAAAAATCAAAGTGTTTTGTTGCAGTACAATGAACTTCAATTTGTAGTTTATAGCCGTTTGTGTGTCCTTGAATCTTTCTTCCCCACCTTCATGTTTCCTCTTTTCCCCCCATGTGTCTGACCCCAGCCTCCAGAGTTGAAGGAAGAACTGCTTCCCTGTGAGCCTGTGCTGTTCCAGGCTCCGCCACCACCATCTTCTTCCTCATCCCAGCTTGGATGACGGGAAGCTGAAATAGAGTCTCCTTTTCCAATCCAGTTTTCAATAGACTTGGCACCTGCAGTGAAAACAAAACAGATGGTTATGATAAAGTCAGCTGTTTCTCTATTTGGGGATTGTGGAGTTAACATTCATGAAGCCTAGTCATACTAAGAAGTGCAATGTTGCTAAATGTCTGATATGTGGTTGAGGCATCATCAACACATGAAAAACAAAATGCTGGGGTTTTTTTTGTTGTTTTTTTTTGTTTTAAATCCTTACCAGGTTTACCAGGGTTGGGTGAAGGATTCCCCCAGCCAGAAGCTTTACCAGGTTCATCTGGATCAACCCAACCTGATGTTGCATCTGAACCCTGACCCCAAGCTGCCGTACCATTATCCACAGTTTGTACACCTCCTCCCCACATGCCTGCACCTTGATAAAATTAGACATTGTTGTTTAGAAGAAAGTACTACGTAAAAGAAGCTTAATCGTTTATGATTTTAATAGCAAATGTCCATAAGGTTGTTAACAAGGCTGACACTGTGAAATAAAAGCTTTTTCTTACCCATGGCGCCATTGCCAGGAGTTGTGCTGCTGGACTGCATCCCCTGTTGTCTTCTAGGTGGTTGTTGCTGCTGCATGGATGGTGGTGGGGCCTGCTGACTGTGGCTCTGGCCTGGAATTGCACTGTTCTTGTCCCACAAGTTCACGTTCTTGGTGTTATAGCGGTTTGGGTCTCCCCAGGCTGATGTGCCATCGTCGATTTCCATTTTGCGGCTGATGGACTGAGGGGAGGGCTCTTCCCAGCCGCTGGGTTCTAGGGTGTCACTACTGCCACCTCCGGAGATTTGGGGAATCGGGCCAGAGGTCCAGCCTGAACTTTGGTTCTGATTCTTGGAAGGTGGACCTCCACCTCCAACATTTGGCCGGCTGTTCCACCCTCCTTGTATGGGACCTCCTGGTGGTTGCTGACCCTGTGATTGGTGCTGCTGCTGATTTGGGGCTTTCATTGGTGTCGCTTGGCTGTTTGGTATCTGTGCTGCTGCTGTATGGGGCTTTGTACTCCCCCAGTCCGGGTGGGATTTGACGCCACCCCCATCTCCCCATCCTCCTCGCTGAGACCCTCCTTCATCCGATGCACCCCAGGAAGATCCCTCATCAGAGTTGCTCCCACCTCTACTCCTCCCATCTCCCCACCCACCTCCAGGTGTAGAATCTCTCTGTCTCCAGTCTCCTCCCCCCCAACCACTTGTCTCCCCTCTTCCACCTCCTTTCCACCCCCCTTTTCCTTTATTTTCTGGACCATCTTTCCACCCACTACCCTGTTCTCCTATGTCTCTCCAGTTACCTCCTCTTTGATCCCCCCATTGTTGTTCTTCAGCCCCCCATGTTTTGCCCTGGCTTTCAGGTGGGAGATCACCCCAGCCTCCAGCTGCCTTCCCCTGGCTGCCCTCTAGATCTTCTTCTGGTGATCCCAGCTTCCTTATAGTGCTACTTGGCATATGAGGACCACAGGTGGACTGTGCAGCGCCACCATCCCAGCCATCCCTTACTGTAGAGTTCAGGCTGGTTTCATGGCTGCCACCAGATGTATCATTAGTTACTGAACCAGTGTTAGATGGGTACCTAGGACTGCGAGTAGTGGTAGTGTTCATGGTTGCTGATGAAAACGCAGAGGAAGATGATGTGTTTCTTTCATTTCTGTTTCCGACTCCTGATGAGGTGTCCAGGTCCCAGGCCACATTCTGTCGAATCTGGGTCTGCCCCCAGCCCGTGTTTGACAGAACCTTGGGGTCCAGGTCAGGCCGATTGAGCAAGCTAAGTAAGGCCACTTCAGCATTGGAGGTCTGATGGGAGTGGTGGTGCCCAGATGAGGAATGCTCTTGTTTCTGTTCGCTACCACTCCCTCCTCCACCACTTCCAGCTATGGATCCTCCTCCACTAGAGGATGGTCCTTCACCTCCAGTGCCTCCACCCCATTCCATAACTGCCCCGTCCCCAGTATCAATCCCTTTCTGATTGTCCCAAGCTTTTGTCATAGTTGCAAACTTTGGTGAGGAAGAATCCTCCAAACTGCTGCCAACAACACCAAGGCTGCCTGCACTACTGCTGATGCTGCTCCCCTCTTCTCCTCTTCCACTGGCTATTGCTAAATTACTTGAACTTGCACTTCCTGCAGTTTCACCCCACTCTGCATCTGAACTGCTTCCTTCCCACGGTCCCTGAGATACCACTGGGGTAGTTGAACCACCACCATTTCTCCTGCCCCACCCCGTCTTGTTACCTGGGGTACCAGAGCCCCAAACATTCCCTTCCTGCCCCTGAGCTCCAGTCCCTCCTCCACCCCACCCATCTGCCTGTGAGGCCCCTGCACTGAGGTCAGTGGACACTGGGGGTATGGATCTCCAAGAAGAGCTGGCAGAGGAGGAAGACGTAGAGCCAGAAAGATTACTGCTCCCTTCTCCTTCACTAGCAGCCCCACAATCCCCCTCACTGCCACCTTCTTGATTTGGTCCTGCTTCTCGTGCCGCCCCGCCTGAACCCAGCTCCTGTCCTGGGTTTCCTAAGTGCTGCTGCTGCTGTTCTCCACTCCTGGCACCTGCAGCTGTTTCAGTGTGCTGCTGATAAAGATCAGTTTGATTCACAGATGAAAAAGTGTGAGTGGTGATGAGGGTGGTGTTGGCGGAACATGAGGAAGATGAAGTAACGGATGAGTGTAGTGGAGCACTGTCCCCAGCCGAAGTTGATGTCCCACTCTGCACCAGGGCGGGCCAAGCGGAGGGGTTCATGTCAGGGTTGAAATTGGCACCAGGGACACTGCTGCTGCTGCCACCTACAGGGCTCTCCTGAGGGCTAGGAAGAAGATGGGAGACTTTGGAATTGTAAAATGCTGCTAATCCTAGCCCCGCATCCACCTGAGATGAGGTGGGAGAGACCCATACACCACTGCCGCCACCACCACCACCACTTGACTGAACACATTCGTTTAGTGAGGAAGTGGAGGATAGAGGAGAAGAACGAGGGGGGGAAGGATTGTCCATGTTCCCTGCTCCTCCCTTCTGCTGGATGCTTATCTCACTCCATGAGGCACTACTGTTGTTGTTTCCGGGGCAGTCCTGCACCCCTCCTCCAGCCCCATCGGAACTCACTTTGGCCCCCCCTATAATGGTAGGCCAGTCCTCCAGGTCAGTCCCATCCACAAACACCTTCCCGCAGCCCTGAGAAGAGGACTGGCTGCCAGAGCCTGCCCCCCATGTGGAATTTGCATAAGTTGAAGTAGTAGTAGTAGAAGACGACGGAGCAGCGACACATAATGAGGATGAGGAGGAGTTTGGGGGTGAAGGGGAGGATGAACCCAGGTTGGAATCTACGGAAAAAAATCATGAACAACACTCAAAACTTTCAGAGTTTACTACATGTTGCTAACACTACCTGACTAATAAGAACAGTGAACGTATATCACTACTGTCATGAACAACTTTATAATGAATAAATTAATTGTAAAGGCCACTGATTGATTCTCTTCATTGCGTTATCTGTAAAAATTCACCTTAAAACAAAGTTTCTGTTCTAATGTAGGACAAGACTACTACTGGGTTACTGGACTACCTATTAAACTTGATCGTATGTTCTGAAACATTAACCCACCTGTGCCTCCAGCTGTGTTTGCATTGGGGTTATCTGCTCCCTGTGAGGGAAGAGGTGGGGCGGCCCCCCAGCCGCTGCCTCCTTCAGCCCCTCCAGAGCCCCCCTCACCTCCACCCAGCAGCATGGAGGACAGCGGTGGCTGGCCCCTCTTCAGTAGCACTTTGTGGTCCTGCTGGCAGCGAAATCTTGGTGGAACCTCGCGAGACATGTATCGCTGCTGCTGGGTGGTCTGACTTCCAGAGGGTGAGGTGGAGGGCTGTCCGTTGGCCACAGCAGTCCGCTGCTTTGCATTGTTCCCACCACCAGGAGGAACTTGGGCAGAACCCCCAGCTGCACCAGGACTGGGGGATGAGGGGGCAACAGGGCCAGGGCTGGGGGACACTGAGCCTGGGGTGACAGGTGGCTGGGAACAGGAGGGCTTGGCTGATTCTGGCACTGGCAGAGACACAAATGAGAGAAACCATCACTCTGTAGGTGCGTTACTCAATTTATGATTAGTTTAATAACATTCACTATGGGTCTAACATATATGTATGCATGTGCATAACCACATCCAACAAATTCCCTACGTCGTTACCTCATACTGAAGTTCATTACAGCATATTTAAGAAGAAGAAACAAAGTCATTAAACTGACATGTGGAATACTCAGTGATGGAGGAAGGAAGAGTGACATGAAAAACACATACCTTTGATTTTTTGTTCTGGCACCTAAAAAAGAAGAAAGAAAGAAAAGAAACTGAGATGTAAAGCAGGAGATAATTAGATTTTTTTTAATGCAAAAAAAGGTTTGCATTCATGTGACTACCTATGTCCACAGGGGACATTCCATATAAAATACCCATCTGAGAAGCTCAGATTTTTGTTCAGTACCTTAAGTTTATTTATGGAAGATATGGGAGATTCTGCCACAATACTCTCAAACTTTTATGAGGTAAAGGCCCTTGAAATAAATAACTTTTGATTTTGATTTTAGAGTGTTATTTTCCAGCCTTTTTTAGTCCTCTACAATACAGGAAGCTGGCCATGTGTGCACAATAAAGCAAACTGCAATTTTATATCTGCTTCAAGTGTCACAATCTAAAGCCAAAATCTTATTTCTGGTCGACTCAACATTTTTCTATGACCAGCATTAACAAAATATATAATGGGATATAATAGCTTCACTAGCAAATATTTACCAATTCAATGTCTATGACACAAAGGAAGAAAAACAATCGTTTGCCATGCTTGGTTTTTGGGAGGGGGTTTATTTCTTTGTGTGTGTGTGTTTTTTTTTTTTAAATCTTTTTTATCTAAACAGGACATTTCGGCTAAACTTTCAAGAGTCATACCAATGTGTGGGATAGGCAGCTTGTCAAGTTACAGCATGTTAAAGCAATTTCAGCTCTGAAAATTTCAAATGATGTTATTAGGGCTCAAAAATCTGGCAAATAAACTGTAAATTTTATCAACTCCTGTTCAACACAAACAGTTAGTGATACAGAAACAGACTTTCTGCAAACTAGACAGAGCACAGCTTACCTTCTGAGAGGTTTCCCTTTTCTTTTTATCTTCTTTCTTCTTTTTCTTGTCTTCCATGAACTACTGTTCCCCTTCTTGATTCTCCTGTCTGAAAAGAGAAATATACATGTTCAATTATTTATCTAACTAAAGCCTCAATGAATTTGGCTTGTTGCTTAAAAAGAGAGCATACCATTGTTTCACACACATAAATTCTGGCTCGAAATTTATAACATGCCATCACGAGATCACCGCCAAATGTACTCCTACACAGTCAGTGTTGTAAGAACTGTAACGTTAACCAGAAGCAGACAGCTTGACAACAGCCCTTGGTAGTCTTGTTTCTCACTGCATAATTCATTAACCAGCAAGCAACTGCAATTCAACCAGTGGACAAACAGAGCAGCAGCCAAACAAACATGACTTTATAGTCTACGGCATTTCTGGGAAAAAAGGGAAAAAAAACTGGGATTTTTTTCAGGCAGTAAAGTAGGAAGTAAAATGGCTGCAATGACCCAAGGGGTACAAAAGAAAAAGAAATAGCGACCTGTCCACTGTTATGAAGGAGACACTTGTTTATGACCTCCTCACCATGCCAGAAGTAAACAAATGACATATGCAAACGCACAGCTCGCATCTAACAACAAAACAGATGACATTAAAATAGCAAAAACGGCCACAGAGGGAAACATAAAGGGATCCCAGCTTCTACAGAGCTGTAAATGTGACTAGGCCAAGTAATTCTGTTAGCCAAGCTGTTGATAATTAGCCCCACGACACAAAACGCTACTGAATGCTAACCCGACAAGTTACAGCCGTGACCCTTCACTGTTTAATGTCGCTCGCTGACATTACAGGTAATGATGAGAAGCACAGCCGGACATCTGCGCAGTACTGGGAGCAAACAACCTGCACCTCATGTAAATATCGGTCGGTAGGGAACAGACCTGCAGTCACGAAGGGGCACCGGGAGAGCAACTGGCTAATGGTAGCGGGTTTTAAAACAGCTAGGCAGGTGAGCTCTCGCGCTTTGACCCGAGAGCCCGGGCTCGCGGCGGTGAGCTGTCACAGAGGAAGGTGCCTCTGTGGCTCCGCGCGATCGTAACCTGAGCGAAGTTGACTGCTGAGGCACGTCAGGCCCATTATTTCCACACGCTGTCCCTCCTTTTACACGGTTTATTCTTGTAATTCGTAACGTCACGGCGGGCGCAAAACCCAGGACTAACATGTCAGCGAATACACCGAAAACCAGTCCGTAGCAAGGGGTCGACAGGGCCAAAACACACGACGAACCTGTGACGTTTCCCCAGCTTTTCAACGCCTAACAAGCGAGCCTATTCCAAAAACCGAGAAACCTCGAATGCTCGCCGTGTGAGTGAATAAATACTTCGCGTTTCTACTCGGTACTTCTGTTGTGTGAAGGCCAAACGTCCGTGTTTTAGTACTCACCTCGGGAATCACGCAGGACATAAAGTGCTTCTGTGCAAAAATTCTTGCAAACCTACCGCTAGCAGGTTAGCAAGGTAGCTACCCTAGCGAGCTAGTTCTTCGAGGCTTTCAAGGCTAAATTGAATAAGAAATGACATCACCGAAAGGCGAAATGTTAATCGTAGAAAAACTGAAGAAAGGCGAGTATCCTTTTTTGCGCGACTGTAGCTCTCAAGCTGTAAACAAAACATGCATAACCCCTTGATTACTGTCAGACGGTCTGTGATCGGTTAGTTTACTATCGGCCATTTTGCTTCTGTGTGGAGGTTTTTAGGCAGCGTATTATATCACCAGGCTCGTAGTTGATCAGAGAGGGGAGGAGGAGCAGAGCTCGCGCCTAAACTGTCCACCAGAGGGCGCTTTAACTCTGGAACATGATAACTCTGGAACATGACGTCATGCATAAATAAGTAAACAAATGTGCTGAAAAAACAACAACACAGCAAGCGCCTCCCACCCCACCCCCCCTTTTCCATGTTTGACATTTAATTAGTTTAGATAAAATAATAAATGTGCTCAGATGTAAGTATTTAATAATTACTTAATTAATACTGTAATAGGATATTGTACAAGATATGGTACTATTTGGAGCTTGTACTGAATTTTCTTATTCCTGTGAGCTATACATTAAAATGGTTAACACTGTGACACACTACATTTATCCATCAACCCACCCATCCATTTTCTTACACTCATCGAATTCAGGATGAGGCCCGGAGCTTAAATCACATCTGTTCTATAGCACATGTGACAAGCTCTAGGTAACCATTACTGCTCAGATTTACACCTACGGTCAACAAACTCAATACAGAAAGATCCCCCAGCAGGGTTAAAACCCAGGATCCTCTTGCTGTGAGCCCACAGTGCTGACCACGCTATAACCATTTTGCACACTGTATTGTCACATTTTATGGCATTGTATATATATGTATTGCAGTAGAAATTAAAATGTAAATTATCTGCCTTTACTTTCTATTACTTTGTTTCACACTGTACACCGACCATCCTCTGGATGGTGCAGGGGAGGCACTCCCCCTCTGGCCGCCTGTGCCTCATTCTATATATATATATATATATATATATATATATATATATATATATATATATATATATATATATATATATATATATATATATATATGCATGCATTTCAATAATTAAAGAGAAAACAAATCACTTTAGACATGAGTGAAATTTAATTCATTTATTTTTTTAAATGGATACAAAAAGCAGTTAAAAGGAGTACACTATAGCAGAGAAATGCAGTACTCCCTGACTAGTCAAAAACAATCCACTTAAAATGATCAAAAAACGCACAGTTTGTGTTTTAAAATGTGTTCACATAAAGTCACATTGTTTAACACCGAAATATGATATGTATAGTTGTTTAGTGTCCATGCTAGAAGACATTTGAGGTCTGGGGGTGCTCCGCCCCCCGGTCTGGGGTGCTGGCCGGGCCTTGGGGGCTTGGGTCCTGGCTGTTGTGTCGCCGGAGCAGTGGGCGGGTGGGTGCAGGGGGGCTCAGCCCCAGTGCAGGGGACCTCCGGTGCATCGGCCCTACTAGGGGGCTCTCTAACTGGTGGGGAGGTTGTTATATCTTTGCAGGTGGTCTCCTCACTACAGGAGCTCACTCTGCAGGTGGGGGGAGAGATATAGGAGAGGTGGAGAATGAACTCAACCTGGGTGTCTATTGTCTTGTGTAGTTTGGGAGATGATTGGATGATGGGGTGGGTGCAGTTTTCTCTGGGGTGGAGTCGGGTGGGCTGCCCCGGACTCTGTGGGGCTGGGCGGTGCTGCTGCTGCGGGCCCCGGTCCGGATGGGCCTGGGCCCCCTTGCCCTGGTGGGTTCCAGAGTGTGGGGGTGCCTACTGGGGTCAGCAGGGGAGCTGGCCCCAGGGAGGGGCCGCTTGCCCCTCCCTTTCTTCCCTCCCCATCCTCAGCTGCCTCCCTATTCCCGCTCTACCACACCCACCCACACACGCATGGCTTGGGGTGCAGGTATGTCACCAGGGTGCAGGGGAGGCACTCCCCCTCTGTCCCCTTCTGGCCGCCTGTGCCTCAATTTTATTCGGCAACCTAGACATCCACATTACTCACACTCTCACATAACACATACATATAGGGCCTTGGGGGTGGGCACGTTTTACAGCATCCAGAGGATGGTCGGTGTACTCCAGCCCACCTTTGGCGCTGGTGCCCTACCCTCAATTTTAAATGCATTTAGACACTAAGGGTTTTCAGGAAGAGCTGTGCTGCTCTCTGAGAGGAAGCTAGTACCATGCTCTCCTGAGTTTTAAATGCACTTTAGAACAGCACACAGCAACACTACATATGAGCGGGCGTAGGGAGGTTTGAGGTCTTCCTCACCCCGGTTCTGTTAGCCGTCAGGGCTGGGGGGCTGGGAGGAGGTGCTGGCCGTCAGACTGGGGTCTGGGATGCGGGGCCTCCCTGCTACTGCAGATAAGGAGGTGGTCCGCTTGCCTCCACCCCAGAGAGAAGGGTTACATGTCCTGGGTCTAGGTGCGGCTTGCCCCTCTGAGGGCGGGGGTACCTGGACCTGGGATATAGAGTATGTTTGGGGAGTGCGACTGTCTGTGCAGTGTCTATTTGTGTCTGTCTACACGTTGGATGAGTGCCGAGTATTTGGTTGTGCATAATAATAATAATAATAATGGATTGCATTTATGTAGCGCTTTTCGAGAACCTCAAAGCGCTTTACAATTCCACTATTCATTCACTCTCACATTCACACACTGGTGGAAGCAAGCTACAGTTGTAGCCACAGCTGCCCTGGGGCAGACTGACAGAAGCGAGGCTGCCATATCGCACCATCGGCCCCTCTGGCCAACACCAGTAGGCAAGTAGGGTAAAGTGTCTTGCCCAAGGACACAACGACCCGGACAGAGAGCCCAGGGATCGAACCGGCGACCTTCCGGTTACAGATGCGATTCCCAACCCCCTGAGCCACGGTGAAAATAAAATAAATTCATAATTATAATAAAGGTCAATCAAATGGACCAATATGGCAAGGCCATGATGATCCACTTGGTAAAATAAATCCGCTTGGCATCTTTCTTGGCCTCAAGACAACAATTCTGACAGCTAAAGATCCAAACGGGACACAAAAAAAAAAAAAAAAAAAAAAGAAAAAAGAAGACATTTGAGCAGCTAAACCTATTGTTTCAGGCTCTTTGCTTTGCATTCAGTTCAGTTTGCAGTACATTCAGATTGAAATACAATAATGAATCCACTCCGTCTAAACTCGACACCTTAATGGAGCGTTCATTATTTCACTTCAAATGAAAAAAGCTGAAGAAAACAGGCTGACATAAAATGTAACTGTCCAAACAAACACTGGCCTAGATCTATAATGCACAGAATGAAAAAAAGCTTCAGTTCCCTTAACCTACAACATCTGTCACACTTAATATTCTCACAGCTTCAGCTTTTCACTTAAAACATAATTAAATGACCCGTGGCCTAAATACCAAAAAGTAGGCTCCTTGTGTTATTGAATATAGTTTTGAAGTACAGAAGTATAATAATAAAACCTTAGGTGTGGTAAGTTGAAGGGAAGATTGCAGTTTTAATGAGGTAAGTACATTTGTACTTACATGTACCTTCCTTGTGCGGCTCAAATAAGTTGCAGTTTTTTTTATTTATTCTAGCCAGTCCAGCTTGGCTATTATAGAGACCTATAATTATGAGAATTTCAAAATTATGTTAAAATGTATGTACACAAGCCTAGTGTGGGCTCCTTTGAAATTCTTAGTAGATACTGGCACATGCACTAGTCATACATGGTACCACACACATTCTCTCTCTCTCTTCTACTGCAGCCTATCCAGTTCAACCCAGACCATCGCCCTCTGCTGGCTGTGGATGTTGGTACGTAAAGCAGCCAGCAGCTCATCAGTGCAGCTCCAGGTGTTGGGCTCCAGGGTGTAGTGAAGCATGGGCAGTGTCTCCAGCTGCAGCTCCTCGGCGTGGCACAGCTCCTCCATCACACTGTCCTCCCCACAACGTGGAAAAAACTTTCTGTTTCAAGTGATGGATAAATAATCACCGAGTATCTAAGACATGACTTTTCCAAATATATGTATTTCAAGTAGAGCTGGGCGATATGAGATTTTTTCATATCACGATATGTTTTTTTCATTTCAGGCGATAACGATATCTATCACGATATAAGCCAAATAACTATATTTGTAAGATTTAAATGTGCCGTTGCTCACAAGTAAAATGTGAAATAATCAGCAGCTTGTTTTTAAATATTTATTTCCCATAATAAGTTCAACAGGGTAGATGTACTTAAGGAACATGAGACTTTTTCAGATAAATAAAGGCAAATATTGCAAACTACACAAAAGGCAGCCGCTAAAGCGTTTAAGTTTCAAAATAGAACAAATGAAACAAACTAAATTGTCAATTCCACTTAGAAACAAAATATTAATTCTAAAAATAAATCTTAGTTTGTTTTACAGAAGAACAGACAAAACTGACTAACTTTTGTCAATATCAAATAAACTGAGAACTAAAAGGAAATTCTCAATCTCTCCTTGTTGTATAGCTTAGCTTTTCAAACAGTTTTAACAGTTACTTTAGTCTGACAAAAGCCGAATGACGAATTAGCGCTTCCAGTCAGAGACTGAGGCTACGTCCACACGTACACGGGTATTTTTGAAAACTGAGATTTTCCGTTTTCGTTTTAAAAAATAATCCCGTCCGCACATAAAGGCAGAAATGAAGGAAAACGCTGCTATGAACATGCCAAAGCAGCAGGTGGAGCTAGATTCCTAACCGTGCAGAAATGTTGGCCAATCAGAAGTCTAGAAGCCTCGGTGGGAAAAAGTAAACAAAGCTGCGGCATAGAAGCAGAACCGAGTCGTATGTGTGGAGGGACAGTAACTGTGTGTATATGTAAGCATTTAAACACTGCAGAGAGTAGAATTAACAGTAACAGTATTGTAGAAATTCATTTCACCGAAACAATAACGTGGCGCACAGTGTGACGCATGCACCAGTTTATTGTATTTCCAGACTTGCTTTCGGCACAATTTACAGTGCACGCTACTCTGTTTTTTGTCAGACTTGAAATAGCCGAAATACCTTCACACTACGGAACTTCTTTGGCTCTTCCGTTCGACAATCTCTCCGGCATTGGAACCATCGTCTGTTTTCTCTTCGGTCACGCTCGGTTGATTTTTCTAGTCGGCACACTCATTTCCTCCATTATGCGCTGGCTCCATTACCTGCTGGCTGCTTCCCAAACAAACACACGTGCGGCTTGGCACTTGTGCTGTACGTAACAAGTCACGCGACGTGACGCTGCGGCTGTGATTGGTTCAGCTCTGCGCTACTGAATTTGGATTGGCTGATCTTTTTTTTTTTTTTTTTTTTTTTAAGCGGACAAGAGCGGCGAGGTCTATCGCGATAGCTTAATTTCTCTATCGAGTAAAAGTTATATCGCGATACATATCGTTATCGTTCTATCGCCCAGCTCTAATTTCAAGGTAAGAAATAATCACTCTAGAGAAGTTAAACGCTCCTTACTCCACAAAGTGGATTGCCATTAAATACATACAAAGCTTGGATAAAGTACAGTAGTGCTGCTATGGTGAGACCAGAACTTACTGTAGCACTGAACTGAAAACTGCCCGTGTGTGCACTTACCTCAGCTTCTTGTGTTTTTTGTTCTTGGGGCGAATATGGATGACGATGGGGTAAATCCCAAGTCTCAATAAGCCTTCAACACTGGACAAGCCCAGCTCGAGCAGGCAGTGTTTATCCTGAGACAAAGAGATGGCATCTGTTTATCTACAGCTCGTTTAAGGTCCCAACACACCATTTCCATCAGGTTGGGTCAGGACTTTGCCTGGGCCATTGCAAAACTCGCTGTGTTTGGTTTTCTACAAACGTGGTGCCTTCCATTATGACCAAACATCTCCGTATGTATGCTGTCATACAACAAGCCATCCTTGTTTAGTCTTTTTTAAATCATGCTCTCATGAACTTTAACATTTAACATGCTAACTGAGCCTAGTTTTTTAAAGGATTTCAGAGTCCTGTGGAAATTTCTCCCCGCGATTGTCGGTAATTGACTTTTATTGGTTACTTAATCGTCCTAAAAACAGCATTCTTCATTGTCCTTGAGGAAGACATTTAGTAGGATGGTTGTAAAGCAAAATGTGGTGACATTTTTGCATTTTCGTCAGGCAAAGCAAAAGCTTCTTTTTGAAAACCACACCCCCAGAAAACACCGCTGACCTTACCTGGCTGATGACATCCTGTATTGACTGCAGCCTTATGCCAAGGGCCTTCTCTGGACTGCAAGAATCCAACAAGAATATTCTCTTGTCTTGTCTCTCTGAAGCTGGAATGGGCTCTGAAAATATTTAATGTATGATCAACAAATCAGCACCAAACTTTGTGCACTGTTGGGTCACTGTGCGTGGATAGGTCTGTGTGTTGCACAGATACCTGGCTGGCAGGTGTTAAACTTTAATCCAGACTGTGCTGGTTGCAGGAGCTTCTCTATCAGACCACGGGACAGCAGAGACGGTGAGAAGATGACTGGCCGCTTGGTCTGAACCTGCACTGACTGTACTAAACTGTAAGGGATTAAGTGGTCCTCATGGCCTGACATGGCAAAAACAAGTACAAATACATCAACACAAAGTGTGCACATACACAAACAATTCATTTATGACACAAACATGCTATTTCATTGAGGGAGCGACAGGGCTTCAACTTACGTTTGCTGAGCGTGTAAAGGACCTGTTGTGTGGAACCAATCCCACGGCAGTTTGGATCCACCGCTTTGACCAATCGTACACGGCCTGATGTTTTCTTTAAGAACTACGCAAAGAAAAATATACATCTTCCAATGAGGAAACGGGCAAAAACTGTAATATGAGGCACCACAGCCGTTGTGCATGCTGATCATGTAATTTAAATATGCATCAACTTACCATCTTCTTCTTAGAGTCCTTTTGCTCCACTGACATTTTTCGTAACCTTATGAGTAACAACTGTTGAGCCCTGAAAGAGAAGTCGATATATTCTTAGTTATTTACACTAGTCACACAGCTATTTTGTTATCAATCTAAATTTATTCGCCAGTTTTGTAAATATATCTACCTTCTCTTATATGTACTTGAACTAAATAACACTGGCCTTGTGGAACTTTCAGGACTGAATTGTGCCTTTAAAATAATAATAAAGCAAAGTCACGTCAAAGTCTGACTGACATACCGGTTGTAGTTGGGCATGGATCCTGTCTGCAAATGCTTGGCTGTGCTCGGGTCCACCAGGGAGCAGCGCCATTGGTATTTTCCATTGTACCTTGTATCTGTGACATGTATAATGTCATCACAAGAAACACCCAAAGATGGCGGGTCACCATGAGGCTCCATGCTGAGATTAACACGCACATAGAAAGAGTCAGGACCCAAAAAAGTTGGCGATGAAACCTGCGAGGACAGGTTTGAGTACCCTGAGGATGAGAAAGCATGAGAGGGGGCACCTTAGCGTCACCTTTCTGCACCACGAGGGGAGATTTCAAGAGCAGACTGACCGGCCTCATATGAATTTTTCAAACCTCTGAAGTAACAGACTCACCCTCTGGGTTGCTCTGGAATTTAAGTGTTGACGGCTCGGTCCACCACTGCAGAGAAAAGTGGGCCACCTCAGCAGTGCACTGACTCAGCAGCACACTTCCCCCACCAAACAGGACTTGCTCCAGCTAAAAACAACAGGACAAAAACTGCATGTCATTCTGCAGCCTCATTTTCATAGAAGCAAAGGCACACACTTGTCCTTGTGGTACACGTATTTCCACATGCACACATTAAAAGTGCTCATATATGATTTAATCGCATATGCAGACGCCAACCTCCAGCAGCTCGCTGCCCTCCTTCAGTCCACATTGTTCAGCTGGGGAACCTGCTCTCACATGGCTGACAAATATCCCCGTTTGGCTTCCTCCAATGATGGTGATGTCATCGGCAAGACTTGGTCTCCTGTGCTTTGGAGAGGTTGGGGGACTTGGAGATGGTGAGCAGTGTAGGTTCCTGAGAGATGGCAGAAGACCGTCAGAAGCAGTAAGGATGAAATTACATAACACTAGTCTGTGACGGCATTCACTTTGCTTTGGTGCCACTTTTGTGCTCTTTACATTATGTTGTACACTATGACAGAAAATTGCACTTATATAATATTAATCACATTCAAAACTGTTTAAATTTTTATCATACAGTAATTATGTAATGAACTCCATTTTTTAATACCAAAAAGATAATAATAATAATAATAATATATAATAATAATAACAATAACAATAATAATAATGATAATAATAACAATAATAATAATAATAATCCACCAGGAGAAAATAAAATGAAGGACAAACCAGATACATTTTAAAGACATCTAAACATTTAAACCATGAAGTTTTTTTCTTTAATTGTTTAAATTTGAAAATTTTACTTCATGTGCTGGAAAGATTTTTTCCTTTGAAGCTGTAGATTGACATCTGCTCTTCCTTTTTTTTTTCTTAGCTCTGTTGGTTTGTTCTCGCCTGTTTGTTTACAATAAATAAAGTTATTTTTGAGTTGTGTAATGGTCTGTGGCCTAATACCCACAACGTACCTCTGACAAAAGAAATGTTAATGCTCTTCTATACTAATGTTAATGTTAGGACCTTTTAGGACCATCATTCTCACCTACGAAGATTAAGAGATTGCCCTGCAGAAATTAATATTACTTGTAATTAAGGAGGAAAAATGACAGTTTAACAGAGCTTTTACTGGTTTCAGTGACAGGCATCAAAGCTGTAAGTTTGTACCTGGGCACTTTGGGACTGGGCTGCTGTGCAGAGACTATGGGCAGGTTGACCAGGTCAGGGGGGAAAAAATGAGACTGCAAGGAGCTCCACGAATCTGACAAAGAAGGCTCACTCTGCTCACCTGAAAACACCAGAGAGCCTTTTAATGTACACTTACATTTTTGTTATTATTAGATTGAACATGATTAATCACCAACACATTGATTAAAAAAAAAATGGTTGTAAATGCAAAGAGTCAAATGTACCTGGAATGTTGTCATTCTCATCACTGCCCCATGAGTCCAAGTCAAACCTTTGTGGAAGCAAAACGAGGAAAATGGTAATCAACGTGAGAATAACGGGGAAAATTGCAGGGTGAAAAATATATGAACTCACTCTGTGTTGACTCGACGGTTGATGGAGTTCATGCAAGGAGGAAAGGGGAATGTGGAAAGGCGGTTTATTTCCTTTTCATTGGTTTCTGTCTGAGGGTGAGGAGGTAAACATAAAGATGCAGATCTTTAGAATCTTATTTTTATTATTTTTATTATAAGCAGGGCTTTGATACTCACTGACAGCAAGAGGTTCTCCTCTGAGTTTGAACCAGAATCTGTGAATCAGCAGAAAAACACCGTTTACTTTAACCTAAAACACTTGTGATGAAATCCCCCACCGACCTTCCTACTTTGTGTAAATGAAAAGTACAAAAGCAAAAGGATTGCACAAAGAAACACTAGATAAGCATCATCCAGCTGCCAGTGTGGTTGACTTACCCTCTGAGTTTTCATTGGCTGGGCCACTAGAGGGCACCTGTGACACAGAAAAGATGCTCAACAGAGTATGAGCTCGCAGATAATGAGATGTAAGGTACAGGCACGAACATGCAAAGAGTTGCACAAGAATGCATTGCAACATTTCCTGCTCATAATAGGACCCCTTGCCTTGTCTAGCTGCAGTGAAATGTTTCAGTCAGAAAGATACATTCTCTGCATAGCACACAAACAGCATGAAAAAACAAGTTTTTATCCTGTGGGAATTCCTATGATATAAAATGAAGTGGTGATTACACAGCAGTTAGGTCAGTAAGGCCTGTTTCGATTCCTTCTGATCTTAATTTAATCAAACAGGGCAGTTGTGATTCTGTTGTTATTGTCATTCTCATCATAATAACTAAACTACTGGTATTAACTGCAGCACTGACCTTTCTTAGTAACAGATTGGTTCTTCTCGGCTGCGGGCTCAGATCCAGGCCGGGGGAACAGCAGGGGCCAAAGCACTGTTCCTCACTACACAGAGACAGGTGGGACTGGGGGGCAGAGATGGAGGACAACATTTGCATTAAAAAGTTTCTGTAGAAGGCAGGGGAAGGTGAGCGCTGCCCTCATGACTTAGTGTTTGAACTCACACAGTGCAGGCAGGAGCTGTTTGGCTCCATTTTCTCCTGGCTCCTCTCCCTCTCTTTGTCCAGCTCTCTCTGCTGCTGCTCCAGGTTGGCCTGCAGCTCAGCAATGCGTTTACGCAGACGGTTCTTATCCAGCAGACAGTCGGTGTACTCAAGCTGCAGGCTGTCTCGACTGCGCAGGGCCTTGAGATGAGAGGACAGAAGTGCAGAAAGTGAATAGGTTGGTGATGTGCGAGAATAAGCCAGAGCAGCTAAAGTGACTGATGAACTCTTTGTGGTTAGACAGTGTGCTCTCACTAACCTGGTCTCTCTCCTTTTCCAGCTCCATGATTTGGTTGAAATAGGACACACTCCTCTTCTGCTCTGTCTCCCAGTCCAGCTGGAGAGTCCTCACCTTCAGCTGTAGCTGTTCGCACTGAGACTCCAACTGCAAGTACAGTCCAGAAAAGAAAGTATCATGAAGGAAAAGGTCATTATAATGTTATAATGTATTATATAATATGATGGCAGACAACCTCTCACCTTGTCCCTTTGCTCTTCAGTGTTTTGGAGCTCGCTCTGTAGTTTGGTGATGATATCGCAGAACTCCTGTCTCTGCTCGGCAGCCTCCCTGCGGTCCTGCTTCAGGATATCCATCAGAGCCTGAGGTGAACCAAAACAAAATGAACACAGATAAAAAAAAATACAACAAAGAATGATAACAGCTTAAAAAACATGATTTCAGATGATACACAATATGCAATCAAAAACATACAACGACTCCAGTGGGTGGGATCGAGTTCTTCATCTGACTTTCTGTAGTCTCAGTTTTCTTAGGCAGGTTTTCTGGTAGAGCAGGTGTAGAACCAGTTACAGCTTTAGAGGCATCAGGGGCACCACTTGTTTTTTTCTCTGCTGCTGCCAGCCTGGACTTAAGCTCCTCTACCTGCATGTATGGAGAACAAGCAAATAATAAGCATATCAATAACCTGCTAGTGTGGGACTCTTTTATATTTTAATATCAGGAGCTAATATCAGCTGCTCCTTTATTGACAGTGGGTTACCACGACAAATGTTTTTTCCCCTGATATTGAACCAGGGATCTTTTGTTTTTCAGGCAAATATGTGAACAATAACACAAAGGTCCCACTGATAGCAGTATCTCTAAGTCTACAAATATTATCCATTAAGGGGACTTGTTACACTCGTAATCCACAACCAGTTCAAAAGGTGAGACCCAAGGAAAGTCACAAAGAAGACAAAATGAATATAATGCAAGATGATATTGGCAGTGCAAAGGTGGAGGTGTGTATATGAGGCAGGGTGATTGGCTATTTAAAAACGGGTATCAAGAACGATAATGTGGGGCATCTAGCCACGAAGGATGGAAAACAGGAAGGGAAATAGATAACGATGTGACCTAACTGAGAATTAAAAAAATTAAAAAGGGAATGATGTCACTGAAATGTTTTAACCACTTGGTTCTTAAAATAGTCGTTGCTGCTTTTAGGTCAGCATGATGTCGGTCAAAGCGGGCATCCCTAATATGGTCACACAGATCAGGCTGGGAGCACTGAAGCCCCACCCACCGCTAAACAAACTCTGTGTTTACGAGGGACAGCAAACAGAAGTAAAGTGGCTTAAATGGTGTGTGGCCTTCAAAGGAGAGAAACCTTAAATGGCTCATTTTAGACAGTAGACAGCAGCCGCTGGCAAAAAGATCCCACTTTGAGATAAGAATGACTTTCAGTAAACAGCTGGAAATGAGCTTAAAGCTTTAAGGTGGAACATTTAAATGCAAAAACCAAAGAGAATTCCACAAGTTGCTTCTTTCAGAGTTTACGTTTCTGTGAAAATCTTTCAGTAATCTGAATTCAGAGGCTGGGACTCGTGATAAGGTGTCAACTGGTCCACTATGGCTCTTCAGAAGATGACAGGAAGGGCTATAGGGTGGGTGGACCTCTCTTGGTTTTGCCATTTTGGACTTAAAATAATAAGAAAAAACCCAGGGCTAAATAATGATGATTTCAAACTATTCTAATAAAAATATAGGATTTTAAAGATCATAGATAGACTGTAGATCATACACTGACTTGCAGCTATTAATATCGCCTTATTTTTACAGCCAGCTGGCTCATTCCTCAGTGGTTCTGTCAACATGTTGTAACAAATCCTGGGGTGGCTGATAACATCTGCCCCTGCTGGCTCGAGCCGCTTCATTTATCTCTTTTGCTGCGTGCCATCCAAAGAAGTTTCGTTGCCTCAGGTGCTTTTATTTGTTCCTTTTTTTATGCCTTCAGACACCACATAACTTCCGAGAACAGCGCTTGTTTCTGTTATATGCATGGCAGCAAGAGGTATCGAAGTCGTATCAAAGCAAACAAAGCTCTTTCTGGCTGACATGGAGCACCTAAAACAGCAGCTTAAAAGTGAAATCAAACAGATGCAAAATGCAAGAGAACTAACATTAATATAAAAATATATTTTTCTTTCACCCAAACCAACTGACCTGACTCAGCAGTTCTCTCTCTCTGGTTGAGGCTTTGCCTTGATCCTCCAAGGCTCTGGAGTACTTCACAGCCTGCTCCAGGTGTCGGTCTTTCAGCTTTCCCAGCTCTCGACTGGCTAACTCCCAGTCTTGACGCAGCCTTGAGATCAAAAACCATCCAGATCAAACATTTTCACTTTTTGTTACCAACTTGTTTTTCTACAAATGTAAAGATGAATTTTCGTGGCTCAACAATTTTAGATAACTCTGGAATTGGCAGAGGTGAAGATGTTGAGATTTGAATTTGGAGTGAGCAGGATGGACAAGATTAGAAATGAACATCAGGTGGACAGACCAGATTAAGTGGTGCAAAGACAAAGTCACAGGCTGGAGGTGCCAGGCTGGAGGACAAGAGGAAGTCCACAGAGGAAGCTCATAGATGTAGTGGAGGAAGACTCGTGGAGAGATGGTGTTTCAGAGGAAGATGCCACCACAACCAACATGTTTATTTTTTTTGTTTTTCTCAGTGTTTAAAATGATTTCTGCAGAATGAGAGTAAAACAGTTTGAAGAAAGTAACATGAAATGTTCTTAAAAGTGTTTTTTTATTGTTCAAAAGTTGTTTAATGACAGAGAAACACATTCTGGAGCCAACGCTGTAGCAGCACATCAGGTTTCTTCCCACTGGGATATAAAGTAGAGGGAAAGTAGGCGGGAACAATGGTGCCCTGACCCCTGTAGCTCTGACAGCCTTTGTGGATTATTAATGTCACCTTGTAAATTCACCCCATGTGAATTTACAGGTTTCTATGACATATTTGATTCTTTGACAGAAAAGCTTTAAAGGAAGAAACTGGAAACTAGAAAAGCCCAAACCTTTCCAGCTGTAGTTTGTCATGGCGTAACTCCTGAGCTTTACGCTCAGCGCGGCTTCGCTCCTCCTCCGCCATCCGGCAGCGCTGAGACATGCGCCGTTCGCACATGCGGCTGTTTCGAAGCTGCTCCCTCAGTTTACGCACCTCCAGCAGCAGAAACTGAGTCAAACCCTCTGGACCTTCCTCATCTGCGTAGAAAGAGAATCACACGTGGAGGTCATTATCATGGAAGGAGGGTATTGTGAATCAATGGAAATTGTAAACTGAATTGTGAGCCAGAGAAACTGGCTTTAATGTGTGGGGAGAAAGGACAAATACATGTTTATGTGTTGTGGCTGTCAGTAAATGGCACGCAAGAGAACATTAATGCCAAATGTGCAAATGTGTTCACTCTTTTCTCTGCTCTTGGGCAACATAATAGCTTTGTAAAATAATCATATGCTCACTTTCAAAGAAAGCGCTTATGTTCCAGTTATTTGTTAACCATTTCTGTTCGTCAGCAATGAAAGTAAATTAGATGTGTTTGCGGTTAAGATTCACATACGGCCCCTTTTAAATTTAAATGTCTTGGCTTTAATTTGGTTGTCAGTAAAGAAGAACTCATCGAACTCATCACTTTGGGCTAGGCTAGTTTTTGCAGTCCAGAGCTGAATTATGTGAAAATGAGTGTATTCAACCATCGATGTTATTATCCTGTCATAGCACCACTGTGAGAACCCCTATGACAGCTGGGATAGGTTCCTGGCTGCCATAGGGGTTAGATGTCAGGTACATCTGTCTGTCACAGGGCTAACAGAGAGAGATAGACAACCATTAAAGTTCAAAGTCACAGTTTAGAATCATCATTCAGCCCAATGTGCATGTTTTTGGACTGTGGGAGAAACTCAGAGTACCCATGCATCACGGGTAGAACATAAGTGGGTTAACACTTGGGACTGAATGACTGTGACGTGACAGACTAACCATTGTACTGCCTAAGTATAAACCTTAAATTCTTAAATGTAATCATCAAAATACTTTAGTAGTCTTCACAAACACTCAGTTGTTTTTAAAATTTATAGTGAATTAAGCTAAAATGCATTAAGAAAAACACACCCACAGTAATTTGAGTGTATAAGTTCATCATGAAATCTAGAATATCCCCATACATGGAACATTTTCCATGTCACGTAAATGCTTTGGGGGATTTTTCTTAAGCCTGAGTTACTTTAACTTTAAAGTTTTAATTTAAGGTTAATTGATGGTTAAGTCCCCCTACTATGCCATTCTTCTTTCTATCCACAAAAAAATCTCTGCTTGCCTAGTATGAGGGAGCATCGGTGTGTTGGCTGTTGCCCGGTCAGCTGTGTGTACTGCTCTGGATGGTAAAACTCCAGTGACTCCATGAAGGCCTGAAGACCTCGCTGGCCCTGACCGCGCAGGATGTCCAGCAAACGGCCTTTTTGTGACAAATAGGGAACAGAAAACATAAGGTGAGTAACACTGCAAGTGTGGAATAATTTACTTTCCGTTGCATGACATTATACAGTGACAATGCTGAAAGATAGGTGCAATGACAAAAGGTCAGGTTAGGGTAAAGCAGCACGTTTAACTAACAGATTAAAGAGTCTCAGCACAAGAATGCTACCTCTTTGATGTATGTGTCATTACCTCTGTAGTTACATGCTGTTGGTATTTCAAACACGACAATGATAAAAGACTGAAACAACAAAATTCTCCGGGGGTTGGACCAGGTGTTTGCCTTCAGTGTCTCTTCATTTACAACATACCTTTCATCTTTATCCTCATCCTTCTCTCTGCCTGCCTCGACTTAGCAATGAAGTTCCTGCTCTTTTCTCTCACTGGAGCATTTATTCAGTTTTCCTGTTTCTGACTGATGAACTGTTAGACAAACATTCACATCTAATGTTTATCATTTTGAAGTTTCACCAAAGAACCCACTTCTTGTAGTCTTTTAAGACTGCAGCTCAGCGTCAAATGAGTAATCACGTGTTTGCTTAAATTTCAGTGCTCTGACACCATTGAAACGATGCTGAAGCACAGATGTCACTTTGACTCTAAAGAAAACCTGAAAATGACAATTTATGAATCATTTCCTCAAGGCGTCGCTCGCACTGAGACTTTAAATGTGTTTATTTATATTTCAGTTACAATCATTTAACGGGCCAAATGAGCAGGCCAAATTCTCTGAGCAACGGAGAAAGGCCCAGTGTTATGTTACACTCCCATGAACTGTAGTAGACCATTGCTGGTTGTGACTAAAGCTTGGATTACTGCACTTTCAGCTGTGGCAGTACAAGTCTGTACAAGCGGATTAAGAAAGAAAACTAGGAAGTGTGGGATGTGACCCATATCTTGTTATTGGGCGTCGCACTGACTGCGGAGGATGTACGCTGATGGTTTTGGTGGGTGAGTGCACTGTTGAAAGCTACAGCACTTCTGAACCCCTGTGGTATGGCATGTTCGTATCGTTCTGAAGCACCATCTTTTCCTCATGTCTCTATAAATCTGTAGGTGCTGATCACTGATTTGACTTTTCAGCCGAGCTCTTCTTCCTCTCACCAGCTTTGCTGATGCGCAGGGGGTACTGCGTGGAGTTGAGCACCTCATCTTCATCCTGCTCGTCGATGACCTTGCACTGGCGCAGGTACGGCGTGAGTTTTGCCGGGTTGAGGATCCGCGTGAGCTTGTGCCGTACTCCCTCCACGCGGTCCCACAGCTCCTCGCAGCGCTCCTCTGACCACGAGGGAGAAGCTTGTGATTCCTCCTGAGCGATGTCGTCGTCCTCCTCCATCCAGACGGTGACACCTGCGCACGACCAAAAAACGTATCAGTTCAGCAAAGAGCCTGGTCTGGAAAGATAAAACAATGTCCCTTAGTTCATGTTTTTTTCCATTTACCGAAAATATGCTTGTTGCCTCGGGCCTTGCTCATGTCCCACTTCAACTTTACGAGCCAGATTTCCAGACATGCCCTATGTCCACTCCCAGACTAAATATTTTCCCAAGCAGAATTCCTTTGTGAATTTGTTTTTGTCTGACCCCTCTTATCTGAATTCCTTTAAACATCAAAGTAGGTCAAACATTGTGTCATTTATGCGCTTTCTAAACAGTAACTATCTGTTTTTTAACAAATAATAATAACAAAAACCTTTTGAGAGCAAGTTTAATATAATTTCATGCCATAATTCGCTGTGCCTAACACTGAAAGGCTATAAATCCTGGTAGGATTACTGGATTAATCTGCTGCATAGCGAGGAAATGAAATGGGGCTCCTTTACTTAGAGGAGTCTACTCACTACAAAACAGCCTGACAGGTCTGTTGTGGAACTGAGTCTCCAAAAAAAGACTAAAGAGACAAAGAGAAACTGATTTGATGAAGTAAGTGAACAGGAACTTCAATATAACAAATCAGAAGTAGTTAAATTGTTGTAGAGCAAAGGGTCTGCTGTTGAAGTAGCAGGGAGGACTCCGAATCATGGGCTCAGAGGACAGGAATGCAAAGATAGGTGTGACTCATATTGCACATCAACAAACACTCCAGGGGACCACAGACAAAAGCTTTCTCAGCTTGATTCACTTCACGAGACAAGGGGAGAAAGTGAATAGAAACTGTCACACAGAATTCCTCCATATTAAAGAAGAGACAACATAAAGGGCGGTGATTCAGTTATCAGTGAACTATAAAGTACGAAAATATACCGTAAGGCCCCCAAAAGCTGCATGGATCGCAGACATATGTCATTTTTGTTGGGGGGCAAATATAGTGGGGTTTATATTTCCAGGAAGGCAAACAAACTGATCCATTACAAAAAAGAGATTATTTTTCCCATATTGATGCCTGAGTGATAATGGGAGTTCCTGCCACTCTGTGCAGGTGATCAAAGCAGTCTGAGGTAACAGGCAGGTTGAGGCAGGCTTGGCTGATCTGTTTTCATGGGATTACGAAGCAACTCCTTACACTCAAGGAAAACAAATACTGGATAGTCATTAGCTGTAG
Source organism: Copadichromis virginalis (assembly GCF_057382275.1). NCBI lineage: Eukaryota > Metazoa > Chordata > Actinopteri > Cichliformes > Cichlidae > Copadichromis > Copadichromis virginalis. Next base: position 11,987,495 of record NC_140621.1, read on the forward strand.
GAAGTAGTTCATCTGCACTGCTAACCAAAGACCTGTTTTATATTCAGAGTAAATAAAAACAGCGGCACACAGTAACACCGATAAGATAAAATTAAGTATCGTTTGGTTCAATGAGAAGATTATGCTTGAAACCTGTTTATCACAGGGTTCATCTCCATATCTTTCAGTAAATTTCACTTATTGTTTGTTTTGGAAATGCGATACACCCCCACACCTTCTGTAAAGTGCAAAAGTCTTGAGTCAACCCTGATTTTTTATATTTTGCAAGGAGTCAGACTTTCCTGTAAATATAAAAAGCAGTCTTGATCAATATTTCTTGAAGCTTTCTGAAGCTTTTTCAAAGTTTTTCTTTCTTTCTTTGGCTGCTTTTCCCACTTGTTTTCAGTCCAGTGTTTGTACCTGACAATTTTCAGGGGAATATTTTTTTTGTTTGTTAAGCTGCTTAGCACTGACCTTCGAAGCATTCAGGCTAACTCGAGGGATGAAACAGTGTTTGTTGTGTCTACAGATAAAAGAAAATTCGGCAAAGAGCCAATTTAAAGTTGTATCTTAAGGCACTTTTTACTAGAAGCATGTCCCACATCATTTGTTCCCATTTGTTTTTTGAATCTATGGAAAATGTCTAAGACAAAAAGACAACACAGTCTGACAGCCAAGTAGTAGTACTCTAAAGAGCTAAAGAGCCATTAGGAAACTTGGGATATCTCGGCAGTATGTGCTGTGTGTGGTGTGCAGTGTGTCCATAAAAAACTTCAGAAGTAGATAAAAAAAGAAAAACTGGCGGGCCTACAAAACCATTTAAAGCAGATAAACAGTACCTGGAAGTCCTGTTGTTAAAAGTCCCGACACAGGACCTGAAAGATGCAACTGGCCCTTCCGTTGCTCCATGGACTGTAACAGACCGCTGAAGCCTAACCAAAAATGATCTCAGTAGAAGGCTTACTGTAACAAAGTCATTCTTAATGAAGGGGAATAAAGGCCGAGGTAGCCAAATTACAGAAGAACTGCAATGAAAGCAGGTCTTATGAAGTGATGTATCCAAGTTAGAAATTTTTGGCTAATCGTCTGTAAGTTTGGAGAAGATCAGGAAAGAGGTACAAAAGTGAGTTTATAAATCTATCAGTAAAACACGGTGGAGACTCTGTCAGTCAGTGGTGATCCTCCCTGAATTGATAGAATTATGAATGCAGAATAGTGGAGTACTATCTGGAAGCATTTGATTAGAAACAATTTCATTTTTTGGCAACAATAAATGATGCCAAACAGACTGCCAATACAGTAAAAGTGTAAATGGATAGAAAAACACACTGTTGAGTCTGGATTAGTCTGGAGAATTATTCTTGAAGAACTTAAAGAAATGTCAAGAAATCTGACTAAAAGATTAAAGGTGGTCATAACAAATATTGACTTTCAAGTATGTTATAATTATACAGACTCCGTTTTTGCCTTATAGTGTATTTCCATTTATGTTTGCATATTTTTTAAACTGCTGTAACCATTTTCAGTTTTCCGATTAAAACATAAAGCAATAAGGAGTGACTCTGTCGGACTTTGGGGAAATCCTTAGTTTGTATTTGAAATGAGTAAAAATATACTAGAAGTGTTCAAAAATCACCATGGTCTGAAATTATTTTGTTGCAAGAAACTGGCCTTAAAAAAAAATCAAAAATAAATAAATAATGAGAATAATAAACTTGCAGAGACTGTCACTGCAGCTGTTACTACTTCAGCAGTTGTTATGCTTGTTTACAGAAATCAGACATAAAAGCGTACCACTGATAATAACCCAGTAACAGGAGCACACTCCTGCTGCCCGGTAACACCTGTTTATTCGGTTAATGATTGCTAGAAAAGTCTGGTAACCTGTTACTAGTAACACCGTTCAAGCTAATCAAGCTAAAAATTACGCTAAACAGCGACTAAAAATCTGTTACTTTAATCTTAAATGTTGACTTACCACTCATAATTTTCTCCTGTGAATCTGAGTCCCAGTAAACCGCACTGCGATCCAGTCTTTACATCCCAGTCAGGTCCACAAACACAGCCGAGGAGCGCACGATACACGCTCGCACACCTTTGCGCACTCTGCTCCAGTTCCTCCACCCTCAACCACAACATCCAATTGTCAGGCAAGAGGAAGGAGGGAAAAGTCCCACTCCTCTCCAAATCACGGCGGATTTCCTTATCGGGACTTATGATGTCAGTGTAGCAGAGGCCGGAGGCACTAGATGGCGCTTTCAACCAATGCTTGTCCACACACACACACACACACACACACACACACACACACACACACACACAGCTGTCACGTATAAACTCCGCATTTCACACTTTCCACGGCTGTCAGATGGAAAAATTAGACAGTCTACCTTAGGTTCTCACTGCTGCGTCAAATTGTTAGTTGCCACACAATTGTCATAAAGAAAACACTAGTCATTAACCGCCAGGTGCTACAAGAGTAAAAGGAAAAAAACCCTGCTACCTTTTAAAACTACAGGGGAGACGGTTGTTATTGCAGGAAGCCCTGCCCTGGAGCTCAGCAGGTTAGTCACCAAGACAAGGGACACCTGAGAGAGCATTTTGCCCAAAATACAGTGACGCACAGTTTCATTCTCAGACTTTTTTCAAACTTTTGTTTGGGCTTGTCCTCGGTATCTTCCAAATCTCTTAGTAAATATAGTCTAATGAATCAGGGTTTCAAATAAGTGGGAACCCTGACTCATCCATACAGGAAGAAAAGAGGTAACAAGCCTGTGGAAGGTGTGGAGGTGTGGAAAATCAGTGTGTAGATAGGTGGCAATTACCAGTCATATATAAGGAAGTAGAGGAGCAGTAAAAGACTTTATGACATCTGTGTTCATTTTTCCCTTTAAACTAAATTTAAGTACATCTTTAACATATATGACATAAACAAAACATATGGTTATAAAGCCACCCATAGACTCTTTTCTTTTTCAGGGCAGCTAACACTTAAAGTGGGCTCACTCAGGGATTGTCATGTGAAATGAATCCTTCAGTTACAGTATAATTCAGAGAGGAAATGCAGGGGGCCAGCAGAAGAAGGTTATTTTCCGTCCCCAGTTCTGGGCTTGGGGTCTCTGTGGTCCTGCTGAGAGACAGCGTGGGTTAATGCAGACAGGGGATTGTAAATGAGATACCAAAATATGTATTCATACACCCATACATTACAGGAAGCTAGGTGGGGAAATCAGCTTCCTCCCTCTATTTTCTATCTTCTGGTGTATCATTTTTCTTTGACTTTCAGTTTCACCCGTCTGTACTTATAGGTCAAAAAGTCATATCTTGCCTCTGCCTGTCTGCCTTCCTGACCCCCTCTTTTGTGCTCCCTCTTGCCCACTCTTTTATCTTCTCTATTCTTCCCTTTTCTCTTTCACTTCGCCTTCCTGTCTGTCATCAGCTTTCTTCTTCAGACAGCCCAATCCCTAACTCTCGGTTCAGGCCTTGGCCTGCGGCGTGAGGGAGGGCTGCAGTGAATGAGCATTCCTGTTGTTTCTGAGGTGACAGCGGCACAGAGGAGCCATTGATGACGGCACCGGACCCCACAGTTTGTTCATGCCGGAATGTGTGATATTGTGGAAGTTCAGTCAGACAGAAATAGTCTGCGTAGAGTTCCTACGTTCACTACACATATTTAATTTTTCTTCTCTTTGACTTTTTCTTTTATGAATAAAAAAAAAGTGCATGCTTCAACATCTGAAAAGCAAAATGCACTATCGTGACCACAAGAATGCGGTACTGATCCAACAACTTCAGCTAAAGCAATAAGAACCCAGAACAGAATGAAAACATCTCAAAAATGCTGATTTCTGTTGGGTTCATCTGTGTTGTTCTTCTCCGCTCCTGCTCAGAACACAACAGGCCTGGCTCTTCACCCGGCAGCTGACCCCACCGATGACTCAAGGCTGGCGGCTGCACAGAATCACCCCTTTGTGTCCACAAAGAATGCATCTTTTCTGGCTTTTTTAGAAAACAGAGGCAGAGAAAGCGAGCCGCGGGGGCATGAGTAACGGAGACAGATTTAAATCTGATGACATGTGATTTATGCTTCCTTTGGAGGCAGAAGATTGTGACAGAAGATCCCCTGACTGATCAGGCTGCTGATAAGGGATACTTTAAGATAAAGTTTATAAGTGAGAAATTAATATTAGGTTAATATTAAATGATGTGTAGCAACTATTCCCTACTGGTAAAGAGGAAGATAGATTTGTAAAAAAAAAGCCTGATTAGATTCCCACGACCAAGAAATACACTTGCTTTTCCTCTAATGTGGGAACTCCAGCATAGCTTAATGAGATCTTGTAAATATCCCACAGTTATATGCAATTTCCTGTTTAGCATGGAATCAACATCGATAATCACCAGAACATCAGAGTGAAGGAAGAAATTCTTAGCAAAGCAAACATCATGCCTAGAAAAACAATGTGTGGGATGACATCTGATAACCTTCTTGTTATGGTGGTATTTTTAATTGCCTTAAACTGACCTGCTTTTGTAAAATATTATTATACACAGTGCTGCTCAAAGGTCTTGTGCCACACATCATTTATATTTAGCTTCCAAGGAGCCAGACTTTGTTATACTTTATTCAAGGCGTCTTGAGCAATAGTTCTCTGGGTTTCCTGAAAGTCTGTGACAGTTTTCTTTAGACATTTGCTGCTTTTCACTCATTTTTTTAGTCCAGTCCTTGTACCTGACGTGGCACATCGAGGTTTGTACCAGTGTTGTGTCAACTTATCAAAAATATAACTTTTAGACACTTTGTAATTAGCAGCCTGTTAAAAATAATTTGTTCCCATTTCTTTAGTTGAATTTATGAAAAGTGCTAAAGATAATAGAAATTGAAATATTTCAATTCTCGTCAAAAATGTTGGACACAGAAAAGTACCGTCAGACTTTTATCCAGTATGCAATACAATTTAGAACGTGTCTCATTCGTTTGTCAGCGTGACAGTGATACCAAACACACTACCGGGATAGAAAAACACACAATAAACACTGACATCAGTCATGGATTGGCCTCCCCAGAGGCCGGACCTCAACATTATTAAAGCAACAAAACAAAAGGCAGCCAGCATCTAAAGAAGAGCTTTGATGTCCTTCAAGAAACCTGGAGAACTATTCCTGAAGACTACTTAAAGAACAGAGGTGCCAAATAGATCAAATATTCACTTTCAAGCTCATTAGAATTGTACAAACTCTATGTTTGCATATAGAATAGAATAGAATAGAATAGAATAGAATAGAAAACTTTATTTGTCAATTTCTTCAAATGTACTTGCTATAAACGAAAAATAAACAAATACTTCAGTTCGGTGTGATTTGCTCTGAGCTTTTCACCCGTGCAGCACGTTAACCTACACAAGTGTCTCATTGTTGTTTATTCACCTGACTGTTTGTTAACTGTAAATCTCTGACACAAAGGAATTGAAATTACGTTTCACACTGTCCCATGCGTAGACATTGACAACAATAAAGTGCAGATGCACAACAAAAACAGCCCTAACAATAAGGTAATATTAAATAGGTAACAGGATAGACAAAAAAAAAAAAGTGTTCCAACAGTGTTCCCTGGAAAATAGTATACTAGTCTACTTGAGGTAGTCCCAGGTTGTGGTTGGTAGGGGCATATGTATTTCCATATATTTTTCCTGGCAAAATATAAATGGCGGTTGGCTCTTTTGCCAGTATTGTAGTCACAACACAGTGCATAATCAATTTGGTGTCTCCTTCTTTATACAAATCATGCATTATTGGTCTTGGTCAGGCTGTTTTGCAGCTGCTGGAATGAAAGAAGAGGAAAATGTCTTTGGTTTGTAGTTGGGATTATACAACACAAACGGACGCACACATCTAGAGCTGTGTGAAAGGCAAATATAAACTCTTAATGTACGCTCTAGTAGTAAAAAAAGGTAGTTTAGTCCAAAAGTAACGTCAACCACTAAATGTAACCTTTCCCCCACACTAAAACACGGCATCAATCATCCTTAATTGACCCATTATGCTGCTTAGAGTCTGTTTTCACATTTAGATAAACCAACACAGACAAATATTCGCACACGCACACACAAACATCTTTGTGGTGCCAGTGAAAACTGGCGCCCCGGCCTGCTCCTCTTCCTGTCACTCTCCTTCCAGGGCAGTGAGGTTTGAGTAGAATTACAGGGTGTAACAGGGCTGTCTAAATCTGAGCTTCACCACACATTTGAAATGCAGACACAGACAACTTTACAAACCGCTGCACATCAATTTTCAGATACGCAGTGTTAAAAAGGCATCTTTTGCTATAACCGCATGCTAAAAGTTGCCTTAAAACAGAATCAGGGTTATATAGTAATAAAACCGTCACAATACACATTATATATATTTTTCTGGTCTTTTTGGATTCCACTCGTTTTTCTGAGTATTTAAGCTCACATGTCAACATGCCCGGTGTTATTTTCTGTGGCAGCTCCTGCTTCTGTGCTTTATGTAAAGTTGAAGAGGACAAAAGCAGAGATAGCATATGGGTGTCATTGTTTTCTGTCCAAGGTCAAAGGTTTGACAGATGCCACACCTGCTGCTGGGTCACATACCACTGGCTTTTTCATGTTAACTGGCATCAATGAAACTCACCAACAGGACAATCAACCCTCCTGGAGAGAGTATTAGTTGGGTTAAGTTATTCAGTAAGATTTCAAGAAGCCATCTAGTTGTTGCTCATAATCTTTGACATATCCTTTGTTTTCATATCCAGCTCAGCATCTGGGTGTACGCGCTGAGCAGGAGCAACTATTTCTGTGAGAACAGTGGCTGGTTTCTCACCGGTGCTCCTAGGCACCGTCATCTGTCTCCACAGGCAGACATAAAGGGACAAGAGATTAACTCTTGCTGAGTCTTTGTATCTCTAATGATTCCTCCTGGCTTTTAAAAAGGTCATGCAATATCCCTGCACAAAACTGTGCCCTCACTTACTTATGCTGTTTTCTGTCACTGCAGAAGGTGAGAATCACTGAGCTGGAGTGTGGCTTCCTACAGAGCAAAGTAAAGCTTCATACATGCATGCACACTTTTTAGAAAATTGACAGAGACATGCAGCACACACATGCAAATTGAATTTTTGGACACTATGTGATGCAATGCATTGAAATGTCTTAAGAGATCTCAGTACTCCAGATTCTTGTTTTTCTAAAGCACACTGCAGAAACGCACCAATAATTGTGTGATACCCCACTCATATAAAAGCTCCCCACATTTTAAATCACCATTGTTATTAGGCACATTTTCAGTCTGATCTAAATTTATTTATTTCCTTTAAGACATAAATTAAGGTTCGAAAAGGGCTCAGCCGGGATAATTTGTTGACTTCTTTGTTTTTAACTGGTAGAAACTGGTTGAGGAAAAATGTTTTCTCAGGAACTGGTGAAAAAGCTGCTTTCTTTCCTTCTTTGTGGTTCTTCTTTTTTAAAGTGTTTGTTTGTAAAACTTAACCACAAAACTATGAATTGCACAACCCCATGGCTTTTGCTGAAGAACTAAAGAGCAACGTCCCTGAACGTGGGAGGGGTAGATGTGTGGGTCAAATACTGGAATTTTGCCCTGGACACTGGGGTTCAACTTTAGCTCAAGCCAAATGTCAAGGCTTACCAATTACTCCTCATTATTCTCATATTTTTTCTTTAGCATCACAAACCCATGTTAGAGCATCTCTGGGGCGCATTGCTTTGTGTGAGACTACTAACAGAGATGGCTTTCTAGCAGGAGGTCACAGAAAAAGTCCTGTAATTAACCCTCACAACCTTAAGCCTTTGCGTGTTTTGGTAGTTTTAAATATTTTTATTTATATATAATTTCCTTGACCTCTAAAAAGAACCTGCAAAAGATCTGCATCATCATAAAAAAACATCTGGCTTGCCTCTCTGGGCTTCTCTTGGAGACTTAGTGGATCAACAGCTAAGAGGTAGATTACTTTGCAGGAAGAGTTTAACAAAGTTCTGATGCAAAAATGCTGATGTGATGCAAAAGGTGAGAAACTTTTTGTTGCAAAGTTTCCAGGGAATGATCTCAGTATAATTATAGAATAGAATAAACAGATAATCTGCGTCAGACGTTATTGTCTTAAAAAACACGGCTCTCCTAAATTTAAACCCCGGTATCTAAAAACAAAGTGTTTCAGCATGCGTCTTTGTGTTCATGCCTGTTGTTTTATTGCAGCCTAGAAAGCACTGAGGATTTGCTTTACAATACTCTATTGTCTCCGAGCCAACACTCAGCTTCCTGGCAGGCCTGAATCCATCCAAAACAGGAGCGTAGATCCAGCAAAGACAGAGAGATCAGCTTCTTTTTTGTCCCTTTTAAACCTTCCATATATCACCTTCAGAGTCTTCTACAAACGCACATCTGGGTTTGTGGAGATCAGGAGTCTACCCTGTATCTGGTCTCTCAATCAGGAGCCAAGTGCAAAGTGAAATCACCCTTATATTTAACCATAGCTAATTTGTTTAAATGTGTTTATACTGGATGAGCTCATTACACTGACAGGCCGATGGCGATAGTGAGACGTTAACTGCTAAATGAATTTCAGCATCTGAAAGGAGTTTTAACTTCTTGGCGTCCTCTCTGATTTGCGAGAAAGCCATTTCCTGTGCAGAAAGCCTTCGTCTGTCTGAGACTTCTCATCCTGTTTGACTAGCATTCCTTCCTCTTCACCCCCTTCTCTTTCCTCCTCTTTTTCCCACAAGCTTTGTGTGTGTTTTTTGTGGGTTTTTTTTGGTCAGTTTGTCCTCTTTAATCCATGCTTGAGCCCATTTCTGCCATAGCTTGCTTGTGCAAGAATTCAAAACGTGATCTCAAACACTCCTGAGCAGAGACAATATTTTCAGCACAATAGTTTATGGTGCCTGACTTCCTGTTATTGCTCACTCCCTCTGTCTTCTGTTTCTTTTTTTTTTCCACTGCTCATCAGAGAGCCTGTGATACTTGTCAGTGGGAGCTGCTCAACCACTCAGATTAACACAGCAGTGATGAAACCTTGTCTCGTATCCGTCCGCAGTACCGTCTCCCTTCATCACATCTGCTTCTCTTCAAGCGCCTCCCCTTTACCAACTTCATCTGAGCTATCAGCTTCTCTCCCACAATCCCCCCTTTTTTATCTTGCTCTTTAACATTTGCAATGAGATCGTATTTTGCAGGTTTCAAAATGATTTTTCATTGTCATATATACATCATAAGGTAATCAGATCAGACATCTGGGCTTCTGTTTATCCAGTCAAATCTTTAGACTTTTCTTTTTTTTTCATTTCTGGGACTACAACAGCTGGTGTGAGTGATAAGTAGGCATTAGTGGACCTACGGGGATAATTTAACCTCTGAATCTCAGTTTAAAAGAGCAAAACTAGTGAGAATAAGAAGCACCAAAACTCTTCTAAAAAGTCATATTAAAGAGTTTGATGGATGTCAACTGAAGCAAAGGTTTAACAGATTTAAAGTAAAGAATTATTCTGTGTCTGCTGTGGATATATGTGTGAGATATGTGCTTTGTTAAAGAGCTGTTCACACAGATATCCCACACAATCACACACCTACCTGCAAACAGATAGTTGCATGCCCACATAAGCTTGGCCACGAGTGTATTTTTTCTCCTCAAAAAGCCACAAACCCACAGATGACATCTATGCAGATATGAGGAAATCTGAATAAAGGTCTGGGCGTGTGCATGTGTCTGTGTATTTGCTGCACATATCAGGTCATGTTTTTGATAAAGAGTTACTGCTTCCTGCCCAAAGGCAGGGCCAAAGATGCAGATGAGTTCAGACAGGAAGTAAATGCACATTAAAAAAAATAAAATAAACAAGAGCAAAACTTCTAGACATGTGCTCATATTTATAAGTATAACCTCACAGTGGCTGGACAGTGTGGGTACGGCCACTATAGTTTCTTATTAAAGCCTCCAGCCCTCCATGAGGCTCACACCTGCCTGTGACTGTGTCAGCTATTTCTGCTGTTTGAGTCGTTCTGCTTTATCACAAGCCTGATGAACAGATCTGCACGTTGTTCACACTCTTTCTTCTTTTCATTCCTCTTATGTTGAGTTAATGTTGATCCTTCTCGGTCAGGTTTTAGCTTTGCATTGCTTCACCTATAACATACATGCATAAGGCAGGGTTTCACACTTCCGAGGTCCTCCTACCACCTCCACCCACACCCTTCTTTCTCTCTCTCTCCTCTTCCTCCCCATCCCCTTCCAGTTCACTTGCCAGCAGCAGCAGCAGCACCAGCACGGATCCGCTACGCTGCTGCGGTGCACTGATGTCCCAGCAGAAACTTACGGTGCACGCCGCAAACCGAGCAGGATGAAAACGAAAATAGATGGTAACCTCGAATTTTTTTAGAATCCGCTCTCTGCGTTTTTTTCCCTTCTTTTCTCTAAGGTAAGATTAATCGAGGGAGTTTGTTAATGGCTTTGTGCATGTGGCTTGAAATTTACCGAGAACTGCTAATGAGCCTGCGATAAGAACAGCAAAAGTTATAGCCGAGGTGCAGTTACGCGGTCTGAATAAAGTGTTCCTATGAATTTACGCTCCAGTGTGTGCGTTTTTAGGCATGCATTCAGTGTATGAGAAGAACAGCATGGAGCTGTTTCACTTTTGCGTCTTATTCAGTTGTAATAACCTGTTACACGCCTTTGTTCCAATGACAGAGTCCGTTTGTCTCTGCAAAGTAACAAAGAAACAAACAAAAAGCGCTATCCAAGCTTCACACCGTTCATATATTGCAGGTGTATCAATCCAAATGCAGCATCATTGTTCAGTAAACGTCTCTCTGTATCCCCGAGCTTGTCAGTCACTTCATTTGAAGTGACTTTTTGCGTAACTTTTTCTGTACATCCTCTTTAACAGCGTCACTTCCCACAAACTCAGAGGTGGTTTGTGTTTTTAATCAAATTAAAACAGAAGTGACTGTAAAGCCCTTAACGTGCACTGAGGTGGTGAGATTTTGTTTGGTTTAAGCGTTTTAAATCAATTGGTTGGTGTTCTCCTCCAGCTGAGCCACAGAACAACTGTCCCAGATTTGTGCCAGGTCTCAGATCACTGGGCTGGCAGCCTGTCAGGGAGCTGGCGTCACTGTTAGAGAGGCTGCCCTTCAACCATCTAAACAACTGGAGTCCTTTCAGAGGCTTGGGCCTGTGTTAATCGCTGACCTCTCTTGAGGATGGTGAGTGAACGAGGACAATGAACTAAACATGCTTTATGTGCTTAATAATTACTCCTTTAAACTGCCAGTTTAATATTTCATCAACTGCACCTTCTCATTGTGTTTGCTTGATGGAAGTTTGGCAGATTTCATTATAGCCTTTGTCAGGCGATGCTCTCAAAGAGAATCAGACGTGTTTGCACGTAACTGTTGCCGGGCCTTGTTTCCCCAGAGTTTTGTTGACCCAAGTCCCAAACATAAAAAAAGGAATTCATGAAACTAGTGACAGATGGCGAGTGTTAAACAAGGCCACAGTGACTGATGTGTTTGCTTACCCTGCAGTTGTTTTGCAGTGCTTTCCTCACAGTATTTGTGCACTAAAAAATAAGTTAGTGAACCCGTCGGGGAGTGTTAGTGTTGTTATCTTCAGTGTTTCTGCACAAGTTTTGTTGACTCAAGAGAACATCAAGGTACGCGACAGAGGAAGGAAAAGAAAGGTCATATACAAGTGAGCGCTTCCATGTACGCACTGTGATATCAGTTGAATCAGCGTAAACCCAGATGTCACACCTCTCAGTCATCACTGACAGAGTCAAATCATGTATAGTGCTCTTGAACGTGTGCAGCACAGACACCCTCATGGCAGGCCGTGAAGTGCATTGCCACGTTGCAGCAGTCGATCCTTGTAAAGTGAGCGCATGCTGTATTTTTGAGCTGTGTGTAATGGTCAGGGTGCTCTGACCTCAACCGCAGTTTGCTGGTGCAGTGCTCTAAGAGGACGACGGCCCTCCGGTCCAGGGGAGGAAGCAACTTCAGAGCTGATCCACTCTGACTCAGCCTTGCATCTCCATATAAGTCTACATGCGACCATGTTTCGCTGCCAGCCTCTCAGATGTCTCCAGAGCCCATTTTTGCAGTTTGTGGGTCTGTGGTACCAGATGTTTAACTAACGCGGTAATTCCACTTGCAGCTGGGTGACTGACAGAGACAGGAAGCATGTTTGACAGTGTGTGTGTTTTTGTGACATAGGGAAAGACAGAGACAAAGGACAGTGAGATTAATTAAAGTGAAAGCCTAAAATAGAAGCCGAGGGGGACACACACTTAAAGACGGAGGTATAAATGTGCTTCTCATCAGCGTCCCCAGATCCTTTATTTGATGCACATAATTGATGGCGTCCGGTCTGCTCTCCCAGCTGCACGCTGTTCCCATTACACTTTTCAGACCTGCATGTTTGCCACTGTGTCTGCAATCAGCCCGGCCGCTCATGTGAAACAGGTTTGTTTACGGATGCCCGCAGGTTCAATTTAGGGATAATTAGCATGTTTAGCACATCTAAACGTCTTTCTGTGTGTTCCTAACAAGGCCAATTGTAGGACTGAAGTTTCCAAACTGAGTTTATGTGCCGGAATTACACTTAATTTTACATGGAGAGCTGAGCTGAATTACTGCTCACAAAGTCACAAGAGGGGAGGGGGAAGAAGATTATATAAAAGTCTGTTATGTACCTAGAAGAATTTGGCAGCTAGAAGAGCTGGAGAAACATAATAGCTGCACCATGAGAAGCTGTGATTGATTAACACACTTAGTAGTAATAATTCAAGGAGACTTTGTCCCTGTGTTTGCTTTTCGTTTGCGTCGATAGCGATTCATATGGTCCTTGTCAAACATCGCTAGGAACCTGAGTGAGTGCAGCACCGAGTTTGAGGCCAGTTCTACCAGTGCTTCTTATATGTACGCGAAAAGTTGTTCCATGATGCCAGTGTTTATGCAGCGTTTACTCTAGAGCAGGGGTGTGCAATTAATTTTGCCAAACGGGCCTCATGTGGAACTGGGACTGTTGTGGATGGCTGCACCAAAAATGCTTACATAGAGATAAAATTCATAATAAGCAGAATATTGAGGCAGCTATGACTGTGAATTGGGGCTATGTAAATAAAATTGAATTGAATTGAATTGAGTTCATTGATGCAGCCCTCCACAACAGTCCCAGTTTCTAATGTGGTTAACTTGGAAAAGTTAACACTCCAACCCTGCCCTAGAGTGACTGCTAGCTGCTCCACTCTGTGTGTAGTGGGAGGGGCACATAGAAACACAGGTGCACATTTGTTTAGTTATCTTTGCGATAATTGACATTAAATAATTGCCAAGCTTCTTACTTCTAAATTTAACCATCAGAACAAATTGACAAAATTGTTAACTTAACCCCGGCCTAGTTCTAAACCCAAACCTAAAACTTAGTCCGAATTCTCAAAAAGTCTTTTTCAATGGGTGTAGAAAGTGAGGACAGGCCATAAAGTTGTCTTTTTTTAAATGTCATTACTCTGCTCCCCACAAAGAAAGCTGGACATGTTTGGATCAGCAGTTTTTAGAAAGCTGCAAACCATTCTGCCTGTTCTACACAGCAACATGTTGAAGCCACAATCACACAGACACAAGCATTTACTGCAGCGACTGAATCTTCCTAACGTCCCTGTTTTCAAAACTGCACGTGATGTGTTTATGGGACATCTGTAAATTTTAGCTCCAAAAACACAAGTTGCACTCTGCCTGAAAGGGTGCTCCACTCGTTCATATGTAATACTAATGTGTTAGGAAATAGGAATAAAAACAAAAAGCTAGTCATATTTTTTATTTTAATTGAAGGAATTCAAAAGTTGGGGATTTAATCTAAAACTCCCAACAGCACAAAGCAGTTTCCAATCCAACTCTTTCCAAGGCTGGTGTTGTCATCTACACTGCATGTTTGCCTCTGAGGTTAATGGTTATCTGTCACTCACCTTCTTGTGCTGCACAGGCCCAAATCACTAAAGCTAAGTATTATTAAGCTGAGCTGAGAGATCAGAAGTGGTCAAATCCCCAGACTTTCCCTCTTCTTGTATGAATGGATATTGGCTCTTTCTGCAAATATGTCCACTTTTTCCTCTGATTTCTTTCCCTTCTTCAGGTCAGTAAATGTTATCTGTTTCAAAATCTTTGTGCTGGAACTCTATCAGTAACCAAAAATGAATAGAAAGCGATCTTAGTTCATACCTATGCCCAGCAAGCGTGGTGCCATCATCTTACTTAAGTTCTTAGATCACACTTCCAGATTGGCCTGGCAGCAGCCTCGGCTAGTAACTCCTGCAGCCTGTGCTGTTAATCCATCGCTAGCTGTGTTGTTGAAAGGTCTCGTGTTTGGAGATTACTAGTGCTCCTTTTGCCTTGGGTTCATTCGTTCAGCAGGAAGGAAGACAGTCCTCTAAGTGTGTCCAGGAAAAACAGAACCTGGGGACCTTCGGATGTTTTTGGAGAGTCGTTTATTCAAAGAGCTGATTATTTCCCCACCTGTCGAGTCACTGCTTCAACATTAAACTAAATCAGATTCTAAACTACAAAAGTGTGTAAAGGGTAAGGAGGTGAGTCTAAGTACACACAGAAGACCTCTGTAAGCTCCCCGTCAGGTTTTATTTGTCAAGTTCGGTCACAGACTTCCCAGCAAATAATCCCAGCAGTGCAACATATTAGAGCTCTGATGCATTTATGTCTGCCTGAAAACTCCTTGTTTAGGGTTTGGTCTTGCGTGTAACTCTCATCTCTCTCCTTTTTTCTCCCTAATCTTTAGCTTGCCCCATGTGAACTGAATGAAAACCTACCTGGCAAACACTGAAGTCCTAAGTGGATTGAAGAAGGCTAGTAAGGGAGTCCGAGAGGGAGGGAAGACAGAAGGGATTAGCAGCTAATCCAGTGCACGGACAATCCTGAAGGAGCTTTATCGTTCTCCCAGAACGATGCAGACGAAACAGTTACTGGATTACACCGCTTAACTTTATTGCCCTTTCCAAGAGCGCATCAGCCTTCTTCTTTTGCTCTGATTGCTTTCGTTGGCTCTCAAAAGGTTTTACCTCTTGGGTGCACAGGGAACAGGGAACAGAGGACAAAGAAGCCGGGCGACAAGGCCTGGGGACAGGATGTCCTGTGGACAGTGTGGTGCCACACATGGATAAATCTTTTCAGCGGTAGACTGTGCATGGCAGCGGACGCTCTGTTTTTTGTTTGCTCGGACACTAAGGAAGACAAGTGGAGAACAGCGCAGTGGATAAGACACTTAAGACCCTCTCAGAACAAACACTTAATGCCAGTAAGCAATATCGGAAATGCAGCAGTGTTAAATTTCAGCTGTATTTTTTGAGTCTTTACAGAAAGTACCTGAAAGCTTGTGAACCTCAAGCAAGATAAAGCTCACTGACCAATAAAAGCAAAAGACTGACAATTTCCATTCAGTGATTCAGGATGCATGCATTTCATCACTGCTTGCCCCGTGTGCATGCAATGTTCATGGGTTGCTAAAGTGCGGTTAGAAACCACAGAGACCTGAGTAACACCTCAGGCACACACTCAAGTGTTTGTCTCAAATTTAGGCTAATTTAGGCTATCAGCAATAGTGAGAAGAGAAAGTACGTCAAGTGAAGGAATGTAGTAATATTTCTGTTATACCCTTTAATGTCTGCTGTTTGTTTCTGTGTAAAAGCCTCATAAAAGGGAAATTAAGCACACCTTCATAAGACTTCCTGGTGACACAATTCTCTTAATGTGTGCAAGCAAAATTTAAGTTCTTCAAGAGTAAACAAAGGATTAAATTAAGTGAAAGCACTATAAAAACCAGCCTGGTTTATTGTTTTCAAACAGCTGTCTGACAGCTGAGTGTCCTTTCAGCTGTGAAGTGATTTTCTTTTCTTAATTTGCTGAATAACTACTCAGTCAGCCTTATGCTCTCAGGCTGAGGTAACCAGAGGAAGCGTGGTTTGACGTTTATCTTTGTTATTTTGTCATCACCGAAATCTACAGTTGCGCAGTAGAAGTACGTTTGGTCATTTTGGACAAAAGCAGCGGTGAATGAGTGGAGACAGAGAGGGTGAAATAGACGGGGATGGCTCTACATTCATTTTGGCATCTTAGAGTGGAGATGTAAAAGGACGCCGGGGGCAGGCAGTGGATGAATAGCTGGCTGTGACTGTATTGAGAATTGATTATACACACATTCTCTGCTGACTGAACGACCACATATTTCTGTTCTCTCTCCTCGCTGTCCAGGCTTTTCAATTTTTCCTTCTTTTTTTTTTTTCCAGTGGACCCCAAACTGGATTTCAGACTTGACTGACGTGTAATCAGAGTCCAGGCGTTTCCATTCAAATTTTAAAGGGAAATTACGCAACTTTTCTTTGCCACTATGAGTCTTGGAAAGCTGCCAGGGATTAAAGGCCTTGTGTCTGGCTCTCAAGGGAAACGTCGCTTCAAGAGCGACCTCTCTGTGGACATGATCAGCCCACCGCTGGGAGATTTCCGCCACACCATGCACGTCGGTCGTGGCGGAGATGTGTTTGGCGACACTTCCTTCCTCAGCAACTACGGAGGCATCAGGGAGCCAGGAAGTCCAGACTCAGCGAGCAGCTCCAAAACAACAGGATTCTTCACACGCACCTTTCGGCATGTGCGCAAGACTTCTGGTCCGCGGCCACGAGGGGGTTCTCGCGATTTGTCTTCCCCGCCGCCAGATATCTCACCTATCATCAAGAATGCGATCTCCTTGCCCCAGCTGAACATAGACTCATCTAATGGGTGCCTGCAGAGGGTGCTGTTCCCCAGCTCCATCAGCTCAACAGATGATTCCTTCTGCACATATGGTGAGATAATACAGATAAACACTTCCAGCATGGGACTGGACTTATGTAAAGCATCTTAGCGGTGAGATTATCGTCATTAAAAGTGAGCAGAGAAAATGTAGAGGCGGCGATCATACGCAAATATAACGGTTTATTAAGAAGGCAGCAGCGTGTTATCTGAAAGAGTGTCACACGAGCTACGGCGGCACAGATTAATCGACTTCGAGCACAGACTGCGTGCGCTCGTGTTGACAGTGGGACTGCACAGTTGGCTGAAAAGGTCAAAGGTCACAATATAAGCCATTAGAAGCACTATCCATTTACAAATTGCTTGTTCCTGTTACGTCAGATAAACCTGTGAGGTTGTGACAGAAGCTTATTTTGAAACTTATTTCTGAAACCTCACAAATAAACCCAGCAAGATAACCAGAATTGTTACCTCTTATAATAATGAATATACTTTAGTCTTCAGCCCCTCCTTTATCTCACACACATTCTTGATCTTTTTAGTTTTTATTATCCTACAGAGGCTACAGAGGCTAGACTACATGTGTCAAAACATGCCTACGAACATTGCCTTGACATTTGAAGGTTTTGAGCGATTAAATGCCAAAAGGCACAGTATTCATAAAATAACAGGTGGAAACAAAATTAAAAGTTAATACATCATAGAATTAAAGATCAAACAGAGCAGGGAAGCTTTAAAAGAGAGAATTCCAAAGAAAAAAGCTCCACAAAAGTTTGTGGTGGTCAGAGGAGCAGGTGGTTTAAAGAGATCAACAGAGGGATCCCATGAGTATATAAAGGAGGGGAAGTGTGCAGAACATCAGAGAGAAAATAGGAATGGAGGTGCGATGCTATGGTGAGACTTTAAAGTAAGAAGCAGAATCTTAGACTGAGTGTGGTATTTTACAGGAAGTCGGTGAAGCTGTTAAAGGACTGGAATAATTAGTTCTATGAACGATGTTTTTGTATTGACACCAGCAGATGCATATTTTTAATCCTTTGAACTCTGTAGAGAAGTTTGTGTGGTCAGCCAGAGAGGATAGAACTACAAAAAACAATACAATATGTAACCAGAGCATGTTTTAGAGTAGCAGTGCTGTTAGCTGTGTGGATAGAGAATACCACATTTGTCCAGTCAGACGGACTGAATGTCGAAAAACTGCATCCTGTTGCTGAAATTGTAGTTATTATTTTTTACGACACATCAGCATCGTCTGGTTTTTTTTTGTACTTGGTCTGACATTTGACATTTGACAGCCTTGATAAATGTGGAACTCGTGGTTTCGCCTCACCTCACATGGGACAAAGTTTTCTATTGTAGCATAAGAATGATTAGTATTGGCAGGAGGGGCACAAACCAAGGTGATTATATGAGTTTGACGTCATGATCTTCTAGTCTTTTAGAAGCTTTCCAATGCCACATTAACATCACAGCCAATTTGTTGTTGAGATAGAAGTTCCTGCAAAAGGTATTTATATAGAAAATTAAATGTGATGCTCCAAAATAACCAGGCAGCGAGCCAGTATCTAAGCCATGCTGTCATATTCAAGATGAACTATGTTCTTCAAATTCAAACTGTTACTATGATACAATTTCTCATTGTCGTCTGAGCTCACTCTCCAGCAGACTTTGACTATAAATACAGAGGGTGAGGTTGCCCTTCTTTCAGCACCATTCCCACATTCCTCCAGGACAACCGGTAAACACGCTGGCATCTTCTGAATCATTTGGAATCACCAAGGCAACCCCTGTACACAATTAGGCCCATAAACACACACACTTACACATACACACAGCTGGTTTGGAAGAAAGAGAAAGACTCGCAGGGCTTTTCCTGTCATCTCTGTGTGCGTGTGCCTCAGTGAACGCCATAAACACACCATTCATTATATCTGCTGAGTGTTCAGAGCTTATCAGGCAGCGGTCTGCAGTGTGGAGACTGGAAATCCCCTTTTGCTCTCCAGATTTATTACCCACCTCATAAGGAATGCACACAAAGTTGATGATGTAAGCCATCAGAGAGAGAGTCAGTGAGCTAAGGCACGAGCTTTTTCTTATCAGTCTTGAATTCGCCCTCTGTTGTCATTTGCAAATATAGTTTTTTCACTGATGCTCTGCAGTCTGGATTTTTTTCTTAAACATTATTTCTCAAATTTTTACACATATAATTTAAAACTAAATCAATCAAACATCACCAGCACTTCACTAACGTTGCTGGACTTCCATTATAAAACATTTAACACCCTTCACTGCTCTTGCATTTCTGCTGACTGACAGTTAACAGTAAGTGATGGTGACACTAATTCACAGTGTTTACGACGGCGTGAGTTATCGTTGGTTAGGCACCGTGGAGCCTGACATTACCAGTGGGTTGTTACATGCTGCCCCCTTCTGGTCAGAGAGCTAAACTGCAGAACATAACCTCCAGCTCACACAAGAATTAAAGCTTATTATTATTTTTTTTAACATACAGGCATTATTCTTTTTCTGATCGTGATATTCAGACTGCAAAGATAATTGTTTTTGAAGTAACTCAAAAAGTGTAAAAAGCAGCGAGGATCTGTCCTCACCTCACATGTGCATACATGGAAAGCTGGAGGCAGGACCAGCAGCAGAAGACCAACAGACTGATCAGAGTAGAGAGCAGATATGACACTGATCAGTATATGGCACTGCAGGGAGGAGCTGGAGGGGAGATGTGTTATAAAGCAGCTTGTAGTAATTGTAGGCAGATATAAGCAACTTAAGCAACATGTGGTCATTTCATGATCAGCTGAGGTTCAGCCTATGTTTGTTCTTGTTCGCAGATCAAAAAAAGGATTCGTTTGATTTGGTAATATAATTAATTCACATCTTTTTGTCTTTGTTTGCAGGTCTGCAGTCTGGGTTTGTCACTCTGCCGCGCCTCTCCCGCATCGACAGACAATTCCATGATGGAAACGCGCAGAAAGGCTCGGCACCAGACAGTGGCAGGCTAACACGTACGCGCTCGGACTCCCTCACTTCCTTCACTGTGGACCTCGGCCCTTCTCTCATGGCTGAGGTCTTGGGCTTGATTGACGACCCCAACCGCCTTCGGATATCCAATCACAGCCAAGAGGCAGGGGAGGAAGAGCAGGGTGAGGAGGGAGACGACAACAGCTCGCTAACAGAGACGCCCGTGCAGACCCCTCTAGTCACCTCACCTGACCTTTCCGTGTGCAGCGGGTCAATCGGGCAGGACACAAACAACAGGCGGTGCTCTGGTACGTCTGATTTGACAGAGGAGGAGGACAGGAAGTCTGTAAGGACACCGGATGCGTCCGCTCGGTCCCCTCATAGATCGGAGCCTGTCATGGAGGCAGAAAGGTTCCAGAAGGCTGCTGACGTGCTGTCCCGCCACTACGGTGGAGGATCCTTCACGAAGGGAGTGAGGAGGAGCAGTAGCGGTACAAACCAATCTATTTCCCAAAGCCGCGAAGCGTCTCACGAATTAAGTGAAGAAGAGGAGGAGATAAAAGTATAGATGTCAAAACTCTGAAACTGTCCAGCGACCTGGGTTCACGAGGGAGGAACGTGTGACTTTCTGTTCCTCAGAAACATCCTTCATCCTTTACACATGCATATACACGGAAATAACTGACCAGTACTCAGTCATGATGCCAGACTTCCCCCCTCTTCCTGGACAACACTGCTGTTGTGATATTAAACTGTCTATTTATTTGTTGCTTTTCAGTATACAGACAACTAACACTATGTAGTCATGATGTTCTGAAGCAAATTAAAAGAACAATAAAGAGTTCGCAGGGCTGAGGTGTCAAAGGGAAGCTGGGATTTAAAGGAACAAAGTAGCTGCATTATGTTTCAATATTAACACATTACAGTCCCTGTAAATAAATTTAACAGAAGGGATTGTTTTGTTTTTATTTTGTTTTTTTACAGGTTCAATTCTAATACTAATCCAAAGTCTATATGATGACCTCCTGTAACAACTATAATACTCAGTAAACATGTATCAGTGTTAGACTCGATGTTGAATAAAGTGTGGGCTGGTGTAATAAAAGACTGATTTAAAACATGAAATATCTGCTTACATTATCCATTAATGATGTAATCCCACTCCCACTATTAGTCTGTCCTCTGGATTTCCTTATCTTAATGTTTTACTGCAAACATAAAACGTGGCTGATCCTGATACAATGCAGCTCAGTCTACTGTGATCCTGCCTCATAGACTCTGATTGGCTCTGTGAACAGTCATGAGTCAGACTGTAAATCACTTTGACTCATGACCTACTTTGAGAGGGGATGGTCTGCACCACTACAGTGGCCGGAGTCAGCTTATTTACAAGTCCTGTTTAAATGTGATAAAGTGCTGCACAACGTCAGACATCGGTGATAATAAATAAGAAACTCTGAGAAGTGTTTCAGCTGTGCACCCTGCCTCATATACACTAAAGGTGACAACGCTTCTACAAAAGAAGTGTGTCTGAATTAGAGGGAGACAGGTGGAAACAGAACATGCAAGGAGCAGAGATAGTTAAGGCAGAGGAGTTTAAATACAACCATCCAAAGAAATGGTCAGTGCACAAGAGAGGTGAAGAAGAGAGAGCAGGCAGGGTGGAGCAGGTGGAGACCTGTGTTAGGGATGATGTGTGACAGAATGATAGCAGAAAGAGTGAAAGCAAAGGTTTATAAGATGAGAGTAAGATCTGCTGTGATGCTTGGTTTGGACACAGTGGCACTAACAAAAAGACAGGAGGCAAAACTAAAGACATGAAGAAGAAGAAAAACAAGAAAAAAAAACACCTGTGCATCCTTGATAATAACTCCTCCACAAACCTCCTCTTTTATCTATCTTCCAGATTAATTTTAGGAACTGATACATCCTTCAAGGTTGTGTACTAAGCCTGACTTCTGGTCTGGTTTTTATTTGGAAGAAGTAATGTTGAGGCTGCTGCAGCCTCTCTTGGTAAACCGTAATGGAGCTGCATGTCCGGCAACTTCATTGTATGCATTAATTAACAATCATAATCTCTTAATCTCTCAATTTTCATTTATTTGAAAACAGTTTATGATTTTTTGTCACTTAAGTAAATGTTTAATAGTGAATGTAGTAGACCGATTCTTTGGGTTCAGTCATGTCTTCGACAACTCTGTGTTCACCACGCTTGTTGCAAAGACGTGCAAAAGCACACCTGAAAATGTGTGCGCAAAACTGAATTTAAGACGAATCCCTCAAAAACAGCAAAGCTCTGCAGCTGCACAGGTCATGTGGTGATAGAATAAATACACTGGTATGTGTAAGTACATTTTTTTTGTCAGCAAGCGAGCTAAAATGTATTTCGCTGCCAAATGGAGATTATCAGTGTGATTAAATGAGTTTGTTAGGCCAGCTAGAAGCCTGCTGGACACTCCTAGGTGAGGTGTTTCAGATATGTCCCATCAGGAGGAGCCGCTGAGTTAGAACTGTTACATCTTTTGGCTGGCTTGCGAAATGCTTTGGGAGCATCAGTAGCATCAGGAGCATGAGTAAGACCAAATTTTCACTCGGTGCTACCTCAACACTCAGCATAACTGCTGTTACAGTCTGATGTGCTTGCTTTGCCTACAAATATAACAATGACAACCCTCAGATCAATGTATTTTCTAAAACTACCTTACATAATAACCAGTAAATAGCCGAGCCTTCGTTTAGTTCAGATTAAACATACTATGAAGAACAAAATGGGACATCATTGAGAGCCGCATTTCTTCATGGGAGACTTCATTTACTCACTCATACACACATGAATCTTTTTCAGGAGGGTTCCAACCATTAAAGACAAACTGGAGCTACAATCCGTGTTGTGTACCAACTTGAAACCATTTGTGGTTGATTTTATAGATCTCACTAAAAATAGGATGTATGCCATTCAAATGCAATAGTATGCCGATTGCAGTGGAGAGTCAGATGATATAACCAAACACGACGTCAGGTATAGAAGCTATTGATGCATTTGATGCCCAGAGTGGACACCAAACATACATAAATATAAAATTTATTTAATCCCACACTGGGAAATTCACTTGTTACAGCAGCACAACTGACAGCTAGAAAAGTGAATTGGAGATATATTATATCAGCGCATTAAAAAAAGCCAAAATCCTATAATATTTACAGATGGTTACTATATACAGTAAAATACAACATTTTTTTAATAGTGATAATTATATACATGAATTTTTAAATAGTATTATCACCTCAAACAAAGAGATGCCTACTGGGTTTAGGCTCTTTAGGTCACCAGTTACCCTGGACGTCTATGGCTCATGTGTCTTGTGATAATTACTTTGGTCCTAAAATAGAGTCACTTTGTTGGTATAAATTAAATTAAATCAAATTTTTAATGCTGGGAGGTCAGTTTCTTTATCATAATTATGCAAATTCTCCTGACAATTGATCAACAACCACTGATCAAGGCCCACTGATCAAACACCACTGACCTCCCAGTCCATTGTTCCTTCTGTGGGCTGGTTTCAGTCATTGGGGAAACCTGCAGTCAGCTGAGACTGAAGGAGTCACTTGGATGAGTGATGAAACGTTTCTCCCACTGAAAACGCTGCGTCCAGACTAGCACTGAAGTGTTTGTCACACCTTCTGCAAATACCACCTTTTCCACAGAATGCTTCAATGAGTCTGGTAATGCTTGAAGCATGACGGCTTAATCTGGTTTATTTTTCAGATGTTTCTTAGTATTACTGTTTCATCTGAAAGCTGGCAGAGCCTGTTATCACGCCCCTTTGCCCACATAGTGTTTTTCCAATTTTTCAACAATAAATGACCTTTGGACTGCTCTTATGTCTATTTGCCCCCGATAGTAAAAGACTTAAAAAACAGGTTTAAACCCAGGTCTATAAGGTCTGTGTGATTTGTTTTAATCATTGCTTGTTCGATTTTTTCCACTTCTCTTCAAATGACCTCAATTCAATTTAATTCAGTTTCATTTATACAGTACCAACTCAGAACAACAGTCGCCTCAAGGTGCTTTAAATTTATATTGTAAGGTAGACCCTACTATAATACATGGAGATGAAAACCCAACAATCACATGACCCCCTATGCACAAGCACTTTGGCGACAGTGGGAAGGAAAAACTCCCTTTTAATAACAGGAAGAAACCTGCGGCAGAACCAGGCTCAGGGAGGGGCGATCTGCCGTGACCAGTTGGGGTGAGAGAAGGAAGACAGGATAAAAGACATGCTGTGGAACAGAGCCAGAGATGAGAGAGGTGACTGAAGAAGACATACTCAGTGCATCATGGGAGTCCCCCAGCAGCCTACACCTATTGCAGCATAACTAAAGGAGGATTCAGGGTCACGAGGTCCAGCTCTAACTATACGCTTTAGCAAAAAGGAAAGTTTTAAGCCTAATCTTAAAGGTAGAGCTAGTGTCTGTCTCCCAAATCCAAACTGGAAGCTGGTTCCATAGAAGAGGGGCCTGAAAACTGAAGGCTCTGCCTCCCATTCTACTTTTAAATACTCTAGGAACAACAAGTAGGCCTGCAGTGCGAGAGTGAAGTGCTCTAATGGGGATATATGATAGTATAAGGTCATGTGAGAAGCAGGATTTTAAATTCAGTTCTGGATTTAAGAGGGAGCTGATGAGGGGAAGCCGTATAGGAGAAACATGCTCTCTCTTTCTAGTCCCTGTCAGTACTCGTGGTGCAGCATTTTGGATGCATACATACAAGTGTTTTTAACTGTGGATCATATCAGAATACTTTATTAATCCCGAGGGAAATTTGGGTTAATTAGGGATATTTCAGGTGATTTGAGATAGTGGACAGAAACAGCAGGCATGGTTGGCAAGTTTTAGCATGTCAGACAGAAATACTTTTCTAAGTATTTTTATGTACTAATGATTTTATCTGTCTCTTGTTTATGAGTCATCTGCATGAAGGAGAGTTTTCTTTAGCTTCCTCTGTTGTGCATTGTGGTCTATTGGAAGTATCCCCTCATATCTTGTCAGATTCCTATTTATTCCAATAAGTAGAGCAGCCACCTGTGAGAAAAGATAAAATCTGTGTGTGTGGGTGTGTGTGTGTATTTGCCTTCAATAACAAGTTGAAAAGGTAAAACCAAGCGAGCATAAATGTAGGATTTAACGCTCTATGTCACCTCCATGTTTCCAGTAAATATTGTATCTCTTACTATAATTCCTTCTTGGAGAATAGTACCTGCTTCACTTGGGCTGCACTCAGCCTACAGTTTTTTTGTTTCCAGATAAATCTTGCAATCAAGTCCCTGTCGCATTAGTTCACACCATAAAACCAAAACCCAATTGGTGGTATTTTAAAATCAAGTCTAACTAGCCTTACAGGTCTCAGTATCAAACAGCAACAAACGCGGGGTTTTCTGTAAGTTGCAAGTCTTGACTTGAATTTTGTTTCTCTCTCTTTACCTGTTTTCATCGCTGAATGGCCGGTTTTATGTACAATTAGTTTTCCTGGATCACTGCACACAGTTCCGTCAAAAGAAGGTAGGAGGGATTTGTTAAGGTAGGGAGTTAAATAGTACCTCAGATCTCAGATAAAGCAGACCCGAGGAAAGGAACACAAGGTGAGTCCATGCTACAGAGCTTACAGAATACGCTTTCAAATATATGATTCAAACTGAATCTTTTCATTTTATCATTTTGAATAATGTGAAGCTGCCTTTAGGTCTAAATGATACTAAAAAGCTGCCTGAAGTCACATCAGTAAAAAGGAGCACTGTGAGGATGTTGTTTGGGCAAATTTACTCAGCGGGGTAAATCAGAAAAATGCTGATGTGAGAGAAAAGCGCAGAGTATTTTCTACTAATAATGCGCTAATTTGTTAACAAAGATGCAGTCAGTTCGTTTCAGTAAAGAACTACAATCTATGAAGAAATCAACAGCAAATCAGCGGATCAAACACGGTGGTGGAGCAAAAGAAACAGTAAAGGGTTCTCTCTGAAACACGGCAGTCAGATAAATGAGAGGCTGATGAAGCGGAATTGAAATGATTTTGAAAAAGGGTTTATATTTACACACCGGTGCATATTTACACACTGGATCTTATAATAGTGAAGTGCATTTGTCATGCGTTTCATTTTTAAATAGCTTTTATTCCTGTTACTGCAAGATATCTGTGTTTCTTTCTCTTGTATGACTCTGCAGCTCAGATGGAGGAGACGGCAGCTGACAACAAGGTAAAGGAATTTCACCGATGTCCTTATCTCACAGTTACATCGTCGTGGTAATAGGATTTTCTGTCACTTTGAGTTTTGGATTCATCTTTTATTTTATACATTTTTAGTTTAACTTTTATTTTATTTTGCTTCAGTTCTTTCTTTTTTTTTTGACTTGTTCCCCTCACTGTTCTGTGTTTGCACCTTTGTCCTCCTGTGGTCCTGTTTATTTGGGATCTTGTTTAGTGTTAGTCTTTGTGTGTCAGTGCACTTGGCTCTTGTTTATTTCTACTTCCACAAGTTACTTTGGTGGCTCGCGTTCATTTGTTTCTCCTTTGTGATTGTTCTGCATGCTTTCAACTGTGTGAAATTACTTTCACAGCTTCTGTCTCTCATTCCCCATCAGCCCTCATTGTCACAAACACTGTGTACGGTCCCTCGTGTGCTCTCCAGAAGGAGGTCCTTGTTATTCATCACTGGCTTTTGTCTTTGTTTTTGTTAATGTTGGGTTTTTTTTACTGGTTTTTAAAGGCTCGCTTACTGTTGGAGCAGTTCAGCCTGCATGCCACATTTGGATGCTCACCTCTACATTCCACACACCTGTTGTGACCTGCATTTGGTTTATGGTGTCAGATTTGTCACAAACAAAAATGTCACTAAACAGAGTCATAAATACAGGATTCTAAACAAGACTATGTAGTATTTTCTATGTAAAGATTTAGTAGAAAATGGCATCCTGTGTAAATAACAAAGTCACACCAACCTGGTGTGTGTTATAGTTCAGGTTTCTCTGTTCATGTTTAGATAACCAGTTTTGGCCTTTTTATACAAAGAAAGAAACATAATCTTTATAGGATGCAGAGTAAATGTGAGTTTACATCTAATGTTTCACTCTGAACACTGAAATACTGGTGGAAGTAATGCTCAGGATTTAGAAAGTGATTAAGTGTAATGATGTGGGCGTTTGTTGTCTTTGTCTGAAGTCCAAACCTGTTGGGCTGTCTGTAAATAAAACACACCTAACTGTTTTAGTCTGAAATCCTACTGTGATATGAGTGGTTCTAGATTTTTATCATCTCATATTTAAGTTATTTTATTTTTCATTCAAATGAGCATTTATTAAATATACTTGAACCTCTCTTTTTCATTTGAGATTAAAATGTTTTGATTGAATGTTTTGCCCTATAATAGAAGAACAGAATAGCTCTTTATTGTCATTGTACATGCACAATGAAATTATGGAAAAACACACTGTAACTCTTTTCTTAGTGCCTTCTAGCGAATGATGCTCATGAAGCTCAACAACCAGAAGAGAATGAGGAAAAGGGCAAGACTAAAACTACGTCTGAATCAGTTGCAGATAAAGACAAAGGTAATATTTTTAATCAGAAGCTTGGATTTTATAGCTTATATTTGCATTTTAAACTTACTGATTTTGTTTGGTTTGTTTCAGAACTGCCTGAGCTCACAATTGTGTTACTTGGTGACACAAATTCCATGGAGATTGGGCCAAACAACATTTTACTTGACCACGAAGAGAAATCCAATGTGGATCAGTTTTCATCCAAGTTGTATGATATGTGTGGTCGGCAAATCTCTGTCATTAATATGATCGGTCTCCAAAATGTTGCTAAAATCCCATCAGATCAGGCATTTCATGTCTTTCTCTTACTGGTGCCATATGGTCTGCATTGCAGCCATTACAGCTCAGGGATTCAGTGGCTAGAAAAGACGTTTGGAGAAGGATTTCTTCCTTATGTAATGACTGTTGTAACTCGTGAGCCAGGTGAAAAATGTGAAAGTGCACTGGCAGACCTGAAAGCTAACAGTGGTTTGACCGAAAAAAGATTCCACACATGTACAAGAAATATGACAGATGAAGATGAGATAATAGCTCTGTTAGAGAAAATAGATATCATGGTCTCTGAAAACAATCCCCACTGCTACAGTGGACTGATGTGTGATGAAGACAAAGACGAGGATCATCTGCAGCCAAACAAAAAAGAGGATGAGATCAGATCTTCAGGTTATCAGCATAAACAAAAAGGTGAGATGTTATGATGGAGAGAACTTAATTCCCATAAATACAGGTTTTTATGTTGAATGTTGTTGTTTTTATTTTACTTTTAATGCTTTTTATTGTTTTTCCCCCTGATTTTTGCTCTTGGCTTTCCAAAAATATTTTTATTAACATCCAATTCCCAATTACTGTAGAAATTAGCAGTAGATGTAGTAGAAGTTTTATGTTATTAACTCCATAACTGGTTTTCTTGAATGTTTACAGTGACCATTTCGTTTTAACAGGATTTACCTCATGTCAGCAAAATGCCCCCAACTATATATCAGATCCCCTCATTGTAGGAGTCAGTTTCTTATTCCTTAGTTTAACATTTGAGGCACTGGTTTATAGTTATTACTTTGAATACATAAACCAAACAATCCTCACCAGTTACTACCAGAACATATAGCTTTTAAATAGAAACAAAAACACGAATAACATGCCTTCACATAGAAATAAAAAAATATAGCTTCCCAATCCCACTAACACTTTCTTCCCTGAGAAGCTCATAAGAGTTACTCAGTCCAGGATCAGGATAATTCATTTAACTGTTCAATGACGCAGCTGTTACAGTAGTCCATGAACATGGGTTTTCTGGGTTTCAGGAATATCTATTACGCTGTAATTAAATATTTTAGTGGAGAAAGTGGCCTTTTGTATTTGTGGCTATTGGTAGCTGTCAAAGCTGAGCATTGGTAATTATGGCTACTGGATCCTGTCAGGGGAATGCCAGTGGCGGCTGGCTAAGGAGGTCGTGCCCCGCCCCCACCCAGCTGCTTCCAGGTTGACCATCTCAGGGGAAGACCCCCCATTTTCAATGTTTGTATGGGTGTCAAGCACACACAGTGTTGCTGCCAGACCTAGACTCCTGCAGCACTGCTGCATAATGCAGATTGTTGGAATGGTGTTGGCAGCCTGAAAAGCCATTGCTTGTGTTTCTGACACGACAGCGAAGCCTAGTGGTGAATCCAGCTCAGCTGCTGCTTGCAGGGTGGACATAGTCAAGGACACGGAGGCTCATTTTCCTCCTAGACTCTAAAGAAGGGCACAGAAAAGATGAGGAGGAGGATATTAACAAACATATCCTTGGAGATGAAAATTAGGTGGATGAGGAAGATTCCATTCTTTTTTCCCTACAACTATAGGCAGATCACACTACTCAGCCTTCCCAGGAAGGCCTGTGCTAGGGTACCAGAGAGGGGAGTCCATCCATTAGTTGAACCTCAGATTGAAGAACAAGTCATGGAATGCTAAACCAGCTCTTTGTCCTCTCTGGGCTGTTTGAGTGTGTATGGGAGTTTTTCCAACCACTTTACATGTGCTTTGTAGACTTGCAGAAAATAAGTCACCATGTTGAAGGATTCTGTGGTGGGTACTTTCGGAGTATTGGGTACCTGGCCCATTCTTATGAGCCTTTCGGTCCCTGCACAATCTCAGTGAGACCCTAGTTAGCATTACCAACAGTAAGTCATTTTTATGAGGCCATGGTTCTTAGCTGGAAAAGGGTTAGTGCCCAGGGATGAGTTGCAGCCCCAAGTGGAAGTGTTTAAGTTTCTTGGAGTGTTGTTCACAAATGAGGGGAACAAGAGAACTCTATGGATCCCAAAAAGTTGATTCTGTTCATCTGGGCATAGGATTTTCAGTGGGAGAAATGTTTCGTCACTCAACAAAGTGACTTCTTCAGTCTCAGCTGACTGCAGGTTTCCCCAATCGTATAAATAGTATATTGGGGAAGATTGGGGAAACCTGCACCCAGGACCCAGGAGAGGGAGGTCTGGGCTTCACTGCATCTTGGCCTTGGACTGGACTGGTTAGATCTAACTGAATGCAGGCAACCCCACAAATAGAAACTGAAGATGGCTGCATTAAAGGCCTGGCAGAGCATCTCAAGAGAGGAAACAGCATTTGGTCCATGTTTTTTAGAGTTCAGTCAGTCATTGACTGCAATGGATTCTCATCCAAATGATAAAACAATCCTGATCTAAAATGATGTCATTCTGTCCAATTAATTTTGAGTCTTTGAAAACGGAGGCTTATGAATAAAAATGGCTGTAATTCCTAAACAATTAACACAACCTTTTTTGTAAAATCCCTTTAATTAAAGCTAAAAGTCTTTGCTTCCATCACATCTTGATTGTTTGATTTAAAATCCACTGTGGAGGAGTATAGGGGCAAAACTACAAAAATAGTATCTTCATTTAACTAATTATGGAACCACCATTCCTAATTATTTAGAGAACTTAATTAGCTCCTGATATGGTCGACATGGGTCACTGTTTGTGTTTGTCTGAATCTGCATGTACGTAAACTTACAGACTTTTTTTTACACTAATTTTACTAGTTGGCTACACAATGCTTCCCCCAGCAAATTTACCTCATTATGCATTTCAAAAAAGTTCATGAAATACTTTTGCAGCAGTTTGACTGTTTATTTACTCATTGTACAGATTATATCGGATATGTTCTTTAATTTTTCTTATATATAATTGTGCTGCTACTATAGTGTATTATACCATTATTGAAATGTATTTTGTCTTTATTATTATTACTTTTAGAACTAGCCTCTGCTCTTCGACAGTCGGCCTCTGCTGTTGGACGATCAGCATCTGCTGTTGGACAGTCAGCCTCTGCTTGTTGGACAGTTGGCCGCTGTTTTTGGACGGTTGGCCGATGCAGTTGGGCATTTGGTCGCTGTGGTTGGAAGGTTGGCCGCTGCGGTTGGACGGTTGGCCGCTGTTTTTGGACAGTCAGCCGTTGTGGTCGTGCGATGAACTGCTGCCTTTGGTTGGCCACCCGCTGCTGCTGGGTGGTCAGCCACTGTGGCTGGGCATTCAGCCGCTGCTTTTGGAATTTCAGGCACTGGTTTTGGGCAGTCAGCCGCTGCTACTGGAAGGTCATCCGCGGATGCTGGAAGTTCATTCGCTGGTGTTGGATGGTCAGGCGGCATTGTTGGGACTGTATGCCACTGCTCTAATATCTTGTTTATATTTTAAAGACCAAATTTCCAAATGCAGAATTTGCTTTAAACAGACTAAATTGTTCCCGTTTTGATCTAGATTTTGTATTATATATGATGCGATATTGTGTCCACCCAGTAGTAATCTATCCCAGTTGGATTTTTGTGCATTTTCATTGTGTTTTTATGTTCATTTATCATAATGTCTGCTTCCTTGTTGCCCAGGTCACTCGGGAAACTAACTTTTTAAATCTCAGGGAATTTGTTTATCAAAAGAAATCATTGAAATTACCCAATGGGCAGAAATTACAACTGCGATAATGATGACTAGCTCCCCTATTTATCTGGAAAGTTTTTTTTCCTAATATCATCACTTTAATTATGTAAATTTCCCCCTGAGACATTATGTCCTCTGTAGTTGACACAGATAAACAGAGAGGTGCGTTTTTTCCCTCAGTTCTTAAGAGGTTAATAATGTTAAATCATATACAAACACCAAAAGATTTTGGTTTAATCGAATATATAAAACAATATATTTGTAGATTTGGAAAAAAATGTGCGTCATTGAGTGTTGTAGTTCCCTAACTCCTTTACTCTGCAGTCTCTAAACAAAGGCCGTGTGAGACTACATTTTAATAGCGCCATATGTGATTTCAGTCAGTAGAGGGCACTGTTTACTGTTAACTTATTTGTAGTGGCTCAGCATACAGACAACTAATATTATACAATCATGAGTTAATTTACAACAGCAAGATGCACTCCAACAACACAAACCTTCACCAAGGCAACTCACTGTCGGGGCAGTACTTACTATTAAGGGAATAGTGCTGTATTTTGTATATTTTCATTGTGTTTTCTTTGATATTTTGAAACCTTTTTCATGTGAATATATACATGCATGACATTTATTTCATTCTTTAATAAAATTCATTTAAATGTTTAATAATAAATATTAAAAGTATGCATGAGAATTCTACATGTATTCAAACTGTTATGTATCTAAACACTTATAATCTGTTACTGTTGTGTACATAACAAAGTCATAATAAAATAAATGTTACCAAAACAAACAAAAGTTGCACAATTTTAAGCCTATTTTTAAAAGATAAAAGACATTTTATGAATGTTTCACCTTATTTAATCCTACAGAAGAGGTCAGAGATTCAAAGTAACAATATAATTAGAATCATTCCCTAAATGTCTGTATGTTGTCAATACAAATGTCAGTGAGAAACATAGATTTAACTAGCTATAGCAGTTTTTATCACTTTGACAGTCTATTGACTTTGAAGGAGAGGTCAGAGGTCAAATGTGACATGATATCTGAAATCTGCATATGGCCAGGGACTTGCAGGGGGTGTGAGCACCTGCCCATTTCCTGATGGGTGCCCCAAGTGCCCTTTTCATGAGGCATTTTTTTTAAACTTTATTTTATTCTTTTTTTTTTTTATGTCTGTGTTTGTGTGTGGAGTCCTGCCTGTGCCCCTCAACAATAACATTTAACTATTATTCACAATTTTGCTAAATAAAATGATCTGGCTTGCATTAGTCACATGAAAACCATGAACCAAAGCTCACCTTTGGCAGCAGAGCGCGCTGGTGGAACAAGCTTGCAAAGCGCACGCTCGTTGTTTGCTGCCTGGGCGATGCGGAGCTGTAGGGGAAGCACCGTAATTAATTGGGAGACGCAGACTGATGCAACAAAAACCAATAAGTAGAGTGTACAGCGTACACTATAGTCTATAACAACAGGAATATTAGGTTATTGTGTGCACGATGAAAGCTGTCTTGTGGCAACTGACGAATTGAAACAAATGAGTGTGCTGTGTGTGCAAAAGCGCAACAAAACATTACCTGTCCTTTTATTAAATGCTCAATTAGTGGTGGTCATTAGCTGCTAACTAACTGGGTAAGGGTTACAGGGGTCTTAGTCTGGCAACCGTTTTAGGGAACATATTTAGTTTTAAAGTAAGTTACAGGGCGTTCCCCTGCCTTTCTGGTATGCATATCCACATAATTATGGATTATTATAATTGCGATATAAAAAAAACACAAACTGTAATTTAAAGAAAATACACTAAGAAACAGATTATATTACATTTATATTTCGAATATGACAAAAATGCAGATTTTTCAGCAGCAAAATTATTGTATCTCTACAGTTTAAATGTTTAATAGGCTTTCTGCCTGCACAGCTAGTCAAACAGATTGAATCATCATAAATGCATTATTTTATATTTATTATTTATTTTTTAAATTCTTATCACTTAGCACTAAGAATGAATAATAAGGGAAGGATTCTGGATCAGCACCATGATACAAACTTGTGGCCATAGTATGTACAGTATTCTGGAGAAGGTATGAAATGTAACTGTATATGCATGTGTGTATGTGCGTGTGTATTTTAAGTGCATAGATTTTTTTTGTTACATTCTTACCCTACTATGACAACCCCTTTCTTTTGCCCTACTAATACTCCGGTTTCAGTTTATTTCCCACATTTAAAAAAAAAATCTGTTGTCTTATGGTTCCAAGAGCTGTCACCAGTCTTTGCATTTAATTGTTATCTCATTACATTTCTTTAATTAGCTACCCTCTCTCCTATGGACTTTTTAATGTCTACAGTCTCAGATCAACACAGCCCTGTCCTCCAGCATTATCAGCATCAGGAGCAGCAGTAACCCCTCAACAGCAACATTGTACCCCATCAGGTAAAACATAGGCTACGTTTGCTTTGCATTGTCCCCACCCGATTACAGTGATATAGTTTGATGTGTTTTCATATTAGATGACGAATATGGTTCTATGTGCCCTTTTTAACTTTGAGCACCTGCCTCTTCGGAAATCTCTGCATGGCCCTGCTCAGCAGAGCTCTGACCTTTGGTCAGTCTGGCTGTAGTGCTGAAGAGAAACCTAGGGTTGTTCTTATTTCCTTCAATAAGTGATGAATAGTAAGATGTCTACTACTGAGGTTTTTTTTTTTAAAGCAGCAAATTGGCTTAAACTGGCTCCAGGCTAAATGATGATCTTCTAAATTAGTGAGAGGATATTTCTTCTCCAGCCTACGAGTTATCTGCTTTAAAAGAAGTTGTTACTTGAGTCACCTTTGCCTTCCTATCAGGTTAAATGCATCTGGACATTGTCCTCTGGCATAAACAATGCATTTTCTTAAATTGTCACTCACTGGGTATTTTTTCTTTTTAAGACCGTTCTTTATAAACTTCTGAGATACTTCTGTGGGGAGTTCCACTTTCTGAGATTCTCAGACTAACCAATCTAGCACCAACAACTATGCCACATTAAAAGTCACTTAAATCACCTTTCTTCGTTATTCTGATGCTCGGTTTGAACTTCAGTGAGTCGTCTTGACCACGGTGCATGCTTAAATCCTAAATATACTGAACTGCTGCCATGTGATTGGCTAATTAGATATTTACATTAACAAGCAGTTGAACAAGTACACTTATTGAAATGGCTAGCGCCTGCCTGTTTGTGTGTGTGTGTCTTTGTCAGTGTTGGGACTAACGCGTTATTAAGTAACGCGTTACAGTAATTATGTTATTATTGTGATAACGAGCACGGTAAGTAGTTATTATGCCAAAACCAGGAACGCGGATTTAGAGAGGCTCGTTATTCGTTACTTCGTGTGGTGGCAATCGCGGAGCTTCCACAGATTCAGTAACATTAGCAAGTGGTGGAGGCAGCAGGTGGATGAGGGAAAAGGGAGGCAGGAGGAGGAGAGAAGTTATGACCTGCAGTCTATCTGGGTCAGATATAAACCAAGTTTAGTTGGAGTTATGCTGACTTTTTTGTACTGCGTGCTAGCTAGCATGACGGGGTTTCTATACAACTGGGTG
The DNA here is from genome assembly GCF_057382275.1 of Copadichromis virginalis. NCBI lineage: Eukaryota > Metazoa > Chordata > Actinopteri > Cichliformes > Cichlidae > Copadichromis > Copadichromis virginalis. The sequence continues at coordinate 12,022,376 of NC_140621.1, forward strand.
AGTGCTATGTTACTGATGTTGAACTTTATTTTGTTCATAAGGTTAATTATTAGAGTTGCCAGCCATCCCCTAAAAAACAGAATCGTCTCATATTCAGAGAAAATATTACGTTTCTTATTGAGGTGAAAAGAAACAGTTTGTCTCGGACTTCAGCTACAATGAAAAAGACACAAAGCTGGAGTTATTCTGCGTCTTTGCTGCACAGCTGCCTCTTCTTCTCTCATTCTCCCCCCTCCCTCTCCTGTTTGTACTTCAATCATGAAACTGATCAATGATCAACTGATCGGCTTTTCTCTCTTGTTTGTTTATTGCCTACTTCGTGTGGACGTCGCGTTAAACAACAGCAGCATGTTTGATCAGCTGTTGTTAGAATTTATTTAATATTAATACTTTCTAGTATCAGCTGATGTTTGCTGGAGCCACAGCTGTAAAAGCTGCTGGTCATGATGTCGGTTTGGATATGTGATGAGATGGAAACATGAAGGTGAAACCAGGAGATGTCCTTACTGAATCATTAGAGCTGAACAGGTGATGGAGAAACAGGTTTACCTTTTAGGTGACATGAATGAGTTGAAGGGAAGTTATGAACTGTTTCTGAGAGACAAATAACACCAGGATCCTTTTTTTACTTAGCTGACAGCTGGTAACTGTGCAGGGGCGGGTCTAGCAAAGTTTTGCCAGGGGGGCCATGTAGGGCATTAACAGGGAAAGGGGGGCAGAAAGAAATACTTTTCTTTCTTATTCTCATTTAAAATGTCTAGCTTTTTAAAAAATAATTATCTGAGTCTTACCACAAACGATTGATAGATTGATACATATAAACCATCAAGACAGTGTACATCACTGTCACAACAGCGTTTGTTTTCATTCAAAGGCTTTATAATTTTTCCTATAATGGTGGGCTGGTCTCTAGTCAAAATGCCCGGGCCGATTTTTTGTCCCAGTCCAGCCCTGTATGCAGCTTATCTGCAGTCTGGTGTTGCCTACATCTTTCTATTCAGAAGGCAGAATTTCCGAGTTCCGAGTACAATCGAAAGCACCACGACTGCAGTTTTTGTGTTGGATGTAAAAAGTGCACATGACGCTGTGACGTAGGCTAGAATCATGGCGGCAGTCAACGACGGTCCAGGCGTGGGATTTCTCTCGTGGAAATGTGCACATTATCTTTTCCTTTCTATTGGTAGGTGGCACAGTGCACTTGTGGCAAGTAAGCAAGCTAGAAGACTGGCAGTCTGGCTGGGTATCCAGTTATGGAAGCAACACATTAACAAGAGAAGTCTGAGTAAAACCAAAGTTACTTTCCCTAGTAACTAGTTACTTTGAAAGTAATGAGTAACTTGAAGTAACTGAGTTACTTTTGATGGAAGTAGCTAGTAATGTAACTAAGTTACTAATTTAAAGTAACTTACCCAACACTGGTCTTTGTGTATGTGTATGTACACAACGTGAGTGCTGTATTTTTTGTTTTTATTTTTGAATGTTGTTATTCCTGAATAATTTGCCAGTGTGTTGTTGTTGTTGTTGTTGTTGTTGTGTGGTTTTTTTTTTTCCCCCCTTATTTTTATTTTTTCTGTGTTGCACGCCGGTTGCCTAGGCCGGGGTGTAACAATGAAGACATTTGGCTAAACTGTGTATTGCACCTTTTTCGCCCCATAGTCCCTTAATCTGTCCCTCTGCTAATCTGGTAAATCAATTGTCTTGTGCAGGTACCTCCAATATGACAAGGAGTGTAAGCGAGGATAAGGTCAGAATCTTTTTTATTTACTTATTCATTATTGACTTATTTATTTATTTGTTTTTTAACGTTTATCCCACACAGTCTTAATAATTTGTCAGTTCCTAAGTGTGCTTTATTTCTTGCAGCAGTCAGTGACTCAAGTAAAAAAAGGACAATGTACATGAAACATTGAAGGACTTCTCAGCAGGCTTCACCTTCAAGACAAAAAAACAAAGATGTCACCAGCAGACTTACTTAAAATATGTCCTCCTGTGAAACAGATACATGACACATCTGAGAAAGATCTAGCGCGTACATTTCTTCAGAAGTTATCAATGCTGGACTATCGAGTCAGATACATTCCTGTAAGACAAGACGATGCTGATGTGAGCTATTCACAAACTGTTACGATTTCTGACAGTGATGACTTAGATGCTCTATTTAGCACCGGTGTAGATTCCCAATCAAAAGAGTGTCATGTGCATCCATGCTGGGAGTTAACCGCCAAGAAAAGACTGAAAAGATGAAGAGAGAATGAACAGAGAAGAAGAAACGGCTGATTTGGGCCTGTGTTTGATTTGGGAGGCCACACAGGAAGCTGTGAGAAGAGGGGACGAGGACCGGTGAGAGGTGAAGGCTGGACGTGTTCAAGTGAAAGTATAGGAAAATTGGGTTGAAAATTGAGGCTGAACTTGTGGGGTTTAGAAATGTCCAGAGCATCGCAACAGAAAGGTGAAATTAAAAAAAAGAGAGAGAGCGGGATGAAGAAATAAATAAACTAATAATACATAAATGAATAGAAAAATCTTTTGTATATGGCGAGGTGCTGTGGGCACCTAAGTCTTTGATAGTGTAGAATTTTCAAGTCAATACCATGGTTGCATCTACTGAAAATCTCTGTGAAGCTTAAATCTCAATGACCTTGACTTCAAGGTCAGAGGTCAACTTTTCTGAAAATCAGAGGAGTTTCACATTCATAACACAGGTATGTCTACTAGGAGGCTGAAGGGTAGCTCTATATATTTATAAACAATCAAAAACAACAATTATTACACAATTTATTTCCAATTTGTATGGAATTTATTTCTGTAAAGGTGGTGTTTTAGGTCTGATTGAAGGACTGATGTGATGGTAAGGTGTCCGCTGCTGCGCTTTGAACATTGGTAGGCTTTTTTTTTTTTTAAATTTTCACAAGAATTGCTACTTCCCCTAGAGTTTTGGCCACTCCAACAATCAGAAGATTTCCCTATGAGCAAGCATTTAGCGACAGTGGGAAGGAAAAACTCCCTTTAAAAAGGAAGAAACCTTCAACAGAGCCAGGCTCAGGAAGGGACAGCCCTCTGCCACGACTGGTTGGGGTGGGGGGAGTGAAAATTTAAAAAAAAGAAGCCAAAGTGATCATTTTTGGAGCAGCTTAATTAATTTTTGCATTGTAATTTGCTGTTAATGTCATTTTCCAACCCCAGTTTGTATTTTTATCACTTTTGTCCAGGGTGGAAGATGCCATGCTGGACTCTGATTCAGTATGGTCTTTCAATGTTGATACATGGGAACCTTTTAGAGAGGCCAGGGCTGAAAAAGGGATGCCGGAGAACCTGAGAGGGTGTTATCCGCTGGTGTGCATCCAAGGCCAACATCTGTTTAATTAGGCTGACAAATAAGCGTTGGCCAGCTTCTGGTCCTCGTCTAAACATCATTAGCTGTTCGAGGTCATCCAGACGTGTAAGTATTATGTATCTTGTCTCCAGGGATTCATGTCCTGTCCCTGGAACAGAGTCTTTATATTGTTCTTCCGTCTTAAATGTCCAGCGCTGTTGCTTGTATTTGTCTCCAATGAAATAGTTTTCAGTGTACACGCCAGAGTCTAGCACATGATCTGGTGGCTGACCCTGAGTCTCTATGATGAATTTCAGATAATCATAGTCATTCTCCGAAGGGTAGAGTGGCACCCCTGTAGCAAGCTCCACAGCCACCAGCCCCAGAGACCACATGTCACTTGCTTCATTGTAAGGAAGGCCAAGCATAACCTCAGGTGCACAGTAACCAACCGTCCCCACAAAGTCACCAGGTATCACTGCAGACGCAGGACATGCGAGGCCAAAGTCTATAAGTTTGACTTTGATGGGAGACTCATGGCGGTTTACAACCATGATGTTTCCAGGTTTGAGGTCAGCGTGCACCATTCCCACAGAACCCAGGTGGGACAGAGCATTTGTGATTTGACCTAAAATTGGCCTGACTTCGCTTATGGGGAGACCCTGTTTATTCCGGTCCCCTATGTAGTCCCACAGGCATTGATCAAGGAGTTCAAATTTCAGGCAAACCCGCTGTCCGTCGTGGAAAAAGCCGTTCCATTGAACAATGTTGGCGGCATCTGGATCCAACCTTCGCAGCTGCTCCAAGATGAAAATTTCCACATGTGCCTGTTGCAGAATATCAGGGTCGCTCTTGTTGACTTTAATGGCAACAGCTTGGTTGGTTGTTGTGTCGCGACATTTGGCTACAATACCAAAGCCCCCTTCTCCGAGGAAAGCCTCTACCTTGTAGTGCTTTCCCAAAATGCTCCCTTTAACTAATTCAAGCTCATCTGAGCTGAATGATGGACTGGCTGATGTGTGGACGAATACTTGCTGAGAAAATTCAACTGAGTTTTGAAAACTACAGTTGATTTTCTGTGATCTCTTGCTTTCCAAGTTTGAAGGGTGCTGAAAGACCACAGGGTTTTGTGATCTTTCAGCACTCATGTCAATGCACAGGGAACTCTTAGTGCTGAAAAAGGGATGCCGGAGAACCTGAGAGGGTGTTATCCGCTGGTGTGCATCCAAGGCCAACATCTGTTTAATTAAGCTGACAAATAAGCGTTGGCCAGCTTCTGGTCCTCGTCTAAACATTATTATTTGTTCAAGGTCATCCAGACGCGTCAGTTTTATGCATCTTGTCTCCAGGGACTCATATCCTGTCTCATACTGAAATTGTTGGTCAGTCTTAAATGTCCAGCGCTGTTGCTTGTCTTTGTCTTCAATGAAATAATCTTCAGTGTAGACGCCAGAGTCTAGAACATGATCTGGTGGCTGACCCTGAGTCTCTATGATGAATTTCAAAACATCATAGTCTTCATTTCCAGGGTAGAGTGGCAGCCCTGTAGCAAGCTCCACAGCTACCAGCCCCAGAGACCACATGTCAATTGCTTCATTGTAAGGAAGGCCAAGCATAACCTCAGGTGCACAATAACCAACCGTCCCCACACGGTCACCAGGCATCACTGCAGACGCAGGACATGCGAGGCCAAAGTCTATAAGTTTGACTTTGATGGGAGACTCATGGCGGTTTACAACCATGATGTTTCCAGGTTTGAGGTCAGCGTGCACCATTCCCACAGAACTCAGGTGGGACAGAGCATTTGTCAGTTGACCTAAAATTGGCCTGACTTCGCTTATGGGGAGACAGTGGTTTTTCCGGTCCCATATGTAGTCCCTCAGGCATTGATCAAGGAGTTCAAATTTCAGGCAAACCCGCTCTCCGTCGTGAAAAAAGCCGTTCCATTGAACAATGTTGGCGGCATCTGAATCCAACCTTCGCAGCTGCTCCAGGATGAAAATTTCCAATTTCGCCTGTTGCAGAATATCAGGGCGGCTCTTGTTCACTTTAATAGCCACAGCTCGGTTGGTCATGGTATCACGACATTTGGCTACAATACCAAAGCCCCCTTCTCCGAGGAAAGCCTCTACCTTGTAGTGCTTTCCCAAAATGCTCCCTTTAACTAATCCAAGCTCATTTGAGCTGAAGGATGGGTGAGCTGACATGGTGAAATGTGTCGGCTTGGTCGGTGAATTGCTAAGTAAAATTCTCTCAAAACTCTCCAAAAAGGGTTTGCTTGCTGTCAGGTCAAGGTCCGTTGAGCATTAAAGTTTAACAGAGCAAAGCTCCTACTTAAGGGTTTTTTCTCTCAGCAAGATGATGACATAACAAAGGATCTATGTCATCATCTTGTGATGTCACAAGATGTCACCTTTTTTCACAAGATGCATTCCATTTGGATCAAAGGCATTCTATTTTTTCAGTTGAAACACTAAAAAAAAACAATGTTTCAACAGGCCAGGCTGCATTTTCTGCTGCAACATCTCAACAGGAGATAATAAGATAAAGACAAGGAAGACTGGTGATCTATCCATATCAGCAACATCGGCAGCTTTCTAGTGCAGGAAGTAATAAATTCAGCCCTCGTGTTTGCACTACAGGTTGCTTTCATGAGTATTTCTGTTTTTGTGGTGGGGGAATTTTTCCTCGTTCCAACGATGTAAACAAAAACATTAATTGTGCTTTCCGCAATGACTAGTAATCATTTTGTCCTACTGTTCATTTACAGAACAGGAAAGGTTTTGTTTGGTTATGATTGTTTTGCAAGAAATGCTTCAATCACAGTGGGGTAGTCTTGATTAAAATGTTATATGAGAACTGTGGCACCATGTGTGATCAGATATTGGCATGTAGTCGTCGCCAGACTGTCATCAAAAGTGTGAAGTTTGGGACAGACTGGACAAAATACATTTTTAGAGATGAAAATCTTATGTCCAGTGATAAATGATCAAAATTCCACCACAAACATGGCTTTGACGAAGATGTCCCTTTCTGAAGTAACCCCAAAAAGTTCCTGAAGTAACCAAATGGAATTTAACCAGTGACCTCTCACTTTGCAGGCGAATGTGTAAACCAGCGATGCCTGGAAAACACTAAAACTGTGCCAAAATGTCATTTTACATTCAAAATGGCGGACTTCCAGACTTCCTCTTTGGATTGGGTTCACTGAATCTGTGTGTAATAAATGTCATACACGTATTTCAAGCTGTAAATAAGTTGTTAGAAGTTCTTTAAAATTTCTTAAGTGGTGCTGTAGATCCATTTCCGCAGTGCCAGTCACTTTTTTAAAAAAAGTACATTTTGACCTGATGTGAAGAATGCAAAAAATGTCATTAGTTTGGAAGCATGTTTGGTATATGATATACTTGCCTGACTAATAATAATTTATTATTACTATTACTACTGTTGTTGTTGTTGTACAATGGAGCCTTTCCCCTGTGAATGACCAGCTCCCAGCTAAAATGTGTATTTTGTGCCATTTATAAGGTCAGTACTTTATCATACCTTAAACTGTGCAGGGTAAAAGCCTCAGTTGCTGGGAAAAGCACAGGTGTATTAGAGTTTTTCTGAATTGCTAAAACACTAAACCCCATTGTAAAAACTAAACTGTCAACTATGAAAACTCTTTCATCAAATCAGTCCCACTGTTGCCAAAATCTTAAACACTATTCAAAGCTCAGTCTCCCATTTAGCAAAACTCTAAACACAAAACACACTTAGCAGTGTGGTGCACCTGTTGTCGTGTGAAGGCTGTGTGCAGTAGTGATGTCTCCTGTGTGTCGAAGCTTTGAAGCGTGTGTCGGGTAATCTCGTGGTAGTTTTGTAAAGCGCGTATCGAGGCTTGCTTTGATTACGTATGCAGTGATGTTCGAGGCCTCGCGGGCAGTCCGTACCACGTGACTGATTCAGGAACTGGCTCGCCGGTTTGCACCAGATTCTAAATAAATTGGGCAGCAAAACGCAGCTGATTCCCCGTCACATTGTGTTGTGGAATTGGATTACGTCCCAGTTACATACTTACTTGAACATTTCTCCTTCGATGGAACCAGCAAGGAAGAGAATATTTGTCTGACAACATTTAATCTCATCTCTCCTAATAAACTATGCACACAGTAATAAATATCACAAATGATAAGTACCATAATATAAATCAACAACACCACAGATCTTATAATCTGATTTTAGTTTATTAAAAAGTGAAGCACCACACACTAGTTTGTGTCATTGTCCAGATGTACATAAGCATGATTACACAGTTACACAATCATACCAAACTCTGTCCTGATAGTTTCCACTTTCTCTTTTGTATCAGACATACTGAGACAATATTCGGGATAAATAACCATGAAAACAATTTATTTATTAAGTTTAGAGGTTTACACATCACATCATTATAATCATTGAGCCTATCTGACTTTAATTGTCCACTTGATGGCGCAGTAGAGCCAATGAATCGTCACAATGCTTCGAACCATGAGTCGACCAGTTGGATGGAAAGCTTCAGTTCATCACAAGGCTTCATCTCACCATCACTAATGAAAGCTCTTATAATTTGGCTGCTATTAGAGACCATTGATTTAGGCTCTCTTTGGTTACTACGTGGATCTTTTTTCAGACAAATTAATGAAAAAAATATAATAAATGGAAAAACAGAGTACAAATGTGGACAGTTAACTGGATATTACAGCGCGATTTCAGTGCATAAATACATACATACAGGTCTGAGACGTAAGTGGTGCAATATTGATAGAGCTCACATGACTCCGTCCTGTTCGTATCCCAGAAATCCACCAGGATTTTAGTGCCTCATATACTGCACAGGTCATTGGCACACCTGAGATTCAGGACGACATGCTAAGCAGTGCTGTGTCACCATCAATAATACACCATATTAATGCAAGGTACAATTACAGCTGGGCTCCGCCACATTTTATTTTAACAGAGGAAATAAAATATGCAGAGCTAGCTGAGTTGGTTGAAATTCAGTTGCTACTTTAAGAGAATTTCATACAAGAATAATTGCAGATAAAATAGGTTATTAAAGCTGTCATCATTGCTTCAGTGCCATATTCTCTCTGCTGTAACTCCGATTTGAAGAGGGCTTGTTTAGGCAACAACTCAGAGCACTATACGATCACTGCCGGTCACTTAGGTGATTTGTTATAAATGTGAAAACAGCTATGCAGGTTTAATGCAAGGAAGTCTTTACTCAGTGTTTGGCATGGGTCCTAAATGAAGGAGGGGTAGTCTGTCAGTCACTGCATTCCTCACCTGCATGGGAAACTTCCCAAACTGGAAGTTATCAGAAACATTGGAGACAATACTGAATCCACCAGAGACAGCTGGGACAGGTCCTAGTCATTACCATACAGAAAAGAACGGATTTATTTCAGTTCAGTTCAAATTAATAAGGTGAAGAAAAAACAGAGACTGCATCTTATGTGTTTTCTATTCTATTCTAGTAGTTTTAGAATCCAATAACTACACAAACAATCATGGCAGTGAGGTGTGGAGGGCCAGGAGTGACAAAATGAATGAATTAAATATGCCATTAATTATTGAATTAAATGTTTCATTATTTAATTAAATGCCCATTCACTTCACTAGTGTTTGTAGTTGTTGTTGAGAAATGCCCACTGAAAGAATGGCCACCAGGGCAAGTGCCTGTAATCGGATTACAGTAACACGTTACTTGTAACGCATTACTGCCCATCTCTGTTGAGAACAAATAATGTAAATGAATAATAGTGTTCAAATTGTTCGTTAAAACTCTGCATATCTCAGAAAAAGTAAAAAAAAATCAGCTTTCTTCACTCACTTCTTTACAATGCAGCCATTACAGTCTTCTTTGATTGGTCGCTGCAGGATTGCCATTCTTCTCATGTTTAGTTTTTTTTCCTATCAGTGTTTTAATTCTATGAAATAAATTTTTCAAAGTCACTTTTTGCTTTCACTAGCTTGTTTTTAGTGTCCCACTTTTGGATCTTCTGAACTCACTCTGATTAAAGTTGTCATTGTACTAATGTTATTCATGTGCAGCTGACTTCACAACTGTGTGTGGGTTTTTTTTTGTTGCTTTTTTGCAACTTTTTGTGATATCTAAATGTTTAACCTGTTCAATAACATTATTACTATTCAGTGATTATTATATATGATTATCACTTGGCTACGTGAACATACATAAATCTGTTCAATCTCAGCGACACAAGCATGTCTTCATGCGCACACACAGTTTCTACTCCCATTCATTCAGGTTTATATTTACACCTTTTACAGGAAGAATGGACAGCCATCACTTTAAGGAAAAACAAAGAGAGAGAGAGAGAGAGATTATAAGTTCAGGGCAGGTCAGTTTTTATAGAAATGCATAGATGTGTGTTGTACTTCCATCTGGCTTATTACTTTCTAATGCAGGGGAAAGACATTGGCAAAGAAACACCTACTACATAAATAGTTTGATTTGAAGTTGCTCTTTTGAGTCCTCTCTATTGACTCTGACATCCTGCTGTTAACAGTTTCATGGTATTGCTTTGTTTGCTTTAAACAAACCTCACAGGGTGGTAGAATATGTCTGCGGTGCAGAGGTCCTTGGATCGCCTCTCTGTTGTCTTTGTTGACAGCAATGAAGGTGGTGAAAGAACTGCTCACTCCTGATTGGACACTGAGCTGCACCACCTTCTCCTTCACTCCTCCATCTTGCTGTCCTCTGAGCTCTCTCTCCTTCATCTCCAGGGAACGAATCAGAGTGCGAGCACCCAACCTGTGGACTGTTAATCTGCAGACAAGGAAGAAAACATTTACAGTTCTAATGTTTCCTATTTTTGCTACATTAGTACATCACTGACTTTTCTGTTTTTCTGTACTGAGGGTGCATTCTTTTTATATTAGAATTAGTAGAGTTACAGAGGGTATATAGAGTGTGAACATAAAATAAGAGCTTGATTAGGCTGTAGAAACGGATGAAAATCCAGTAAAGTGAAGAGTGTGTGTGTGTGTGTGTGTGTGTGTGTGTGTGTGTGTCTTATACACCGAGCTGTTTTTTCAGTACTAATAAGAAAATTCTGTCCTGTTTCATGTTCTTATTATTCCAGAAACTGTCTTCTAAACTTCAATTAAAAATGTCAAAAGTGCTTTAAAGTACAATGAAAGTAAAAGCTGCTCAAGGTCAGGTTACTGCTGTTAGAGATAAAATATTTTTCTTACCTGCAAATAAACTACGACAGAAGATAAGCAGCAAACACAACTTCATCGTTTCTCTATCTTTAAGGTCATAACTATTATTCCTTTTCTTTACAGAAATGTGAATCAACAAGTCGTCGTCCACCGACAGTAAGTGACCAACCCGTGTCCCTCCCCCTGTTCCTCCAGTTTCTCCAGTTAGCACGCTTGTAACCATGGAAACACTTAAATCTGCAGTTCTTACATACAAAACCTTTTTTTTTTAAATTGCAGTAATAATAAGAAACCATAGAAAGTCTTGTGAAACTATGCAAACTACTGAATGATTTAACATTGCGTTGTTTCAAAGTTTTCATCAGTGTTGCCTAAATTGAAAATTGGCGCAGTTTATGTCTGCAGGGGTCTGCAGAGATGTTTTCTATCTGTTTCCTTACCCTGGACCTGTACAGACGTGCAAAGTACAGACTGGATAACGGCAGTGTAAAACAAATAACCAGCAGGTCCTGCAGATGAACTTGTTGAGCTGCCACAGGAAGTAGGAAGGTTGAATATTATTTTTGTTTGTGGCTTATTGGCCAATATATGATCGCTGAATAGTCTTGTTAAGCAGACTGGACAACAGCGACGCCTTGTGGCAAAGACCCAGAAGGTTCATTCAGTCAATCTGAAAGTAGCTTTTTTAGTGGGAGAAACTTTTCGTAACTCATTAAAGTGACTTCCTCAGCCTTGCCTGGATGATGAACCATGCACCAAGACTTGTGGCAAAGAGTTTAATTACGGTAACATGAGCAGCTCCCTGACATTCATCTCTAGCTTTATTGTCAGGAATCTAAGACCACGATACAATTAAAAGAAAATAGGAATGAATTAAGTTTTTTATTTTTTATTTTTTAGGTTTTTAAAGTAGAGCCTCATGTGGAAGGTCCCATCATTGTTGGGAGGATCTCTCCATTATCCACGCTTTCATGAAGCTCCTCTCCATCTTTCCTCCAGAACACCTTGGCTCTTTAAGGATAGAAACCTGCAGCGTGGCAGCTGACTGGAGAGGAGGAAGTCTTCTGGAGGAGAGACACTGAGGGAAGAACAACAGAGAGAAAGGAAAAAAGCGACAAATGTTAGATTCTGAATTGTACTCTATCTTAGAAAAAGGAAGCCATATGAATTTCGCCGCTTACTACATCAGATTATGTGATTATACCTGCTGTCTCCAGAAAGCTCCTCCCATAGTGGAAATGCTTCTTTAAAAACCTAGGGCATAAATGGCTTGAAGAGCTTTTATTATGTATCAAACAATATAAAGTCTTCTTCATCATAACCATACTGATTGTATCCATCAATTAGTCTCATCACTCCATTTACAACCACTCATCCTTTGCAAAATATGAACATCTGAAAAAAAAAAATAAAGCCACAAAAGCTGCAATAAACCAGTAAGATGTCAGCAGAGGCCATAGCTAACATCATATCTGCAGACACAAAAATAGAGGCTCTACACCCACTGCACTGTTACAGGAACAAAACCAAACTACCAATTTGCGGGTGGAGTGAAAGGCTGATATTTTAAAGAACTTTTACTCTCTGGATTCTTTTGTTTTATTTCAGCAGTGTGGTAGGTTGACCATGACATTTCAGGGCTGCATACATGTCCTGCTAACACCGGGGATAGCCTTTAACAATAAAAAAGAGAATTAAATGAAGCTTATGCCAAATTTTAGTAAGTATGTGAGTGCATACAATCACTATGATAAATTGTAAATGGACTGATTCTTATATAGCGCTTTTCTTTTCTCCCGGAGCAGTCAAAGCGCTTAAGTCGTCTGCCTGCTTTCCCAGGTGTTTAACTCCTTCTCTATTCTTTACATCTTTTCCACTTTACCACACTGTAAAACTCAATGCCAACATCAGCACTGTAGTAAAATAATTTTCATGCCCATCTTCTTCAAGCCAATCAGTCTCCACTCAGCATAGTTTAAATCACACTACTTACCTTTGATCCTCCCTTGCATTCACTTGCATACACCAAGAAAACAAAGGAAGTGATCATGGACTTCCGCAAAACAAGAACTGATCCCCCTCTCCTATCCATAAAAGGTACTATGTGGAGAGGGTGTCCTCCTTTAAGTTCCTCGGCACCCACATATCCGAGGACCTATCCTGGTCCACAGACACATCAGCCCTAGTAAAGAAAGCCCAGCAGCGCCTCCATTTCTTGAGGGTTCTGAGATGGAACAGGCTGCAGACTGAACTCCTAGTGTCCTTCTACCGTGCCACTATCAAGAGTGTGCTGGTGCACGCCATCCCTGTGTGGTACGCTGGTTGCACAACAGCTGACAAGAAGAGACTACAGAGGGTCATCAGAACTGCAGAGAAGGTGACTGGCTGTCCACTCCCCTCCCTGGACTTAATTGCCAGCTCAAGATGTCTCTCCAGAGCCAGGGCAATTATAAAGGACCACCTCCATCCTAACCACCACCTCTTCAACATCCTGCCCTCTGGAAAAAGGCTCAGATCCATCAGGTGCAAAACCAACAGACTAAAGAACAGCTTCTTCCCGAGGGCTGTCAGAACTCTTAATGCAAACTAAGAGTGTGTAAAGACTTCCCCAACACATCCACCCTGACACTGCTGTTGATCATCTATGTGCAACATCTCAGTCTTTCCATGTTCTGTGCAATAATTTTGGCTCATGTGCAATTATTTTGGTCCCAGTCTGTTTCAATGTTTCCTACACATACACCATGTATATAGTTCCACTCACATATGTATACATATACACTGTTTTTTATTTTATTCTATTTATTTATTTAATTATTTATTTATTTTCCGCCTTCGTTGTATATTGGTTTCTCTTCTTCTTACTTTAGCACCTTTGTGGTTCAGCTACCCAATTTCGCTGTGCAAGAAACTGCACAATGACAATAAAAAGCTCTAAGTCTAAGTCTCTATTCTGCCTTAATTTCTGGCATAGCTTCGATTTCATTCAGCTGTGATAGACCATCAGAGTCTAACAGCCAAGCAGCTTACAAGGACATGAACTGCTGCACATAACAAGGCTGATTTACATCGTGGAGCCCTGGTCTCAAAAACTGGCATAGATGTAACTCTGTCTGTAAGCTGGATTTAAGTGCTTCAAGTTTTACCAACATGTTTAGTGGCATCTTCTGTTAATACGGAACATGACGTCATGTGGTTGGTTGGTTGCGGCTAATTGATTTACATTCGTTTATGTTGGCTAACCAGTGGGCGACCTTGCCATGCACCTATAAGGAATGTGGCACATCACGAACCAAAGCACCATCATGAATTGTCTGAAAATCACAACCATTTCTTTGGCCACCATGAGGTGGGGGATTTAGAGACTGGGCACCCAGCAACAATCTGGTACTTGTCCTGCAGACTGCTAAAGTACAATAAACACTCTGTAGGGTCAGCTTATGGAAAGCACCTCATCCTGATGGTGTACTGGGATGAGTACAGCAAGACTGCACCATGGAAGTAGAGAGGTCTTCACAAGCATCTTTAACACATCTTTGTCACATTGCTCTGTTCCCGCCTGTTTAAAAATATCTTTAATATGCCATTACCTAGGGTGACCAACTGTCTTCTTTTCATTTTCCACGTTCTGTCCAGGGCGTCCAGGGGGATTTTCAAGATTGATAAAAATGTCAGTGATTTCCTATATTCCGACAGAGGACCCATGTGTGTGACATCATCCCTGAACTGCTGCTTTGCGAGTTGTTCTGCGCTCACAGACGGGACAGACAGCAACGTGCCTAATGATGTTTAAAAGATCCCAAAGCGTAAGTGCATCTTTTCAGATGAACTGCAAAAGAAGTTTCCCTCGTACCAACCTGGTAATTTTTCTTTACCAACTTTGAGGAATCACCAGTCGAGACACTTTTTTAAAGATTATTATTTATTAAAGCATTGAATAATTAAAAAGTATCATGGATCTCTTCTGTTCAGAAAACCACAGATACAGCTAACTTCCCAGAAGTGAGTACTCAAGCTTAGAGGTACAGCTGCTACTCTGTTACACGTGTACTAGATGTTTTTCTCTATTCTTTCATCCTTCACCCAATAACTTGTTGTTTTAGTGACCATGAGAGCAACCGTGGCTGAGATACCTGACGATGTTTATGTCTCACATGGTACCGATGACCCACCTTATCATAGTACTTAGTGTCCCTTTACTTTGAAACTTCTACACTGTCACCATTTCTAACAAAACACTGTGTAGACATCTAAATTCTTAAGCTCTTATTTGCTATAATACTTAACACATGAAAAAATCCGATTTGAGCTGACCTCGTTGTTCTCTTTCCCCCTCACCCCTTTAGTAAAAGCTATTTCCTTACAATTGACACATACTTAGCATAATTCACTCGATTTAGCATTATTTCAACAGGATTTCTTATTTTAAACAAAAATACATTGTTTTCCTCCATCATTCTATTCTTTACACTCACATACAGCGTTTAAGGTGACATCTGCACAGAAAGAGTGCAGATGTGACATTGTGCAGTACACACACAGAGAAAGTCTGGGTTGAAAGGTTATTAGAATTATTTCATTGTAGTGATAATTTTCTTGTTCGACTTTATTAATTCTTGATTATATTTTGATTACGTTTCTGATGTGATTAGAGCAGAAATAACTATCAGCAAAAACACTTACATATAACTCTACATATACCCCCAAAGGCTGGATTTCAGGCCTTTTGCTTAATTTCTGACTGCATCACGGCTGAGGAATCTCATTCTTCTTTACATTATTTTACCGAATGTTATTTTAACACATTCAAAATAACCTACAAAATAAAAAAAGATTCTTAAAAAACGGTGTGAACAAACGTGTGTCTACTCGTTTTTTCTCAATCAACGACACCCCCACCAAGGAACACGTCTGTCCAGCATTATCCCCCACCACCTGATCATCAGGATAAATACACCATACAAATTATATATACATTATATCATTAATAGCTATAGCAGTGCTATAGGAAATATGATATGATAAAATATTAAAATGCATTTTACCTGAGTTATTACAAGTTAACTTGAATTTAAAACAATAACAAAGGAAAAAAAGATTTTGTGTAAAAAGTCATGTTTACATAAAACAAAACTGAAATAGACAATCTTCTCAGTTCTTGTTTGTTCAGTGTTAACTGCAGGTGTCAACACTGTGTAGACTCCTCTGTCTGTCTGTGTGGTCTTTCGGAGAGTTCTATCGTGTTGTGAGGAGCTGTTACATCCAAAAGTCCAAATAATAATAACAATAAAGTTAACAATAAATAAAATTAGCACAATATTAATCAAATAATTTAAATCCAGGGTGAGAATACCAGATTAGAGGGGGATAGTGTACTTACAAGAGGAAGGGCATCTGCCTAAAATAAATTAAATAAATCAATAAAATTCATTTTGGACAGTTTTAAATGCCTAACAATCAAACCTTCTCTTACAAAAATCAGAAGTAACAATGTTTAACATGTAGACTATTATATTGCAGAGATAATGAAATTAAGCATTTATGTCTCTACTGACTGGTAAATAAACTTTAAATCTCTTACCTTCTTTCATTTTGTGAATGGCAATTACAGTGACAGCAACAATGATGACAACAAGAACAACCGCTGCAGCAATGATGAGGATTTCTGCTCAGTGACAACAAACAAGATAAAATGTACTGATAAATAAGATGGAATAAAACTGCATCCAATTATTGAAAATATTTTTTTTGACAATTTGTTTGATCATGAAGCCACACACTCAACCTGATGAAAGAAATCTAATTTAAATTGTTCCCTTTCGAGGTCACCACAGCGGATCATCTGCCTCCTTCTCAGCCTGTACCTAACATCCTCCTCTGCTATCGTCTCCAAACCAAACATTGTAGCAGGTCTCACTGCTGCACTGGCCTTTGCTTTGAAATCATTGACCCCAAGTGTTTTACTACATCTGCTCCTTGCATCACAGCTTCACTGTCTGCACCGTCTTGAACCAACTTTCTCTAGAATTCCTTTTTTTTCTTCTAACTAATATCCAAATCTGTGGGCCGTACACACTGACAACATTGAGCATTACCTCTTTGAGTTCCAGCTTCAAACTCATGATCCTGTCTGATACTGTTCAGCTCCAGAACACTCTTCACATGCTCTTCTTTCTAGATTACTCAGTTTCTCTTCCCAAATGCACCATGATAGAACAGTTTGAATAAACCTGGCACTGCTTCCCTCCCACCTGTTCACTTTACACAAAGTACCTACATTCTCTCTGTTATATCAGCCAGCTTTCTCCCATAATCTCTATATTTAAAATCCCACTCATGATGATGATGATGATCCCATGCATTCTTTAGTGTGAATACTTTTTTGATAACATATGTCACATATTGGATTTAAATATGATATGATATCTATGTCAACTCGACTGATGTAACCACAAATGCAGCAATATACAGTGCTTAACAGACACACCATAATTCATGTCACTGAATTTTTAACCCATTTACATGAGCTGTTTTTCACCAAACAAAATGCTCCTAAATGGGCCACAAATAAACAACCAAGGCTTTCATAGACTGCAGATGCTGAATTTGAAACATAGAAGTACTAAACTAATTTCAGCTTGATGGTTTTCTTGAGAATATTAATTTCAGTTTTGTTGAAGTGCTGGAAATTTTTTTTTTTTTTAGGATCTCCATCAGTAATTCCCATAGTAACAGCAACTCTTCTTGGGATCCGATAAAACATTTAAGCGTAACATTAAACATGATCCACAATAACAGCAAACAAAATAACTCAAATCTGTTTGTCTTACTTTGATCATGTCTAATTTTGTTTTTTCGCCAGTTGACGGTTTTATTCAGGTTGGTAATGATGCTGTCCTCAGCGTTAGAAAACTGAAACACACACTCATATCTTTTCCACTCCTCAGGTGTGACTGATGAAACATTCAGGCCAACACTCATCTGGAAGGTCCCATCATTGTTGGGCAGGATCTCTCCAAGATCCACACCTTCATGGATCTCCACTCCATCTTTCCTCCAGAACATCAAGGCCCTTTGAGGGTAGAAACCTGTAGCGTGGCAGCTGACTGGAGAGGAGGGAGTCTTCCAGAGGAGAAAAATAGAAGGAAGAACTGGAGAGAGGGAATGTGGGAAAGAGAAGGTGTGAGAATCGGTGAAAGAAGCAAAGCAGTATACATCAAAGAAGAAGTAAATGTAGTACACTTGTTTGATGAAAAATGTTAATCAAGAAAGACTGTAATAGTAATAAAAAAGTAATAATTTAAAATGGAACAAGCAATTTGAGCAAAAGTTTCACTTTTTGTCCCTCTGTTTTCTGTGCACAGGTACCTGCCTAACTGTGAGTGTGAGATCTGTACATATTGGATGCCTGGAAACCCTTCCTCCCTTGATCCCCTGCAATTCCAATAATACTTTTTGTATTTAGTTTGGACCACTGTAAATAAACACACTAAAGTGAAATTTTCCAAGTCTGTGTCTGGGTCCATTAGCCTTGACACTGATGACTGAGGGACTATTTCATGTTATTTAGATTTTGTTTTATTTGTTTGCACACATATGTGTGTACATGCATACATGTAAATGAAGGTATGTGTGTATATTAAGGGTATACATGAACTCAAGGTAGTGACTGAAAGAGTGTTATAGTGGCTACAAATGGTGGAAAATTGTACCTAAGGGGGGAGGAGTTTAGTAAGTATGGGGTCAGAGTAGACCTGCTACTCCCTGGTTTAGACTGCTGCCCCCATAATCTGGACCAGAATAAGAGGCAGAAAATGAATCGGCGGATTTATTTTGATAATTTATTTTCCTTGTGTGTCATTTACTTCCCAGTTTTCACCACTAATTTTCATTTTGATCTGCATAAAACAACACGTTAACACACGTTGCCGTTTTTTTTTTTTAAAGATCATTAATAGAAAGATAAAGGATGTAGTTTACACACTCATGTGATTCTACCTTTTCTCAGCAGGGTGCTGTTCCCATTTTTCAAATATTTCTTCAGCCAATCAGGACAAGTCTGAGTGAGGAAGATTGTTTCTGCTGAGTTTCCATTAGCATTCCAGTCCTGTTCGATAATGTCAGCTTCTGGTTTCAGTGCAATCCATTTCATTGTTTTAAGATCAAATTCAAGAAGGTTCTCTGCATTATAACCATACTGTATCACACCATTCACCTCTCCAGTGTTTTCATCCCATTCACAGCCTTCCATCATCTGTAAAGTGTTGACAACTGAAAAGTGAATTAGAAATTAATTAAAATGAATAATATTAATACTGTGAGGCACTGCTATTCTATCTTTGTTGTGTTCTTCCTGTGATTTAACTGATCTGACAACATTATATTGGAAAACAGGCGCAATTCATGATTAAAAGAAAAAGATGAAGGACAAGAGGAAAAAAAACAATTCAACCATCTAGGGTATCCGTAAGAACCAGAAAAATAATTACAGGCAGTTTGAAGGCACTAATAATTAATGCAATTAATGTAAGGCAACTATTTAGAACAATGTGTACATGTATTCTTTTGTCTCCAAAAGTTGATTCTGTTCATCTGAACGTAGCATTTTCAGTGGGAGAAACGTTTCGTCACTCATCCAAGTGACTTCTTCAGTCTCAGCTGCAGGTTTCCCTTTTCTTATAAATGGTCCAGATGAACAGAATCAACTTTTGGAGATTTACTTACCTGGATGATTGTGAATGCAACAAGATATTCTTTTGTCATGCAGTTTGAAGCATGTTCACATTAGTAAAATTTCTGGTCACAATCAAGATGCACAAAATTACAATTTAAAATCTAGAGACTAACAACATGATGTGACATAAAGTATAAGAGAAAATACTACACCTTCACTTTGGCTGGCCAGCTGCTGCCACTTTGAAATCCACTTTCTGAAGACGTATGGCAGTATCGCAAAGCAAAGTTCATTGTACGAATCCAACTGAGCCTTGTCATTATATAATGTTTTTTGGACCCAGTCTTGTCTTGTTTCCAATATCTTTTTGCTGCTGTCACAGTAACCAAACTCAGTGCGTTTAACCTCTGCAACTGCCATAAACTCTGGGATGTTTCGGACTTCAGAGGATTCAGTAATAAAATACACCAGTGAGTGTTTCACTGTGGGAAACAAACATTGATAACGTGATACATTAAATAAGAAAAACAATATAGACATTATTAGAAATATGAGTCATTCATTGTGATTCAGCTTGAACTTTTTTAAATGTAAGCTGCATGCGTTATATGCTGCAGAACGTTGGTTATAAACATTGTTAGATAGAATTTTTTGAGATCCTAATAAATATTTAAGATCAAAAGATGAAATGCAATTTCACCAGCTGTTCATAATCCTGGACCTATTCACATTTTTTCCCCCTAACTGTGGGTGTTTTATCTGATCCACATGGTGGCAGTGTAATTAATAATTTCAGAAAAAAAAATCCTGACAGACAGAAACACACGCATAAATAAATAAATAAATAAATAAATAAATAATTCAACTTTGTCACAATCAGTGGGGCTGACTGTGTGTAGAGTCAAAGGTGGACCCAAATGCAGATGAAACAAAACGTGACTTGAATAACTAAACACGAGCCGTTTATTGAGGCTGGCAAATGAACTGCACACAAAAGGCAAAAGGCAGTGCTAACAATAAACTAAACTGGGTGAGCTAAATTAAATAAAAAGCGACAACAGGAACATGGACCTGACATAAGAAAACTTGACATGAACTCTTGGCCTAGAAACCAAGCAGACGATCTGACAATGACACACTGAAAACAGAGGACTACACAGGAGGTGATTAGGGGACGTGGGAACACATGGGGGAACAGCTGACTGACATGAGGGTAATGACAGGACAGGGGAAGTGAAACTAAATACAATGAGCAAAGAACACACGACTCCTTCAAAATAAAACAGGAAACATGAGACGCAGACATGACAAAACAAACTTGATAACATAAGACACGCAGCATAAAACACAAAGGGTGAGGGGAAACTTAAATACAGGGGAAGAAAACACAAGGAGTCTAATAACCAAATGAACTTCGCTAATCTAATGAACTTAAACATAAACAGCATCCAAATACTGTAAACTAAACCTAAAACGCTGGGTCAACATACCCAGGAACATGACAAACGTAGAATAAATATTCTATTAAAAATAAAGTTCTACTAAAAATAGTTCCTTAGTTCCAATAGTTCCAAATTTATATACTCATAATGAGTTTTTTTTAGAGGCAATGAGTTTGCATATTTCTTTTTCTTTATTTCTTTTTCTTTATTTCTAT
Source organism: Copadichromis virginalis (assembly GCF_057382275.1). Taxonomy (NCBI): domain Eukaryota; kingdom Metazoa; phylum Chordata; class Actinopteri; order Cichliformes; family Cichlidae; genus Copadichromis; species Copadichromis virginalis. Next base: position 12,043,235 of record NC_140621.1, read on the forward strand.
TCTTTTAATATCAATTTTATAAAAATTAATAATGTAACAGCATGATAATATTTTTTCATCCTCCTGTTAGCATGAATTACATATTTGTGTGCATATTTGTACTTTGGTGTTCTGTGGCAGCTGCAGAGATTAGGAATTATCATAGCCAAGAGTTACTTTGTATTTTTTCTTGCTTTTCCCTTTAATGCTGATGGACATGATAACCAGATGCCAGGGCTGTTTAGGGGAAATTCCAGGTTCATCTTTGCTTCCTTTTTCCTAACTTAAAGAGCCACCCCTGGTGACCATCGCCCGATTCTCCTGTCTCATTAAAACCAGGACCATCACAGGTGACCCCCTTGCACCCTGCCCACCACCTGTCCCACACCCCCAGACTCACAAACAGCTTCTTCCTCTGGGCTATTCAGACTATTAACGAACACAACCTTTACTACTTAAGTAAGCTTTACTTAGTTTTTTAGAAGCAACAGGTTTGCATATTTCTTTTTAGTTCTGAGAACTACTTAGCTTTTACAGTGCACATCATTTAAAAAACTATGTTGCTATATTCTTTAACATTTTCACTAAAGCTTCTGCTAAACACTTTTGAGACAGAGTCTTTGGATTTGCTAAACTGCAAATGATGAAGAATCATCTGTTTAACAGAAATATGTATCAGGAAACTATTTCACGTGTATTAAAAGCATTCTGCCTAAATCTTGTGGGAGTGTAGGAGTCTAGCAGTGTAAATAAACCATGTTTAAAATATATGTTTTTTATACTACATACCAACCCTTTTCTACTACATCACTAATGGACAGTGCAGAAGAGTTGTAGTGCAAATCAAATTCAATTGTTAATCACTGGCTGATAAAACGTGCATTTGTGTTATCCAATTTTTTAATCCTAATTATTTCAGAAAATCAGAGCTAAAATGTTTTGGCTCTCCCAATAAAATAAAGCAAAAGTAAAACCACTGCTCGAGGTCAGATTATATTTCTGTTAGAGCTTGAATGTTTGAATGCATTTCTTAGTTGCACTAAGAAAAGACGCCATGGCAGAAAAGACGCAATAAAAATAAGGTATCTTTTCTTTATCTTTAATGTTAACTATTGTTGTTCTAACATTTGAAAAAATCTTCAGGGCTGGCAGTACTTAGTTTAAACGCTTATCTATTGTTGCATCTGTTCCTGCTTTCACCCACTGAAGCATGAAGTGCTTCACTTGCCTGCTTGCCAATACCTGCCTATGTCCAATACAATGTGCCAAATTCTTTGACTGTAACACAAAGAACCTGACACGCAAACTCGAATGTAACAAGTTCAGAGTGAGTCCCAGCATGTATGTATTGTAGCTGGGATGTTTGCTACATCAGTAGATATTGTGATTTTTACCTTCAAGGAGTGCAGAATAAATATCATTTATACTGTTTGACTAGCTCTGATGTCGGAGTGCAAGTGAGTTTTTTTGTTTGTTTTTTTTAAAGTTGTGCTAAATCCCTATATACATGTCAAAGTTAGCATACTTTACTAAAAAATAATTTGCTCCAGTAAAAGGATTTTGGTTCATGATCTTACCTGCAGAAGCAATGTGACAGCTAAGGAGCAGCAGCATTAGCTTCATCGTCATATTTAGAAAGATGGAGTTGAAGTGAAGACCTGAGAGAAGAGTTGTGTGGTTTTACAGGTTTGTTAAGGTTTGTTTCCCGGTGCAAGTTTAGTTCACACTATCAGTATATGAGGTGTGCTTAACCTCAGCTGACACTCAGCATACTTGAACAAGGGTTTAATTGATATTATTATTATTATTATTATTATTATTATTATTATTATTGAAAAGGCATTTCTTTTGTGTCCCAAAAAACAATATAAGCATTTATCTATATGTTACCTGTTCCTGCCTGTTTCCTGGAAAATAAAGATGCATCTTCTGATGCATGCATCCATCAGAAAATGATCCAAGATTTTCTCCTAATAATATTAATACATCTGTCAAGTTCCTTACAGCTTATGCCATTTAAGACTGCCATTGTTTCATGGGGATAACATAAGTAACATATTTTTTATATACATCTTTCTAGACAAAAGATCACAAAGTGCTTCAAAAAGAGATAACAAGATATAAAACAAAAAAAGACAAAAAGTTAACGAAATGTAATTCTAAAAAGATGTGTTTTTAGTTGTTTCTTGAAAGAGACTACTGAGCCCACAGATCTTAACCTCAGTGGGAGAGAGTTCCACAGTCTGGGAGCCACAGTGGCAAAAGATCTGTGTCCCTTAGTTCCCAGCCTTGTATGCTGTATGACAAGTAGGCCCTGATCACATGACCTCGAGGACCTGCTAGGGACATAGTGCTGTAGAAGTTCAGTGGCGTAAGCTGGTGCGTGTCCATGAAGAGCTCTAAAAGTCAGAATCAAATCCCTATATACATGTCAAAGTTAGCATACTTTACTAAAAAATAATTTGCTCCAGTAAAATGATTGTGGATCATGATCTTACCTGCAGAAGCAATGTGACAGCAAAGTTGGGCTAAATCCATTGTTAAGGTTTGTTTCCTGGTGCAAGTCTAGTTTACATTCTCGGTATATGAGGTGTGTTTAACTTCAGCATATTAGAGCAATTATTATTAATTATTAATCATTACATTTTTTTAAATTAAAAAGGCATTTCTGTTATGTTGTTACGGTCGCTGACCTTTAGTGGCTCTCCCTCTGTGAGAGAGTTTTTTTTCTCCTTTCCTGTGTTACAGGTCTGCCTCATGAGCCACAGCTGAGGTGTGTTGCAGCTTGTCAGCCACGGCATATAGTCTGCCATCCTAAACTGCCACGCCCCTGCCACTTCCCCCATTTTGCCAGAGCTGTGAGCTACAGTGCTTTGGGCAGCAAACTTTAGTGTGTGTGAATTTAAACTCTGTGTAACTTTGGCTTTCTTTCTTTTATTGTGAGCAAAGGTGTGCCTTTACAGTGGTAATTAGTTCATCACAGTGGAAGCAGGTAGGGGTTCTCCTGTTTTTGGCTCGACAGGGAGCTCAGCCACTGTGTTTTGTTTTCGGCTAGAGAGTTCTTGGTTTGATTTTTAGTTAAAGGGGGTGTTTTGTTTGTTGTTTTGGCCGGAAGACTCTGAAGATAAGCGCTTCCCTGTGTTCATTTTTACTTCAGTAGTTTTCTGCAATAAATCATGTTTAATGACATGATTTATGTCCCCCCCCTCACTTCAGTCAGCACTTCGTTTTTAAGTGGGGCATATTTTTTAAGTCTAAAAACTACAATATAAGCATTGATCTACTTAAATGGTTAGGTATCTTGGGACAGGGGAGCGGGACATCAACAAACAGACTGTAGCGATGTGGACAGTGTACCAGTCAGTTGTGATGAAGAGAGAGCTGAGCATAAAAGCAAAGCTCTCAATTTACCAGTTGATCTATGTCCCTACCCTCACCTACCCTCATGAAAGAATGAGACCCCGAAAACAATTGGCGAAGGGTGGCTGTCCTCACCCTTAGAGATAGGGTGATGTGTTCGGCCATCGGGAAGGGGCTCAGAGTAGAGCTGCTACTCATCCACATCCAAAGGAGCCAGACTATTGTCTTATAGTCTCATACTGTTGCTTCAGATTTTCAGTGTCTGCAACCACATTAGGCAGTTTAGATTAAAAAAAATAAGCTAGAAAACCAATGTCATTTCCTGTGCTGAGAATGATCACTTCAATTATATGATTAGATTTGCCTCGGTAAATTTGACAATGGTCACCATATCACACATGACCTCAGAATTTTTTTTTTCATGTAAAACTCTTACACCATTAAAGAAACCCTATAATCCATCGATCCTTGGGTGAGAACACTTCAAAGGAAAAGGAAGAGCTAGCACAATGCACAAACTGCAGGTCAGATCCTGAAATGGACTGGAGGCCAGTGTAGGTTTAACACTCTTTCTTGCCCAACAAAAGGCAAGTTGCTGCATTTTGAACAGCAACAGCAACCCGACCAATCAAGTCCACACAGTTGAGCTTAACAGTTGGGCAGAACTCTTTTGGCTCTCAGCGAAGGCGGTCGCACTTTTCTCCTCTCCTGCCATTATCTTCCCTGCCTAGCTTCTTATGTCCGTGTCTTGTGTTTTTACTTACTTTTCCCTGGAACACTCTCTCACAGTCTGTTCTCTAAAACCTAAAAGAGGAATTATGGATTTGATCACCTGAATGCAATTGACAGCCCTTCTCAACGAGACGTCTGGGCTCGGGTGAGCCTGACTACATTTTTCTAATCTCTGGTTTTAAACATGTTTTAACCACCAGCAAGTTAGGTAAACCCGGATGAGCAGGAAAGGCAAGATGGATCCACTGAAGCCCCAGTGATCGTTGAGTTGGGAAAAAAAATCCACCTGAATAGCAGAAAGAATTAAACCAACAGCCACATCTCAGGTAAGATTTAGCTCTCAGCAGAAGACCTACACATCTCCCTCTTCATCTGAAAGATTAGATGACAGCAGGCAAGTAAACAAGTGTGCCGGTTTAAACACCAGTGATCGTAGAGGGGTTGAGGTTTGATCACCCACATTATGCTTTATTCAAGTTTTGTGGGATGACTTGATATCAAAAAGTGCTTGGTCGTCATATGCCACAAGAGCAGATACACATTGGCAACAAACACAGAATAAAACAATAGCAACTGCTAAGTAAGTTTCAGTAATTACAACAATGAGAAACTACTTCTTAAGTATGTATGGTGTGCCATACTTGAGGGTGCAAGAACACATAATGCTTACAGTAAGTAATCAGTATTGAGAGAGGGTTTACTTTTTTTTTTTTTTTTTTTTTTTTGCCTGTCCCGTTTGGCTCTTTTGCCATCAGAATTATTGTCTAAAGGCGAAGAAAGATGCCCAGCGGATTTACTTTACCAAATTGACCATCCCAGCCTTGCCGTAATGGTCCATTTGATTCACCTTTTATTGTTTATTTTATTTTCACTTACTGAATACGGGACAGACTTGACTGGGGGAAAGAACGGGAGAAAGAAAGAGAAAGAGCTGAGAAGAGGGACAGGGGAGAAGGGCAAAAAACAAAAACCAACAGAATGGGCAGAAAAAGAAAAAAAATGCATATATCGATCACCTGGATCACCTGTTGAGAAAGAAAAAAGAAAACAAGCAGAAGAGAACAAGAGTAATAGAATAAACAACATCACAATGATATATGGGAATATGACAGTAAATACTAAATATTAAACATTATTGTGCAGCACGTAAGATCAACAGAACACAGTGTGCTTTGAGGTAGGAGCCAAAAAGGGTGTAGTTTGTGGGTGTGATCACCCGTGTGTACCTGTGTGCATGGACGCGCTTGTTTTTTTTTAAAAGGTTCCTTCATGTAATGATCTGCTAGAGGGTGTGGGGGGGCCACAGCCCCATCCTCCAGGGCGTGAAGCAGGTGTGGAGGAGATCAAAACTCCAGACATCCAGAGGCCCCCAGAACACAAGAGACCAAGGAAGACCAACAGAGGGGCAGCCGCGCCACTGTCCCAGAAAGAGCTGAGGAGAGTCCCAGAAGAGAGCTCATTCAGCAGCCGCGGAGCAGAAGCCAGGGGGGGTTGCAGTGACGCGCCCGTGAGCTCCGCCGGCAGCCAGCCGTGCCTGAGTGACCGAGCCCCAGGCCGAGAGGCCGGGGGCACCCCACCTCCGAAGTGGCCCGAGCGAGCCCCAGGATCCAGGCCCCGATAAGCGGCCGCCAAGGAGTGAGCCGGTGTGCTTAAGTAATCAGTATTGAGAGAGGGTTTACTCTTTTGTGCTAATATTTTGGGTTGAAAGAGGAGTGCTCATAGCTCACGCAATCACTTAATCCCAGTTTTAACCCATGCTAATATAACAAAGTTACTGTACATTGATTAATACATTGATTAAAAAGCAAAGTGACAGGATTTGCTCTAAAAGCTAGAGTGCATAGTTATTGTCTTCAAAACACTAAACTGTAGTGTTACAACCACTGCAGTTTAGTGTTTTGTCCAATTTGATGATGATGTTCTCATTTGCACCGGAAAAGTGAAACACACAGACATATTCGAACTGAGCTTTTTCAGCTTCCCATCGCAGTTTGGTGGTGACAGCCTGTGGTGATGTGGCGATCCACGTCACTGTTTGCAGGTCAAATGATAGAAGACTTTCTACATCATGCCCATACAGATTGAAGCCATTTATCTCTCCAGTCTCAACACCCCATTCACAGCTATTCATTCTTTGCAAAATATGAACACCTGAAAAAGAGAGACAGATGAGATCTCAGCACATCTTACAACTGATATCCACTCCAGGTGCCGAGGATCGTTCTTCATAAGGTTTTTAATCCACTCTGTTTTGAGTTCTGGTCCCCTTCCATTGCTGTCACAGTTACCTCCATTATTGTTTTTTATTAATGTTTTATAAAACGTTACTAATCTTTGTCACATTATTGAAATAAATGTGTGGCTTAATTTAGATTTAAAAAAAAGCGGAAAATATTACTTAGGCTAAACATTTGTAATTATGTTAAAGCTCTGAAAAAATCTACTTCTTGCAACTTACATATATGTTATCGTTAATTGATGCATTCATCACTCGGTAACTTACAGAATCTTCTTGATAGCCAAACTACTTTGAGCTAACAGGAAGGCAACAATAACTCAAACAATCACCCATTACAACCAAGCAGAAGAACATCTTTGAATGAACAACACACTGATCTGAGAAATACAGGGCCAGTCTCATCAAGTGCTGACACAGATACACAGATATATAAATTACATAGGCAAATCTATGTACTGAATGCATAATGTACTGAATATATGATATATATTGATAATAGCCACTGGGGGAGGGGAGCAGCTCTGCTTGCCTTTCTGTAAAGCCCCCACAGGTCACTGCAAAAACCCACAGTATGCTCCGCTTTCTCTCTCCCATTACATTCAGTGTTTTGAGCCTCCCCTGTGTTTGTGCAGCATGGCTGAGTCACGTGATGACACAACAACAAAACACAGCAAAGCAGTTATGGTTAAGCTGCTTTCACAGATATATCAGACACATCTTTGATGAAACTGAAACAGTCTTCTGAACGTAAAAGAGAAAATTGACTGAGAATTGATTTAACCACGCTATTACTGACCAATACCAATGTTGGTATTAATACTATTGATTTAATAATTGGAGGTTATCATTGTGCAGCCAGCACATATCAATACATACCTAAATTTATTTATTTATTAAGAAAAAAATATGTATATGTAAATGAGCTGCTTGCTAAATTATCTTTTGTTAAAAGGGTTGGCATAATAAGCACGTGCTTCACCCAATACCTTTTTGATTAGCCTTGTCTCTTGCTTTCTTGCTTCGTGGTCATTTTTTTCTTCTGTATTCACTGAGACATTTGAATGATAATAAAACCCTCCACTTCTACAGCTTCTCTCAGCAGAGGAATAGCAGAAAGAAAGAAAAAAATGGACTGAAAGATTCATAACCAAATTCAAGGCCTATACTCTCTGGCCAGTTTAATAGGTACACCTGTTCAACTGCTTATTAACACAAATATGTAATCAGCCAATCAGATGGCAGAAAATGTAATTTAGTGAATTTAGGGATCTAGACTTCTTGGAAATACAAACATAGCATATAACAAAAATAAAAACATAATAATAAAAAAGAAATCAAACGTTGTGGCGTACACGTCACAATCGCGCCCTCTCTCTCTCTGACCCAAAAATAGTCATTGTGTATAACTTTAATTTAACCAGGAGAGGGCAGTGTTGCTTTCCTTTTGCGTGATTTACACGTGTTTTTGTTGTTGTACAATATCAACCACCTGGGATCCCAAATTCTTAAATCCACTGCAAATGTAATAACCTTCCAAATAAAGCTGAGCTCTGTGTATTGCTGAATTCTAAATTTCAGTGCTAGACTAAAAATAAATCAAATAAATGTATTGTTTTGCAGATACAAAATATCATTTTAACTCTTTTAAATTCCACTGACTGCAATCTGTCTGAGTGTATAACTGAAATCTAACAAAATTGTAAAAATCTATTTGAGTTAATCTGAAATCATACAGATTAACTGTATGATTTCAGATTAACTCAAAAAATGTAAAAATTAAACATAATTTATGGACACCGTTTGATTTCTTTGCATGTAGCTATATTAACATTTATACATTTAATAAATCATGAAATTAATACGCGCATGTTCTCGTAACAATGCAACTAACTGTTTGCTCTTCATTCAGTGAAGTGAGCATCACACGCTGCTCATATAAAACATATTCTGACAAACAGCCGCACAGCTGAGGAGCCTTTTTTTCAGAAACTTGAAGGATAACTTCCCAAAGTCTGACCTGCATCGGACCATCCGCTCAGTGTCCGTGGTTACCATGGTTACTGCAGAAGCTGCTATGAATTAAACAGTTGTCCCTGAGATAACTTACCGGAGACATGAATGTTTGTTTTTCCATTACAAAAGAATTGGATGACTTGGATAACTTATAGGAGTATCAGACTCCACGTGCCATGTCCTCGGAAATCTGGACTCGTGTGGATTTTTCAAGGACAAACTGGTAAGAGTCGCACACCACTATACTGAAATAAAGAAGCTATTACTGAAATACACGTGCTATATTATAAACTATGATATAAAACTTAAGGTTTAGTTATAAAGGACACCTTCCTACCTTTAGTCTTATTCATGAGCAGCATCAGTTGTCTTCTAACATCCAAGAGTCTGCACGATGTGTTTCATAGGTCCTAACTAGAGATGGACGGTCCGATACTGACCTAAATTACTGGATCGAATATCGGAGAGAAATAAAAAATGTAATCCGATCCATTAAATATCAAAAAAGCACCTCACAAAACTTGCGACCTGGCGTAACTCGGCTCATAACCGTAGCACGTCGGAGCATTATGCATCAAGTGATAGAGCGGCTGTGGCGTGCGGGACCTGTCACGGTCTGGTTGAGCATTTGGAGCCTCGCCACCAAACCGGCATTTCATCTCCAAGAAAGTGATCCCAGAGAGAAGTAAAGCAAGTGTGTAAGTTCATCTCTGAATGTTTGTAAAGCATTCCAGCGTTAAGCTTATCAACCGATATATGGAGCGACTGCCTCTTCTCTCCCCCTCCCTCTCCTGCTGCTACTTAAATCATGAAACTGATTAATGATCAGCTGATCGGCTTTTCTGTCGCGAGTCCGTCTCTCTTGTTTGTTCCTGCCAGAAAGAGGAAACAAGCGGCTGAACAACAGCAGCATGTTTAAGCTTGATAATCTGTTGTTAGAATTTATTTAACATTACTTTCTAAACCAGGATCTTTTTCTATGTAGCTGACGGCTGGTAACTGTGCAGGGGCGGATCTAGCAAAGTTTAGCCAGGGGGGCCGATAGGGCATGAACAGGGAAAAGGGGGGCACAAATATATACTTTTCTTTCTTATTCTCTTTTAAAATGTCTGGCTTTTAATAAATAATTATCTGAATCTTACACCCAAAATTTTAATTTGATGTAAAAAGTATAGAAGACCATTACTGTATATAGTAACTATTAAGTCTAATATACCCTTGTAAGCTATAGTACTTTTTCCTTTGGGAAGGTACCACCTGTGCATTCTGCAATTCTGTTGAAGAAAGATGTTGAATCTATTTAAATATTGTAGAAAAATAATTGATTTCTGTGCATTTTTTTCACACTGCATCAAATTAAAGTTGATTACGTCGATTAAGCATCATGAGGTGGGGGGTGGTTCCCTTTTTTTATTTATTTTTTGCTGGGAGTTTGCAACCCTATTAGTTAGGTTGCTTACTCTTTTAAATACCAGAATAGGGAGGATGGAGTAGGTTTAAGTTTATTAGATTCATCAGTTTTGCTGAACTATGAAATATTTTCGGTGCAGTGTATTTTTTGCATACAGGTATAACAAAATAGCATTAGTGTTTTTTTTAAACTTGAGTTTGGACCCATACAAAATGCAGCAAGATATTTAAAAAACAGTTTTATTGATTATAAAACACACTATATTGGATTCATATCGGTATCTGTCGATATCCAAATTTATAATATCAGTATCGGACATAAAAAAGTGGTATTGTGCCATCTCTAGTCCTAACATGAGGATCCCAGAACCAAAAAATAACCCAAAGGGTTAAAAAGATTTCCACATTGATGCAGATGATGTATATGATTGTGGGACTTGTATAAAAAAAATGTATATGCCATATTTGTCTGTGAAGGTTCTCAGTCATCCAGGTCATCGTAGTCAAAGGAGCTTGCAAAGAAAAGCGTCTGGACTTCTTTAAGCTGCTTGAAGACATTTCACCTCTCATCCTAGAAGCTTCTTCAGTTCTAAGGTCAAATGGCGGAAAGTCCCAGATTTAAACCCAGTGGGAGTATCCCCCCAAAGAGGGACAAAAGGACCCCCCGATGATCCTCTAATCATGGTGTGAAAATGGGTGTGGGTCCCAATCAGCCAGGGTTTCAGGTGAGCTCATTGTGAAACCTGGCACCACCTTATCATGCAATTTCCTGAGGTCAGATGGCCCAGGAAGTGAGTGGGCGTTAAGGCGTCTGGGGGAGGGAACTCAAAACTGGATTATAGATGGCAGACAGTTGGTGTCGTAAACCACCCTCTGTTCAAAGACGTTCGCTCACAGTGAACGTAAATGGCTTCTTTCACTCCTCTTTCAAACCATCTGTCCTCTCTGTCCAAAATGTGAACATTGGCATCCCATTTCACCGAAACAATAACATAGCGCACAGTGTGACGTCAAAAAAGGCACACACATTTGACGCTGCGCTTGTCTGGAGGAACGGAGTTTTCGAAAATCTCCACCCTGGCAGGTGGTTTCAAAAATCTCAGTTTTCAGTGACCAAAAACGCCATTTACGTGTGGACTAAAGGTGCAAAAATATGGGTTTTCAAAAATACCCGGGTACATGTGGATGTGTGGACAAAGCCTAAGGCTTTTCGTTTGAAAACGCATCCTTTTCTCTCCGTTTTGGCCTCCCATCCACACTGAGATGGCGTTTTCACAGATGGAAAACACAGCGTTTTGAAAACACATACATTTCAAAAGGGTGCTTTCCGTGGCAGTGTGGACAGCGAAAATGGAGACTTTCTAAAACGATGACGCATGATGCAGTCATGTGATCAATTAAACTAAGGCTACGTTCACACTGCAGGCAAAGCGCATCAAATCCGATTTTTTTTGACCCTATGCCACCCATATCCGATCATGGTATGACAGTGTGAACGGCACAAATCCGATATTTTCAAATCCGATTTGGGTCACTTTCGTATGTGGTACTGAATCCGATACATATCTGATGTTTTAGAAAGCGACTGCTGTTTGAACGGTCATGTCGCATTAAATCCGTCTTTTACGTCACTGACACAAGACAGACGCCAATTATCAGCGCCGGGGAAGCGCCCGAGAAGACATCGCGAACGCTTCCTGGCCATCCCGTGTAGATGTTAGTGAAACTGTTGGAAAGACAACGTGAACATTTTATTTGTACTGCATAATCTGCAGATTCTGACAGAAATCTGCAACTATCCTTTGAAGCACCGCTCCTCTCTAAAACAGCAATAAGGATCATTATTAGGTTATTTACATTATTATGTAAATAACAAAATAACTTAAAGCAAAATTTGGGAAACGTAAAGTCTGAAGTCTTTCTATTAAGGGCCATCAGTCAAACAATATTGTTTGCTTTGGGTCTAAACAGAGCGCGTTGTGTATGACATCTTCTTTTGCGCATGCGGGCCGCATCGAGCGTTCACACTAGAGCACGTTTGCTGTCGCATTTTATTTGTAGTGTGAACAAGCAGACAAAAAAAATTGGATTTGATCAAAAAATCGGAATTGAGCATTAAGACCTGCGGTGTGAACGTAGCCTAAGATAGCGGAGGGCATTATACAGCAGTGGTTTTGTTTGCTCTCAATTTTGACAGCCTATTAAAGATTAATATCAGTCTGTACATGCTCCAAATAGCTTTTCTTCAAATTCTTTAACTTTCACTCGCTTTTGCAACTTTGTACTTTTGTGTTACTTGCAGCAACAACTGTACCTCATTGTTATTCCATTTAAAAAACTTGGTGCTTTTCCTCAACATTTTGCTGCGACGTTTCAAAAAGCCGGAAAGTAAATAAGCGGCAGACAGAAATGAGGCAGGTCAAATCATCTTGGGTTTCACATATGAGCAGTACTGGAACGTCAGCGTTTTCGGCTGTTTCAATGTGGACGCACAACTCTGTGAAAATGACTGAAAACGCTACTGTGGACGCGGAGCGTTTTCACACACGAAAACGCCTTTCAAATCTATCCGGGCTACTATTAAAAACCAAAACAAACAAACAAACAAATAAAAAAAAACATTAAAAGTCACAAAAACCTACAAGGGCACTTAACACCACACACAGTCAAACAAAATACACAAAAAAGTATTAAACAGAAAAAAGTATACAATCCTAGTAATTTGCACCCCCACAGGTGAACTGCTGCCTGAGCCAAATGTAGTTGTTGTGATATTTGATCCCAGCGCACTCCAAAAAGGAATGTAGAATAGTTCTGTGGCGACTGAAACAAGTCAAACATCGCTGTAAACAACCATCAAAACGCACGGGCAGGGGATCACGAAAGCCCGACTACTTGGGCACAACAATTATAAACCGTCTCACAAAATAAAACTGTAGACAGGAAAAGATAGCAGTTCCTTAAAGGATGGGCCCAAAACAGCGGCTGCTGCAGGCGTTTCCCTCATCCTGACACATATCTTTATATTTTGCTGGGCAAATTTGGTTACCAGGAACAGTAATTTCTTGACAAATGTGCAATCATACAGGTGTGGTGAAAAGTTTAGATTCACTCCTTATGGGTATGAGTGTTATGGGAATTTGGGTTTTTAATGATTTAGCTGAACTGTTTTTTGTTTTTTTTACCTGAATGGTATGATTGTACAGTATTGTATCTTTAATGACTTTAAAAAGTAAGAATTGGGTGCACACGTTTTTAATTTACTGAGGAGAACAAACAGCTATATGGCAGCTGTGTCACTGACAACTGACAATCTAAATGTTCTTGCTTAACAATGACTGTAAAAAAATCAACATTGATCAGAAACTTTTATTCCTCATTTATGCAAACAGATTGAAAATTGGAATTATTTCAAATATACAGTTATGTTGTTTAAAACTGTTCACTATAAATGAGTTTTTAGCTTCAGCCTAAACTGAAAATGTATACACAATCTGAAGACAAATAAAACAAAGCTCAAAATCAAGATCTTTTTTTTAATTTTTTGTTTTTTATTATTTGTTGGTAATAATTTCATGTGGTCTTTAGTGAACAGTTCCACAAGTTCTTGTTACTCTTCTGGGCTTTTAAATAAAGTGAGTAATCTTCTTTGTAACGCCACCATGTGTCAGGTAAACTTTAGCGTACACATGAAAACATCCTAGAGAAGATATTTGGTCTCTTAAATGGTGCATTTCTTATGAAACTTTTGACAATCTCTTTGTCAACATTTCGGTGGCCAATTTTCATTAACTGCATGACAGTGTTTGGATATTTCCACTTATCCTGGAGTTCATTGTATACTGCCACGCTGACCTCTTCAATGTCCTCCAAGGAGATTTTGAGCTTTTTGGACACAATTTTAGCCCAGACTTTTTGGGCAAGCCTCTGTTTAATGGCTTCATCAGCCCCTAGAGGCAATTTCCCTGCTTCATTTGTATTGCTCATTGCGTGCATAACCAGATCTCTGGCAAGGCGTTCCACAAGTTCTCTGTACTCGTCTCGGTTTTTAGATAAAGTGAGTATTCTTTTGGGTAATGCCAGCAGATGTCTGGTGAATGTTGGGACAGTAATATCATCCTCAAGCTCTTCCTTCAGACTTGAAATCAAATCTTTTTCCTTGCACTTATGCGCTCTACAAAGATTGGTGAAAATGGCTTTCGCCATACTGGGCAGCCTCTTTGGACATAGATCCAAATGTTTTCCCTCAATTTCAGGCCAGATTTTCTCAAGCAGACGATAACAGTTGGGAATCCTTGTGGAGTCTTTGTGTTTAGGGGAGACTTTGTTTAAGGCCCGTGAAACTACCAACTGAGTAAGTGCATAAACAAACATTTTTTCTGCAGACACATCATCAGATGCCAGACTGATGACAGAAGAAGAATCAACTTCTGACTCATGTACAGCTGGAATCACAGGCTTTTCCACGGGACAAGCTTCTATTTTGTCCCAGTGTTTTGTATCAGCTGTGGGCTTTTTCTCCATACAGCTTTTCTTTGGTTCTGCTGTGGCTTGGGATTGTGTGTCCACATGCTGAAGACTTGCACTGGCCTCTGTCTCCAGTTCCGGAGTTTCGGTTTTCTTATCATCACCACAGTTGTCTACAGATATTTCTGTAACCATGTCTTCCTTTGCTGGTGTTACCCCTGTTTTCTCATGGGAATCAGCGTCCACTGACTCAAGACACTCCTCTGTCTGTGTGGACACCGGAGCTCCCTTCTCCATGGTTGTCTCTGTTGCATCCACTAACATGGAGCAAAGTGATGTTGTGGCAGGTATGTCTGCTCCGGTGTCCACATGCTGAAGACTTGCACTGGCCCCTGTCTCCAGTTCCGGAGTTTCGGTTTTCTTATCATCACCACAGTTGTCTACAGATATTTCTGTAACCATGTCTTCCTTTGCTGGTGTTACCCCTGTTTTCTCATGGGAATCAGCGTCCACTGACTCAAGACACTCCTCTGTCAGTGTGGACACCGGAGCTCCCTTCTCCATGGTTGTCTCTGTTGCATCCACTAACATGGAGCAAAGTGATGTTGTGGCAGGTATGTCTGCTCTTTGTGAACTAAATGTGTTTAAATGTTGCTCGCTGTTCTGATGCATGAATGCGCTCTGAACTAAATCGCAGGTGTTTATGGAGTTCTGGAGTTCTATTTATAGGGTCGTGTCCTGTAGGCCCCGCCCACTGCCCTTTGATAATTGCCAAGCCCCGCCCACATCGAATGACTGTTGCCTAGCAATCGCTAGATGATAGTAGCACGGATGGACACAGCCACTGTGACGTCATCCAGTGTTCTTGATCAAAGAGAAGTAAGTGTTGGCTTTCTTGCTGCTCAGCAATTGATAACAAAGAACCTTGAAATGTGTTTTTAGCTAAACTTTGACACAGCTGCAGGACATTAATAATAATGAGAAGCTACTTAATATATATATATATATATATATATATATATATATATATATATATATATATATATATATATATATATATATACAAATATATATATAAGGTGTGTTGATTTCTCCCTAAGATGGCAAACTGAAACACTCAGTTGGTGACTTTTGGAGATTTATTTCCCTGGATGATTGAGAATGCATCAAGATGAAACACAAAAGGAAGTTCACAGCTTTTTGCAGCTCCCCCACCCCCTCAATCACACACCCCCACTCCCCTCCCTCCAGAATTCCCAGGTAACAACCTAATTTACATATGAATGACTAGCCAATTTAGCTTCCACTTGGCTGAAGCTAAAGCTTAGCTAAAAGCCTACCAGCCATTTGGCTGCTCTCCGGGTTTTAAAGGTAGAAAGGTAGAAGCCTGGGACTCCTAGTGTTAAAATATGCAATTTTCACGTGCGTGAACCAGAAATGTGGGAGGAAGTAGTGCCAGACGGTATGTTTGCAAGATGGCAGCTGTCGATCTAGCGTTTGAAGAGAGAGTCTCCCTTCTCTATTTACTGTGGAGAGCAGAGCAGCGGCGTAAAGGACATCCTGACCGTACCTGGGTCCATCAGGTCCTCCACGAGTGTGAGCAGTTTGGTGAGTTTCACCACTTGCTCCAGGAGATGCGTCTGGCTGACGGCCACTTTCAGCGGTACCACCGTCTGTCCCTCGCCCAGTTTGAGGAGCTGCTGTCCCGCGTCGGTCCAAGCATCGCCCGCTCAGACATCACAGACGCATGGACGCCGACCTGCAATTAAATCTTGAAAATATCTTAACCCATTGTTGCGACTTCTATCCACAAATAAAGCCGCTGCCGGCTGAGTTTGTTTCTGTACTGTGACGCGTCTCCAATAAGCCATACTAAGTCCCACTTGTGTTTCACGTATTTATTTAAAACTTAAACAATAAACGTTTGCTTTCAATCAAAACAAATAGCGCATGTATTAACTTACATCATTTGTGAGCATTTGTATTTGTATTGAATCTTTATTTTAAACATGTTTAAATAAAAACAACAGGGGAAAAAAGAGACAAACAAACAAAAGGAAAACAAAGCAACAATATTTATAAGTAACTTACATGTTCAAAAGGACGAGGAAGAAGCATAAGCTTATTTAATCCCACCCCCTTTCCACTATTTTGTAATTAATAGTCAACACTTTTTCTTCACTCAGAAATTCATTACAATTACATTACATAATGCATGTAATTTTTATTTATTTAACCCCAGTAATACGTCAAAAGATATACAATTTACAGACATATATGCATACTTGTGCACCCACAACACACATATATACACATCACTGTTGTGAAAATAGTGGGTGAACACCCGAGCCACCTCCTCCCTGATGAGAACGCCTGTGTCACGTAAATAACACGCGATCACCTGAGGTGCAGGAAAATCTAAACACCTGTGCCACCACAATAAATAAACAAAACAGAAACATTCACTTTGGCTCTTACACACTTTTTAAAACCCTTTTTGTATTTATCTATTTATTGCAGGACATTAATAACAATGAGAAGCTACTTAATATTAATGAGAAGCTACTATATGTATATGTAAATGGTAAATGGCCTGTATTTATATAGCGCTTTACTAGTCCCTAAGGACCCCAAAGCGCTTTACATATCCAGTCATCCACCCATTCACACACTGGTGATGGCAAGCTACATTGTAGCCACAGCCACCCTGGGGCGCACTGACAGAGGCGAGGCTGCCAGACACTGGCGCCACCAGGCCCTCTGACCACCACCAGTAGGCAACGGGTGAAGTATCTTGCCCAAGGACACAACGACGAGACTGTCCAAGCCGGGGCTCGAACTGGCAACCTTCCGATTACAAGGCGAACTCCCAACTCTTGAGCCACGATCACCCGCTTTGTATATATATATGTCCTGCAGCTGTGTCAAAGTTTAGCTAAAAACACATTTCAAGGTTCTTTGTTATCAATTGCTGAGCAGCAAGAAAGCCAACACTTACTTCTCTTTGATCAAGAACACTGGATGACGTCACAGTGGCTGTGCCCATCCGTGCTACTATCATCTAGCGATTGCTAGGCAACAGTCATTCGATGTGGGCGGGGCTTGGCAATTATCAAAGGGCAGTGGGCGGGGCCTACAGGACACGACCCTATAAATAGAACTCCAGAACTCCATAAACACCTGCGATTTAGTTCAGAGCGCATTCATGCATCAGAACAGCGAGCAACATTTAAACACATTTAGTTCACAAAGAGCAGACATACCTGCCACAACATCACTTTGCTCCATGTTAGTGGATGCAACAGAGACAACCATGGAGAAGGGAGCTCCGGTGTCCACACTGACAGAGGAGTGTCTTGAGTCAGTGGACGCTGATTCCCATGAGAAAACAGGGGTAACACCAGCAAAGGAAGACATGGTTACAGAAATATCTGTAGACAACTGTGGTGATGATAAGAAAACCGAAACTCCGGAACTGGAGACAGGGGCCAGTGCAAGTCTTCAGCATGTGGACACCGGAGCAGACATACCTGCCACAACATCACTTTGCTCCATGTTAGTGGATGCAACAGAGACAACCATGGAGAAGGGAGCTCCGGTGTCCACACTGACAGAGGAGTGTCTTGAGTCAGTGGACGCTGATTCCCATGAGAAAACAGGGGTAACACCAGCAAAGGAAGACATGGTTACAGAAATATCTGTAGACAACTGTGGTGATGATAAGAAAACCGAAACTCCGGAACTGGAGACAGAGGCCAGTGCAAGTCTTCAGCATGTGGACACACAATCCCAAGCCACAGCAGAACCAAAGAAAAGCTGTATGGAGAAAAAGCCCACAGCTGATACAAAACACTGGGACAAAATAGAAGCTTGTCCCGTGGAAAAGCCTGTGATTCCAGCTGTACATGAGTCAGAAGTTGATTCTTCTTCTGTCATCAGTCTGGCATCTGATGATGTGTCTGCAGAAAAAATGTTTGTTTATGCACTTACTCAGTTGGTAGTTTCACGGGCCTTAAACAAAGTCTCCCCTAAACACAAAGACTCCACAAGGATTCCCAACTGTTATCGTCTGCTTGAGAAAATCTGGCCTGAAATTGAGGGAAAACATTTGGATCTATGTCCAAAGAGGCTGCCCAGTATGGCGAAAGCCATTTTCACCAATCTTTGTAGAGCGCATAAGTGCAAGGAAAAAGATTTGATTTCAAGTCTGAAGGAAGAGCTTGAGGATGATATTACTGTCCCAACATTCACCAGACATCTGCTGGCATTACCCAAAAGAATACTCACTTTATCTAAAAACCGAGACGAGTACAGAGAACTTGTGGAACGCCTTGCCAGAGATCTGGTTATGCACGCAATGAGCAACATAAAGGGGTTGAAGAAATGGCGTCCAGCTGAAGAAGTTATACAGAGGCTTACCGAAAAGATCTGGGCTAAAATTGTGTCCCAAAATCTTGAAATCTCCTTGGAGAACATGGAAGATCTCACTGTGACAGTATACAATGAACTCCGGGAAAAGTGGAGAGGTGCTGACAATGTCCTGGGGTTTATGAATAATGGAAATCCAAGACTTGACAAAATGATTGTCAGAATTTTCAAAAGTAAGGCCCCATTGAGAAGACCAAATATCTTCTCTAGGATGTTTTCATGTGTACGCTAAAGTTTACTTGGCGTTACAAAGAAGATTACTCGCTTTATTTAAAAGCCCAGAAGAGTAACAAGAACTTGTGGAACTGTTCACTAAAGACCACATGAAATTATTACCAACAAATAATAAAAAACAAAAAATTTAAAAAAAGATCTTGATTTTGAGCTTTGTTTTATTTGTCTTCAGATTGTGTATACATTTTCAGTTTAGGCTGAAGCTAAAAACTCATTTATACTGAACATTTTTAAACAACATAACTGTATATTTGAAATAATTCCAATTTTCAATCTGTTTGCATAAATGAGGAATAAAAGTTTCTGATCAGTGTTGATTTTTTTACAGTCATTGTTAAGCAAGAACATTTAGATTGTCAGTTGTCAGTGACACAGCTGCCATATAGCTGTTTGTTCTCCTCAATAAATTAAAAACATGTGCACCCAATTCTTGCTTTTTAAAGTCATTAAAGATACAATACTGTACAATCATACCATTCAGGTAAAAAAAAAACAAAAAACAGTTCAGCTAAATCATTAAAAACCCAAATTCCCATAACACTCATACCCATAAGGAGTGAATCTAAACTTTTCACCACACCTGTATGATTGCACATTTGTCAAGAAATTACTGTTCCTGGTAACCAAATTTGCCCAGCAAAATATAAAGATATGTGGAGGGGCCAAAGACTTTGAACATTACCATACATAAAACAAAACTATGATCTCTTTAAGGTCTGCCAATATCAAACATTAAAATAGTTGACAGCAAAGGGTCCACAATTAAAAAGTTTTTCTAGCAATACAAAGTGCTGTGTCACCCCTAAGGTTCAAACATGTAAAGTGAAACACACACTTGTTTCATAGCACATGAAAATAAAAACTAACGAACTATTAAATCATGATACATCCTAAGTGCAGAGCCAGCGCTGGATAGTTCAGGTGTACTATAATCAAGCGGTAATGACAAGAACTGCTAACCAAGAACATACCCACAGAAACAAACAATGCTGTTACCAATATTTTTATCTGTACGATATCAATGGAACAGATAATATGAAATATTAGTCAGATATTGCTTTTTTTCTAGTATGAATATAAAAAGAAATAAATTAAATAATTACTGAAGTGCATGCAGTTAGTTACAGACAATTGCAGCAGTGAAATTCTGGTTTGCATTTCTACTCTTTACATTCACTGGAAACCTCATCTATAACATCTGATTAGAAAATTACCTCATGTTTAACATTTGGCTGGAAAAAATAAGTAAAAGTAATGAAAAATGTGAGGGCTGATTTAAGTATTCTGGTCTCTTCCAGTGCGTATTTCCATATCAAATCTAACTGAGGCACCAGCTATACCACATTTCTCTCTTACTCAATGATGACCTGTTTATTAATGTGATCTGGCTTATGTGAACTCGCACTACGCCTTAAAATCTTGGAGTCTCTCTAACATGTAAGAATTGTTCTCCTACATATTCATGCCCCATCTTAGCTTAAAGATCTCACAGTACTGTATAACCCCAGCAGAGCACTGAAGCTCCTTCCATTCTTTCTCCAGAATATCACGGCTCTTTGAGGATAGCAACCTGTTGCGTGGCAGCTGACTGGAGAGGAGGGAGTCTCCTGGAGGACAGAAAATGAGGGAAGAATTGCAAAGAGAAAGTAAAAACAGACACATGTTAGATTCTGAGTTGTAACCTTGGAAAAAGAAAGCCATGTTACTTTTTCTCTTACTACACTCAGAAAAATAAAGGTTCCAACTGGAACCAAAAGTGGTTCTTTAGACTGATGCCATAGAAGAACCTTTTTTGGTGCCACAAAGAACCTTTCAAACAATGGTTCTTTGAAGAACCATTTCTTTCAGTGGTTCATTGAAGAACCTTTAAAGGTGCCCCAAAGAACCATCAAGAAATGGTTCTTTGGGGCACCTTTAATGGTTTTTCAAAGAACCTTTTTAAAAATGGTTCTTTAAGAACCATTTTTATACAGTAGCCCCTTTCTGTTTTCACACGGAGCATGGGGTACTGTAATCTGTCTGGAAGGTCACATTATGGTTATAGAAAATCTCTCCTTTAAACACATTCATGGATGTCCTTCCATCTTTCCTCCTGAAGATCGTGGCTCTCTCAGGGTAGAAACTTGTAGCTGGCAGCTGACTGGAGAGGAGGGAGACTTTAGGAGAAGAGACACTGAAAGAACAACTGCTGAGAAAGAGCTGTTTAAAACAAATGAATGATACATCTTTTTAAACTGTGTAAATAAATCATGCTCCATCATCTGATGCTATTTTTTCCTTGTAATAACACAGAATTAACAAGATTCTGTACTACACTGATGAAAGCAGAAAAATCCTTCCCAAGTTGTTTACATATAATGACTCTCTACTGAAGATGCTTTGCTGAACTCATAGACTTGTGGAAAGTGGTACAAACTGTTTTCTGTAAAGTGTCAAAAAGTAACCAAGTAAAAGTAAATTTAAAGCATTATTATGTTTTTTTTATTTGTTTCTCATTTGTTTCTGAGTTTCCTTTAATCACGGCATCACGTCTGGCTTTTGAGGATTGGTATTGCACTTTGACAAGCAGGTCCTGTTTGAGTGATTTCTTGAGAACAGTTGTGACAGTAATGAAGAAAGAGAACTCAGCTTCACAAAGAAACACCACAGTTAATTGTTGGGGGAGCAATCCCTTTTTCGCACAGGAATATGTAGGCTTCCTTTTTTTTTTCAATTGTTAATAAACATCTTAATTCAGAAACTACATTTGGTGTTAACTTTTGTGATCTATTTGATCTGAAACATTTAAGTGTGACAAATATTCAAAGTGAGATCATGAGGGACTTTTAAATACAGACAGAAAAACTGGTGATGCCTAACCAAGTGGAAGTAGTAGTGGAGGGCAAGCTGAGGAAGATGGCTATAGTGACAGATGTTGCTATACCGAGTGACAGCAAAATCACAAAAAATGAACACGAGAAGCTGGAGTAATAGCAAGGGCTTAGAGAAGAGCTCAAGAAGACTGTTGCCAAAGTGCTTGCTCATAGGGGGTCATATGATTGTTGGGTTTTTCTCTGTATCTATGAAGCGCCTTGAGGCAACTTTTGTTGTGATTTGGCGCTATATAAATAAAATTGAATTGAATTGAATTGGAGGGAAAAGGCACCAGTGTTCCCAGTGGTAATTGGGGCACTCGGTGTAGTGCTCCCCAAACTGGGTGAGTGGCTCGCAGGAGATCCCAGAAACAACTTGCCTGATAGAAGGCAAGTTCCTAATTTTCTGTTAGGATCTCCACTAGTTATTCTCACATATCAGCCAACATAAAAAAACAAAACAAAAAAAAAAACAATAAAAAACAGAAAAAACATTCAAACATCACATTACAGACAATATTCTCATTCTCGCATCTTTCCCGTTTGTTTTTTTGTTTTTTATTTGTTTACTTCTCAGTTGGTTCTTTCATTTTATTCCATTTGGTGAAAATATTGTTCTTTACATCAGAACTTTAACGTTACAGGCAGCTGAACACACCAGCAGGTGGAGCTAAAGGTCTCGTATTTCAGTTCTTACAAATGGTGCAGAAACGGATCCTGTGTGTTTGTGTATGTGTGCGTATATGCATGCCTTCAAATAAATTACAAGAATTAATAATGCTGCCACAGATGTGACTCTGGAAGAGTTCGTGGCATGGGAGTAAATAGAAAAATAGTAAACTTGCATTTATTAAATAGAGATGGTTTTTTTTTTACATATTTACTACAACTTCATTTCATTTTCATGAGATGTTTAATATCTACAGCTGTTCAATAGAAAGAAAACTTAGAAGGCATTTAAGCTTCTGTTTCATGTCCATCACTATTTCTCTTTTTCCTCAGGCTCATATGGACTTCGGAAGTTCTGTGAGATTTTTTTCTGTTTGAGTGAAGCAGGTCTCAGCATGTTCAGACAGAGCTGCTAGGACAGGAATGTTGCTGATACGCATCATGCTGTGGAAACAAATGGTTTGATGATTCTATAACAGGGGTGTCAAACTCAAATACACAGTGGGCCAAAATTCAAAACAAGAACAAAGTCGCGGGCTAACGTTAATATTTATTGAAATATATTTATTCCTCCAGATATAAGAATGAATCTTTTCTTATGGACTCAAACACGTTTGAGTATTCAGTTTTTTCTGAAAAACTGAATATGGAACAAGCAAAGCTTAATGGTTTCTTTATAGATGGACAAACACAGAAGAAAAGAAGCTGTTTCAGAGCTTTTAAAGTGTGCCTGGGAGTGCTGTATCTTCTGATTCTCGCTGGAATCACGACACGCTGTGAGGAATTTTATTCCAATAACGACGGCAGTATTATTTCCACATTAGATATTTTTAAGCAACATTATTTGATGCTGCAAGTCTGCTATTCTTTCCTTCCTCTTCTGACTTCATATTTCCATTTAAAGCAACCGCCCTACAGTGTTTCCCCATATGTGTTACACTGCTTCTGCAATATGACCACTGCTGAGGTTTTTTCTTTTTCTTTAATTGACAATGTAACCAGAGTAGGCATATCTTCTCCTTATATATCATCATATACATCGTTTTACAGTCATTTTAATGTTGTAAGCCCACTAAAGAATGCTAAGCTAACCATCTTCCTTATTTGACTCCTGAGACCTGTACCATAAAGCATTATTTTCAAGTTTAGTCCTAAGCTTGAGATCTTACAGGGGTTTGAGATCATTATATACTATGCAACTGCTTACTGAGCAATCAGTTCACTGGGAAATAGCGTGACCATGCCTGATCAACATCTACAAGCACTGGTGTGCTGTTAATGGGAGGATCTGTAGGTCTTAGATATAGTCTAAATGTTTGCTCTTTGCTTGCTCTCACAGCATTTAGCCTCAGATTGGAGCTGCAGCTGAAGGAATAAGGCTAGAACTAGCAACATCAAACAACATCAGACTGTTATTTAAATGGAAATGCAATTGTAGTTATAGTCAGTTCATCCTGTGATTCATGAAAATCAAATCTGTGAAACTGATATATCTTCTAACTCACCATTATCATTCATACATCTCTTCTTAATACTACACACACTATACTTTTCCTTTTGAGATACAGATGGTCTGTCTGTGGCAGCTGTTTTTTTCTGCTGTTTAATTTGTCCATATTTTCTAAAGTTATAGTTTAATCCTCTATGTTAAATATTCTAATCTGCTGTTAATAGACCTGTCCATGTTTGTTATTAGTCATATGCTAACCAATGTTCTTAGTCACTTAACAATGAATAACAAAATTAGTTTGGAAAAAAAGTGTGATGCTGATTTTTACAATAAAAATATGGCTGTATTTATAAAGTTGAATATTTAGATGTTTTTTTCGTTTTTGCTTTGTTTTATTTCTAAGCAGATATTTCAGTCACTTTGGAAAAAGAGCAGCTGCAGAACAAATACAACAAACTGAGCAACAATTACAGCCAACTGCAAACCCAACTTTTAGGTAAGAAAGTTGTGCCTCATGTGCAAATATAGCAGTACTCAGAATTGTATTTTATACTTGTTTTATTAACTATTTTCCTCTTAGGTCATGGAAGTGACTGCATATCAGTTGTAATATACTATTACTAAAAGTGTTCACTGAATTCAGGTGTTTCAATCGCTTTTATAGCCACAGGTGCATAAAATCAAACCCCGAGGCATGCAGACTGCTTCTACAAACAGTTTTCAGAGAATGGGTCACTTTCAGAAGCTCAGTGAATTCCATCGTGGTACCATGTTCAACAAGTCCATTTGAAATTTCCTTGCTACCTAATATTCCAGTCAGCTGTTAGTGGGATTATAACAAAGTGTAAGTGATTAGGAATGACAAATTCAGCCTTGAAGAGGTAGACCACATAAAATCACAGAGCAGGGACACTAGAGGCACATAGTGGTCACCAACTTTCTGGAGAGTTAATCAATACAGACTTTCAAACTTCATGCTTCCTTTGGATTAGCTCAAGAACAGAGCTTTATGGAATGGTTTTCTATTGCCGAGAACCTGGATCCAAGCATTACATTACTAAGCACAATGCCAAAGATATTTTAGACAATTTTATGCTACCAACTTTGTTGGAACAGCTTAGGGATATCCATTCTTGTTAAAAGATGGCAGCACCCAAAGTACATAGAGCAAATTCTCTAAAAACATGGATGAGCAATTTTTGTGTGGAAGAATTTGACTGGCCTGCACAGAGTCCCGACCTCAACCTAAAAGAACGCCGTTGGGGTTATTAAGAGTGGACACTGTGAGCCAAAAAAACAACAAACAAACCTCAAACTCTTGTAGCTGCAAAGGGTGGGCCAAAATCATACTAGACCCTGTAGATTAAGAATGGGATATCATTCAAGTCCATATCCATATGAAGGAAGACAATTGACTACTTTTGGCAGTATAGTGTATTAAAAAAAGTTGTAGTATGATGTGTTGCAGTTGAAAACCCAAACAGATGGGGAGCAACTGTCAATTTGTTTTGTTTTATACAAAATGCCCTTCCCGACACAACCCCAAAAGGATTTGTGTCTCTTCTGAGAACTGAACAGGGGATCTTTTGCTTATTAGGTGAAGATGTAAACCACTATACTATGGAGCACTTTAGTACTTCGGTTATTTTTTCCCCCCTTCTTCACAGTTTTTTCTTAGTCTTCCTTAAACAACAAGCAGTCTGAGGAGTGTCCAGAAAATTATGTGGGCTTTGTAAATAATTGCACAACTTTCTGTTGAAAACCTGTGATTAGGTGAAATGGTATCCATCCAACATTTGATGGACACGCTCTCATTTCTAGAAATCTTTTAACACACACACCCCTCCGCCCCCCAAAAAATATGACTGTACAGCGTTGGGACAAGGAAGCCAGACTGCAGTCTTATATGTGTCTCTGAAGCTTACAACAGCCCTGTTCAAGTATTGACCAAAACATTCATACATATGGTGCTTTTAACGCAAAAGTACTGCACGGTGATTTTCTTTTCACATTACTGAATTATTCACAGGAGCTGTGTTACTTGCATGTTGTGTTTTTTGTGCAATCACTTCATATTTTTGTAATATAGTGTACTCTTTCTGTGTAAAATCAACCACTCAGCTGCCAGCACACTAATCATGCCATGGCTATGCTGTGTGGCAGGCAGCATGTAGGACCAAATTGCAGGTCTAAAACACAGGAAGTTAACAGAAAATGGTAGCGTTTTTGCTGGACATAATAATACATCTATACAGGAAACAAAATCAAAAACAAGGAATTCGAAATAAGAAACTTAACCAAAAAGAAAAACAAAACAAGAAACAAAACAAGATACTCAATTCAGAGATGGTCTTTCCCTTTGCATCTAAATGGCCTCCTTGACTCCGCGCTCAAACCAGTGTTCCTCCCTGTCGATGATGTGTACATCCTCATCATTGAAAGAGTGTCCACTGGCCTGTAGGTGTAAATAGACTGCAGAGTCCTGACCCTAGTTTCAGGAGACATGACACCTGCCGGCATCCAAATCTGCTTACGTGCATCTTTTGCCCGTTTCTCCTCTACTTTTCTCTTCTTTTCTAAACTGAGAACCTGATGGCTTTGACCTTTTCTTGTCCATCTTCCATCAGTAATTTTGCACTCCAGTATCAACACTCAACCCCACAACATAAACTAACAGACTAATAGACCTACACCTTGTATATTAATTTTTTTTTCTAGGATTTTACACAACCGAGGAGAAACAATGAATATATAATGGGCTTGGATTAACAACATTATGAATGAAATGTGCACTATTTAGAAACAGC
This sequence comes from Copadichromis virginalis, assembly GCF_057382275.1. Lineage (NCBI taxonomy): Eukaryota > Metazoa > Chordata > Actinopteri > Cichliformes > Cichlidae > Copadichromis > Copadichromis virginalis. The sequence continues at coordinate 12,069,875 of NC_140621.1, forward strand.
ATGCCCCCTCTCCTTTCGACAGGTTGTGTTGTAAGACTTCAGCACAGCAGCAAGCAGGCACACCAAGGGCCCTCGCGCTCACTTTTCTCGTATATGTGTGTGAAAGAATTTAGAAAACACATCGGTCCAAAATTATTATGTCTATATCATAATGTCTTCAGTTTTTGTGTTTGTTGTAGGCTGTCAACGTTAACGCGTTATTACCGTCATCATGATTAACCCGACTAAATATTTCTTAACACAATCAACCCATTTGGAGCACAGAATGGACAAACAACAAATGCGTTGACAGACTTTTCAGGGATTTTAAGTACTTCTGCACTCCAGATGGATTAATTGCATTAAAATTTTTAATTGCGTTAATCGTGATGACAGCGTTAACGTTGACGGCCCTTTTGGTTTGTTTTTATTTTGTTTTTGTAAAGGCACGTTTACTCCTCGCAAATGGGCAATTGAAAACAGATCGGTGCCCATGCAATCCCCAAAATGCACTGGCATGATGTCGGGGCACCATGGGTGCGAGCAACTTCTTTATTTGGACTCAGCCATGATGCTGCCCCCACCACGATGCTGCCCTGGGCAACCGCCCATGTCGCCAATATCAAAAGCCACTCCTGGAGACAAGGGTGATAATAATAAAAGAACATAATTCCAGAGTCTGAAGCATATATGCTGGGTTTCAGACACAGTACTGTGACAAATCAGTGTGACTGATCAATGTTGCCAGTGCCAACCCTGAGGTCACTAGATTCAAATTTCACATTGCACACCTTAATATCATTTTAACATTTGATTTCATTATTAACACCATGTGTTTTTTTCATATTGTAAAACATGCTGCAAAACAAACTGAGGTAGACTAACTGTGTTATTTAAAGAAACACTCTGGCATTTTTAAACAGGCTAGTTGTCTGTACTGTGATGGATTTAACTTAAAGAACACTGTGTGACTGGTGCACAGTGGCAGTGGTTTCATGGTCAGAGTCAGGTTACATCGAGTGTAGCAGAGAGTCCATATGAATTTCAGGTGATGATGCTGAGATCAACTGACTAAATTCCACCTTCATACCAACTTTATACTAAATAGAAAAGAGCATAAACAGTGTACTGTCATTGTAGAGGATGGAAATCAGCCAGGAACACTCATGAAACATCTGCTGACATCTGATTAAATTTAGTTGTGTACATCCATAAAGAGCAGACTGTACACTAAGAAAATCTACTAGAGCTCTCAATAGAAATTATTATGAGTTATGATTCTTTTCCCCACACTGAACCATTACAACCAGTTTTAGGGATCCTCAAACTTGTGAATCCACTTTAATCCCTGATTGTACAAATTTTCCTGTTTAGAGGAAATCGTTTTAATTTTCTTTCTTTTTCTTCTGATTCAAGCTGAGTATAATTAGAATTTTAAAAAGTTAGACTGAAGTTTGTATTCTTATCTATTGATATTACTTTATCATTATGTTAATATAACACAAGGTTCAGTTAGCTTTGCACAAAAATAGAAATGTCCTCTAAAGAGCTACTTTTTACTTTCTCAGTTTGAACACATTTCAAAGACTGTACTTTTTTACTTTTACTTGAGTAAAGAAGTTGAATCAGTAATTCAACTTTTACTGGAGTATTTGTTAAAAGTAGTGTATTTCTACTTAAGTACAGAGTGTCTGTGCTTTTGTCAACTCTTACTAAAAAGCATGATAAATGATAAAAAATAAAAGAATAAGAAAGGAATAAAACACTACTGAAAATGAGAATATGAATGAAAAATGTAAATTTAATGATTTAAACTAAATCTTTAATTCAAGTTAATTATGTTATGGCTGAGTGTGCTCTAGGTTCTGCTATGAATCTGTGAGGTGACGGCTGTGCATTTAAACTGGGTCCATTTAAAAATAAAGGATTACACTCACAGTCTAAAGGAGATGTGGAATCTCTTTAGTTTCTCAGCAGAAAGGTAAAATTGATTCATTTCATTGATTGAACAGCTATTTTTGATGTGTGGTCTGTGTTATAGTAGATTTAATTCCAGAAGTATAAATGACTAATCAGAAGTATTACAACATTTATATATATTTTTTGCACCACCAAATGAGTACATATGCATTCCTGTGACTATGCAACATAAAGTTTGCACTACTGTAACTGGACAGCTGCACTTCATTCGTTATTTTGCTTTGTAATATTACCCCTTTGGAGCTGTCTGACAACTAGGCTATAAATTCTAAGAAACTGTAAAACCGTTGCAAAATAAAACATTTTAAAGACAAAATCTAAACGTATCTGTTCTTAACCTCCTAGGACCTGGCGATGTGATGTGATGAAAATGTGGTGTCCACATATGTGGACATCACATTTTGGGTTATTTAGACCAAAATACTCAATTTTGCTCTACAGGAGCCTGATATCCACTTACGAGGACATTATACTGCTACTGTTCTATCAAAATTTTAAATGAATATCCTCATATGTGGCTCTCATTTTTCTTAAAAACAAAAATAAGGTAAAAAAAAAAAATCTGGTAATTCTTTGTTTTTACATTCATCGGGCCCCAATATGCCCAAATATCAAAGAGAAATTAAAAATGCATGCCGTTGAAGAGTTCGGGTCTTATGAGGTTAAAGTAAGAAGTTTTTGTATATGCAATGTTTCATTATCATTTAGGGTAAGGTATAACAGAAATACTGCACCTTCACTTTGATTGAACTGCTGTTTCAAACTAGAAATCAGCTCTCTGAAGAAGTTTGGCTGATCCTCAAAACACTTGTGCTTGTACCAGTCCAGTTGCTCAGGGTGTTTTTTTAAAATGTTCTTCGCCCACTCCTGTCTTGGTTCCAATATCTTCTTGCTCACGTCACAGTAACCCATCTGAACGCCATCAACCATCAGCACACCAGCGAATTCTGAGATGTTCAGAACTCCGGAGGATCCAATGATAAAATAGTTCAGCGAGTGTTTCACTGTAGGACAATGTTTATAATGGTAGCAATTAATTCAGATGCACAAAAAGTATCAGAAATATAATTCATTTAGTTATCCAGGCTGCACCCTTTCTCTTGCCCAGTGACAGATCAGATAGACTACTAGATTATTCAGTCAAAAAAATCTCATTTAATCTGCACTAACAGAGACAGAAGGCTCTACAGCAGGACTGTGCAGCTTTTAATTTATATTTTGACAAAGATTTGGGGCTAAAGGACCAATGTGGCTGATACGCTTTGCATGTGCAAATTATCAAGAATGTCCAAAACTATTAATATTGAACCTAAATCTTAAAAAAAAAAAACGTATTTAATAGGTCACATCTGACATGAATAGAATAGAATAGAATAGAATAGTTTAGTTACCTTTTACCAAACGAATGTAAAATGAGATTTAAAGCAACTCCTACCCACAGCAGCGGTGACAATGAAATTCAGTTGTCAAAGTATACCTGATAAAACATGATCTTTTAAATTCTAGAAAATAAATATAAAAACTGAGTTTACAACATTCGGGCTAAAAGAGCTTTAAAGTGAAACAAAGCAAAAACTCAGCTTTAGGTCAGATGACTCTGCTGACAGAGCTCAAAGGTTTAACGTTTTTTTTCTTACCTGCGAATGAGCCATAGCACAGAAGAATCAAGAAAAACAGCTTCATGTTTTCTTTATCCATAATGTTATCATTGTTATTGCTCTTGTTCCCTCTAACATGTAAAGACCTTTGAGGTTAGTTTAACTTAAGCAGCTATTGCAGCGTCTACTCCTGATTTCTGCTCCTAATAATCTGCCTGCACTCGCCCACTTTCCCACATGCCTATACCTGTAATAGTCTGATATAATCCTGACTACCAGGAAAAAAAATGTTGTCCAATCAAAAAAAATTTAAATCCCCCAATGTTTGTAAGGTACGGAGCCCCGCAGGGGACATGGGAGAAAAAAAAATTAAGGAGGAAAAAAAAAAGATTAGGGAGGAAAAAAAAAAAATTAGGGAGGAAAAAAAATAATTAAGACGGACTTTTGCGAGCTCTCGCAAAAGTATTGCGAGAGCTCGCAAAAGTTTTAGCCGCATTCTTCGGAGGCCGCCAGCTCGAAGCCGACCGGGAGGTCGAGGCACGATGTGCCGGGAAAGCTGTGTTCCTCCCGGCTGTAGTAGGTCTCGACCTCCCGTTAGCTTCGAGCTAGTGGCCGCCAGCTCGAAGCCGACCGGGAGGTCGAGGCACGATGTGCCGGGAAAGCGGTGTTCCTCCCGGCTGTAGTAGGTCTCGACCTCCCGTTAGCTTCGAGCTAGTGGGTGTCAGATCTCCAAAAACGTCGGAGCACTTTTGCAAATATGTGATGTCTTGTAAACCGAGCAGGTATCTGACGTTTACACAACTACATTCACGCCTCAAAATATCTTAAAAGTGTATTTTGTGACCCAGAAAGAGTAATATTACAACTAAGTAGCTGCCGCCATTGTTGGAATTCAACTTTCGCGAGAAAGTTTTGCGAGCGCTCGCAATACTTTTGCGAGCGCTCGCAATACTTTTGCGAGCTCTCGCAAAAGTCCGTCTTAATTTTTTTTTTTTCTCCCTAATTTTTTTTTCTCCCATGTCCCCTGGGGGGCTCCGTATTAAGGTAATTAGAAGACTGAAATAATTTTTTGGGAAAAATAAGTTTACATTTTTTAGATATCACATGTCCACTGCAGAGGACATTGGAAGGCCAAACGTGTAAAAATGAACTTTGATGGCAAACATTTTCTTCAACTCTTCACCAAGGAGAAGTTTGAACTCAAGGAACTGTAGTGGTTTCTTCCCCCAAAACTGCAAGTCACTGCTATACTGAAGCCACGAGTTGGTGATTGCCAGATCAAAAAGTAGAAAACTGCACATACTGTCAATTTCTGAGTGTGAGGGACCATCCTGTAGAAACTCAACATTCGGCAACAAGGTCCACGTCACCTATATTGGTAGTGTACTCAGCAATTGCCAGTGGACTTGGCACATGGACAAACCTTTTGTTTTTCTTAGACCATCTTGTGCGTCTGTCCTGAGGTTGATTGCCATAGGCAGAGGATGCCATGACAACTGTCCAACCACTTAATGACAGCAAGTTCAGGTCTGAGTACCATCCCTGATGCTCCTCCTTCTTTCTTCTTCAAGGGCTTATTCCCTATGATCTTCTTCATCAGACAACTCAAGATCTGGGTTTCCCTCATCAAACTGCAATAAATTTCTTTCTGCTTCTAAAAAGGACTCCTTTTCTGGTCATTTAAAAAAACAGAACAAAATGGAGGAAATGACTACAAATGTCCACTATGGAGGACATTTTTTAAACACTTCAATACTATACTAAAATGAAGTTAGAATTAAGCATACTATGTTTTAATGTGTTATTAAGAGACTTATTTAAAATATGCTAACAACATTCATTGCTAAAAATTGCTCAATAAGAAGTTTTATGCACTTACTTTTCTTCTTCCCATAAAATGTGCTTGCAGCGATGGCCGCCATGTTCCTTCATGAAAAAACTAAAGTTCCCAAAGCTCCACCCCTTCACATTTGGTATCATTGGAAAGCCCTAAATGTCCTCTGTAGATACCAAAAGGAGGCAATTCTGTAGTATGCAGTGCATGGGAGATATTCAGGTTTAGAAAGGTGCTCTACAGAGGACAAATTTGCATTGCTGGTAGTCAGGAGGATATACTGCTTCTTTAGAACACAGAACTGGAAGGATCAGTTTTGTTGTCATGGTCCCTGTGCCTCCCCGGCCAGCCCAGTGTGGCCACAAGTGTTTGTGGTTTTTCTCTCGCTCTCTCTCTCCTACCTGTCTGCCTGGGCAGAGCTCTGATTGGGCTCCTGCCCTTGGCCCACGCACCTGCAGCTGATCTCGAGCGAATTGCAGTTCTCTGGCTCTTCTTAAGGCTGGGGTCTGAGCTATTCGTCGCTGGAATATTGAGTAACCCTCGTTAGTATTGCCTGGCTTCCTTGCGATTCTACTGTTCCCGTGTTTGCCTTCAACTTACCCTCGTCTGTGTAAATAGGTTTACCAGGATCAGCCCTTTTGTGACCCCTGGACCCCGTGAGTAGGAGAGTGAGCTGCTTGTGTGGAGACTGTTTGGACGAGGAGCAGAGCGAGTGCGAAGAAGTGTGTCTCCCCAGCCTATTGATCCCCGGGACCCTGGTGTTCCCCCCCTTCATGTGTATACAGCGCACCAGTGTGATTAATAAAGTGTCGTTGAACTGTGCTACCTCAGTCTGCGCCTGAGTCCGTTCCACTCCCGTGACATTTGTTGTAACACACTGAGAGCAGGGTCCCAAAATACTTAAAAAACAGTGTCTCTTTATGATATTCTGATTTTCTTCTAATTATGTTCTTTCAGCTGTTCATGTGTCTATGGTTTGTTTAGCATGTATGTATTTTATTTGAGTTATTTTCATAAATTCAAGATTCAGTTTATGTTTAAAGAGTGTACATGACCTGCTGTTCCAATAAATAGGTAAATAATGTTTTGATTTATGAATAATTGTAACATTGATAATAGCCTGATAATAGCCACTGGTTATCAGCAGTCCACAGGGATTTGTCTGCAGAGGAGCAGAGCTCAGCCAGTCTTCTTCCTGCTGATTAGCCAGCTTAGTCTGGCCTTTAAAAAGGCTTCAAAATAAAAAGGCTTTCATGGAAATTTCAGACCTTGTTTTTTTCCATTTTAAAAGCTGTTTTTATTAAGCCATCTGTCTTTTTTAAATTTAAATATATTCTGATCTGTCTGCACTTCCCATCTTGCCTCTACCTGCCTCCAGTGCATCCCAGTTTCACATTTTGTCACATTAAAGCATTGTTAAAAAACGCATTAAATCGACTTTTTACCTTAAAGTTCTGCACACAATACCCCATAGTGTAAAAATGAGAAACATTTGCTTAAAATTCTTGCAAACCTAGTTGAAGTCTCAAGTCTTGTTGAGTCCTTAAGGTGTTTTGAGCATGATGTTACAAGCTTGGCGCACCTATTTTGGGGTATTTTCTCCCATTCTTCTTTCAGGATCTCTTCAGCTCCCTCAGGTTAGGGGAGTGTCAGTTATTCTTTAACCCCTCAACAACTAGTGTCTCATATTACACAAACACAGTTTTTCTGAGTTTTTGAGACTTCTGATTTAATGACCAAGTTTCTCTGTAATGCGGAAACAGAGCACGCTGTCCAGTCTGTTGATTAGACCATACCAGCTTCAGCTCATTGATCTCAAACACCCTCTTCTCCACACAATAAACTGCTCTACAAGTACAATTTGTGTTTGTTGGCTCATTGGCAAGAGTTCACTGCTCCATCGCTTAGTGCTGCTTCATCTACAGTGGAATTTATGGTTCAGAGAGCGTGACGCATTTGCAGTCTGCTCCAATCCAGGGACTGCCCGTCTGCCTGCAGTGAGCTGTGTTACCAGATGGGGGCAGTCTACAGACTACGTGGTAAATCCTATTTGGATTAAGAATTATATCATTACAAATCATTGAACTCCATCTAAGCCTCAGTTTTCATCTTTACCACCAACAGCTCCTAGATTGCAGGGGGGCATCTTGTCCTAAATCCTCTCACCCCTGCAATTCTGTTCTGCCATCATGGTTCATCTCAGTCTATTTGCTAAATACATTCATTTTTCTATCACAATAAAATGTTCAGTTCTTCCACGCAGGGACGTGCAGAGAGGTTTAAAGGGGCGGGTGCTCAAAGTTAAAAAGGGGCACATTGAACCAGGCTGAATAACAACAACACACATTCATCAAGAATCTAATATGGGCAACAAGGCAAAGCCCCTAAGCGCTTCACACTACATTCAGTCATTCACACACAGGCGATAGCAAGCTACATTGTAGCCACAGCCACCCTGGGGCGCACTGACAGAGGCGAGGCTGCCGGACACTGGCGCCACCGGGCCCTCTGACCACCACCACCAGTAGGCAAACATGGGGTTAGTATCTTGCCCAAGGATATTTGGCATGCAGCCAGGAGGCAGCCTGGGATCGAACCACCGACCTTTTGATTAGTGGCTGACCTGCTCTGCCACCTGAGCTACAGCCACAGTACAATGTTGCTGTTGAGAGGTTTCTGCTGCTCCTGCTGCTGATAGTGCTGGAGGGCAGGGCTGTGTTGATCTGAGACTGTAGACATTAAAAAGTCCATAGGAGAGATGGTAGCTGATTAAACAAGTGTCATGAGATAATAACAAAATGCAAAGATTGGTGACAGCGCTTGGAACCATAAGGCAACAAAAAACTGTGAGAAATAATTTAGGCTCTGCCTGTGAATCACTCTTTGCTTCTCTTCTTCCTTCCATCCCATCATTTCATATATCACTCTCCACTTGCTGTCCATCTGAGAACAAGGCACAACTTGCTATTGCAATGAACTATAATTTAATTATCCACACCTAACAACTCCAGCACTTAATCTAAATGATGACAGAAAAATGTTATAGCACTGCTTTTAGTAGCCTCACACAGCTCCTACTGTTTCCTCCTCATGTCCTTACCAGGCATGTCTGGAAAATGTTATATCATGAGTAATATTTTTTTTAAAAATCCATCTAAATAAAACACACACATGCACGCACACACAGTGACATTTTAGACCTTCTTCAGAATACTGTATATACTATGGGCATCACGGTGCTGATCCAGAATCCTTACATTATTATTTATTACTAGAGCTACAATAATAAAGCAATGAGGAGGGGGAAGTAATAAATATGAAATAATGTATTTATGATGATTCCATTTGTTTCACTATCCACTCTGTGCAGGGCAAAGCTTATTACATTTTTAAACTGTAGAGATACAATCATTTTACTGCTGTAAAATCCAAATTTTGTCTTATTTAAAATATAAATCTAATATAATCTGCTTCTTAATGTATGTTCTTTAAAATACAGCGTGTGTTTTTTAAAATATTATAATAATGCATAATTATGTGGACATGCATATTAGATCGTTTTTAGTGAAATATAATCCCTCCAGAAAGGCAGGAAAAGCCCGGAAACTTACTTTAAAACTAAATATGTTCCCTAAAACGGTGACAGAGCTACAGACCCATGACAGCCAGGTAGCCAGCAGCTATGACCAGCACTACTTGTGCAGTTAATAAAAGGACAGGTAATGTTTGTCGCGCTGTTGCACACACAGCACGCTCGTTTGTTTCAGTTCGTCAGTTGCAACAAGACAACTTACCAACGTGTACGTAATAAGCTAATACTCCTGGGTGCTACACATACAGTGTACGCTGTACACCTACTTACTGGTTTTGTCGCATCAGTCTGTGTCTCTGAGTTAACTTGTGTTTCTCCTACAGCTCCGGACCGCAACAAATGCGCGTGCTCTTTGTGAGCTCGTTCCCGGCTCGTAACCAGCGCGTTCTGCCGTCAAGGGCGATCATTGGTTAATAGTGATCATGTGACTGATGCAAGCCAGATCCTTTTATTTAGCAAAACTGTGATTAATAGTTAAATATTATTGTTGAGGAGCACCGAAAGGACTCCGCACGCACACACACATTAAAAAAATAATAATAATAATTTTTTTTTTAAAAAGTTGCCTCAACAAAAGGGCACTTTGGGCACCCATCAGGAAAGGGGCGGGTGCTCAAGCCCCTCTAGCCCCCCCCCCCCCCCCCTCTGCACGTGCCTGCTTCCACGTGATCTATTTTTCTTGAACTTTAGTTGATGAGATATTCAAAACCTTCACAATTTTGAGAAACAGAATTTTGAAATTGTTCTGTAGAATTTATAAGAACAGTTTTTAAGTGATTGGTGAATCTCTGTCCATCTATATGGTAAAAATGGTAAATGGCCTGCATTTGTATAGCGCTTTACTAGTCCCTAAGGACCCCAAAGCGCTTTACATATCCAGTCATCCACCCATTCACACACTGGTGATGGCAAGCTACATTGTAGCCACAGCCACCCTGGGGCGCACTGACAGAGGCGAGGCTGCCGGACACTGGGCCCTCTGACCATCACTAGTAGGTAACGGGTGAAGTGTCTTGCCCAAGGACACAACGACCGAGACTGTCCAAGCCGGGGCTCGAACCGGCAACCTTCCGATTACAAGGCGAACGCCCAACTCTTGAGCCACGATCACCCCCATGAGCTGTGTTGCCAGATGGGGGCAGATGGGGGCAGTCTACAGACTACGTGGACTGAGGCAGACTCTGAGGAAGTCTGCCTCAGTCAGTCCACTTCTATGCTCGCCACGTCACTTTGTGACAGGGAAACAGAGAAGTTCAGAACATGCAGAGTGAACTGTCATGTCATATTTTCCCAAACAGCTGATGTTTCTGGGTCTTAACAACCACCTGCCCAAGCAATATAAGACACACAGCATCTCTTACCTTACTGAAAAAGCTGCTGGTTTCCTCTGATAGCTGTGAAAAGTTTGGCCATCAGTCTGAGTCAGAAAGACTCTGGTCAAAAAGCATGTTCGAGATAAGTACCTCAAAGAGGTCTTGGATCAGCAGACCAGACAGCGTTCATGGGCTCATTATAAACTACACGCAGTAAACAGAAAAGTGAAAAGGCTGTAAAATTGCCGTAAGCATTTATACAGTGTGTACAAAGTGTAATTTTCCGGTTGAGCTTTAATTAGAAAGCTCAGCAGTGACGCCTTCTGGGAAAGAGCTAAATTACATGCATATGATCGGCTGCCTCGTTCACCTACAGCAGTGCCGAGGACATTTAACCATGCATGTGACATTTTGTGTGCATTTATAAAGGAATTATCACATATGCACTTACTGCATAAAAAACCTACACAATGTCCAAATATTTGTTTTGTTCTAAAAGAGAAAAAAGCTCTTTTAAAAAAAAAAAATCTAAAGTTCACACAACACAAAACACGTTTGTTGATCAGTGTCTGATATGTGGATTTAAGGCCTAACAACAACATTTAACCTGTTCTACAAAATTGTTTTTACTTGAGACGATTTTTTTTCTTAAAAATATATCAGGGGCGTTCATTTCTCTACGATGATAAACATCTTTCTGTCTTTTTTAGAAAATTGAACAAAAATTAATAAGGTTGTGTATTTGCAGTTTAGCCCTTAATGCTTCTAAAAACATTTTAATAGAGCTTTTAAAAAAAAGTCAATAAAGAAAACAAATACAGTAGTTAAGAGATTTATCATTTTTATTTATTTGTATTTGAATGAAACATGACTGAAAACCATTTTTATGTGAGCAACAAAACACAGGACAGTATCCCCCCAAAAATCCCTGATTTCTGTCACATTTTTATGCTTTGAGTTTTCTGGCTGATGATTATCACTAAATTTTGAAAATGATTGCGAGGCTGTCATATTTGACATTAAGTTGAATAAAATAATTATCAAGGCAGCCAGAAGGGGCATAATTGCATCTTATCTGCATATCATTATTGAGATACACACTCGTGACACAGATATACACTCATAACATTGGGGAAAAAAAATCATAAATTCATTTTATTGGAAAATAAAACAACTTTAAGCAAAGTGTTGCATGACACTGCCAAAAACCTTTGGCCAGCTGATCCAGCTGAAAGCAGTGGGTCAGGCTCTGGTTTGACACTTAAGAACATAATAAATGTAGAGCGACCTTTTAATACCCACACAGGAGAACAGGCAGTGTTGGAGACACACGGGACAGTTCGATGTTTCTGAGCTCTGAAACTCAAACTGAAAACTACTAAAAGTTGTTAATATGGATGAAATAGATTAATTTGACTGAAATGGATATTACAGATTCTGACTTGTCTCTTTCAGTAACAACTGAATGATCATATGATGGTATTGAAAATTACTAGAAATTTAAAAACTGTTATTTAGAAAAATCACTAATAAAATAACCATGAATCTTCGGTTCCCTAAACTTGTCTAACTGGAGGGGTGTATCATCGGTTGTAGGGTGCTGTGTTTGTCTACGTGATGTTGATTCAGTCACACAGAGAGTTCAGTGACACTGACAGGAGCTGGAGGGTTAAAAAAATAAAACAATTTCAGTTAGTCCACTGATCGTGGAATGGCTTTTGTATGAAACATTAGTGGAACTTTTTTTAATTCACAGACTAAAAAAATAAGTTTTTTTTTCTTAATCTTAAGAATATTAACAGCATTAACAGCCTCGAAGAATGTACATATTTTCCAGCCCAGCTTGGATCTCCATCAGTTATTCCCAAAGTAATAATAATAATGAAAAAAGAAGCCAGGAAGAAAGATTCAAGCCTCACATTTTAGACAATCCACAGTATCAACAAACTAAATTACTCAAATATGTTTTTCTCACCTTTCCAGTTGGTCCTGATAATGCTTTCATTCAGATTTGTGATGATGTCCTCACCACCAGAGAGCTGAAAGACACAGTCGTACCTTCCCCAGTCTTCAGGTGTGACTGATAATATGCTCAGGTCAGCACTCATCTGGAAGGTCTCATCATTGTTGGGGAGGATTTCTCCAAGATAAACATCTTCATGAATCTCCTCCCCATCTTTCCTCCAGAAAATCACAGCTCTGCCAGGATAGAAACCTGTAGCGTGGCAGCTGATTGGAGAGGAGGGAGTCTTCTGGAGGAGAGACACTGATGGAAGAACTGGACAGGAGGAAGATAGAAGTTGTGTAGAGTGAGTGAACGTGGATGAAAGTAGTATTGAAAGTTGAGAAAGAAAAACAGATAAGGAAAGGAAATGCGAACAGTTAAGGAAAAAACGCAATTTGCAGTATTTCCACACGTCATATTTAACTGACATTACTTTAACTTGAGGCTATGAAACAGAAATGTGTTATTTTGTTAAACACCTGCTTGCTCCACAGCTCCACTTGGACCTCTGGTGGGAGGTACCAAAACAAAAGAAATGGGTTTAAGGTTGTCCAATGTTGGAAATCAGCCTCTTGCTTCATCGTCTCACATCCTCAGTAGGCAGCACTACCTTCTCCTCCATAGTTCAAGCATTTTGGTTTGACACCAGCCCCACATTTTCCATTCATGATCTCCACATCCTGAAGACCTTCTCTTGCCTCCACGTGCTTTGGCAAGGTGCCGAAACTCAACCACTTTATAGGTCTTGAGACATTCCCTCACATTTATACTTTATAAACACTAAATACAGTTTTTATGTTCCACCTACACGTTTCTCTGACCCTCTTATCATTCTTTTTGTACTCCACAGTTACGCAAGCTTAGACTATTTCTGCTGTGTTAACACTAAAGGGGACTCCTGTTATCATCTCCTTACTCCCACTTACTCTCTGCACTCCAACTTTCACACTTCTTTACACTTTGACTTTTCCTACACTCGCAAGCTTTGTCGCCTTTTCCACCTGTTTTTCTCCATTACCCTGGAAGCTCAACACAAGAAGGGATTCCAGCTGTGGCTTCTTCACCACATCCTCCCAACTCTTACTGTCTCTACCTTCCAGCCTAGCCTCCTGCTCCTTGTTTCTCTTCCTGTCATTGGCCATCCAGTATCCACCTCCTCTCACCACCTCCTGCTGCTCATTTACCTCTGTATTACTCCCATATACCTCCTCATCGCTCAACTCCATAACTGCTGTTATAGCTCTCCACCTCCTTCCCTATCATGTTAGTCTGCCCAACCCTCCCACACTGACTCCACTTTGAGTGAAGGATTTTTTATATTGATAAGGTTAGTATAGGTTTGAGAACTGTTGTTTAAACTTTGTTCAGGAATCTTGGGATTGAAAGAATGGAAAATTACAATCCTGTTAAGTCTAGGCTGAGGATGTAATAGTCAACCTATACATTTTTTCAGAGATAACTATTTTTATACATATATTTTAACATAAACTACTGCATATAATATAAAAACACTGCAGACTACTGCATCCATGAAAATGCTTTGGGTCATGTAATTTTACCTTTTCTCTGCAGGGAACTTCTTGCAGTGTTCCAAACTGTCTTCAGCCAAGTTGGACAAACCACATTGAGAATGTATTGATCGTTTCTCAGTTGAGCTCTCTCAGCATCCCATCTTATTTTGGTATTGACAGCCTCTGGTTTCAGTGCGATCCATGTCAGTGTCTTTAGATCAAGCTCAATAAAGTCCTCTCCATCATACCCAAAACGTGTCAATCCGGTCACCTTGCCAGTGGTTTCATCCCATTCACAGCCATCTATCCTCTGTAAAAAGTGGACACCTGAAGAAAGAGAAACAAAACACACACTAAAATGAACCTGTTAATATTATTCATTTCATGAATCAGTGCTATTTTTCAAGGTTTGAGCTATGCTCAGATCTGAGCTGATCTGTCAACTTTTTATTAGCATGACTAAAGGAAGATAGCTGAAATGCTGTAACATGTACAAATTAACTTGATGTGATACCTCAAAAATAAAAGATGAAGGACAAGAGACAGAAACTAATTTAACCCAGGAGTAGACATCTAGATGACAAATTATAAGAATCAGAACAACTGTTAAGATACAATTGTTAAGGGCAGGACAAACAACAGTGATTATAAGTGATTGTTTTATCACAGTTTTAAGTATGGTCACATCTACAAGGTTTGATGATTCCTGGATTCAATGGAGAAGTAAATTTTCAAGATTTAAGATCTTTAATTACAAAATTAAAAAAAAAACAAAATTAATTTACTTAAATCATTTTTGTGTAGGTATTTGTATAATTTGTACTGACTGGTGTAAGGAATAACATAAAATATCACACCTCCAGTTTGGTTGAAATCCTGCTTCACAGTGGACATTGTATCTGTGAAGAAAGGTGGCAGATTCTCAAAGCACACATGAGTGTAATACTGTAACTGCCGAGGGTCTTTGTCTACTATTTTCTTCGCCCAGTCCTGTTTTATTTCCAATATCCTGTTTCTGAGGTCACAGTAACCCGCCTCGACGCCATCAACCATCCCAATACCCATAAACTCTGAGATGTTTGGGTTTCCAGAAGATGCCGTGATGAAATACTTCAGTGAGTGTCTCTCTGTGGGGCGAACAATGTTTATATTGTTAGTATATAAGTCAATAAAACATACAAATAGAGTGTGAAATGTGATGCATTCAGTATGATTTGGTGAACGCATTCTCGTATGAGAATCTGTAAAAGTGATGTGAGTAGGAGTGTGTGTGTGTGTGTGTGTGTGTGTGTGTGTGTGTGTGTCTGGCAGGAAGTGAAGCAGGAAGTCTGAATATAGCTTGTGAGCTTGTGAGAGACTTTTCAAAAGGAAAACAGAGGAATTAGAGAATGAAAGTGCTAAGAAATAGTAATGAAAATGATATTAAATAAATGTCTTAGTGTGTTAATACAGGTGCCCATGGACTTGGCTCAACCTCAGATGAGTACAGCGGCAAAATGATAGATTAACATAATTGGAACGACAAACAGGCCAGGCTTTGGCTGAAATTTTACAGCTTCACCTCTCATCCTGTCCTTATCCTGAGAAGAAGCTTAAAGGACAGTCAATCTCCTGATGAAGACAGAAGACAGACAGAACAACACCGTAGATTTGAAGAATTAACAGAAGGCAGAAGACAGTACAACTGACCTAAAACACTGAAGGGTCCAGCAGCATGTATGTTAATGGAACATGTGCTCTGAATTACAAGCTGGAAAGTGTACCAGTGACATGACTGTGTGAAAGCACTGCATTGGACTGTCTGAGTTCATATTTGCCATGCTGGGAGTTAACCGCCAAGAAAAGACTGAAAAGATGAAGAGAGAATGAACAGAGAAGAAGAAACGGCTGATTTGGGCCTGTGTTTGATTTGGGAGGCCACACAGGAAGCTGTGAGAAGAGGGGACGAGGACCGGTGAGAGGTGAAGGCTGGACGTGTTCAAGTGAAAGTATAGGAAAATTGGGTTGAAAATTGAGGCTGAACTTGTGGGGTTTAGAAATGTCCAGAGCATCGCAACAGAAAGGTGAATTAAAAAAAAAAGAGAGAGAGCGGGATGAAGAAATAAATAAACTAATAATACATAAATGAATAGAAAAATCTTTTGTATATGGCGAGGTGCTGTGGGCACCTAAGTCTTTGATAGTCAATACCATGGTTGCATCTACTGAAAATCTCTGTGAAGCTTAAATCTCAATGACCTTGACTTCAAGGTCAGAGGTCAACTTTTCTGAAAATCAGAGGAGTTTCACATTCATAACACAGGTATGTCTACTAGGAGGCTGAAGGGTAGCTCTATATATTTATAAACAATCAAAAACAACAATTATTACACAATTTATTTCCAATTTGTATGGAATTTATTTCTGTAAAGGTGGTGTTTTAGGTCTGATTGAAGGACTGATGTGATGGTAAGGTGTCCGCTGCTGCGCTTTGAAGATTGGTAGGCTTTTTTTTTTAACTTTTCACAAGAATTGCTACTTCCCCTAGAGTTTTGGCCACTCCAACAATCAGAAGATTTCCCTATGAGCAAGCATTTAGCGACAGTGGGAAGGAAAAACTCCCTTTAAAAAGGAAGAAACCTTCAACAGAGCCAGGCTCAGGAAGGGACAGCCCTCTGCCACGACTGGTTGGGGTGGGGGGAGTGAAAATTTAAAAAAAAGAAGCCAAAGTGATCATTTTTGGAGCAGCTTAATTAATTTTTGCATTGTAATTTGCTGTTAATGTCATTTTCCAACCCCAGTTTGTATTTTTATCACTTTTGTCCAGGGTGGAAGATGCCATGCTGGAGACTGATTCAGTATGGTCTTTCAATGTTGATACATGGGAACCTTTTAGAGAGGCCAGGGCTGAAAAAGGGATGCCGGAGAACCTGAGAGGGTGTTATCCGCTGGTGTGCATCCAAGGCCAACATCTCTTTAATTAGGCTGACAAATAAGCGTTGGCCAGCTTCTGGTCCTCGTCTAAACATCATTAGCTGTTCGAGGTCATCCAGACGTGTAAGTATTATGTATCTTGTCTCCAGGGATTCATGTCCTGTCCCTGGAACAGAGCCTTTATATTGTTCTTCCGTCTTAAATGTCCAGCGCTGTTGCTTGTATTTGTCTCCAATGAAATAGTTTTCAGTGTACACGCCAGAGTCTAGCACATGATCTGGTGGCTGACCCTGAGTCTCTATGATGAATTTCAGATAATCATAGTCATTCTCCGAAGGGTAGAGTGGCACCCCTGTAGCAAGCTCCACAGCCACCAGCCCCAGAGACCACATGTCACTTGCTTCATTGTAAGGAAGGCCAAGCATAACCTCAGGTGCACAGTAACCAACCGTCCCCACAAAGTCACCAGGTATCACTGCAGACACAGGACATGCGAGGCCAAAGTCTATAAGTTTGACTTTGATGGGAGACTCATGGCGGTTTACAACCATGATGTTTCCAGGTTTGAGGTCAGCGTGCACTATTCCCACAGAACTCAGGTGGGACAGAGCATTTGTGATTTGACCTAAAATTGGCCTGACTTCGCTTATGGGGAGACCCTGTTTATTCCGGTCCCCTATGTAGTCCCACAGGCATTGATCAAGGAGTTCAAATTTCAGGCAAACCCGCTGTCCGTCGTGGAAAAAGCCGTTCCATTGAACAATGTTGGCGGCATCTGGATCCAACCTTCGCAGCTGCTCCAAGATGAAAATTTCCACATGTGCCTGTTGCAGAATATCAGGGTCGCTCTTGTTGACTTTAATGGCAACAGCTTGGTTGGTTGTTGTGTCGCGACATTTGGCTACAATACCAAAGCCCCCTTCTCCGAGGAAAGCCTCTACCTTGTAGTGCTTTCCCAAAATGCTCCCTTTAACTAATTCAAGCTCATCTGAGCTGAATGATGGACTGGCTGATGTGTGGACGAATACTTGCTGAGAAAATTCAACCGAGTTTTGAAAACTGCAGTTGATTTTCTGTGATCTCTTGCTTTCCAAGTTTGAAGGGTGCTGAAAGACCACAGGGTTTTGTGATATTTCAGCACTCATGTCAATGCACAGGGAACTCTTAGTGCTGAAAAAGGGATGCCGGAGAACCTCCGAGGGTGTTATCCGCTGGTGTGCATCCAAGGCCAACATCTGTTTAATTAAGCTGACAAATAAGCGTTGGCCAGCTTCTGGTCCTCGTCTAAACATTATTATTTGTTCAAGGTCATCCAGACGCGTCAGTTTTATGCATCTTGTCTCCAGGGACTCATATCCTGTCTCATACTGAAATTGTTGGTCAGTCTTAAATGTCCAGCGCTGTTGCTTGTCTTTGTCTTCAATGAAATAGTCTTCAGTGTAGACGCCAGAGTCTAGAACATGATCTGGTGGCTGACCCTGAGTCTCTATGATGAATTTCAAAACATCATAGTCTTCATTTCCAGGGTAGAGTGGCAGCCCTGTAGCAAGCTCCACAGCTACCAGCCCCAGAGACCACATGTCAATTGCTTCATTGTAAGGAAGGCCAAGCATAACCTCAGGTGCACAATAACCAACCGTCCCCACACGGTCACCAGGCATCACTGCAGACGCAGGACATGCGAGGCCAAAGTCTATAAGTTTGACTTTGATGGGAGACTCGTGGCGGTTTACAACCATGATGTTTCCAGGTTTGAGGTCAGCGTGCACCATTCCCACAGAACCCAGGTGGGACAGAGCATTTGTCAGTTGACCTAAAATTGGCCTGACTTCGCTTATGGGGAGACAGTGGTTTTTCCGGTCCCATATGTAGTCCCTCAGGCATTGATCAAGGAGTTCAAATTTCAGGCAAACCCGCTCTCCGTCGTGAAAAAAGCCGTTCCATTGAACAATGTTGGCGGCATCTGAATCCAACCTTCGCAGCTGCTCCAGGATGAAAATTTCCAATTTCGCCTGTTGCAGAATATCAGGGCGGCTCTTGTTCACTTTAATAGCCACAGCTCGGTTAGTCATGGTATCACGACATTTGGCTACAATACCAAAGCCCCCTTCTCCGAGGAAAGCCTCTACCTTGTAGTGCTTTCCCAAAATGCTCCCTTTAACTAATCCAAGCTCATTTGAGCTGAAGGATGGGTGAGCTGACATGGTGAAATGTGTCGGCTTGGTCGGTGAATTGCTAAGTAAAATTCTCTCAAAACTCTCCAAAAAGGGTTTGCTTGCTGTCAGGTCAAGGTCCGTTGAGCATTAAAGTTTAACAGAGCAAAGCTCCTACTTAAGGGTTTTTCTCTCAGCAAGATGATGACATAACAAAGGATCTATGTCATCATCTTGTGATGTCACAAGATGTCACCTTTTTTCACAAGATGCATTCCATTTGGATCAAAGGCATTCTATTTTTTCAGTTGAAACACTAAAAAAAAACAATGTTTCAACAGGCCAGGCTGCATTTTCTGCTGCAACATCTCAACAGGAGATAATAAGATAAAGACAAGGAAGACTGGTGATCTATCCATATCAGCAACATCGGCAGCTTTCTAGTGCAGGAAGTAATAAATTCAGCCCTCGTGTTTGCACTACAGGTTGCTTTCATGAGTATTTCTGTTTTTGTGGTGGGGGAATTTTTCCTCGTTCCAACGATGTAAACAAAAACATTAATTGTGCTTTCCGCAATGACTAGTAATCATTTTGTCCTACTGTTCATTTACAGAACAGGAAAGGTTTTGTTTGGTTATGATTGTTTTGCAAGAAATACTTCAATCACAGTGGGGTAGTCTTGATTAAAATGTTATATGAGAACTGTGGCACCATGTGTGACCAGATATTGGCATGTAGTCGTCGCCAGACTGTCATCAAAAGTGTGAAGTTTGGGACAGACTGGACAAAATACATTTTTAGAGATGAAAATCTTATGTCCAGTGATAAATGATCAAAATTCCACCATAAACATGGCTTTGACGAAGATGTCCCTTTCTGAAGTAACCCCAAAAAGTTCCTGAAGTAACCAAATGGAATTTAACCAGTGACCTCTCACTTTGCAGGCGAATGTGTAAACCAGCGATGCCTGGAAAACACTAAAACTGTGCCAAAATGTCATTTTACATTCAAAATGGCGGACTTCCAGACTTCCTCTTTGGATTGGGTTCACTGAATCTGTGTGTAATAAATGTCATACATGTATTTCAAGCTGTAAATAAGTTGTTAGAAGTTCTTTAAAATTTCTTAAGTGGTGCTGTAGATCCATTTCCGCAGTGCCAGTCACTTTTTAAAAAAAAGTACATTTTGACCTGATGTGAAGAATGCAAAAAATGTCATTAGTTTGGAAGCATGTTTGGTATATGATATACTTGCCTGACTAATAATAATTTATTATTACTATTACTACTGTTGTTGTTGTTGTACAATGGAGCCTTTCCCCTGTGAATGACCAGCTCCCAGCTAAAATGTGTATTTTGTGCCATTTATAAGGTCAGTGCTTTATCATACCTTAAACTGTGCAGGGTAAAAGCCTCAGTTGCTGGGAAAAGCACAGGTGTATTAGAGTTTTTCTGAATTGCTAAAACACTAAACCCCATTGTAAAAACTAAACTGTCAACTATGAAAACTCTTTCATCAAATCAGTCCCACTGTTGCCAAAATCTTAAACACTATTCAAAGCTCAGTCTCCCATTTAGCAAAACTCTAAACACAAAACACACTTAGCAGTGTGGTGCACCTGTTGTCGTGTGAAGGCTGTGTGCAGTAGTGATGTCTCCTGTGTGTCGAAGCTTTGAAGCGTGTGTCGGGTAATCTCGTGGTAGTTTTGTAAAGCGCGTATCGAGGCTTGCTTTGATTACGTATGCAGTGATGTTCGAGGCCTCGCGGGCAGTCCGTACCACGTGACTGATTCAGGAACTGGCTCGCCGGTTTGCACCAGATTCTAAATAAATTGGGCAGCAAAACACAGCTGATTCCCCGTCACATTGTGTTGTGGAATTGAATTACGTCCCAGTTACATACTTACTTGAACATTTCTCCTTCGATGGAACCAGCAAGGAAGAGAATATTTGTCTGACAACATTTAATCTCATCTCTCCTAATAAAGTATGCACACAGTAATAAATATCACAAATGATAAGTACCATAATATAAATCAACAACACCACAGATCTTATAATCTGATTTCTGTCTTTTAGTTTATTAAAAAGTGAAGCACCACACACTAGTTTGTGTCATTGTCCAGATGTACATAAGCATGATTACACAGTTACACAATCATACCAAAACTCTGTCCTGATAGTTTCCACTTTCTCTTTTGTATCAGACATACTGAGACAATATTCGGGATAAATAACCATGAAAACAATTTATTTATTAAGTTTAGAGGTTTACACATCACATCATTATAATCATTGAGCCTATCTGACTTTAATCGTCCACTTGATGGCGCAGTAGAGCCAATGAATCGTCACAATGCTTCGAACCATGAGTCGACCAGTTGGATGGAAAGCTTCAGTTCATCACAAGGCTTCATCTCACCATCACTAATGAAAGCTCTTATAATTTGGCTGCTATTAGAGACCATTGATTTAGGCTCTCTTTGGTTACTACGTGGATCTTTTTTCAGACAAATTAATGAAAAAAATATAATAAATGGAAAAACAGAGTACAAATGTGGACAGTTAACTGGATATTACAGCGCGATTTCAGTGCATAAATACATAAATGCAGGTCTGAGACATAAGTGGTGCAATATTGATAGAGCTCACATGACTCCGTCCTGTTCGTATCCCAATGGATGTTCAGATGGCAGTATTTCACTGCTCAGACAGTTTTCTGAAGTAGAACATAATTACAAAGCTATCCCAGTGTCAGTACGCCTTACCTTTGCTTGTCCCTGACTCAGTCAATATGGATGTTGAATGTCCTCTGTGGACATTCAGGCAGATAAAAAAAACATGGAAGAAAACTAAAATCAAGGGTGATTCAAATGCCATCACCATGAAGACAATGCCCATCTGCAAAGCCGAGACACCCATGGTGTTTTTCTTCCGCCTGGGTTCACTTCCAGTGTCAAAATCTCAGCTCATGAACACTGTGATCAATGACCGTCACAGCACCTTCTTCCATAGAAATTGTCCAGGTAGCACCAAATCTCGCCTGCTGATGGATGGTGTGGCAGAGATTGCCTGGTACTGCCCTGCTGGAAAACCCAATGACTCCTTCACAGACTGCACTGCCTTTTGTAATCTTCATGGTGATGCTCTGTCATTTGAAAAACAGCGTGAGATACTGATTGAAAAAGCTTCAGTCACTGTTGTTCTTGTGAGAACTCTGGAAAAAGGCCAGAAAGGTACTACAGTCATCTCAGACCTTTACAGGTCACCAAAGCCTCTCATTATTCTCATTGCTGATACTGATGGTAGTGCAGTTCAAGTCAAAGATGGAAAATACAAAGTGGGTCTGAAAGACAGAAGCCAGTCAGATGTTTCTGAAGAACTGAAATGTCATGATCCTGGGCCATGTTGGCCCAGTATTCTTAGTTTCATGTATTTTTGTATTTTGTTCCTTATTTAGGCCATGCTTCCTGGGCTGCCCTGTTACGTTGTTCCCTAAGTGTTTTCCCCTTGTGACTCTTACCCCTTGTGTGCCCCTCTGTGTATCTGTGAGCCCTCGTCTCTCCTTGTGTTTTATTCCATGTTTTCCCCAGCCCGTTACGTCTGTGTTCTCCCCGTGCTCTCTCTCCTCCTGTCTGAACCTCTGTACTTCCTGTTTTACTTTGCCCGTCTCCCGTCAGTGTTGCGTTCACTCCTGCCGTGTCTTGTTATGATTATTAGTGTCACCTGTGTTCCCCGTGTGCTCCCACTTCCCTCGTTAACCCTCTGTGTATTTATGTCTGCGTCTCCCTCAGTTCTGTGTCGCGTTCTCCCTCATGCTGTGTGTTTCTACCTGTAGCTCCCTGTGTGTTTTGTTAGAGTCTTCCCAGTTTAGATTTTGTAGAGTTTTTGTATTCAGCAATAAAAGCTGCCATTTTGAGTTCAGTCCTGTCTCCAGTGAGTTTGCGTTTGGGTCCAATTCCTGCCGGCACACAGCCAGATCATGACAGAAGAACGCGACCTCGACATGGACCCAGCAACTCACAACCCCTCTGCTGAGCTCCGTGAGGATTTAATCTACACAGTGGAGTATCACTGTCAGGAGTGGGCAGCGCTGCCAGGGGAAGAATATCGGGAAACCGTAGCCATCCGTTTACAGAGGATGGTGTCCGGACTCCCATGGCTATTCTGCGCGCTACACCCCCACATCCAGGACTTCCTTGTCTCCACCGTACGCATCCACCCGGAGCAGCCGCTCCAGTATGAAGAGTCGGAGGATGTTCAGCAGGGGCGGAGCGGAGGGGTGGCTTACTGGGCTTAAGCCCGGGTTGTTTTGTCAGAAGCCCGGGGTCTTTTGGAGTGTAATTTTTTCATAGTTAGATGTCTGGCTGACAACTGTATAAAACAAAAAGTACACACAATATTCGAAGCACATAGTGCACACTGTGGGAATTTACGAGTGTGCGTGAATCCCCCCCTGATATTGGTATGATCCGAGCTCAGACAGTAAGCGACTGAGCGAGGGGGCGGGGCAGCTGCTGCCTGTGTGCGCTGTTGGAGAAACGGAGCCAGCCATACTAAGGAGAGCTTAAGTTTGACCAGTTACCAAAGAAAATCATTCATACCGTACAAATAATGTAAATATGACGGTGCATCACGAAAGATTGATATCAAACTGATCACTTGACCAATATTACGTTACTCGCTCTTCAAGTGAATCAACAAATGGCGAAATGAAAAGCCGAACAACAACAATGCTGTTTCTTTAGAGAGTCTTAGCTTACGTGTGTTTATTTCATATTTTCAGTTCTTACCCTTCCGACTAAATCGGTTTCAGTAATGCACTGAAATATAAGAATGGACATTAGAGGGTTCTTTCAAAGAAAAAACTCAGGTAAATGTTATTTTATATATTATGCTTTGTATGTTGTTCAGTATATTTCTATGCAAAACAAGAGGGATTTCAGTACACAGCAGGATATTCACATTTGTAACCAGATATTTACACTTTAGGGAGAAAACATAAAACATTTTTACTGTACAACATCAATTTAGAGTAAACTTTTGTTTTAGATAAATATTGAAATATCTTTTGAATTAGTTAAATGTCAGAATAAAGAGAGACAGAGCTGTCTATTTTTTATCACTTTGATCAAATTTAGGAGTACATATACATTAAGTTTATTGTTAATTAGTAAGAAACTCCAGACGATTCCATTCTGAGCTGAAGAAGCTTCTGATAGGTTAGTAGAGTCCATGTGAGTAAACTGGTGGCACAGCTGTGGATGCATATAAGGCAAAACACAGAGCCTGTTTTTTTGAAATGGGAAAATCAAGAGATGTCAACCAAAACACCAGGAAAAGAACTGTGGAGCTCCATAAGTGTGGCTCAGTTTGAATACAATTTGGTGCCATTTGCAATTAAGAAATACAGATAGTTTCTCTCTTTACTTTTAAAGTTAACAAATATGTTTTTTATATTTATCAATCTAAAAAAATAAACATTTAGTCCGATTTGATGTTACAATTAAAAAGTGTTTGTGTTTTGATCTGAAGAGTACATAAATATGTGGTTTCAACTGTATATTTGATGATTGTCAGCACAAAGAGGGAGAGAGAGGAACAGAGAGGGATATGGAGAATGAGGACAGAACAGAGATGAACAAGAGCAGGTGAGACACACATGTTAGTCAAATGGTCATTTGCCAAAAGTATCACCGTATCATAGGTCCTCATGTATCTCGTACCTAGTGTTTCTTTTTAGGTTTGCTATTTTTCAAATTCTATATTTATTAAGTTCTGCAGCTTGTTCGCACAACAAGGATAAATAATTATATAAACTTTCCTCAATCTAAATATTGTACTTTGGTGGAATTAAAAAATAAGTGTAGTGCAGGTCTATGATGATTTTTAGTGCTGCTATCATCTAGTTCTGATTCTGGTTCTGTCTTGGTTAAGTCCTAAGTAGTCCTGATTTTGAACTGTTGTAGTCCTGTTTTAATTCCGGATCAGTTCTGGGTCTGGTTGAATTGGGGTTTAGTCCCTGTGTCTTGATACAGCCCCGACTTTGTTCTGCCTTGCTGCTTAATTAAAAAACTAGTTTAAGATGTCCTGCACATGTGATATATATTTTTCCCTATATGAAGTCATTCTTTTTTGAACAAAACTCAAAACAGAGCCTATTAATCTTTCAGTCATTTCTAACCCCCCCCCCCAAAAAAAAAAAATAAATAAAAAAAAATAAAAATACCACATGCATACTACCCTTTAGGGCTAAGCCCCGGGTGTTTCAAATGTCTGGCTCCGCCTCTGATGTTCAGCCCGGTCCGCTGGAGGATTCGCGGCCTGGCTTGTCTCCTCCCCCTTCTCGGCGAAAACGGCGTGCACGCCGCCAGCGTTCCCGAGCAGCGGAGCAGCTTTCTTCCTTTGGTGAGAGTGATCGTGTTTCTCACATTCCGCTCAAGCATTCGGCTCCCAGGCTTCCGGACATTGCACCCTCTTTGAGTAAGACTGTGCTTCCCTCCGTGGACTTTGTTAAGCCTGAATCTGTAGATTGTGACTCAGCAGAATTAAAGTGTCAGGGTTTTGAGACAGTTAACTCAGTAGCATCTGTTTCCGTGCCTGTTGTTCCTCTGAGTGAATCCAGTGTCAATGAGCGAGCAAGTGATTCTTCTGTTCTGCCTAAACCTGGTAATATAGAGACAATTAGCCATGTAGCTACTCAGAGTGACTGTCTTACCTGCTCACCTGCTCTGTCACCAGAAATCCATGACAGTAACCAAATGGGCTCTGTTAAGTGTTGTGTTCCACGGTCTGACCATTTGAACTCTGTGCACCAGGCATTTAGCTCAGTCTCTGCAAAGAATGTTCAGGAAGCGCCTCACGAAACGACTTTTTGTGTTGTTTCCTATGGGACTGCCACTCAAACCTGGGACGGTGCTGCACCTCAGCTGGTAAATGTAGATGGCAACGGAGCGCCACCTTCTCTCGTGCCTGCTAAGCAGGAGACTGTTTCTGTTTTTCCTCGTGGACTCTTTGAAACTGTGTATTCAATGCCTGCTAAGGTTAAGAGCCGCAAGGTTTCATCTGCTATACATAGACTGGCAAAGGATTTTAGTTTGAGCACAGCAGAGCTGGTTGCACAGGTTTACTTTTCTGTTCCCCGGTCATGTCAGTTTAACTCTGTGCGCCATGCTTTTTGGCCAAGTTTCATGGACTCTGTGTGTACTACGTCTCGGGCTACATCCTGTACGACTGTGTGTAGTGTTGTTTCACATCCAGGTTATACAGACGCTGCTTGTGTGAGTTCTCCAGTACCTGTGACTGCTCCTAAACTCACTCCTTCTAAGACTGCTATCCTACACCAGACTCACCCACATACTGCTACCAGAATTGCAGCCCTGCAGAACTGTTGTAATCAGCTTGTACACTCTGAGGTTTTCCAGTCTGAGCTCAGCCACACACCACCACCATCATCAGCCCTAGATATAACAGTGCGTGCTGAGGGGCACAAACCATCTGGGTGAGTGTTCTGTAACTGATGCTCCTTCTAGTGACTGTTTCATGTGCCAACCCGTTCTATCTTTTGACATGTCCAGTGGGGCCCAGTCAGCTCCACAACCAGTGATTAATCATTCAGTTTCTCGAGTGAGCGGTAACAAGATGGTCGCTTCCTTTGTTAAGCTAGCCAAAGCTGTTCGCTACTCCTCTGAACCTGTTGCTGTGAAAACTGTTGTGGGTGTTACTTCGTCCCTGGACTGTGTGGCTCCCCATCCAGTTAGATCTGAGTCAGCCTGCCGAGTCGGTTCACCTATGGACTGTATGAAAATTGACTTTGTTTCCCAACCTGTGATTGTCCTTCCAGCCTCGATTCTGAAAAGACCTGTTTCTGGCGTTCTTCCTTCTCTGACCTGTGTTAGACAGCACACCGTTCCTCAAGAGACAGTTGCTGATGTCTGTTTTGAAACTGCTTCGGTGACTGTCCCTGAGCTAACCTCCTCCAGGACCGCTAGCGCTAACCTGGAGAGTTTAATAGCAGTGGATTTCCTAGGACCTGCTTGCTTTAAGCCTAGGTCTCCTAAAACTGAGTTTGGCACCAATAACTTAGTTCACCCAGTGACTGTTACTGTTCCTGTGCTTCGCTCTCCACCTCCAATTCCTCTACTCAGGGCAGCACGGGCCCAGCTTTCCCTTGCACCCGTATCAGCTCCTCGGGTGAGGGTGGCTGAGGTCCAGCTGGTCCCTGCTTCTGTCCCCAGCCTGGCAGAGGCTCCGTTCATCCCGGCACCCGTACCTGCTCCTCGGGTGGGGTTGATGGACACCCAGCCATTGCCTGCACCTGTTCCGGTTCCCCGGGTGAGGTCAGCCGTGACCCTGCCGACTCCTGCACCCATCTCAGTTCCTCGGGTGGGAGCGGCAGAGGTCCCGCTAGCTCCTGCACCTACACCGGCCCCCAGGGTAAAGGCAGCCAGAGTCCAGCTCGTCCCTACACCCATATCTGTTTCTCGGGTGGGGATGGCTGGTGTTCGGCCAGGCCTAGCACCTGTTCCTGTTCCCAGGAGGAGAGCAGCCAAGAGTCAGTCACCTGCTCAATCACAAGTTCAACTACCTGCTGACCCGCCATCACTGCAACCACCACTACAACTTGCATTTCTGTCCATAGCACAGTCATTAGCTCAGTTATCAGCCCAGTTCCCTGTTTGGTCACCAGCTCAGTCTCTAGTTCAGTTAGCTCAGTCACCAGCCGAGTTAATAGCTCAGCAACCCGTTCAGACACTGCCAACCTCAGCTGGAAGCCTTTGTGAGCTTTCTCCACCAGCTGAGGACTGCATGGTGCTGACAAACTTTGGACAGACTGTTTGCCCTGCACAGCCCCAGCCGTTGCATCCCAAGCCGACTGTGTGCCCTGTGCAGCTACAGTTAGCGTCCCCTCAGCCAGAAGTCTCTGCACCTGCTGGCTCTGCATCTGTTCTCGCTGGGGGTTCAGGGGAACCTCTCCAGCCTCTCCTCGTCTCCGCTGGGGGTTCAGGGGAACCTCTCCAGCCTCTCCTCGTCTCCGCTGGGGGTTCAGGGGAACCTCTCCAGCCTCTCCTCGTCTCTGCTGGGGGTTCAGGGGAACCTCTCCAGCCTCTCCTCGTCTCCGCTGGCGGCTCTGGTCAGCCCGGCCAGCCTCTCCTCGTCTCCGCTGGCGGCTCTGGTCAGCCCGGCCAGCACCTCCTCGTCTCCGCTGGAGGGTCCGAGGGGCCCGTTCAGCCTTTGCCTGGTCCGGCCTCTGCATCAGCTGCACCCACGCCCGGTCCGGCCTCTGCATTGCCTTCAACGTCGCCTTCAACGTTGCCTGGTTCAGCGTCGGCCTCGGCCTCAGCTTCGCCTTCAGCTTCGCCTGGTCCGGCCACCGCTTCGGCTTCAGCTTCGCCTGGTCTGGCCCCCGCTTCAGCTTCGCCTGGTCCGGCCCCAGCATCCGTTCCAGCTCCGTCGCCTGTGGCTGCCACGCCGCCGTCTGGTCCTGCCTCGTCTAGTCCTGCCTCGTCTGGTCCTGTGCCCACCAAGCCTCAACCAGTACGCCCGACGCTCTGCTGCCGCCGCCGTCTTCCTCGCGGCCGGCCTCCGGACCCGCTCTGCTGCCACTGCCGCTTTTCGCGTGGCCGGCCCCCGGAACAACTGGACTGAACTTTTGTGCTGTCGCCCCAAGGTTAACCTTCCGACCTCTTTGAACATTGCTTCCATGTTTTGACCTGTTTTTGTGTATTTGTGGACTCAGTTTTGGTCTCATGCTCCTTGTCTTTTGTTTGGTTTCGTTCTCTCCATCCTGGTCCCCCGCCTCCCGCCCTGGGTGGGTTGTTTTCTGTTTTTCTTGTGTTTTGGTTCTTGGGTTTGGGCTGTCGGGAGCCAGCCCTTGAGGGGGGGGGTTATGTCATGATCCTGGGCCATGTTGGCCCAGTATTCTTAGTTTCATGTATTTTTGTATTTTGTTCCTTATTTAGGCCATGCTTCCTGGGCTGCCCTGTTACGCTGTTCCCTAAGTGTTTTCCCCTTGTGACTCTTACCCCTTGTGTGCCCCTCTGTGTATCTGTGAGCCCTCGTCTCTCCTTGTGTTTTATTCCATGTTTTCCCCAGCCCGTTATGTCTGTGTTCTCTCCGTGCTCTCTCTCCTCCTGTCTGAACCTCTGTATTTCCTGTTTTACTTTGCCCGTCTCCCGTCAGTGTTGCGTTCACTCCTGCCGTGTCTTGTTATGATTATTAGTGTATTTATGTCTGCGTCTCCCTCAGTTCTGTGTCGCGTTCTCCCTCATGCTGTGTGTTTCTACCTGTAGCTCCCTGTGTGTTTTGTTAGAGTCTTCCCAGTTTAGATTTTGTAGAGTTTTTGTGTTCAGCAATAAAAGCTGCCATTTTGAGTTCAGTCCTGTCTCCAGTGAGTTTGCGTTTGGTTCCAATTCCTGCCGGCACACAGCCAGATCATGACATGAAAGGAATTATCAGAAAGATTTTATATGAACCTCATAGATCCTTCCAGCTTGAATTCATGGCCAAAGTCCCTGGAGTCACAGTGGATGAAGATGATGAAGTCTGTCAAAAAGGGAAGTCTGCTGCACTGAAAACAGTTAAAATGCTTCAAGGGATGGGAATTTCAAAGAACAAAGATACATTTCTACCTTGTCAAGGCGATCTGTGGCATGAGCGGTGTAAAATAAATAAAGAGCTGTATCACCTTAAAGGAAACATTGAGAAGGAAAAAAGTCATAAGCAACAGCAACTGAATAAAATAAGACAAAATCAATGCAAAGCTTCATGTAGTGAACTGATGAAGTCATTCACAGAAAGCCTCTTGTCTTTGCCATCGAAACAGAAGGAGTACTTCCTGAAATGGACTCAGATCTTAATAGATGCCCTATCCACAGACATAGCCGGTGGGCCGCTGGCGATTT
This sequence comes from Copadichromis virginalis, assembly GCF_057382275.1. Taxonomy (NCBI): domain Eukaryota; kingdom Metazoa; phylum Chordata; class Actinopteri; order Cichliformes; family Cichlidae; genus Copadichromis; species Copadichromis virginalis. The sequence continues at coordinate 12,099,656 of NC_140621.1, forward strand.
TTTGTTTTTATGGGCCGATGGATTTTTTTTAATTTTTTTTTTTAGGAAGGGTATATATAATGAAAGGTGTTGGATTGGCCAATTGGTCATGATCGACTCTGGGCTGGACCAATTACAGGCCGGATGCACCCTCCCCCTTGTTTAGCAATCTCGTGATTTTCGCGCATTGCATGCCGGGAACTCGTGGCAAAACAATCCAAGTACCGCATCAAATGCAAGCATTTGCAGCACCGCAAAACGTTCATTCTCCGGTTCCAATACCTTCTTGTTTTTTCTTTGCCGCACAAAAGAGGAATGTACAAAACAAAAGGAGAACAATGCCGGTCCGTACAAAGACAGACTCGACGAAAAGACAAAGAAAAGATACGAGGAAAAAATCAAAGGAGTGAAAGGGTCAGACCCTTACGAGCGCACAGAGTGGACAAAAGACGTTAGCGTGCTGCCCAACTTTCACCACGCTCAGATTTATAATTATACGGTTCTTGGAGTGAGTGCATACACTCATGAAGTTTAGTAACTTCAGGTCACTGCAACAAGCCCAGGTACAGTTTACCGACGATGGGTACAGGACCTTGAAATGCACCGTGAAAGACCATCGTACGAACAAAGGTAAGTTTACCAGTCTCACAAATCGTCGTCATAAATACACATTCGTTAACCGTTTATTAACTCATTCACTGCCATTGACGTCTATAGCCGTCAATTGCAGTGAATGAGTCAATGGGTTTAACTCATTCACTGCCAATGGCTGGCAGTGAATGAGTTAATAGGACCTTTGAGCTCAACGGTAATTAATTAGTAGTGGAAATAATTTCTGGTAGCATTACAGAAATGTAGCAGTGACAATAATACTGTATGTTGTAATCGTACTGGACAATTAGTGATACAAAACAACTGTTTTATCCTGTGAATAAAAGTATATGTTTTTGTCAATGTACCATGGTAATAACAGAAGCGAAACGCAATATTGTGTCAGGACAATTCACTATTTATGCACAATAAATAAAGGAGCATAGCGCGACAATTTCTGTTCAGCGCCAGACTTGCTTGTAACCTATATCACCAATTATGTTAAGAAAAATGACGTATTAACTACTACAAAACTCTGACCTTTGTGGGAATGCTTGGAGCAGACTAACATGTGAGCTGAGTGTTCTGAGACGTTATATTTGGTATATCCAGACCATCTGTCGGCTCTTACTTCGGAAACATGGCTTAAAAAATTTCTCTTCAACGACGTAATCCGATAAAAAAAAAAACGATCTCTTTACCCGTCGGCTTCCCGTGGCTGTCATGCGACCGACTATTGCAGTTAATAATACAACAGCTTCTTGCCATTTTTTGGGTTTCTTTTTATCGCTGTGTAACTGAGTTCAATTGAAAGCCTGCGTGCGCTAGTACCTCTTGCCACAAGTTCCCAGAATCCTTTGCGGTTTTACCCCTGAATGACGTCACATTTTCAATCTTTATCCTGGTGGGCCGGTCTCTAGTCAAAATGTCAAACATCATAATGTCTAAGGCTAAATGCTCTCCTGGGATCACTCTCTCACATTTTAACAGAAAGATACAAGACCTGTGGAAAGCTCTGATGAATGAACACTTTGTTTTCAGATTCAAAAAACACATTAGAAATTGCAGTTTACAGAAAACTTGAGGTTGAGTATGGAAACTGGACCTGGGCCCTGAGGATCAACATGCTGGTGATTGAAAACCAGCTTCATACCAGAATTGAAAATGGAGAACTTGACAAGGTTGAGCGTAGTGATGAGTGAAAAATATAAAGAAGTAGAAAAAGATATGTCAAAGTACTTTGAGGATGACAGAGACAAAGAAATGTTGGTTCAGTGGAGAGGCCGATTTGAAAACAAAATAAAGGAGTTCCAAGAGGAGCTGGTGACAGGAGTGGAACGAAAACTGGATGAAGTTATTCAGCAGAAGAAAGCTTGTAAAAAGCTGGATGATAAGAAGACCGAATTTGAGAACAAGCTGCTGCAAAAGAGTAAAAAGCTTGCTCATAAGTTAAAAGACAAAGCAAAAAATGAAGAGGAACTTAAAAAACATTTCAACTCAGTTTAGGATTACTGGGTAAAAGAGTTAACTGCAGATGCACAACCCATTCAGGACATCAAGCTGGATGACGATCAGGCAACTATCTTTAATGACCTTGGTTTTGAATGGAATCTCATATTTGAATGCAAAAAGAATGGCAGATACAAAAAAATATCTGAGGTTGGCAATTATTCTGATTATATTGTCCTTGGCAAGCACCAAGATACAACAAGAAAAGGGCTTGCCAGCCAAGTGGCTACATTTTTTGAAGTTGGTGCTAAAACAATAATACATTACTTAAAGAGACCTTTTGAGCATGAAGACCAGGAAATGATAAGATCCCTCATAAACAGTGTTGAAAAACAGTCTCTTGATGCCATTATGAGCAAGCCTGTAGCAACAAGAGGCTACAGTTCAACTTACTTACAAGAAGTGGCTAAAACAGTTCAGGACACAGTGACAGAGTTTGAATCAAATAAGAAATGTGCTTTCAAGAAGGAGTTCAGAGTTGACCTGTTACTGTATGTATTTGACACTGCTTGCAGTTGGCTTTCACAGTCTCACAAACAATACAAAACGAGCAATGATGCACACACTTACTTGGAAAGCAAGAAAACACAATACTACAACATTTTCAGCAGCTTCTGCAAAGGAAACTCATCTGCTGTTGTGTTTGGAGAAATGATCTGTGAAAAACTGAGGGTTTCCATTGTTGAAGCAGTCTGTAACAAGACTGCCATTGATCTCGCTGGAGAGATGAGGTGCACTTTCCCAGCATTCAATGGGAACAGACTGAACTTAGAGAAACATTTGTTGAAGTCACTTGCAGAGAAAGAGGACTTTGATGCTTTCATCACCTACATTCGAAATACGAGGAAGCAAGTAGAAGCTTTTATCAAAGAGAAAGTAAACACACACATGCTTGGAGAGCACAAAGATAAAGCACTAAGTATACTCAGGAAAAATGTGGAGGACATCAACAAACTTGTCATTCATGCTTTATTTGACACAACAAAAAAAGTCAAAACCCAGAGAGGAGACACAGACATGTGGGCAAAGGAGTTTTCTAGTCTCCTCAGTGATAAACTGACCCTTGATGCCATGTCTTGTCAAAACTTCAAGGACATAAAAAATTTTGACTTCCTTCAAGAAACGATTGAGAAAGGCTTTGTGTCCATCACAAAGACGATAAGCCAGACTTCGCTGGATAAGATGAAGGAATTCAGACTGAGACCTGATCAAATCCTCATCGATCAGCTGTGTAACTGCTGCTGGGAAACCTGCCCGTTCTGTTCAGCTGTTTGTACCAACACAATTAAAGATCACAGTCCTGAAGATCACAGTGTCCCCTTTCATCGATCTCAAGCAATCAATGGTTGGCACTACAGAAACACTGAGATATTGTGTGTCGACTTTTGTACAACCCAAGTTGCAAGTGAAGGAAGTTTTTACCCTTGCCATGACTCAAATCATACCATTCCTTTTAAAAAATACAGAACTGCTGGACCACCATATGAAAATTGGAGCATTACCCCTGATGAGTCTAAGCTCAAGTATTGGACATGGTTTGTGTGTCAGTTTCAGGAGAAACTCGAAAACCACCATGGTTTAAAATTCACACAGCGTGGTGAGATTCCCAGTGAATGGAAAATGCACGATAAAAAAGAGGCTATTCAAAGTCTGGATGAAATGTACAGTACAAATTGAACAGTTTCAGTTTTACACATTTTTAGTTTGCTGAAAATCACAAGAGCTGTTTTACCTTGATTACTCACAAATAAACTTTAAAACATAATGTTAGTGATTTAAACATTACATGTGGGTGACAGAATGGTATATATATTTCTGCTTTGGTCACATAAATGCTCACACATGAGAGAAACATTCATTTTGAGAATATAATGAGAATTAAAACCAAATATATTGTTGTGAACATTAACGAATAGTTTATTGTTTTATTTTTAATGAGAAATTACAATATTTTTCTTTTTTGTAGCTTCATGAAACATTTCTTTCGATAATGTGTTTATGTGTGTGTTCTATTCTAATTTTATTTAGATGTAAGGTGTAACAAATGAATATTTTATCTTTCTGATGTTTATGTTTCTTTATGTTTCTGATTTGACATACGAACTTTAACTTCATTTAAATCATCACAGCATGTTTTACCTTTTACTCAAATCTCAGTTTATTTTAACTATTGAATATTTTTAAACAATGTTGTTTCGATTATTTGTGGAATTGTTAATCAATGACAATAAAAAAGTGGAATTTGACCCCATGTTATTAATGGTAAATGGCCTGTATTTGTATAGCACTTTACTAGTCCCTAAGGACCCCAAAACGCTTTACACATCCAGTCATCCACCCATTCACACACACATTCACACACTGGTGATGGCAAGCTACATTGTAGCCACAGCTGCCCTGGGGCGCACTGACAGAGCGAGGCTGCTGGACACTGGCGCCACGGGCCCTCTGACCACCACCAGTAGGCAACAGGTGAAGTGTCTTGCCCAAGGACACAACGACCAAGACTGTCCAAGCTCGAACCGGCAACCTTCCGATTACAAGGCGAACTCCCAACGGTGTTTCTATGTAGCCTATCTGTTTAGTCAATTTAATTAAAAACTTACAGATGACTTCTTATTTTATAGGGTAATCTTAAGATAAATATCAATACCACTGATTTTTTTGGACACTTTTTCTTCTTTCTGAGGTAATGTTATGGTTCGTTCGATTTAGGGAAGAGAAGAAAGCTTCCTCCAAACTATCATTTTAGACCATTCATTAATACTTCAACAAACATCATGGATGTTTGTTGTCTCCTCCTGGCCTGTGGTTCTAACTCTCACCAGTCCTCAGGCCTCCTTCCTTTTGCTTAGTGTGCAATCTCAAAGTGCTGGATTTGGGGTGAACGCTGACCCTGTGGGATTCCCAGGTAATTTTAGCTGTCCTCAGTGTCTGCAAGATTGTCTTCTGGTAGTGCAGTTGTGACTGCCTTCCCTCTTGCCCCATACAGGGTGGCCCATTTATATGGATACACCGTAATAACATGGGAATGGTTGGTGATATTAAAGTCCTGTTTGTGGCACATTAGTGTATGTGAGGGGGCAAACTCCTCAAGATGGGTGGTGACCATGGTGGACATTTAGAAGTCGGCCATCTTGGATACAACTTTTGTTTTTTCAATAGGAAGAGGGCCATGTGACACATCAAACTTATTGGTAATGTCACAAGAAAAACAATGGTGTGCTTGGTTTCAACGTAACTTTATTCGTTCATGAGTTATTTACAAGTTTCTGACCACTTATAAAATGTGTTCAATGTGTTGCCCATTGTGTTGGATTGTCAATGCAACCCTCTTCTCCCACTCTTCACACACTGATAGAAACACCGCAGGAGAAATGCCAGCACAGGCATCCAGTATCCGTAGTTTCAGGTGCTGCACATCTCGTATCTTCACACCATAGACAATTGCCTTCAGATGACCCCAAAGATAAAAGTCTAAGGGGGTCAGATCGGGAGACCTTGGGCGCCATTCAACTGGCCCACGACGACCAATCCACTTTCCAGGAAACTGTTCATCTAGGAATGCTCGGACCTGGCACCCATAATGTGGTGGTCCACCATCTTGCTGGAAAAACTCAGGGAACGTGCCAGCTTCAGTGCATAAAGAGGGAAACACATCATCATGTAGCAATTTCAAATATCCAGTGGCCTTGAGGTTTCCATTGATGAAGAATAGACCCACTATCGTTGTACCCCATATACCACACCAAACCATCACTTTTGTTGTTCCAATTTTTGTTTTTCCCATTCTGCAAATTCTGCGCGCCGATCTGGGTCATCCTCGTTGAGATGCTGCAGTAGCTGGAGTTTGTAAGGCTGCCATTTCTGAGTAGCTAATATCCGCCGAAGGGATCTTCGACTAATGCCACTCTCCAGTGACATGCGGCGAGTGCTACACTGTGGGCTCTTGCTGAATGAAGCTAGGACAGCCACTGATGTTTCTTCATTAGTGACAGTTTTCTTGCGTCCACATTTTGGCAAATCCAACACTGAACTGGTTTCATCAAACTTAGCAAGCAGTTTGCTAACTGTAGCATGGGAGATGGGTGGTCTCGTAGGGTGTCTTGCATTGATATCTGCTGCAATGACCCGGTTACTGCGTTCACCAGATATCAACACAATTTCGATCCGCTCCTCACGTGTTAACCTCTTCAACATGTCAATGGCTGTGAACAATGGCTGTGTATTTACCTGTGCATTCATCCATTTTCTTCCGGTTGTCCGGGGATGGATCATGGGGGTGGTAGCCTAAGCAGAGGAATCCAGACTTCCCTCTCCCCAGCCACCTCCTCCAGCTTGGAACACCAAGCTTGTCTGAGGGAACACCAAGGCGATCCCAGGCCAGGTGAGAGATATCTCTCCAGCGTGTCCTAGGCCTGCCCAGGGTGGGACACATGAGCGTCTGATAAATATCACCTTTTTGCGCCCCCCATATAACTCACCGAACTTAAAACAGCTTTCAAGTGCTTATGTTTGTTTTTATGTTAAAGGAAAAACACGAAAGCACTTAAAAACATTAATCATCATCATCCTAGGAATCGGCAAGTGTTTTCATTCACTAGAGGGCACCAAATAGCTATAAAGATCTCTGCAGTCCATTTCTAAACACAAGCAAACCAAAATCCAAGATCATCTAAAATTATAGTGCTGTAACTATTTATGACTTCTTTCTTTTTTTCTTCTTTTCTTTTCTTTTTGTATTTTAATCAGAGGTTAAAAATATTGATGATTAAATTTTCCTTATGTGTTGACTGTTGTATTATTTGTACGTGTCATAAAAGTTTCATGCTACACCCTTTCAGTTTGCCACTGGATTTCTTAGGATCAAAATGAACTGAATTAAAAACAAACAAACAAAACAAACTAAAAACCCTACTCTGACTGAAGACAATCATAAAGGGTATTCACTGAATACTCATGATATACTTACATTTGCTTTAAAAGAAAGGAGTTTGAGTAAAAAAAAAAAGGTCTTCTTTCTTTCTTTTTTATTTTTGTCATTATGTCACTAAGTTTCTGGCACCTGAAATTCACACAGAAAAAATGTCTAAAATAATCTTTTTACCTCTTGAGTTTTACGAGAGATGGTGAATGTCACTAGGCCTTTAGGTTACATTTTACAGTTACATTCTTTGTGGCATATTTCATTTAGGGAATTATTTTTCATCATTACTGTAAGAATGAAATGCAGAAAAGTGAACAATGGAAGAGAACAATGATAGTAATAGCATAGCATCTTGAAAAGATGTAAAGTATAAAGCCAAGTCTGTTTCACTGATGACAAATAACAAAGGTAATCAACTGCTAAAATAAAATCTTCCTAATAATTTTCAATCAAAAATAAAAATGATCCTATATGATCCTTTCTTACATGACATGACTCTGCAGTCCACTTGTGGGAGAGAACAGCTGACAAGGTAACAGCATTCATTTATGTTTTGACCCATTCATTATATATATTGTATCAGTGGAGTGTAGCCACTTTTACAGAAGGGAAGCAGAGATGATTCTCACCCTCATCCCCCCAAAATGCACAAACAAACAAAAATGCCTTCCTTCACTATTTACCTATTAGACAAGATAAACTGAATCTGAATAAAACATACCATTTGTACTGTCTGTCTGCACTACATGGACATCATAATAACATCATAATCTTAAATCATCATTCATGTAACATGATCTGACTGCTCAACACATGGTGTGTCAAAGTTCATTTAGTAATTTTATTCTGTATAATATGTTGGCTGTATAAAAGCATGCTGATAAGAATACAGTTATTTGTAATCTTTACAACATAATACTTTGATCAGGGTAAAATAAATTTATTAGTACGTGGGTGTAGAAAAGCTTTTACTTGGCATAAAATCCAAAAAATGTATCAAATGAATGAAGAAATGTTATGACCTCACTGCATTTATTTTGTTTTTTTAAGTTGCCATGTATTAATCTGCTTTGACTCCAAGCTTTGAGTTCAGTAGTTGAATTTTGCTCATTATTATATTTTTTGCATAATCTGTTCTTTATTCTTGTACTTTAGATTTTCATATTCTAACCTTGTTTTTCTTTCTGTGTTGTACTGTTTGTACTGGTTCTCAGCCCTTGTGGTTTCCCATACTACATTTTGACTTGTTCAGCTTCTGTCGTTTACTGTAATTTATATTTGCTAACACAATTGAAATAAAGGTGTGTTTTATTTTGTGTTAGTTCTTATCTGAGTCTACATCTGGGTACACTTCACTCCATGACAGGGCAGTGCTAACAGTTTCATTACCAGTATCATTACCAGTAAGCCCAACCCAAAATTTTCCCGTAAGTGATAAGGTTTCAAAGCGCCACATTTTTTTCTCTTTTTACCTTTGTGGGAGGGATTGGTCAGAAGCAGAAATATAGTGCGACATATAATCATCCTCTGATCTTACTCTAAATATCTCAGGGGTACTAGGAGGATTTCTGACAGGGCAGCCGTATCTAAACAGAAATGGTGAGTTGATCAAGCAACAAATTTCTGTCATTGTAATGGTAGCCGTAGAAGAGTGTCATGCTGACAAGAACATGATCATTTTTATTAAAGCTTTATGAGAGACTGAAAACTTAGTCAGCTGGAAAATCAGAGAATGTGCAACAAACAAACTAATCAAAACAAATAATTTTGCTCTGTGCATTTTTAAGTCATCAAGGCTTCAAGAACTTCTTGACTGGTAGTTAGGCTTGCTGAGAAACTGTCTCTGCGTTTCATTGCAGACATGTCATAAGAGAGAGGCACTAAAAATGGACTTTGTTCAGTCCATTTAATTTGTTATTGCATAGCAACAGGAAGAATAGAGAATTTTTTCTACTGACACACAGATACTTCCCCCATCAGTTTGTTATTATGGTATAAAGATTAAAAAACTTTATTCTTATCACCTTTATTCATCTTTTATAGCCACGATAAGAGACAGTGAATCTTTAAAATTTACCAGTAAATGTCTGTTGCACAATTGGGTCATCCTAAGAAGTGAGAAAAGTTGGCATGTTTGCAAACTACTATACTTGCAAGAGTTCACTTTTAATAAAGTTCTTAATTTGTAAAACAAACAAACAAAAATATGTTTGCATTTTAATCATTTTACAAAAAAATCTTTCTATGTGATTTCATCTTTTTTTCTTTCTTTCTTTTTAAATTACTTTGTCCTGTGACTGTAATGGTAATAAAGCCGCTGGATGGAAGAGAATAAAGATAATGCAGCACCTGGAGGTGGAAAATAATCCAAAACCAATTGAACTACATCTGTGAAAGATAACAAAGGTAGTCTAACATTTTAACATAATATGAAAGGTTTGCCAAACAGATTTTATGTTTTTCATCCAAGTGAGAATTTGTTGTATATTTTTTTTCTGCCTCCTTCCTTTTGGTACCATATGCTTGTTTTATCTAGCTCTATATGTAATACTGCAGTAGTGCAAGTGTATTCTGACATGGCGTATTGGTGCATGGTTGCTCTTTACGTGGTTTCAGGTATGACCACTCTTTTAGTTGGAATCCCAGTAATGAAGTTTGCTACTCAGTGAGCAATAAAACTACAAGAAGACAGAGAGAAACTATGTCTGCATCAACTGCAATTAGTGACAAAGGTAATATTTGTAATAATATAACAATTGTTTTTCTCTGATAGTGTCATTTTAATTCTTTTGTTTGTTTCTGTTTGTTTCAGTGCTGCCTGACCTCACGTTTGTGCTAACCGGTGAGCGAAATGCCATTGACTTTGGACCGAGAAACATTTTATTTGACCATGATGAAGAAAGAAATGCTGAACAATTTTCATCCAAACTATATGATTTGTGTGGCCGGCACATCTCGGTCATCAACATTCTTGGTCTGCAAAATATTGACAAAATTCCTTTAAACCAGGGAATTCATGCCTTTCTCTTACTGGTACCATATGGTCGGCATAGCAGCCATTACACCTCAGGGGTTCAGTGGCTTGAAAAAGCTTTTGGGAAAGGATCTCTTCCTTATGTAATGACTGTTGTGACTCGGTGGCCGGGTGAAAAATATGAAAGTGCACTGGCAGACCTGAAAGCTAACAGTAGATTTAGTGAAAAAAGATGCCACACGTGCACAAGAGGCATGATGGATGCCAACGAGATAATAGATCTCTTAGAGAAAATAGATGTCATGGTCTCTGAAAATGATTACCACTGCTACAGTAGACTCAAGCACGAGGAACATGAAGAGCTGGACCAAAAAGAAGAAATGGTCAAGAGAGGTGAGATTTTAATATGTGGCGGATTGATTTTGACACTTTATGAAAGTTTAGGTTCAAAGGGTTGTATTTTTGTTTTTAATTATCTGAACATTTGGATGTTGTAAAGTTCAAAAGTTTGACTTTACAGCAAACTTTACCACAGCTGTCAATCAAGGCAGCCAACAGAGCATGGCTGCTTTGAGGGCCAGGGCCAGTATTGCAGATAACAATACAGATACTTTTACTTTCAACCTATAAAGGCAGCTTATGTAGAAGAGAGCAGTGTGTCATGATTTATGACACGAATAATTACACGTTTTCAAATTCTGAATCAATTTTAATGATCACTAAATCACTGTGCCGGCTGCCCCAGAACCGGAGAGGCCCAATCAGTCTAGGATGGCTCAGCTGATGTCAGTCAAGCTCCCTTGTAAGGCTGGCAGCAGGCTCAGAGCTGCTGTCTGCGCCTCTCCTGACAGCAGTAGCCCTGACCAGCCTCTCCAGCACCCAGGTTTGGCATTTGGCCTGGTCCTAAAGCCTGGCATCTGCACTTCTTTCGCTGCTGCATGCTCCCTGTGCACTGCGGCCATCTCTGCGTGGTCAGCACATCCAACATTGCAAGCTGGGTTTTGGCACCACTTGTAAACCCCAGTCACTTGCAGTCACTCAGTACGCTTGTAAAGAACTTTAATTATTCCTGTGATGACCAGACAGCTTTCCAGTTGTCACCACACCACACCCCTTCTACCTGGAACCAGCTGGACTGAAAAGGGAAGGGCGTAGTTGCCTGATGAGCTGCACCTGCCCTGCCATCCTCCCTGACCGTTCCCCTCAAGCCTGCTGCCTGCTGCTTCCCTGCAGTGGAGCCAAAGACCACACCTCAGCCACAGACTTCTCACAGAATTAAGTTTGAATTGTAATTCATGTACAACAACTTATGTATTTGCCATTAACACACAGTTATTAATAGGTTATCGAGGTAACTTTTCTTTTGCAAGTAAAGCTCTGACCTCGCTCTGACCTCATCTGTCAGGCTGTCCATCCCCACTGTGAACAGTGAATTTCACTCCTGCTGCAAACTTTACCACTGTCTCCCTGTCCTCATAGATGTACTGCAGCAGCCATTGTTTACATTCACAAAGAAATAGTGCAACTGCTTCTGACCTTCTCAACACACACTTTACTTGTCAGCACTTTAACATTGCTATCTTTCATCATACTAAACTGCTGTAATTCCTTTCCAGCTACAGCTCTCCTTCTAGCCAATTGCCTACACTGAATGTCAATTGCCTAAATACAGTGCAGGCAGTTATAATGTAGGCTGGATTTGTTACACAAAATTATATGTAATTACTAGGGGTGCAGCAATACTCGTATCGATATTGAACCGTTCGATACAGTGCTTTCGGTTCGGTACGCATATGTATCGAACAATACAACATTTTTAATTTATTTTATCAACTTTTCTTCTGATGATGCTGTCTGTGTTGAGAGCTCAGTGGATCTGCGTTCGACTACTCTGCCTAGGTTGCACTGTCGAGCGCAGATCCACTGAGCGCAGCGCAGGCTAGCGAGACAGAAGCTAAGCTCGTTGCAACATGGCAAATTGAACCTCCCCCCCCTCATTCAGATCTGGCGTTTGGAACTATTTTGGTTTTCATGTGAAGTATGACCCTGAAGGTAAGCGCATCATGGACAAAAGCAAAACAGTATGTCGGATGTGCCACGCAATGCTCAATTACATTGGATGGGAACTAGTGCGTTAGCGCAGTTAGCTTGTTAACGTGTTGACGCCGTCCAGCACCAAGCACGGGGCGATTCGCGGTAACTCGTTAACGGAGATTTGCAGCGTTATGGCGTTAATGTCATTTAAACGAGATTAACGCTGACAGCACTAGTGGGAACACAATGATTATGACTGCACATTTATGCCGACACCATCCTAGTGCAAAGACAAGTGGAAGCAGACAAAAAACAACAAGCATGCATGCTACAAAATTTACCAGAGTCATTTTGAGTTAAAATATATATTTGTAATTTTAATAAATGACAAATTAAAAAGGCATGAATATTTTTTGTATCAAAAAATATTGAACCGTGACACCAAAGTATCGAACTGAACCGTCCTGTGAATTTTGTGTATCGTTGCCCCCATTGTAATTACAGGGTACCCTGTCGCAGGTGTCACAGGTGACCCCATAATATGGCCTGCACCCCATAAAGGACAGGGTACTTACAGTGTAGTTGTTTCCTGCAACAACCTGACTTGTTGCCTGCACATTGCACATAATTACAGGTACTTGCACCTTGTTATCGGCAAACTGCATGTAAATACAGGGTACATGCGCCTTGTTACGCACAAACTGTAATTACAGGATACTTACACCTTAGTCGCAGGTCTTACAGTGTAATTGTTTCATTGTTTCCTACAAATATCTGACTTGTTGCCTGCAAATTGCATCTAATTACAGGCTACTTTTGCCTTATTCTAAGGACTATTATAGAGTGCTGCTGAAATGTGTAAACAAATGGTGGCCCAAACTACTTTAGGCAGTTTGGGCCAAACCATTTGTACCAAAAAACTGAGAAGCATTGATCTGGGCTGACATTTGAGGTTTTGGTTTATTTGCAAGGCTGGTAACTAATGAACTGCTCTTCTGTATTACAGTAAACTTTTAGTCCTACTTATTAGGAGTTATTGTGTTGTACTATACTTTGTTCCATATATTTAATGGTTTAAAGTAAAATATTAAAAACAAAACCTTCAATGAGCAGGCACAGCACTATTGAAACTACTATCACTTCCTTCTATTTTGCTTCCAAGGAGTCAGACTTTTCTGAGATTTCTGATGGTCTTTCAAAGTTTTCTGTGCACACTGGCTGCTTCGTCACTCATTTTTAATCTTGTCCTTGTACCTAACCATTGCAAAGAAACTTTTTTTTCTTTGTGATTATTTTAAGGCATTTAACACTGACCTATGAATACTCAAAGCATAAAAACCCACCTAACTCACAGGATGAACCAGAGCGGTATCTGCACATAACAGACAATATAGAAAATAATTTTTTGTAAATGTTACTAGCAGCTTTTTGCAAAAACTCATCAATTGTTCATATTTGTTTTATTTTCATTCAAAAAATGCCAAAGATAACACAGTTTAAGAGGCAAATAATAATATTTTTCCACCAACAAAGTGAGTCTAAACTTATCTTCCAATGGTGTGCTGTGTGTCCTTATAAATTCTCTGGCATTTTCATCCTTGTTTCACTAAATTGTTGCAACTATTTTCCATTTTCCTAGCAAAATAGAAAGAAATTAATGTGGCTCAAGATCTTTGCACAGTACAGTATATACAAACGTCCAACCAGTACTAAAAAAAGAAAAGAAAAAAAAAGGCTGTGTCTTCAGCTCTCAGGCTGAAGACACAGCCTTCTGTGGAACAGCTTCCAGTTTAGATTTGTGAGACAGACACTATTTCTACTTTTCAGATTAGACTCAAAACTTTCCTTTTTGATAAAAGATACCGTTAGGGCTGGATCAGGTGACCCTGAATGCTCCATTAGCCCCTTAGGCTGCTGGGGGATTCCCATGATGTACTGACTTTTTTTTTCTTCAGTCACCTTTTTCACCCATTATGTGTTCATACACCTCTCTGCATTAAATTGTTATTTATTATTAATCTCTGGCTGTCTTCCACAGTGGGTCTTTTGTCCTGTTTTTCTCCCCTTACTTGGTCGCTGCAGATGTCTGCCCTCACTGAGCCTGGTTTTGCTGGAGGTTTCTTCCTGTTAAAATGAGTTTGTCCTTCTCACTGTTGCCAGAGTGCTTGCTTATAGGGGTCATATGATTGTTACGGTGTTCTATGTTTTCTTTGTATGATTGTAGGGCTCTTACCTTACAATATAAACAACCTTGAGTCATTTGTTGGTGCTGTATGAATAAAACGGAATTGAATAGAAAGGTGTATCTCTGCTAATCTGTTAAATCGTTGCTATTCTGCAGGTACCCTCAGAATGAATAAGAGTGGAAACAAGAATAAGGTCAGAAACTCACATTCATTGTACAAAGTCTTCAAGAAGCTATTTATTGTTCTTTACAAACAGTAAATACAAACACTGATTTATCTACAGGATTTATTAGATGTTTCTGAAGAAAACTACACAATGAAACACAGTCAACGAGAAGATGAAATACTACTCAGAAGACTCAACCTTCAAGACAAACATCAGCAGAAGATGTCAACAGCAGACTTTCTTAAAATAGGCCCTCCTGTGAAACAGGGCCATGACACATCTGAGAAAGATTTAGCTCTTGCTTTTCTTCACAGGTTGTTGATGTTAGACTATAGAGCCAGATACATTCCTGTAAGACAAGACAATCCTGCTGTGGGCCATTCACAGTCTGTGCAAATGTCTGACAGTGAAGACACAGATGATGATGACTTTGATGCACTATTTAGTGAAAGTGTAGACTCTGATGAATCAAAACAGTTTCATTTGCATCCAATGGATGTTCAGATGGCAGTATTTCACTGCTCAGACAGTTTTCTGAAGCAGAACCTGGTTACAAAGCTATCCCAGTGTCAGTACGCCTTACCTTTGCTTGTTGCTGACCCAGTCACAAAGGATATTGAATGTCCTTTGTGGACATTCAGGCAGATACAAAAAACATGGAAGAAAACTCAAATCAAGGATAATTCACATGCCATGACCATGAAGACAATGCCCATCTGCAAAGCCGAGACACCCATGGTGTCATTCTTCCGCCTGGGTTCACTTCCAGTGTCAAAATCTCAGCTCATGAACACTTTGATCAATGACCGTCACAGCACCTTCTTCCATAGAAATTGTCCAGGTAGCACCAAATGTCGCCTGCTGATGGATGGTGTGGCAGAGATTGCCTGGTACTGCCCTGCTGGAAAACCCAATGACTCCTTCACTGACTGCATTGCCTTTTGTAATCTTCATGGTGATGCTCTGTCATTTCAAAAACAGCGTGAGATACTGACAGAAAAATCATCAGTCACTGTTGTTCTTGTGCCAACTCTGGAAAAAGGCCAGAAAAGTACCACAGTAATCCAAGACCTTTTCAAGTCACCAAATCCTTTGATTATTCTCATTGCTGATAATGATTGTGGTGCAGTTCAAGTGAAAAAGAGAAGATACAAAATGGGTCTGAAAGACAGAAGCCAGTCAGATGTTTCTGAAGAACTGAAAGGAATTATCATAAAGATTTTACATGAACCTCACACATCCTTCCAGCTTGAATCCTTGGCTGAGGTCTTTGGAGTCACAGTGGATGAAGATGATGAAGTCTGTCAAAAAGGGAAATCAGCTGCAATGAAAACAGTTAATATACTTCAAGGGATGGAAATTTCAAAGATCAAAGTTACATTTCTACCTTGTCAAGGCGATCTGTGGCATGAGTGGTGCAGAATAAACAAAGAGCTGTATAAACTTAAAGGAAACACCGAGCAGGAAAAAAGTCAGAAACAGCAGCAGCTGATGCAAATAAGACAAAATCAGTGCCAAGCTTCATGTAGTGAACTGATGAAGTCATTCACAGAAAGCCTCTTGTCATCAAAAGAGACATCAAAAGAGAAGGAGTACTTCCTGAAATGGACTCAGATCTTAACAGATGCCCTATCCACAGATGATCTTTCTTTGATTCTTCAAAGCTATGATGAAAAGTGGACTGAGGTCTTGACTCTGAAGAGGAAACACGACAAATCTGATCTGTTAACAAATAAACAAACTGAGCTTGAAGAAATCTCCAAAACACTGCAGTCTGCAACCTTTGGCCTGGAACACATCTTCAGAGAAATGGGACAGATCTATGAAGCCCACAGAGCAGTACAAGCAGAGAGTAAACACACTGACTGGTCTAAATACCCTGAACTGGCTGCAGATCTGATGATTTCAGGACACCCAGTGGAGCTGATGGATGGTGATGCAGGTCATGTGCCTCTAACATGGATCTCCAGTCTTTTAGATGAAGTTATCAAGAAACTAGGCGACCAGAGAGTTTTTGTGTTGTCAGTTTTGGGCGTACAAAGCAGTGGAAAGTCAACAATGCTGAATGCCATGTTTGGATTGCAGTTTGCAGTGAGTGCAGGCAGGTGCACCAAAGGTGCCTTCATGCAGCTGGTCAAAGTGTCAGAGGAAATCAAGAAAGACTTCCAGTTTGACTATTTTCTAGTGGTGGACACTGAAGGACTGCGAGCTCTTGAGCTGGAAAGTAATGATACTCTTCATCACGACAATGAATTAGCAACATTTACTGTTGGTCTGGGAAACATGACACTGATCAACATCTTTGGTGAGAATCCAGCTGACATGCAGGATGTCCTGCAGATTGTTGTTCAGGCTTTCATGAGGATGAAGAAAGTTAAACTTTCTCCGAGTTGTGTGTTTGTTCACCAGAATGTGACAGATATCGCAGCTGCTGAGAAAAACATGGATGGGAAAAGACGCCTGCAAGAAAAACTGGACCAGATGGCTCAGCTAGCTGCTAAAGAGGAATCATGTGATGCTGAGTGCTTCAGTGACGTCATTGCCTTTGATGTGCAAACAGATGTGAAATACTTTGCTCAGTTATGGGAGGGAAGTCCACCGATGGCTCCTCCAAATCCAGGCTACAGCGAGAGCATCCAAGAGCTGAAGAACATCATCCTGTCTAAGGCTAAACAGTCCACTGGGATCACTCTCTCACATTTCAAAATCAAAATTCATGACTTGTGGAAAGCCCTGATGAACGAACACTTTGTTTTCAGCTTCAAAAACACATTAGAAATTGCAATTTACAGAAAACTTGAGGTCGAATATGGGAACTGGACCTGGGCCCTGAGGAGCAACATGCTGACTATTGAAAACCAGCTTCACACCAGAATTGAAAATGGAGAACTTGAGAAAGTTGAACGCAGTGATCTTTTTAAAGAGATGAGCAAATCATATGAAGCAATTAAAAATGACTTGGTGACATACTTTGAGGATGATGGAGACAAAGAAATACTGGTTCAGTGGAGAGGCCAATTTGAAAACAAAATAAAGGAGTTCCAAGAGGATCTGGTGAGAGGAGCGATAAAAAAACTGGATGAAATTATTCAGCAGAAGAAAGCGTGTAAAAAGCTGGATGATAAGAAAAAAGACTTTGAGAGCAAACTGCTGCTAAAGAGCAAAGAGCTCGCTCATCAGTTAACACACAACGCAAAAGATGAAGAGGAACTTCAAAAACAGTTTAACAGTTTTTGGAGTGATTGGGTTAAAAAATTAACTGCAGATACACAACCCATTGAGGACATTAATCTGGAAGACGATGAAGCAAACATTCTTAATAACCTTGGTTTTGAATGGGATCTTATAATTAGCTGCAAAAGCAACGGCAAATACAAAACCATATCCAACGTTGGTGATTATTCTGAATATATTTTGTTCAGCAAGCAGCAAGACACAAAAGAGAAAATGAAAGTCAAAAAACTACTTCAATTTTTTGAAGATTGTGCTACAAAAGAATCTTTTCGATTTGAAGATAAACAATTAATCAGAGCCCTCATAAGAAATGTTGAAAAACAATCACTTGATATAATCAAGAGCAAACCTGTAACAACAAGAGGCTACAGTCCAACTTACTTACAAGAAGCGGCCAAAAATGTTCTGGAGAAAGTGACAGAGTTCAAATCAAACAAGAAATATGATTTCAAAAAGGAGTTCACCGTTGATCTCTTACTGTATGTGTTTGACAGGGCAGCCATTTGGCTTTCACAGTCTCACAAAAAATTCAAAACAAGCAATGATGCACACACTTACCTGGAGAGTAAAAAACCACAATACTACAACATTTTCAGCAGCTTCTGCAAAGGAAACTCATCTGCTGTTGTGTTTGGAGAAATGATCTGTGAAAAACTGAAGGTTTCTATTGTTGAGGCTGTTTGTAACAAGACTGCCATTGATCTCGCTGGAGAGATGAGGTGCACTTTCCCAGCATTCAATGGGAACAGACTGAACTTAGAGAAACATTTGTTGAAGTCACTTGCAGAGAACGAGGACTTTGATGCTTTCATCAACTACATCCAAAATCCGAGGAAGCAAGTCGAGGCTTTTATTGAAGAGAAAGTAAATGAACATATGTCAGGAGAACACAAAAGTAAAGCACTCAAAATACTCAGGAAAAATGCAGGTAACATGCATGAGTTTGCCTATCAAGCTTTATTTGATGCAACAAATAACGTCAAAACACAAAGAGGAGACATCGACATGTGGGCAAAGGAATTTTCCAGTTTCCTTAAAGATAAACTGACTCTTGAATCTATCTCTTGTCAAAACTTCATGGACATAAACAATTTCGAATTTCTTAAAGAAGAGATTGAGAAAGGTCTTATATCCATCAAAGAGGAGCTGAATCAGCTTTCCTTGGATAAGATGAAGGAATTCAGACTTAGACCTGATGAAATCCTCATTGATCAGCTGTGTAACTGCTGCTGGGAAACCTGCCCGTTCTGTGCAGCTGTTTGTACCAACACTGTTAAAGATCACAGTCCTGAAGACCACAGTGTCCCCTTTCATCGATCTTTAGCTGTTAAGGGCGCACAGTATCATAACAGTGAGGAAATGTGTATTGAGTTCTGCACGACAAAGGTTGCAAGTGATGGAAATTTTTATGCTGGAAAAAATACAACAAAACTAATTCCTTTTAAACAGTATCGGAGTGCTGGACCACCATATGCAAACTGGAGCATAACCTCAGATGAGTCTAAGCTGAAGTACTGGAAATGGTTTGTGTGGCAATTTCAGGAGGAACTTGAAGACTACTATGCTTTAAAATTTACAGGACATGGTGAGATTCCCAGCGAGTGGAACACACACACTAAAGAAGATGCTATTCAAAGTCTGGATGAAATGTTCAGTACACACTATGAATAAATCAGCACAGTTCCAACTCCGCTGAAAATCACAGCAGCTATGTTCATGCGGCATTTTTACAAATTAAACTGTGTAAAATGACAGTTACATAATCTTAGTGATTTAAATTTATAATGTGGGCAGTGAATAGGTGATTAGACCAATACACAGAAACCTGCTTTACTGAAAGGAATGCTTATACAGACCAAAACGGTCGTTTTGAGAATTTACAGTAGAAGAGAAATAAAGGTAAATATATCAAGGTTACTAAAACGATATCACTACCAAAGGATTTCTGGAAGAGGAAACAGTTTTAATAAAGGAGAATTTAGTTTATTTATTATTTTTAAAGAAAAGTGACAATTATGTGTTTGAATGATTTTATATTTTATGATATGAAGCATAGATAATATAGAAAAGAGCTGCTATGTGATGTATCTTGTCAAAATTGACATTTTGATGAACTGGTGAATGTCTGCCTATAGTCTGAATCTCTCTTAGATGATCTTGTCTTATTCATGCTACTGACCTGTTGTCAGTTAACCTAATTCGTTGCAAAATGTTTATTTTGACTACCAATTAATTTTAAACCCTTTGTTGCCCCATTCCCAAATTTTGTGAGACATGTTACTGCCATAAAAGGTAAAAAAAGCCAATCGTTTTCTTAAAATGCAACATTTTGTCAGTTTAGTAGTTCTGCAAATGATTGCATTGTTTTTCTTTACATTCACATTTATTGAATTGTCAATCAGTGACAACACGAAATTTTATTCTTGTGTTATTAATGATAGTAAAGAGGTTTAATAATCTAACTGCTTAATACATGAATTTTTTTTATTTTATTTATTTGTTCAGTTTGGGGGGGGGGGGGGGGGGTGTCTGTATTTCCAGCTCCCTACGTTGTTTACCACCTTCTGATTTCTAGTCTTTATGTATTGTTAATGTACCTTTCCTCAGTTCCATGTTATTTTTAGTCTGCGTCTCTGTCGCGCATTTTTTATTTTACTTTGACAGCCAGTGTATTGAGTTTTGCGTCCTCGTGTCTCGTCATGTCAGATTCGTCCCGGCTGTATTCTCACCTGTTCCCCATCCTCTTTTTTTTCTACTTGTGTATTTAAGCCCTGCGTCTTCCTTGTTCATTGCTGGTTTGTCTATTTCTCATCCTGCGTCTCCCCCTCTCGGTGCTCATGTCTCAGGCCCTGTGTTCTGCCTTCCTGCCTGTTTTTCATGTACATTCCAAATTTAATTAGTTTTCTATTTTCTGATGTTCAGCAATAAAGCTGCCTTTTGAGTTTGTGTTTTGCCTCCTTGAGTCTGCGTTTGGGTCCTCTCTTGCCTGCTTCACATGGCCAGCATATGACATGTTCATTTAATCTAAATTTAATTTAGCTATTTTCTCACAGAACAGCAGACAGTGTAGCAGTCCTTTCCACTCATCCATCATGTTTAACTCTAACCACTGTTCTCTGGCAGCCTCTTGACAGTCACTAAAGTGGAGTAGGAGGATAGTAAGCTTTGCACTGACTCTTTTTGAAAGGAAGAGAGTACTTAGTCTGAGAGTACTCACATCTTAAGGACAGGAGAAGGAAAAATTCCCGTTCTGCGTCACATGATACCTCCATCAATTCAGACCACCACCAACTTAGTCTGGAGGAAACTTTTAGACGCTTACTAGGTCATTTTGTTTAGTTTCTGTGTTTTTCATGATGCAAAAGGTATCTGAAGCATTAGTAATTTGTACTTACTCCCACAGTATTTTTCTTTATATTAAAATTGTAGTAAAACGAAAGCATGGTCAGTATATTTACTTCTACTTTACTGAGAGTTAAAAGTACAAACAGTAGAAAGTACTTAGTTCATAGCTCAGTGCAGCATAATAGCAAGTTCTCTTTGAATTTACCAGCACAAGCCAGTCCAAGGGTCAATTTGATACAAATCTTTGGAATGCATTCTATTGTTTTGTAATCTGCTTTCACCCTGCTATTGTAGCACAGTACAGCTCATACATCACACAGAGAATTAGAAAGCTGTGTTATTTTAAAACACATGAATTACCTGTCAACACTTTTAACATATTCACTTTGATATGATTCAAAGACAGTGTGGCACACTTAAAAAGTTGCACTTCTGTCTTAACACTTCTTCAGTAGGGGTGGGTTTAAAAAATTGATTTCCCTATTCAAATCAGTTTCTTAAAATATAAATGTATATTGCCAGGAATGCCAAAATTTCAGGTTAAAGCTCACGAAATGTGACGTCGGACCCCTCCCAAGAACGCACAACACTCGCCAGGCACACCTGTTCACCCGGCCTCCACGCCACCCTGGGAGCTCACTGTGCCACCCATCCTCAGCAGCAGGCCAGAGACCCCCCGCCCCCGGTCCTCTGTTCGAGGCAACTGTCTGCAGGAGAAAAGGAAGGGAGAAGTTAGGCGTGAACAGCAGCGGCTCCCCACAGAGAGTCCATTTTACCTGCACAAACGCCGCATTGGCACTGCTTCGTCCACTGGACCAGGTCCGGGGCACCTTTCCGGGTGAAATCAGTTAAGGGGTTGGTGAGGTCCTCAACACAAACCGGCAACAGTAGCCGGCCAGCTTGGGCACCCCAAGTGGTACCCCAAATACTATACGTCCAACTGCACACTTCTTGAGGTTGGCCGTGAGCCCTGCCTGCCTCAGAGACTCCAGGATCGCAGCCACCCACCACACATGCTCCGCCCACATGTCACTGTAGATGATTACATCATCTAGGTAGGCGGCAGCATATGGCCGCAGCACCCGGTCCATGAAACGCTAGAAGGTGGCAGGGGCCCCGAACAAGCCGAACGAAAGTGTGACGAATTGGTACAAACTGTAAAGAGTGGAGAAGGCCGTTTTTTCCTTGGACTGCAGACAAGGGAATCTGCCAGTAGCCACTGATCAAATCTAGTGTCGTGAAAAAGCGAGCAGTGCCCAACTCGTCCAGCGGCTCATCGACCCTGGGCATTGGGTACGCATCAAAACGTGACACCTCGTTCACCTTGTGATAATCGACACAGAACAGTATAGAACCATCCTCCTTCACGACCAGAACAATGGGCCTACACCACGCACTGTGCAACTCGTCTATTACTCACAACTTCAGCATTTCGCTCTATTCCCACTGAACTACTTGTCTTTTATGTTCAGGCAGCCTGTAGGGCCATAAATACACCATCACACCAGGCTGCATATCAAAATGGTGCTCCATGAGAGACGTACGGCCGGGTAGGGGGTAGAACACATCAGCAAAGCGCTGTTGCAATGCAGCAACATCCACAATGGAGGGAGGCGGGAATGTTGGATTTTGGAACCAATGTGATCTCGGACCCTCCCAAGGACGCACAACACGGTCCATGTGGTGACAGCGCTTTTATTGTTACAATAATCCAACTGTGGTTTCAGCACACTGGCATGGGACACAGACACTCCCGTTCAGCCATCACGCACACACCACTGCCTCGTCGAATGTCACTGCAAAAGTTAATCACCTCGCCAGGCACACCTGTTCACCCCGCCTCTGCAGCAGGCCGGAGACCACATGTCTGCCACACAAAACTATATCAATAACCGCCAAACAGCTAAAACAGTAAATGATAGTATGTAAAAAGATTCCACATAAACATGTAAACACAAGTACTGTAACCCCCCCACAAGACAGCTCGAACGCAGTCAAGCTTTGTTTTTATACATAGATATAAAAATATGGATATGTGCAGATAAATGATCATAATTATAATATTTCTGACTGAGTCAAAAGTGAATTAAATTGAATCAGAAATCGAATCAAATCGGGACCTTGTAAATCAGTTATAGGAATCAGTGATGATACCCAGCCCTATTCTTCAGTACCTTAAGAAAACCCACACACATTTTGTTCATTTCCAACAAACAAAAGGTTATGCAAAGAATGTTTATTTGTCAAGCTCACAGATTGATGCAGCAAGAGAAAAGTAAACACATGCATATGTCTTTAAGAAAGTCAGCTCTATGGGCAAGCATGTTTTCTACAGGAAAAGAACTGTGTTGAGCACTCTGTAAGCCATTGAGAAGGTGACCAGCATGCCCACGACCCAGGACAGAGCCCTGCTCGGCTGAGGCAGAGCGCCAATGTAGGCAATGGTGTGGAAGATCCGAGCGCCAGCGAAAATGCGAAAGTGAAGAAGAGCGACAGAAAGCTCGGGTCCAGTCAGAGCATAAAGGAGGCCGACAATCACGAAGGGAATAATGTTCTCCAGGTCATTCTGGTGACACCTAGAGGACAAAACAAACAGAGGTTTAGAAACTGCGATGGCCACATTATTAGTAACAGTAGGCACGACTAATTTACACAATTTATTATACACATTTATGTTTTTTGGTAGTGTCTGTCCAAAGAATATCAAACACGCCCTAAAACCCTAAAACAACCCCCCCCCAAAAAAAAAAACCCCAAACAAACAAACATGATATTTTCTTAACTTCTTTAGATCAACCGTTGTTCTAAAGCAGGGGCGTCGAACTCCAGGCCTCGAGGGCTGGTGTCCTGATTAGTTCATTACCTCTGGAGAACTTCAAGACATGTTGAGGAGGTCATTTAGCCATGTAAATCAGCTGTGATGGATCAAGGACACATCTAAAACCTGCAGGATACTGGCCCTCGAGTCCTGGAGTTCGACACCTGTGTTCTAAAGACACATCAGGATTCTGTAGTATCTGAATTTTAGGGCCAGATTATCTCACCTTCGAACTCGTTCTACATCTGGGTGAGTTTTCAGCAGCTTCTTCTTTTCCTCTGCAGACTTTCTGGCTACATCCTCTTCATTAGAGAAAGACTTTAAAAAATAGAGAATACAAGTGTTTGTTTCTACCAGGACTTATCACAATAATATATCAGGTTGAAAGGATCAACACTGAGAAGTGAGGATGGTTCGGGAGCAGTTATGCATTTCTTTATTCTTTAGTTATGTAATTCTTTATTTTTCTTAAACCAACATGAGTCTTGTAAATTTTGAACTTGCAGTTTTATAAAACCAGGACAAAAAAGCAACTAAGCTAATCTTACAGAGAAATACCCAAAATGTAGAACATGCTGGCATTTGAACTCACCCCTCTGGTGAAGCGGTAGTATCCAGTCATTGGCCCCATCAGTAGCATCTTCACAACAACAATAACTGCATATGTACTGAAAGCCCTCACTACCTCATTTTCCATCAGCTCTGCCATCTCTGCTTATTTACAGCTGAAGAATGAAGAAAAGAAGGAAGTTTGTTTACCTTCCTATTAAAGCAAGTTTACTTCAAATTTAAATCTATTTGTAGTTTCTGTGTTTTTTAGAGGGTGTATACCCAACACAAAGTACCACTGTGAAAATAACTCAATCCAAAATAGTAAAATATTTAATGCTAAACTATTCATACACCATTTAAGCATCAAATAGGACCGACTGCACTCATAACCATAATATAAAGCATATAAGACAGTGCTATCAGTAAGACTACAAACTTACTAAAATGCACAAGGACCAACTGAAGTGGCAAATATGAAACGATGAGTAGTAGCACAGCAGCAGAGCAAACGCACCAAAACCAGTTTCAGCTTGACACTGTTTGTTGATTCAAAGCACACATGTTAACACAGCACTCATAGAAATTTGTCATTGTCAAATAATGAACTATTTGACAATGACAAAATAATTTTTATACAGTTTACTTTGGAGTTTTAGGTAGTTTATCAGGTTTACTTACTTTGGGCGGTGACTCTGCAGAAAACAAGCAAGTCTGGATCTGTTGCACAAGAAGAATCTCAACTGTTACCCAGTTATCTCTGGGGGCAGGGCAAGTACAAAGGTGCTGTCATAGTTTGCAGCAAGAAACATGGCCCAAATGCAAAACGCAAAGGCAGATGAGATAAAGAAAAAATAAAATATTTTTGTTAGGCAGTAGGCAGCAGTTCAAGTGTAATGCAACTAAACCCAAAAGCCACAAAGTTCATGCAGAAAAGTTCACTTTCTATATGTCTGTGAAGGTTCAGAAAGAAAAGTGTCTGGACCTAAAAGAAGTCTAGATGCTTTTCTTTCCGAGCTCCTTAGACTACACGTTCTATACTTGAGTCTAATCTGCTGCCAAATCTCTTTTATTCTGCTGGAACTGCAGCTATTAGAACACCAAACACACACCAAGAATGTTTAATCATTCAAATTAATTTGACATTGAACTGCCAGCAAATGAAAGAGACTTCCACATCTCATTTATTTGTCTGTTCAACACTAAGATTTAATGTTTAAATGTCACCAGTTGAACTTTTTCAGACCTCAAATGTGCAGCCATCACCCTGTTTGTTGTTGTTTGTTACACGTGTAAATACTTTTTTTTTTTACCATAAAAATCTTCAAAAATAAGATTTCATGTAAATTTAAAGCTACAACAATTGCATTTTAATTTACTGTCCAACAGATTTTTTTGAATTAAGGAAAAAGTAAATTTCCATTATTTTAGAGTATTCCTCCGGTGCAACTAACTAAATTAAAGACTAACTTCAAGTTGCCAAAACCACAGTAACTGCAAAAACTACATCATAACATTGCAGTCCTTTATTTTATAAATAAACATATGACTTTGTAATGGGTGTGAAATTGTATTGAAAGTGAACAAATGGTAAATGGTGTCTTGACACGTATTTCCTCTTATAGAGGAGTGGCTTTAAGCCTCCATGAGTTTTGGCAGAGAGCCAACAGGAAACAGTGACTTCTTTATTCGTTTTAACCTGATGGTGTAAGCTAATGTGACAAAGTGGTTAGGCATGAACTCATTTACTACTTGTCCCTTAACCATATTGATAATTTATTTCCTTGTTATTTTACCTTCAGCCATAATGCTTTAATTTAGACATTGCTGGTGTAACTGTCATTTGAATTTTCTCCTGTTCACAGGCAAATGTCTGGTAAATTATGTTTCTTTATGTTACTTTGGTTATACTTACCATGTTTGTCCATTTATTCAGGTCCTATATTTAAGACAGGTATATGGGAAGGGCCGCCCCAGTACTTCCTGTTTATATAGAGTCATGAGGTCATTGATTGCATCACTGGGTGTAACCAAATGAAGGGTTTTCATTTTGTATAGTATTGTTTATTTTCTTTAAAGTTGCCTTTTTAGTTATATTGTATGCAATGTTTTACTTTTCAAACCATTTAGCTTTGTTTAGAATTGTATTGTTTGGTCTGACCTATTTGTTTCAATGGTAGCGACTAACGAGGTTCAGGTGTGGGTAAAGTCCTGTATAAAGCAAGTGGGATTTTTGGCTACCAGGTTGATTGTTTTATGGTAGAATGGCGATGCCAAAAATAAAGTATACTTAAAAGAAACTTAAATAGTCTGCTGGTGCTGTTTACTTATAACCTTCCTTGGTGCTTATGTTATGCTACCTCACAGCTACCCGCTTTTAGCCTTCATAACTGCCTTAGGTATGTATAGCAGGGATTCAGCAAATAGCTTTTCCAGTTTGGGTACATACTGAGAGCATCACTCAGTTGCTGAAAAATTATGGCTAACACTTGAAATCTGGTAATTGTCCCAGGGTGCCCAACCCTAAATCTACCCCAAGGCAATCAGAACATGAAACTTTAAATTTTATTAAATTATCTCCTATAAACCTTAGCAGATGATTTCTTGTGAGAGAGACGCTCTTATTTTCATGTCATCCTGTTGCTGGCAGTCCTCGGCCTGTTTATTCACACTGTATGATGGTCGGGAACAAAATCATGAAGTTTGATGAGTGCTACAGATCACGTTCCCAAACTACAATTAATATAAACATTTTGAGTACAATGAATTTTATTAAGTAGCAATATGTAATATGCATGCAGAGTTCCACATATTGGACTCTTCACATCCCATCAGATCTATTAAAGACATGGGAGGAATTTGTTGGTGCTGAGAGTTAAAAAGGACGTCAGCTCTTGGGTTAGACAGATGAAAAAAACCAACAAAAAGTGAGTTCATGTTACAGGGCTTCCAGTTTTAAATGAGTATTTTCACCAAGTTATTATTGTTAAGCTGCATTTATTTAATGGCACACCTTCTCACATGTGTGAGATAAAACCTAGAATTTAGCAATTCAGAGCCTGCTACAAGAAATCTATTTATTATAAATAGTATAATAATAGCATAAATTAATAATATAAATTAAGCTTTTAAACTTTTTCAGCTTTACAGTGTGTTTCTATCTGTCTGTCAATGACTGTCATGGTCTGACAGCCCTCGCTGGTCAGCTTGCCTGTTTCGTCTATGTGTTTGGATGTGTGTGTATCCAGAAGGCTGGTTTCCAAGTGCCATCAGGCTGGGAAGAGTTCCCGCGCTGAAGTCAGCCACACCTGCTGCTCTTCAACCATCACCAGCTGCAGCTGATCATCATCACGGGCAGTTTGCTGCTGTTCTGAGTTTCCGTCAACGCTGGATCGTTGAGTTTAGACTTTGTGTGTGTGTTGCTTGCCAGACTAATCTATGCATCTTGTCCTGCCAGGATTTGGGAATGGAGTGATCCATGGGAATGGAGCCATTGTACAGTTTGAGACTTGGAGTTTCACGATTCATGCCACGGACAAATAAAAAATAAATCTCTGTAAAATAAAACTTTTGGGAAAGGATCTTTTCTTTATGTAATGACAGTTGTGACTCATGAGCCAGGTGAAAATGTGAAAGTGCAATGACAGATTTGAAAGTTAAGAAATGTTTTGCTGAAAACAACAACACACGTAAACAATTAGTATGATGTATGAAGAGAGACAATAGCTTTGTTAGAAAAGATAGACGCCATTGTCTCTGAAAACAGTCCGACTGCTACACTAGACTGAAGTGTGATAAAGACAAAGTGATGAAAGAGAATGTGAACCAAAACTCCTTCAAAGAACTGATGGGAGCGACTCTTCAGTTTCACAAGATAAGATTTTTTGGACAGAAAAAAAATTCTTATATATCAGTGTTTTGTTTTTCTAAAAAATTAAGAAAAATTGTCATTTCACTGCATTCCAGAGACAGAATTTTGCTATGTTATGCAAAATAACAATCTATGTGAGAATTCAGTGCTGTGCATCTGACAGAACTACTCTAGCTCCCCTTTCCTGCAGCATCTGGACACAGTACAGAGGGTTGATCCAGGAGTTTGGACTGGAGTGAAACTGCCTCCAGATCAGTGCTGGTGAACCACCAGTGAACATCCACGCACCAACTCCTGTGTCTCTGTCATAGAGGGGAGTGACTGAATGTTTGTCCCAGTATTAAAAAGTCAGTTTGATCACAAATGAATGGCAGGAGCCAATGAGCCAGAAAAGCTGATTGCTCACAGGTGAGGTGAGAGAGCAGCAGAGATAGATTAACATCTCCAGATGTCAAGGAGGTGAACACTAACACAGTTATATGTTTATGTACCGAGGTTGTAACCCATTTTGTCAGTGGATGGTGGTGTTGTACTACTGGGGAACCACTAGAGACATGCACAGCTCAGAAATACATGAGCTCTGACCTGGGAAAGATGCTAACTTTGGTGTCCTCTCTATTTATCTACAGGTACTGAAAAACTTACATTTATATCACTAAAGTAATGTAAGTTAGATAACAACTGTTCTGTCATTTTTGTGATGACTTTGAGACGTTGTTTTGTTTTTTCTTATGTGTTAACAACAGTGCCAAATTATTTTGAGTTATGACCATTATATAAGTTATCCTTTAACTATGAGTGTTTTTGTTTAATTTATGTGTATATGAATATGTCAAACTCATTTCAGTTGGCTACACAACCCTTGGAGTTGAAGTATGAAATACCTACCTGTCTCACTTAAGATGGTCCACCTTGCCTGTAGGTCCTCTCTGGAGCACTCAACTCATTTACCCACCTGCCTGCTCACCTTCCTTTTCTCCTGTGAAAACGCAAGCCAGTGGCTTCTCCCTCAGAAAGTACTCTTAGTGCCCCTAAGTAAGTAATCGCATCACCACTCACCAACGGGACTTTCCATGCGTTATCTTTCTGTTTGGACTAACTAACTATACTCTAGCTAGTTAGTTTAGTTAGAGTAACCCAGATCTCCTTAGAATCCTCTTTAACTGCTACTTTTCTTGCTTGTGTAAAATAAAGACTATTAAAAATTATAATTGAATCCACTTGACTCCTGCATTTGAGTCTACCATCATTTATCAGCCTATGTGGCCTGAAACACAGACAGAGAAAAATTGTTTACTTTTGCTTCAAGGCTGTAGATCTATATCAAATGCGCTGCAAGTGACACTGGCAAGCACAACATTCCTCAGGTGGCAGTGCAGAGGGCAGCACTGAAGGGCCAACAACATCCTCTACCCATGTCCACTGGCATCATCCTTCACTCTGGGTAATATTTTAAGGCCCCATCCCTTGCGTCACTTCTGTATCATTAACTATTCAAACAGCGATGTCATAGCCCCACCCCACATATGTAGTAAAACAGCATACTGATGGTCATCTTTCATGCTTCCACAGACAGATTTCACCATTTTTATCGTGGAACGGTCAGGCCCCAGTGGTGGAGAAAGTAATGTACTTGGGAATTTTGGCAATGTTTCTGAAACATTCACAGAAAATCCTGTGAAGATCAAATGTTTTGGTATTGTGGAATTTTGTCCTCTGTTTTTTCTGATATCTAGACACAGGTGAAAAGTGTTCTTCCAAAACCAGCAAAAAGATCTCAAAACTGTTGACTACATTGTAACAAGAGACTTGAGAAGAAAGACGTGGGAGTCCCTTCTAAGTGCAGTGCACTGCAAACAGTTGTAAAGAACTGTTGGATGCACTTGGATCAATGGCAATATTACAGACAAATTGCAAGATCCATAGACAGCTGCTGACCTGACAAACATGCCCAATATGGGAGCAAGAAAGATTAGAAGTCAAAGTTAAATTGCTTCGTATTTGTGCGTGGACTGAAGCACGCGTTTTTGAGTCCTCAAAGATTAAACACAAATCAATGCACACATTTTTAAATTTGGCCATTCGATGTCCCACTTGTCGGTCTGGATAGCCCTGACCAACACCCAACGCACAATAATGTCATGAAAGCATATTTTTGGTGATTAATATCCCATAGCTACTAACTGTTATCCTAAGCTAGTAATTAGCATTAACTGTCACGGTCCTGGGTCTCCTGACCCAGCGTTTTTAGTTCTTTGTGGTTTTTGTATTATTGTACTTGTGTGTGTGATTTATTCTATGGCTTCTAGTTTTGATCCCTTGCCCTTCATGTCTCTCTGTGTCCCCTCTGTTCTGTGTAATTGTGTGTCTTTGCATGTTTGAGTTTCTTGTTTTCTGTCACTCTGCATTGTGCGTTATGTTCTCATGGTTGGTCTTTTGTTACTCCCTCTAGTCTAGTCTCTTGTGTTCCAAGCTGAGTATTTCCCTGTGTATTTTGGTTCTTAGACCTCTGCCTTATGGTTTATGTCTCTGTGTTTCTTAGTTGCTGTCTCCACTGTGTCAAGTTCGCGTCTCTGTGTGATACTTCCTGTTTTACTTTGATGGTCCGTGTCTTATGTGAATGCGTCCTGCTTTGCTTGTCTCGTCAGTCCTGATTTCTCCCAGCTGTGCCCTCCTTCTGTGTCTCATTCCCCTCATTACTTCCCAGTGTATTTAAACCCTGTGTTTCTCTGAGTCAGTGCCGCGTCGTCCCTCATGCTGTGTGGATCTCCCTGTGTCGCTCTGTGAGTTCTTAGTTTGTTGTTTCCCAGTTTAGTTTAGTTTGTATGTTTGTCCTACCAGCAAATAAAGCCATGGTTTTTGAGTTCATCCCCTGAGTCTGTGAGTCTTGCATTTTGGGTCCACATCTCCTGCCTGCCGCACAGCGATTCATGACATTAACTAACATCCCGATGCTAGTAACAATCATCCTTTATGTGCCAATCACCAATAATTAGGGTAAACCTTTTCCCAAACTATTAAAACTACCCATATGGAAAAGAAATAGAGAAAACTCATATAAGGCTTAATATGATTTACCGTATTTCCCGGACTACAAAGCGCACCTGAATATTAGCCGCACAAGCTAAAATCAGGGGAAAATCCTGTTTTGTACATACATTAGCCGCACCTGACTAAAAGCCGCAGGTGTTTCAATGTTGACTTATCATATGTAAGAGAATATGCACAAAGCGAATTGTCAGGAAAGAGATGGCTGTTTGGAGACACATCACTTTTATTAATATTTTGAAAAACAAGTTATGGGTACATATTTGCATAACTTTTTAGGTATATGTACAAGTAGCGGTAATTACAAGTGGGAAACATGTACTGTGCTTCATAAATGAGTAACAAATGTAGTACATAACAATAACCTAGGGCACACCAGAAAAATAGATTGGACTACCTTTTAGGCTCAGGTGCAGTGACATGGCTTTAACAAGAAGAAAAGTCAGTCATTCACCACCATCTTCCTGCGCACTAAAACCACCAAAGTCCTCTTCTCCAGTGTCGGATACGAATAGGCTCAGGATGGCTACGTCATCCACTCTCAGCTTCTTTCCTTTGTTGTCAGTGTCAGAGTCGAACACCCTCAGAAGGGCCGTGGCGGTGTCCTCCTCTCCATCATGCAGCAGTCCAGCCCTTCGAAATCCGTTGGTGATCATGGATGTTTTTACACTTTTCCACGCTGTCAGATTCCACCGGTGGAGTTGAGCATAACTTGCTTTTCGCACGCTTATCGCCGCACATCATCCACGCCTCCCGCTGAACGCATAGCACTACTTTGAAGTTTGTTTTTCGCGCTACTTGTACGGCACTATGTTGCCTGGCGGATGGACATGTGACCAACATACCACTCTTGAACCCGATACTGTGTGTCTGATACCATGCCCTTCCGCCAGGCAACGTAGTGCCGTACAACACCGGAACAAACAAAACAAATCGTCTTACGATATCACAAAAATCATGGACAATCCATAGAAAAGCCGCACCTGACTAAAAGCCGCAGGGTTCAAAGCTTGTGCAAAAAGTAACGGCTTATAGCCCGACAATTACGGTACTCATGAAAGTGGCCACTTTCTCATTACTTTCATATATTGTTTTAGGAAGTATCCAAAACATACAAGTTTCATTTATATAACTTTTCAAGGGATCTTACATCTGTTTTCACTCTTGTATGCTTTTCATACAAGTTTCACACAAGACAGATACAAACCTTAGAAGATTTATATATATCTTTTCCATATGGGTACTGACTGCTTTTTTTTTTAAATCCTGGACGTCGCTGGACGTCGCCCGGATCAACAAGGTAGGGGATACATGAATAGGATGAGAGACCTATGGATTCTTCGATATCCAACATCCACAATGACGGCGAAACAACTAGTAGCTCAGTGTTCCAACATTTTTCGTCTGCAGTCTGGAGGTATTATAAAGTTGATGATAACAACATTGCCATAGCAAACTGTGAGATATGTAAACTTGGAAAAGCGACCCACTTCAGTACTGGAAAGAACATGCTAACCAGTTTCCCTCTATGGCTGCAACCCAATATCTCAGTGCCCCCTGTAGCTCTGTGGACAGTGAGAGACTTTAGTGCCGTTGCAAACGTCCTTGATGAGAACAGAAACAGGCTCAAACCTGACAAGGTAGAGATGTTAGTTTTCATTAAGAGAAAACACACATTTCCTTCTGTGAAACTTACTGCTATGATGACAGTAAGAGTTAGGAGTGCAGTTTCTAAAACCACATTACTAGCTTTGCAAACACTGTGGCACTTTTATTTTTTTATTTGTTTACATGCCTGCCGGATATTTTTAGTTGAGGTGCTATTTGTTGTTATATTAGTCTTTTTTTATATTTACTGTTGCACTAAAGTCCATAAGTGAAGAATTTATGTTATTTATTACTTGATTGTTCAAGCTACCTCACAAAAGTGCTTTGTTTGTTAACAGAGTTGTTGAACGTTAAAATAAAGTGAATTAAATAAAAAAATGAGGAACATCCAGGATCTGTTTCTTCGTTCTGCTTCATTCTTTTTTTATGTATTATTGAAGTATCGGATCGGGACTCGGTATCGGTAGATACTCAAAATCAAATGACTCGGACTCGAGGGCAAAAAAACATGATCAGCACATCCCTAATTGACACCTTGCTCGGACACTGAGTGGCAAATAGCAAAGATTGCAGATGAGTGCATTTAATGTTTTTGTCTTGTGTAGCCATTCTAAAGCTAAACAAAGGACAGGCTTTGTGTATAACCGGTGGTATGTAGCATACACATGTAATATAATAGAATTTTACACATCAGCTGAAACAAAACCTTCTTGGATGGTCTCGTCGATTAAACATAAATCCATTTCATTTGTTAGATAATTGCACTAAAATGCTGTAAAGGGCAAAAAACGCACAAACATTGTCAAGTGAACCAGTTCGCAGACTTCAGAAGGCACTCACAGCAGTTGTTGCTGTCACGATTGAACTTGAGCTAATGCAGTAAAATGAGACACTCCAAGACCTGATGGTAGAGAGATGAACCAGAGCATGACCTTCAATGCAGACTGCAGAGTTCACAAGTTGCTTAGCGGTCACATTAGGGTCAACTTTTGAGATAAGGACGGTGAGGTACGTTGTCCTCCCATCATGGTGAATTGTATGTGTGGATTACATAGATTTATGTTTTATAAGACATTAAACCTGCAGTGTTCCGGTCAGAAACAGCACTGGACCATTTTTGTGTTTGGGCGTTTCGTCCAAGTGAAGCAACGAAAACTCACAACTGCATTTCTTAGCATGACAGGACAGGATGATCACACTGACGTGTTTAAGATGGGAAATTCACACACTTTAACTTTCAAAGAAATTGTGATGCATTAGTACAAACTAATAATTATAACAAATTAAATCAATTTCAGTGAAAGGTTTATGTGATATAAGCAGACAGGCGATGCAGGATGAATTATTCAGATTTATTTATTAATTAACTGATAAATTTAGATTGTCCAATTACTGTTGCTGCTAATTCCCTGATTAATACATTTCTTTAGATTTGTCCAATTTTTTGTTTAAATTGATTCATGAATAATTAATTGATCACTGATCAATTAATTATTGATCAGTGTAGCAATACAGGTTGCTACTATGCACCTGTATTTATAACTCAGGTTCATAGTAGCAACTCTTTTTAACCCAGCACAAGCTCTCTAAGAAGACGAGGAAAAACTCCTCAAAAACTTGAGCAGAAACCTCGGGAAAGGCAATTCAAAGAGAGATCCCCTTTCCACGGATTGCTGGGGGTGGGTGGGGTATTTTCCATTTATGGACAGAAACCATGTATGGAAAAGACAATACATGGAAGTTCCACTTCGATCTCGTGGTTTTTGTGGGGTGCCTCTACAGGGGCAGGACTGTAAAAATGACATAATTGTTAAAAACGTACACAGATATGTGACATGGCTTCAGAATTTGACCAAATACTTCTCTGTTAGAGCTTATGCTCTGTAACCCTGTTGTGCTTGGAGTCGATAAGTCATTTGAACCAGGGATGATTTCGAAGTTCCTCTAGGGTGAGGCGGTCTTCATTTGTGGCTGCCAGGCAACCTAACAGAAAACTCTCGCAGTCTGTTTGGAAATATAATAGAGGGTGGGGTTCACGTTTGTCATACAAAAATCGATATGTGCATTACCGATACAGATAACACATTAAACAGAATTTTCTGTTTTGTAATGCAAATCATGACAGGTTAAAGAATTAACATCTGGCTTACTTTCTGAAATATCGGTACGCTTCGAATACATGTTCTTGGAAGAGGTGATGTTGTGTAACAGCCTATCCATCACTCTGCCCAGCTGCAAAACTGTGATGCAATCGGCTTTGGTGGCGTTAAACAGCAAGTTTAGAGCCGGTGATTTTCTCCCTAAAATCCAAAGAGAAATTATTAATGGTAAGAAATGAATGTGGACACAAGGCGTGTGGGCAGGCAAGAACATGTAAACAATGAGGCTGATGACCTACCATTTCTTCGAGTGACTGCTTCTGGTGTAAAAAAGACTCCACAGCCAAAATCAATGTATTTGACACGCGGATGTGCTAAACGTTCAGCTGAGTTTTCAATTATAATATTGTCTGTCTTAATGTCTTGATGGAAAACACCCTTGGAGTGCATTTCAGTGGCTGCATCTACCAACTGTCTCATTATGGCCTGACAGACAAACGAAAGATACGTTAAAACCATAAGATCTAAATTATTCATAAAAGACAAATATTTTATTCTTGCTACTCACTGACCTTAATGTCGCTCTCACAAATCCTTTCTCTTCTGTTTGACAGGTAAACGTCCAAGTCTATGTTGTTTTTGCCCCCTTCAAAGACCATAATAAGTTCTTTTTCTAAGTTATACCAGTCGAGTAAAACTGGGGTCACATTGCTGCTTGTAGCCTCTGGTCCTGCCCCCACTTTTATCAGCAATGCCACCTCCAGAGGAATCTTGGTCATTCTACCATTAAGAAGCTTTAGAAACAGAACATCCGGGTCAGTTGTCAAACATTAGGCTGTTTGAGGTACATGCTGCCCGAAAAACAACCGAAAAAGACAAACATCTCATACCATTGGCTGGCGGTAGAGCGACTTCTGAGGAACATGTTTTATTACCACCTGCATTAAAGAGAAAATGTGTTTGGGAAAAAGCACGTAGAGAACAGGATGAACTACAAGAAAACATGCGTAAAGTGCACACATAAGAAGCCATACTGGGAAATTGTCTTCTCTACGTTTTCCAAAGAACACTTGCCCATACTGTCCTTCACCCAGCATATCCTGCTCGTCATATTTTTCTTCAAAGTCCTCTACAGAGAGACAAAACAAACACGGGGTTGTGATTAGTTGCATGTAGGAAAGCTGACATCGTCTCATTTTACACATTCATACAGGCTCTGTTGGAAACTTTCTAGTGATTACCAGATGGATGCCAGCTAAATTCTGAGAGCTTGGGAAAGAGGCTCTCGTTTAAGGTGTGATTTGAACTTTTTCTTACCTGTAGTGTGACCGTTGTATGTGCTAGGTAAAGGATCATCTGTCTCATAGATGGAGTTGTTAGACTCCTCCTGTGAGCTTGATGTCCTCCTCTTTTTATTGCGTGGTTCTTTTGTTCCATCGCTGCTCTTTTGTTTGCTGCTCTTCTTTCTGAAAGCAGCTGCATAAACAAAAATCAATTAGACCTCTGAACTCCACACAGGCCTACAGATGATCAGAAACTATAAAACAAAAAATTATCTCTGTGAATGTCTCACTTACACTTCTCAAAGAAAACATGGCTGGGGCCTGGGGTTGGACTTTTGCTGTCCTTTCTTGTTTTGGAAGCTTTTTCCAATCTCTCTGTGGAACCATCTCTTCTTTTGGAGCTCTTGATTCGCCCATCTGACGTCCTGTCCCCTATCCTGAAAGACCAGGGCTCAGTGTGGCGTTCTGCAGTTTGTAAAAAAAATTGTTACTGCTGAATCAAAGCACCTGAAGTAAAAGCCTGTAATTTAAGATGAATTGACAGGTAAAGGAGACTTCACTCACCTAGATATTTACTTACACCCACAGCACGTGGCGTAGCAAAGGTTGGTCAAGATTTTGACGACATATCGGAAACTGGTTCAAAATTGTACTCCCTGGACTAAACTCACTTTTAACTATTTGATTTTGTATGTAGTTAAAACTTTGAAAGGTCCCTTTTTAAAACTGTTTTGATGACATCACTGAACTTAACATTCTAATATATGCAAACTGTCTCTGCATGGCTACACAACATCAAATTAAATCACAACAAAGGAGTAACAAGCAGGAGCAGTCTTACTTAGTTTGTCAGCATACAGAAGTGAAGTGAGCTGTTCTGTTCATTTAGAAAAATTAACGCCTGCTTTATTAAAAGAAAACCAATAACTATAAAAATAAAAGAATGCAGGAATAGAGACAAAGTCCAGATGTCCAAGTTTTGCAATGGGACATGAAAGCAGCTCAGGGAAGTTGACAGTGAGAAATTTGTCTCAAAAGCCCACCATGCTATCTGTGTGTATGAGGTGAAGCACATACATGTAAGGTTCTGTAAACCAGCGAGAGAGATGTTACGTGACGTTTTAGACATTTCTACGCACAGAAAGGTTTTTGAACGAGAAGATTATCCAATTCGTGGAGCTGAGCTTAATAAATAGTGATTATTTATGCACAATTTATTTAGGTTTGGATATACGCATTTGTAAAATTGTTATACATGTGGTTAAATTGCTTCGTATTTGTGCGTGGACTGAAGCACGCGTTTTTGAGTCCTCAAAGATTACACACAAATCACTGCACACATTTTTAAATTTGGCCATTCGATGTCCCACTTGTCGGTCTGGATAGCCCTGACCAACACCCAATGCACAATAATGTCATGAAAGCATATTTTTGGTGATTAATATCCCATAGCTACTAACTGTTATCCTAAGCTAGTAATTAGCATTAACTAACATCCCGATGCTAGTAACAATCATCCTTTATGTGCCAATCACCAATAATTAGGGTAAACCTTTTCCCAAACTATTAAAACTACCCATATGGAAAAGAAATAGAGAAAACTCATATAAGGCTTAATATGATTTACTCATGAAAGTGGCCACTTTCTCATTACTTTCATATATTGTTTTAGGAAGTATCCAAAACATACAAGTTTCATTTATATAACTTTTCAAGGGATCTTACATCTGTTTTCACTCTTGTATGCTTTTCATACAAGTTTCACACAAGACAGATACAAACCTTAGAAGATTTATATATATCTTTTCCATATGGGTACTGACTGCTTTTTTTTTTAAATCCTGGACGTCGCTGGACGTCGCCCGGATCAACAAGGTAGGGGTTACATGAATAGGATGAGAGACCTATGGATTCTTCGATATCCAACATCCACAATGACGGCGAAACAACTAGTAGCTCAGTGTTCCAACATTTTTCGTCTGCAGTCTGGAGGTATTATAAAGTTGATGATAACAACATTGCCATAGCAAACTGTGAGATATGTAAACTTGGAAAAGCGACCCACTTCAGTACTGGAAAGAACATGCTAACCAGTTTCCCTCTATGGCTGCAACCCAATATCTCAGTGCCCCCTGTAGCTCTGTGGACAGTGAGAGACTTTAGTGCCGTTGCAAACGTCCTTGATGAGAACAGAAACAGGCTCAAACCTGACAAGGTAGAGATGTTAGTTTTCATTAAGAGAAAACACACATTTCCTTCTGTGAAACTTACTGCTATGATGACAGTAAGAGTTAGGAGTGCAGTTTCTAAAACCACATTACTAGCTTTGCAAACACTGTGGCACTTTTATTTTTTTATTTGTTTACATGCCTGCCGGATATTTTTAGTTGAGGTGCTATTTGTTGTTATATTAGTCTTTTTTTATATTTACTGTTGCACTAAAGTCCATAAGTGAAGAATTTATGTTATTTATTACTTGATTGTTCAAGCTACCTCACAAAAGTGCTTTGTTTGTTAACAGAGTTGTTGAACGTTAAAATAAAGGGAATTAAATAAAAAAATGAGGAACATCCAGGATCTGTTTCTTCGTTCTGCTTCATTCTTTTTTTATGTATTATTGAAGTATCGGATCGGGACTCGGTATCGGTAGATACTCAAAATCAAATGACTTGGACTCGAGGGCAAAAAAACATGATCAGCACATCCCTAATTGACACCTTGCTCGGACACTGAGTGGCAAATAGCAAAGATTGCAGATGAGTGCATTTAATGTTTTTGTCTTGTGTAGCCATTCTAAAGCTAAACAAAGGACAGGCTTTGTGTATAACCGGTGGTATGTAGCATACACATGTAATATAATAGAATTTTACACATCAGCTGAAACAAAACCTTCTTGGATGGTATCGTCGATTAAACATAAATCCATTTCATTTGTTAGATAATTGCACTCAAATGCTGTAAAGAGCAAAAAACGCACAAACATTGTCAAGTGAACCAGTTCGCAGACTTCAGAAGGCACTCACAGCAGTTGTTGCTGTCACGATTGAACTTGAGCTAATGCAGTAAAATGAGACACTCCAAGACCTGATGGTAGAGAGATGAACCAGAGCATGACCTTCAATGCAGACTGCAGAGTTCACAAGTTGCTTAGCGGTCACATTAGGGTCAACTTTTGAGATAAGGACGGTTGATAGGTTTTGTATTGTTGATTGTCATTTATGCTTAGAAACATTTACTCATATATGCTTAGAAGTATATAATCATTTGTAGATTGAAAGAATGTTTTATCTTAAAGGAGGTCTGTATTAACTCTGTGTAGAAGGAAGTGAATTCATTCCTCTAGAGTGTCCTTGGCATAAATCACATACTCCCTAGGAGAGTTTATCTTTTCTTGTTGATTTATGGTATAGCAAGCACACGTATATCTGTTTAAGTATAAGAGCCTGTTGTTAGATGGACTCAGACGTCCTGGCACCAGCTTTAGGGAGTCTTCACAGGGTCACATCTTGACCTCACACACACACACACACACACACACACACACAGGCAAGGTACTCTTTGTGTGAATGTAGACGTCATATGTTAATGAACCTATGCATATTCATGTAACCTCAATAAAAGGGCAGTGGTACGGGAGAA
The DNA here is from genome assembly GCF_057382275.1 of Copadichromis virginalis. Classification (NCBI taxonomy): domain Eukaryota; kingdom Metazoa; phylum Chordata; class Actinopteri; order Cichliformes; family Cichlidae; genus Copadichromis; species Copadichromis virginalis. The sequence goes on from NC_140621.1 coordinate 12,139,516, forward strand.
CAGACGAGAGCAACTGGGGACAAGCGAAGGAACGGCGCTCTGTCCGGTTTTCTCTCCCCTGCACGAGAAACATGAAGAACTTGCCTACTTCGTGTCTTGCTTTGCGGTGTAATTATATTGTCTTCAACGTTCCAGCGAATAGGTTTATGCTGCAAACCTATCATTAATTGGTCCTTCGATGCCGGATCCCTGGAATCGCATTCACCGAGGGGAGGAGGACACGCTGAAAGACTGACGTCAGCCAGGAAGTTCCTGTGGATTCGCTGTCTGTCCTTCTCCTCGATGAATGGCGATCGGCGGGATTCGAGGGTGATATTACATGCTAAGCAACGCCAAGTAAGTTTAAAGAGGCCGACTCTATAACCGTGTCGTTGTGCAGTCTCCGCCATTTTGTGAGGCGTTGAGAAGTTCGCTGCTTTGTGGAGCGATAACTGGGTTAGTGTCCCGAAAAAGAAGTTTTGGTTAAATCGCCCAAGGGCCCAAGCGTCCGGTGTGTGTCCGGTTTTGAAATCGCCCTGGGTGTGTGTCCCGAGCGTCCCTTCATTGGGTTTTGTCGCGCGACTGGGTGAGCGTCCCACAACTGGGTCAGGGTCCCGAGCGGTCCGGTGTAGGCCTATTTTGTGTTATTGTCATTTTCGTCGTCGTCTCGTTGTTGTTGTTGTGTGTGCGGAGCAGACAGCGTGGTGTGTGACGTCAGCAGCTGTTGTTGTTATCATGGGTTTCCTAAGCAGCCAGGAGTGTGTGGAAAAGGCCAGCCCACACCAGCAGCTATGCTCTGGTGGGTGGCTTTCCCCCCACCCCTTGCTGACACAAAATGTTAACTCTTTAGCTTGTGTGCCAGACCATAGACGTAATTGAGGTGGATAGTTGTTAAAAGTAATCTACATTAAGCTTGTGGTTGCTTAAATTCAGTATAATGACATGTGAGGTGAAGTGATATAGGTAAATATTTAAACTCATGATGTGCATAGAGGCACTTGACCTGTGTGAAAGACTGTCGTCTTATTATGAGCCATTGTTGAGATATAGAGCACATCTGTGAAAACAACTAATATGCTGAACCCTGTATGAAACATCTAAAAGTCCATGATGGAGAAGCTGTGTTGAATATGAAAGAAACAGAGTTATGATAACTATGATAACTGGAGTGTGCAGCGTTTCCATGAGCAGTTTTCCTGCATCTTGACTCATGTGTGTGGAGTGTTCATAGCATCAGCATCATGTTTTTGTTTATTTGGTTTGTTGGGTTGAAAATAATTAAATAAACGTGTGATCATGCCTATGGATCACCATGGCACATATCTCCAGCCATATGGTTTATTTATGCAGATGAAAAAGAGTTGAATTTGAGTGTGAATGTGTCTGACATCACAGTGTTTTTGTGCACTGTGCAAAAGTAATTGCCTTTGATTGTGAGTGAGAGCGGTGATTTTGCGGATCACAAGCTATTGTAAAGGAAAAAAAAAAAAGAGTGAAAAAGAGACAAATTACATTGTAGACGAAGAAAAATAATCATAGGAAAAAGGTTTTGTGTTGATCAGCCGAAAAACAACTACAATGTCATTTTCTGCTTTTAAGAAAGGATTGTTCACAAAAACACAGAGAGAGAGAGAGAGAGAGAGAGATGTGTGTTGATTAAGCAGTGATAATAATAATGAACATGTCTTAGTTTGTCACTTTCAGGTGAAAAAGCAGACCTGAATCAATTTTCCACATGCAGCGGTCGGAAGAAATTTATAGTTAAACATCATTGGAAACATGCAGGCCAAGTTTCTGGCTGACTTATTTACAGCGCAATGTGTATGTGTCTCTCAACCTCACAACCAAGTGCTCACTCCTCCCTGAAGAATGCAGCTCCAAAGCAGTAAAATGGCAGATAAAGAGACAGCAGCAAGTCCTGAGCAAAGAGTCCCAGCAAAGCAGCAGCAATGTGGACAAACAGCATCAGAGAAGAAGAGCAAACCCATCATCCTGACTGATCGGATGAATGGCACTGTGTTTACAACAAGCTGCAACTTCACTATGCATGTGAAGAAAACTTTTGAGGAGAACTGAGGAGACTGTTGGAGTTTGACATTTGCCACCTGTGGAGTAAAATGGCAAGAAGAGACAGTGGAACACAGGACAAAGCTGAAGGAGAACTGCCGGGACTGTTGAAAGTGGGAGAGGACAACAGAGTGAGATGACAACAGAGTGAGAGTAAGTGGAAACACAGAGGAATGCTGTTATTAAATGTGGGAAATCAAAATTTGGGTTAGCAAACCTGGGAAAAGGAAACTGACTGCTTAAGTTGGAAAATTGAGACGGAGTCTGAAACATTGCGAAAATAGAAACATATACAAAATCACACACAAGCAGAACATGAATTAACCCTACTAACAATTCCAAACACAAAATGACTCATGAAGACTCATAGCACATTAGTTAAGAAATGATCAAATAATAGCAGAGAAGTGTGTAGGAAAGGCAGCTTTAAGAACATGCTCTGCTGGATATGCAGCTCCACAGACATGCATTAGACCTGCCTAATAACACAAACACCCATGCAATGAAAATTAGCTTGTTATCTTTCATCAGTGTAAAATAGTGTCAATTTAGCAGACACTTGTTATCAAATACTGAATTTATCCTAAAGAAAAAAAAATTGACTCTCTAGGTTGCAGGACAACAATTTAACTTTTGTGGGAAAAAAAATAAAATAAAAAATCCTGGTTTGACTAACCAGCAATCAGACAATAAATTTAGTGTTAAAATGGTAAATTGGGAGAAGCTTCCTGCTTGATTAATGCAGCATAAGTAATTTACTGTATGAGGGACATTGTCTTTTGTGATACTATTTTGAACATGCTTTTCTGTCGTCCTGTCAACTTAGTGGGTTAATAACTGATATGCAAATTAGTTGATCGGTTCTTAGATTAATGAAAGGTGACTGAATTCTAGCACGAGTGAATGAGATGTGTTGGAGTTTGTGTGTTAAGTGGTGTCAATGGAAAATTGTATTTAGTAGTCAGTATAATCTTTTAGTGATATAAGTTTGCTTATGGTAGGATGCTGTTTGTAGTTATTTGGTAGTGACAGGATGTGTGATTTTTAGCAGGCTTGGTTCACCCCCACATCCTGGGAGCATGGGAGAGGTCGTACCTTGTTTTATTGTTTTAACGTAGCTATGTCTGTTTTAGTCTAAGTGCTTTAACTGCTGGACTTCCTCACCGTGCCATCTAGGGTGGGGGAGACTACCCTCTTTATGACCAAGGATGTACCTTTTGTGCTTTCATGTTATATGACCCTTTGATCAACACACACACACACACACACACACACACACACACACACACACACACACACACACACACACACACATACGCTCAATGGAGTATAAATAAAGACCGGGGCAGTTCTCTCACTGGAGTCTCTTAGAGTGGAGGCTGCCCTTGCTAGCAAGAAGTTCTGTGTGTTTCTCTTCTCTGAGTCTTTACTGAAGAAGTGTTTTAGAACATTTTCCCTAACAAGTGGAAACTCTAAAACACTGAGTTTCCTGTTTGATGTGCGAGTGAATCCTGTATTTAGATACACAACTCTGAATACGTCAGAACAAACGTCTTTTGTGAAGTGCATGACAGCATGTCACATGTTTTATGATGAAGGGAAAAAAGGAAAATTGAATACAATAGATCTGTGGCCTAAATGAGTGAAGAGCACAGACCTGGTGATTAAATTCATAGCTAATATGACATTAGGGTTAGACTGTTGTGTGTTGTGCAGCTGATGGTTGGTTTGGAGTGAATCTAGCTGATGATTCTTCTCCTGTTGTGAAGTTGATGAGGAGTTTGTGTCATGACTTAACAAGGCCTTTTTATTTTGATACTTTTACAGTGCACTGAGAGTTTTGTTTGATAATCTCTGTTATTTTCCATTTTTATCTTTTGAACAGGCACTGATTTTGTTTGTCTATTTCTTTTCTTTAAGCAGATCTGCACGTCAGGAATTGAAAGTGCTATACGACCTGTCGAGAAAGCCGTTGCAAGTGACTTTTCTCCACATTAAAATGGGCTCAGGAGAAAGCCACTTATTTGGGACAATTATTAAATGAATGTCCCAGCCTAAAAAAGGATTCAGCGAGGTAATCCCATCTAAAAGTTATTTTTCTTTTTTGAAATGACGTCATTTTGCTGGAAGTGGAAACTAAATGCGACGACAGGTTCCACTATCAGCAAAGAAAGAATGAATGAATGCATGAATGAATGGAAATAAAAAAGAAAGCTGACTGACTGGTAAAAGAAACTGTGAGAAATTGTATACATCTGCGCAGCGCTAACATTTGCATTTTCTTTTCTACAGCATTACAGTTCTTCATGTGGTTTGATCACATGATTTATACCAGGACAACTGGTTGATGTTTTTCCTACTACAGGATTTTTGGGTTTATGTGTGAGGAAAACTGTGTTTACAGGTTATGAGTGGTGATGCTGTTACATTGTGTTTTGGGAAAATGTGACGGTTACTTTGATGATATGAATAACATATTTTCCACAGCAATGGATGGTTGATTTTATGGTGTTTTTATGGCACCTCTGGAACCTGTTGACCTGTGTCTGACCTCCGTCTGACCACAGTCAATGTGTATTGCTTATGTTTGTTTTCTCTGAGAATGCTGTGGAGGATTCGGCAGAAGCGGACAAGTGACACGAGTAAAACAAATAAGAGATTACATTGATGTTAACTGAGCACATGGGATGATCCATGTCTGAGGCAGATTATGATAATAATAGTGATTTAATGATTTGAGAAAACCTGCACATGACACTTGTCTTGCCCGTGCTGAATGCTTATTACTCTTTTGATATAATTGTTTATACGTGTGAAGTTTGATTTTATTTCCAGATCTTGTTTTCCAGGCCATGATGGTGTGTATGCAGGCTCCTGGTGGAGCCAGCTTTTAAGACAGGGATCCAGGTTTGGTGAGTTGACGCATGGTTGTCCATGCGTCAAGAGGTGGGGTCCAGAATTAATATTAAACAATGTTTACTATTATTGTTGCAGTGATTTGTGTGATTAGCTGTTTATTTACAAGTATTAAATCTATGCAAGTGGTGCATCCATGTTCAGATGAGGCTTTGATGGCCTATAAGTGAAGTTCACTGAACTAAAGAATGTGGTTTGATGATTGTTGACATGCTCTCCAAATAGAAGCCTTTCTGAAATATAGGTGCAGCAGTGAGGAGAAACATTCCAGGCATAGCTGACAGCCCAGGCAGTGGTTGAGGTCAAAGGTCAAGCTGGTTGGGGCCCATCATGAAATCAGCTGAACCAGGAGGAAGGCAGAGAAGCTGAGTGTTTTGAGACAGATCCAGCAGGCCCAAAATCAGGACTATGCATGACGAGAAGGAGTGCCTGAGAGGATCGTCCACAGGATGGGAGCTGAGGCCAGGACAGAGACTTCAGGAGGATCAGAGATCATCTTCAGCAGCGCTGGGACAGGAAAACTCGAGGGATGAGGGGAGCGTGCCAAGCTCCATCGACAGCGCAGAAGGAGTTGGAGGATGACATCATTATTCTGTGAAAGCACAGGAACCAGAAGCTATGGTGGTGATGACAGCAGTTTCCTATGAACATCACCTAATGCTGTGCCACTATACTGTGCATACGATGACACTCTGAAGGCTGGTGGGATCATAACAGCAGTAAGACAACTGAACCCTGCACCCTTTCCACAGAGGTGTTTCTCTGCAGAGCGTGGACAATTAAGGAGTCATAAATATCCCCCTCACAGGACGAAGGCTTGAATGGGGTGATGGGTAGAGGCCATAAAACTAGAGTGCTGAGAGGTCTGCAGCTTTGGAAATAGCTGAGACCCATGTTGACAGACAACAAAACCAACTGGTATGTTTGAATGTATATTCTACATACATTTGGACTCTGGTCCTATGGACAATGAAACAACTGGAAGAGACATTTATGATGCCCTGCAGAACTCAAACCACTCTGCAGAGAGACATGTGATTTGCACACCCGGAGGAAGCATTACCAAGCTGAGATGTTTTTGAAAATGTTACTTTCTTATTTTCACTATTAAATTAACAATTTCTTTATTTGCTTGTAGGATGCAGTTTGCCATGAGATGAGATCAATGAATGGGATAACTGCTAATACATTTGTTAAACTGTGTATTTTTTCAGTAATTTAGGGTGATTTGACATATGCTGAATATAACAATGTTTGCATTGAAACTGTCAGACATGAGGTATTCATAACTGGGTACTTTTCTAGCATAAAGGTCAAAAGGGGGGAATGATAGGTTTTGTATTGTTGATTGTCATTTATGCTTAGAAATATTTACTCATATATGCTTAGAAGTATATAATCATTTGTAGATTGAAAGAATGTCTCATCCTAAAGAGGTCTGTAAGAACTCTGTGTAGCTGAAGAGGGGGTGCGTTCACTCCTCTGTACAGAGTGTGTTCTGGCATAAATCACATACTCCCTAGGAGAGCTTATCTTTGATTTATGGTATAGCAAGCATACGTATATCTGTTTAAGTATAAGAGCCTTTTGTTAGATGGACTCAGACGTCCTGGCACCAGCTTTAGGGAGTCTTCACAGGGTCACATCTTGACCTCACACACACACACACACACACACACACACACACAGGCAAGGTACTCTTTGTTTGTATGTAGACGTCATATGTTAATGAACCCATGCATATTCATGTAACCTCAATAAAAGGGCAGTGGTACGGGAGAACGGACGAGAGCAACTGGGGTCAGACGAGAGAACGGCGTCTGTTCAGTTCTCTCCCGTGCATGAGTAACATGAAGAACTTTGCCTACTTCGTGTCTTGCTTTGCGGTGTAATTATATTGTCTTCAACGTTCCAGCGGATAGGTACAAGCTACAAACCTATCATCAGTCTACTCTTCATTCTATCAGAAACAGTTTTCACAGCTCGTACATTTGCTTTTTCCACACATATATAAACATTGCACCAAATTTAGTAATGCCAACATATTAAAAGAACAATATTTGTCTCTTATATATAATCACTCAATCTTTATTTATAAAGCACTTTTCATACAGAGAAAATGTAGCACAAAGTGCTTTACATAGTTAATACATCTATAGATACACTGTCACAGATACTTGTCTTTAAGTGAAGATTTAGGGTGATAGGAAATATAAATAAATGCAACTTGAATCTTTACTGAAGCTAAGTGTTTGGCACAGAGTTCAAGTTCACTGCTGTAATAACTAATAATGATTAATATAATGACTATAATATTGGCCATATTACCAAAGTGAGATGACTTTAGTCTCATGAACAACATTAGCTAATTGTTATTTACTAGCTAATCTTAAATGACTGTTCAGTATTGTTACAGGAAAAATGATTCTATGTTTCTTTACCTTCTTTTAAATGTGCAAGCATGCCCTTTTGTCTATGGTTAGATTAGTTTAGAATTATCTTTTTAGACTTTCTCAGCAAAGACATACTGTTTTGGGACATATTGTTTTAGATTGTTTTATCTCTCACAGCCTTCTCCCAGCTCTCTGCTGACGAGACTAGCGCCACATATGGAGTTGTTTATTTTATTTGTTTTGTATTTTCTTATCCTGTTCTCACTGTCTTTCCTATAAAAAGTGCCCAGCCTCTGTACACGTTGTGAGTTGTTCTGAACAGCTTACCCGTGTGCACGTTAAAGCATAAAAAGTGATCTTGTCTCATTGTGTCTTTATTTCTCCTGGGTTTTTTACAGAGTTTTCCCCCAACATTTCTTGGTCCTTCGGAGCCGGAGCGCCTCCATCGTGTCCCATCTCCGTGACCAGTCCACGTTGTTCGTCTGTCGACAGCTCACACACCAGGTGTGTGATAAAAGTCCAAGAGCGTTTAAATTCGGGTCTTGGCCAACGTCTTAGAAAGCGACCCACGGTGGTGGGGCCCGATCGAGGTGGACCAGACCCGGCGACACCGACCAGGTAGATACAGACACACTGACACAATCTTGCGTAAAAGCGTATTTTAAATTCAGGGAATTTAAAATAGCGAAAGTAGCTCGTCGCGACTGGAAGCTCCCCACTTCTGTGGGTTTAAAGTAGCTCGTCGGCTGGTAGCTTGGAGCTCGTCGACTGGAAGCTCCCCACTTCTGTGGGTTAGGTTTGGAGCTCTGGGTAGCTCCCCCAGCTGGGTCTAGACAGGGTCTAGGGAATAAGTAGCTCGTCTACAGAAAGACTGGCAGCTCCCCTTATGATAAGGGTTCCGACCGCGCGAATAGGTGTGAATGTGAATGTGTGTGTGTATTGTTTTAATTAACGGAGCAAGCTGAATTTTCACGGTCCAATAAGAGACTGAGCTGCTCCTACTGTGTTTTTCTTTTACTGCTATTCACTGACGTGCTGGTGAGTTGAGAGAACGGTCGAGTTCCGTCTCGTAAAGTTCACACCGCTTTTGGAAATAGTCTGAAAGTCGAAGGGCGTGTGAGCAACCACTCTCGTCTCTAATACCAGCGAAGGTGATAGCAGCTGTATCGTGTATATATTACTTAAACAAAAATAAGTAAATACATAAATAAGATGGGTAATCAAGCAAGTGAAATTAAAACTCACTCCTGCTGACGAGCAGTGGTGAGAAAAGAAAAGTCCAGACGCCGGACAAAAACAGTGTCTGTAAACTGAGAGATTTAAGAAAACAAAATATAAACAGTCAGAAGAATAGAACTCAACTGCCAGTTTAGTAAAACCAGAAGACGAGACACTGTGCAGTTCCCACAACCCTTTTAGAAAGCCATCACTCATTCCTGCAGCCGCATCTGCAGCACCACCCATATCAGGAAGAACTTAATAATCCCTTATTAAGTGAAAACTAGAGATCAAAGTAGTTTGAAGTAGTTTAAAAGGGTTGAAAACAGACCCCACTGAGTAGATATAAATATAAAAAGTACGAAATAAAGATGAAGGGAAAGTTACAGTAGAAATTATCTTTAGAGTATTTGAAATTAATAATAGCAAGGATAACAACCTGTAAAGTGATATTATCAATGAAACACAGTTGGCATGATGACCATGCCCACAATGTATAAAATGAATATAAAGCAAATAATTCACACGAAAATATTTTAATAACATAAATAAAGTATATTAAGGCTGTGTCACTGTTCAGCCAAGGACAGTGTGTGAAAAGGTAACTGTCTCCACCCTGGGAAAAGGATGATTCTGCAGGTCATCTGAAGCCCTTGATGGATACAAAATAAAATATAAATAATATATTATAATAGAACTGCCTGGTCCGCCATGTAACAGAGAGAACAAATGTGACCGCAGATTGGATGAATTCAAAATTATCTGTTTGCTGAATAAGATGATCCTAACTATCAAATTGGCTCAGTAGTAGTATAGTGGTACACACTGATAAAATATTATAATATGCTATTGCTGTCATATAAGACAAAGAGGATAATATTAACAATGACATAATATTAATATGAAGAGGCACCTTAATCGGTTATGATGTGAGGTGGATAATTGTTAAGCAGTAGTCTGCATCAAGCTTAAGGTTTGCTGAAACTCAGTGTAATGACATGTGAGATGAAGACAATACAGAGAATAACTAAACTAATGAAGTGCATAGAGGCACTTGACCAGCTTGAAACTTATCATCCTAGAATGACACATTGCTGAGATATAGAGCACACCTATAATAACAACCAATAAGCAAAACCCTGTAGACAACAGCTAAAACTACAGGATTGAGAAGCTGAATTAAATATGTACACACTGCTAAGCTGATGAGCATGTTCCACATTTTCTTTTCTTTTTATTTATTTGTTTCTTTTAGAGCAGAAGCTGCTATTCTGCCCAAAGAAAGACTCTAGGTCTGACCAACCGTTTCAGTCATGGGCAAAAAGATGTCAGTCAATAAAATTCTAAAAGATAATTTATTGACGAAAAATATATCAAGAGATAAAAGATAAAACAGTCCAGTGTCCCACTTAAGAATTGTATAAAAACACACAGTCCCAAGGCCAGAGCCAGCTATGCCACACAGCCAAGTTGCACTCCACATGTTGCCTTTAACAGGGTTAGAAGTTGTCCTTGGAGACCCACCACCCTGCAAGCATATAGTCAGTGGTCACTCAAGCCTCTGGAACTCTGCTGCCTTTAGGCTGTGGCATATAATAGGCCCTGGACTGCACAGAGAGACAAAACAACACAGCAGTGTTTGTACTGTGGGCTATATGTAGACCAGTGTATCAGTGCAATCAAGTACACCTGCCTCTAATTAGTCCAACCCCATTCCAGCCATTGGCTCACCAAAAATGTGACAACCACAAAACCACTCCCAACCCAGTGCAACTTCACACAATAATATGGAGCTGAATTAACACAGGCACATTAGTCTACCATGTTACAAGCTGCATGCTATTAAAAGCCAACATATGCAGACTTCTGCCTTGTTCGGGTGGCAGCATTTTTCTTTTTCTTTTGTGTCCTGACACGTTTATGTTTTTTGTTTTTGTTTGATTATTTTGTTGGTTTTGGAAACGATTTTAAACGAACTTGTGACAATACTTGAGAGTCACAATGACACATAGTGGGCCAGAAATCTACCCAGTGAAAAAGGCAGATACAATTTCAGTAGCAAAATGTATGTCTAAGTTGTAGGAAAATAAAGAGATGATTGTAAATGACGAAGAATGTAATGATGTCTATCAAGTGTCTTGCAGATCACAGCCCGGTGACTGGGTTCTGATCAAAGTGCTCCAAAGGAAAAACTGGAGCTTGCAAAATAGCGGAACGACCATCCTGGATCCATCAGAGTCACTGCAGGCGAGTCAGTGAAGCCATCTAAACACAGCTGACGGCAGGCTTGCCCACTTGTTGTGATCTCGCCCGGTGGAGGGGTCAGCTTTCCTGGCCGGGGGGTCTACTCGCGACAGGAGGGTGTGTCCCGTCGTCATGAGGTGGTGGCTCTTAACAACTGCAGCGGCCCTGACCATGGCCGGGCTCCTCATCTTTGCTTCCGTGAGGGACAATAAGTCACGCTATATGAAGAAAAGGCAGACACTGTATGACAAAGGAAAGTACACCAAGTTTCCCCATGGCTATGCCACTAATTTCTGGTGGCAGTTTATGAACACTACAGCTCACTGGAATAATAAAACTGACTGCTATGCAAATACACTTTCTGCCCACCGAGGAACGAGAGGAAGTGTATTGACTGTTCACTCAACGAAACCTGTGCCAGTAACGCGACACTGATGAGCCTCAACTGTCGCTCCAACTACAGCTACCGAATGATACTACAAACAAAGACTCATTACCAGACAGGATGTACACGGACGGCACCAAGCAGTAAAGGAACCAGAGTTTCGCATCTGAGGAGGAGTGAAATTCTTACAGAGCTTGATCCCCGGCATTGGAGTTGCCGAGGTGCGGGATCACGTGGAAATCAACCGATATGCTCTGCTACGACACATCAACTTAGCTAAGGCCCTGGGAACGGCCTTAGCAGGAGAACAGAAGGCCATCAGAACGATGGTGTTGAAGAACACACTGACACTAGACCTGCTAACAGCATCACAAGGAGGAGTTTGCAAGCTGATCGGGGAGACATATTGCACTTTTATCCCTGATGGATACAAAGCTGGAGGAGACATTTATGAAGCTTTGCAGAATTTGTCCATTCTGCAAAAATATGTCACTGACCACACATCTGGAGCAGCTACACCGCCATGTCTAAGAGTAATGATTTCAAAGATGATAACAACTACAATGACTGCTTATGTTGCCGTGCCTCAAGAAGACCAGCATCCTGTTGCAATTCTGTTAGAGGAGAACTTGTAATAACTGCTAATGAATGACGTGGTGATTAAAAATGACTTCTGCCTTTTTCAAGTGATCATGCACTGATTAACACATTAGTAGTTTATGCAGGTACAATATAAGGTTTTCATCATTTTATTTTTTGAAGTTTTCATTTTAAATATTAGGTTTTCATCATTTTTAAATACAAAGTTTTCATTTTAGTTTTCATCCTTTTATTTTTTGTAGTTTTCGTTTTAAAATATAAGGTTTTTATCCTTTATTTTTTGTAGTTTAGTTGTATTATTTTTTCTTGTTTATTCCACTTGTTATTTCATTTACTATGATTTTCATTTACTATGATTTTCTTTTTTCTTTTTATTATTTTATTTTTTTTAATCTTTAGACCAAATGACTTCCATTTCTGCTATGCTGACATTTTGAAAATTAAAAAATTGCTTAAGATACTTAATAAATAACCTTCACAGACAATTGTATACATTTAAAATAAGTTAAAACAGGAGGGAATGTTACAGGAAAAATGATTCTATGTTTCTTTACCTTCTTTTAAATGTGCAAGCATGCCCTTTTGTCTATGGTTAGATTAGTTTAGAATTATCTTTTTAGACTTTCTCAGCAAAGACATACTGTTTTGGGACATATTGTTTTATCTCTCACAGCCTTCTCCCAGCTCTCTGCTGACGAGACTAGCGCCACATATGGAGTTGTTTATTTTATTTGTTTTGTATTTTCTTATCCTGTTCTCACTGTCTTTCCTATAAAAAGTGCCCAGCCTCTGTACACGTTGTGAGTTGTTCTGAACAGCTTACCCGTGTGCACGTTAAAGCATAAAAAGTGATCTTGTCTCATTGTGTCTTTATTTCTCCTGGGTTTTTTACAGAGTTTTCCCCCAACAAGTATAGAAATGAAGACCAAAAGTCATGTTTTACAGTCCTGTGGTCTCAGCCTCAGATACTTATCAAATCACACAAAGCTCTTGTAGAAACAAATGTACAAAATATGTTCTCCTTCACTTCTGTCAAACAAAGCTGTATGAAACGTTTCCAGCTGTTAGTATCATGGTTGCTAGGCAACCTGGGCAGCGGGACGGAGGCTTGACCATCCCATTTCACAAGCCTACAAGCCTCGCACTTCCGGCCTCAGCGGTCTTTGAGTACGCGGCCATTGACGACCGTTAAGGCTGCGTACTTTAAGGCTGCAGACCCTGAATTGGGATACAGCCTCTATGTTGCAGGGCGCATTTTGTGAATCGGTCGGAAGCGGATGCCAGTCCAGCACAGCACTTCCTGAGACAATAGTTGCTAAAACGTCCGGTTATTGTCTCCCCAGAAACATTTCCGTTGTGTTGTGTGTGCTTTTGCAGCGTTTTTCCTTTTGCAGCGTTTTTCTTTTTGCAGCGTTTTTGTTAGGTGTAGCTGTGTGCAGACAGGAATAGGACCCAAGGTGCAGACTCCGGAGACAGAACTTAAACAAAAACAGCTTTAATGCTGAACGCAAACATGACATAACTGTAAAATGTCAAAACTAAACTAACACCGGTGGACAGGCAAAACACACAGCAAAATAAACGGTAGATCGCGACACAGACACCAAGAAACACAGGGCTTAAATACACAGAGGGAGCAATCAGGGAATGGGTAACAGGAGGGAAACACAGCTGGGGCAAATCAGGCCTAACGAGACAAGGGGGAAGCAAAACCAGACACATTAACATCAGACATGGACTTTCAAAGTAAAACAGGAAACATAACACAGACTCACGGGCAGGCACTATAACAAAGGGAACAGAGACGTGGGAACAGGGCAGACACAAACACTGACTGAACACGGGGATATAGGAACTAAAGATACACATAGACGCGAACTAGACAAGGGGATGCAGGTGATAGGGGAGACAGAGCAACTAAAGAAGACAGAGACCTAAGCCATAAGATAGAACTCAAAGAAACCAAAAACTAGACAGTATAAATAATATAAACTCAAAAACCCTGGGTCGACGACCCAGGCATCCTAACAGTACCCCCCCCCCTTAAGGGCTGGCTTCCAGACAGCCCAAACCAAAACATCAAAACCAAAAAAAAAACAAAAACAACCCAACCAGGGTGGGCGGCAGGGGAAACAGGATGGAGGGCTCGAAACAAAACAAGGAGCCAGAAACAACAAAACAAAAAAAAGTGCAAACACTGGAGCCCGGAAAGCAACAGAACAAAACACAGAAACAAAGTCCAAAACAACAGCACCAAGGCCCAGGCAAAGTCCAAAAGCAAACAAACAAAAGAGCTCACGAAAGGCGCAGAGGCCCAGGCAATAGTCTCAAAAAAGTTCAGGGGGGCCGGCCCGGAGGCTGACAGCACGATAGTCCAATCCCGGGCAGTTCAGGGGGGCGGCCCGGAGGCCGATGGTCCAAGAGCCCAGAAAACAGTTCAGGAGGCCGGCCAGGCAGAAGGCACCGGTGGCGACGGAGCAGATCAGGAGGCCGGCCGGGCGGGAGGCAGCGACGGCGACCGAGCAGGTCAGGAGGCCGGCCGGGCGGGAGGCACTGGCGGAGGAGTAGTTCAGGGGGCCGTCCATGACGGCGGCGTAGTTCCGAGGGCTGTCCATGACGGCAACGACGTCCAGTCATCGGCCGGACAGAACGTGCAAGACGAGCAGGCCGGACAGGATGTGCAGGCCGGACAAGACGAGCAGGCCGGACAAGACGAGCAGGCCGGACAAGACGAGCAGGACGAGCAGGCCGGACAGGATGTGCAGGCCGGGCAGGACGAGCAGGACGTGCAGGCCGGGCAGGAACAGACAGATTGGAGACCTCAGGGGCAGACAAAACTGAACCCTCGGAGGCTGGACCAGGCGGAGCTGCAGAGGCTGAGGCCGGACCAGGCGGAGCTGCAGAGGCTGAGGCCGGACCAGGTGTAGCAGAAGCCGAGGCAGAAGCTGGACCAGGCGTAGCCGAGGCAGAGGCTAATGGCGGCTGGATGGGCTCCTCGGGCCCTCCAGCTGAGGTGGCGTGAGACTGAACGGGCTCCACGGGCCCTCCAGCAGGAAGAGACGGCTGAAGCGATTCCTCGGACCCTCCAGCGGAGACAGGTGGCTGAAGCGATTCCTCGGACCCTCCAGCGGAGACAGGTGGCTGAAGCGATTCCTCGGACCCTCCAGCGGAGACAGGTGGCTGAAGCGATTCCTCGGACCCTCCAGCGGAGACAGGTGGCTGAAGCGATTCCTCGGACCCTCCAGCAGAGACAGGTGGCTGAAGCGATTCCTCGGACCCTCCAGCAGAGACAGGTGGCTGAAGCGATTCCTCGGACCCTCCAGCGGAGACAGGTGGCTGAAGCGATTCCTCGGACCCTCCAGCGGAGACAGGTGGCTGAAGCGGTTCCTCGGACCCTCCAGCGGAGACAGGTGGCTGAACAAACGACTGAGGCGGTGACTGAGCAGGGGACTGAGCCGATAGGTGAGCTAATGTCTGAGCTATGGAGAGAAGTCTAATATGTATCGACTGTTGTAAAGATGGTAGTAATGGTGCGTGAGGTGGTGGATCAGCATATGGTTGGGCTAGGTTGTCTGAGCCTATGGATTCTACAGAAAACTGCTGGACGGGCTCACCCGAGCCTCCAGCGAGGTCAGAAACAGGTGCAGGTACCTGCCGGACACCAGCCACTCCCACCCGAGGAGAAGGTACGGGTGCAGGAGCTAACTGGTTCCCGGTCATCCTCACCCTGGGAGCCGGGACAGGCACGGTCAACGGCTGGGCAGCTGCTGTCTCCACCCGAGGAGCTGATACAGGTGCAGCGACAGGCAGAGGCTCAGCCAGCCTAGACACCTGAGCAGGGACCAGCTGGACCTCAGCCTCCCTCACCTGAAGCACTGAAACAGGTGCAGGGGAATGCTGGGCCCGAGCTGCCCTGGGAGCATGAACACAATGGTGCGAAGGAGCAGGCTCAGCAAATACAGACTCCTCTAAAATGTTTTTTAACTTCCTACCACCACCACGTCTAACAGTCTTTACAGACTTAGGTTTAGCAGTGTTCACAGTCTCAGAAAAAACAGACTCGGCAAACTCAGGTTTTAATTTGTTCCCACCCCAACGAGCAGACCTCAAACTAAAAATCTCAGACGAATGCTTATTGTGATGAACTAGCGTGGGAAGATTCAAACCAAAACTGGCCTCCCAATCCAAATCCTCGTCGAGAAAAGAAATCCCAAAAGTGTCTGAGGTGAGTTCATAGTCTTTACTGTTCAACGGCTCAGGTGGAGTTTGGAAAATGTAGTCCTTTTGACTCACCACCGGAGGTTGCTCAGACGTGTCCATATGACGGCGACGTGAGCGCCGTTTCCTTCGGGCAGAGGTAGCTGGCGGCGTGAGCAACTGAGCCTCCGGTGCACAGAATGGTGACGCTGAGGCCGGAGCGTGAGTGCCTGAAGCCACGCGGAGGACTCCCAACTGAAACGGCCGCATCTTGCGTGCTCGCGGAGCAACAGGTGGAGACTTCTGGCAGCTCCGGGGACCGCCAAGAGCCAGCCGAGTGCCATGGAAAATGCGCCCGACGTCAGGGGTGAGCCATGGCTTCCAGCGGAGTTCCTCCTCCAGCTGGGCAAAGGCTGCTCGGCGTCGCTCCTGGAGTTCAAAGTCTGCTGGGTCCATAGTATGGTCACGATCTTCTGTTAGGTGTAGCTGTGTGCAGACAGGAATAGGACCCAAGGTGCAGACTCCGGAGACAGAACTTAAACAAAAACAGCTTTAATGCTGAACGCAAACATGACATAACTGTAAAATGTCAAAACTAAACTAACACCGGTGGACAGGCAAAACACACAGCAAAATAAACGGTAGATCGCGACACAGACACCAAGAAACACAGGGCTTAAATACACAGAGGGAGCAATCAGGGAATGGGTAACAGGAGGGAAACACAGCTGGGGCAAATCAGGCCTAACGAGACAAGGGGGAAGCAAAACCAGACACATTAACATCAGACATGGACTTTCAAAGTAAAACAGGAAACATAACACAGACTCACGGGCAGGCACTATAACAAAGGGAACAGAGACGTGGGAACAGGGCAGACACAAACACTGACTGAACACGGGGATATAGGAACTAAAGATACACATAGACGCGAACTAGACAAGGGGATGCAGGTGATAGGGGAGACAGAGCAACTAAAGAAGACAGAGACCTAAGCCATAAGATAGAACTCAAAGAAACCAAAAACTAGACAGTATAAATAATATAAACTCAAAAACCCTGGGTCGACGACCCAGGCATCCTAACAGTTTTTCTTTTTGCAGCATTTTGTCTTTTTGCAAGTGTTTTTCTTTTTGCAGCATTTTTCTTTTTGCAAGTTGTTAAGGTTCAAAATATTGGGGATGGAGACAAGAGAAAAAACCACAATAACAACACTGGTCCGGCCGGGTTGAGTCAAACGATGATTTAATGATCACACACGTGGGAGATGGACACTGATGCAGACAGCCTCAAAATCTCAAAATGGTGGAGCATTGCTCAAACTTTTATAACCTCTGGTGCCTCCACCTTATCATACAAAGCCTAAACATTCACATGCTCTCTCTCACACAGTGCCTAAGCTACGACCTTGGCTCCCTGTTTATCTGCTCCTGCTGAAATGGAGCAGAAAACTCCAGCACACTCTGTTCTCTTCTACTCAGACAAATTAGACAATAACCTTCTGCGAACAGTATTTCTTATAACTCAGCAATATAATGCATCATAAAACAATATCATTCATTCACAACAAGTCAGCAATTTAATGTAATGCAAATCAGTTTAACTAATGCAATAGTTATCAGCTTCTTCTAATTCAGGAGAATAATGCAAACTAAAACTACATAATAATTCACAATCTTTAATTAGGGGTATAACATGGCATAAAATAATATCATAATTTTACAATTCCCCCTGATGAGGTCATTAGAATAATGACCTCACAAACACCCTGTAGCCCAGTGTGGCCGGGTTCATCTCTCCTCACTCCTGAGGTCCTTTGTCCCCCTGAGGGGCGAACCATATGTGGGATGACCTCTGTGTTTGCGCAAGTCAGGTGCAAGACAAACTATTACTACAAGGATAGCAGGTCCAGATGACACTCCCCTGTTCTCCCACAGCTTTATTTGGTGTTCCCTTATACCATTCAGACGTAGACTAGAACCTCTGTCCGAAGAGCTCTTAACCTTTATTTTATTGCTGCAGCTACCAGTGTCGTCCAGTTGGGTGATCCTCTGCTCTTAAATCTTCAACCTTAGGGGTTAGACAACCCTTCAGTCGTAACACAGATCAGGGGATTATTCTGCTCCGATTTCAAACAACGATCTGTGTATTCTCCAGAAAAAGGAACAGGAAGGTGTCCCCTTTTTGCCCAAAAGCCTCTCGAACTTCGTTGGTCTGGTGTTCCCGGATTTCCGCCAACCCCTTCATGGTTATTGCTGTGTTTATGGGATCCATCCTTTGGTGGTGACTAGCTGGAGCCCAAACGCCATGACCCTTGGACCCAGTTGATGTCTCGGCAGTCACTGTGTCTGACTCTGCTACGGAGGATCCTCGCATCTCTGTGACCTCGTCTGGTGTCTGTTCCTTTCTCTGTAAGAGACAGAAAACCAAAACACCTCTCTTCCTAACCCTAATAATCTAATGTTGTTATCTACTGACCTTCTAGTGATTCAGAATTGGTCTAAAACATTCAGAATGTCCCAGGGACTTATTCTAATCATATCTTATGTGTGTGTAAGCATGTTTGCATTTAGCCCTCCGCACTCAAGGCATTTCCTACACTTTATCAGTCCGGACAGTCACGCCGAACGAAGCTTCTGACCTTCAAAAGGCCGAGTGCCAACTCGTTATAAGCACATTTGCAAGGTGTGTCTGAAAATTATTGAAACCCCTCTTTTTAACAAAAGACAAAAAATTAACAAATCTTCTAAACGCTATTCAGTTCATTTCAATGAGTAATGATTAAACATGAAAATGATAGTTTATGCTTTTTCACTGATTCTCTAAAAGGTCCGTCTTCTCGGACCGCTATTAGCTTAAGCTTTACCATTCCTAAATTATTAAAGACACAAATGAAGTTATAAAATGTTCAAATAATCCTGGTTTGATGTTAAAGCTCAACCTTCCCCCCCTTTTTTGACACATTCCAATGTGTCAAATCAACGGAGCTAGAACATTCAAAAAAAAAAAGTTAGGCAGCTACAAAGTTTCCCAGACTCTTAAGGTGATCTACGTGTAATGTTCTGACTCAGGTATTTAATATTTTAATAAATCTCGTTTAATTAACTGCCACTATTTAAACTAACCTTAAAGACATAATTTAAGAAAAGATCACAAAGAATAACATGATATCAGTGTTTTGTAAGCGCGTGCGGCCTTCTATGCTCGAAGCCTTTCCCCTCAATAGATCAGTCAGACATTCGCGCTGACTGTAGCTTTTAACCCTTATTAACTTGAGCACAACTCTACAATGAGCAACAAGTTGCAATATGTATAAAAATGATCATGGTTACACCTGCAATGAAAAATTATATCATTATCCCAACACCTGTAAATAGAAGATTCATCAGAGGTTATAACAATCACAGGAACACAGATGTTAGTATAAGATCAAAAGCTTCAATAAATGATCATCGATGCAATGCTTGTTGCATGATTCTCATACAATAATAATGCTGACATTGAAAATAACAGTATAACACCCCCTTTTGTCCCGTTTCACTTGACACCTAAACGTTTATAAATGCCTCTCTAATTCTTGATTTTATTTCCCCCTTTTCTCCCCTTACTGACCACAGCAGGGGGATCTTAGTTTTGAATCAGCCATGAATCCAGCTCACCTGATTCATCAGTGAGCTCCACCATCACTGGCGTCTGACAGGGTGGCGCTGCATACTCTTCCTTTAATATCACTATTTTCAACCTGTTAATGAGAGTGTTTAAACCTGAAGTCGACTACGTCCACAACAAGTCAATACAGCTGTAAATGTGGCCAATTATCAATCTATTACCAATCAATAACAACAGATAACTTCTATTTTATGCATGCTTTTAATCAACCACTCACCCAGAGGATCTCCAATCCCAGCAAGTTCCTTCTCCTCCTTTAATGAGTCTGTCCTCCTTCCATGCCCTGGTAACCGGTCCATCCAGAGCCATATGATCTCAAATATACATACAACAAGCCAAACCACACCTTGGTCACACCAACCCCCTTTCCACCCCCAAGATGTCCAATGCCACCCTAGTATGGACTGTCAAATGTGGCTTTAACGCTGACTGTTCTGACAATCCATTTTATAACGTTCCTGGTCAGATTTGCCAATCTCTGCACCAGGGTTTTAAACGTTTCGCCATTTTCATTAGGTTTTATCTTTTATTTAGTTTCGACTCCAGATTTTCAATTTTTTGCCAGTTGTAATTAGTTTTTACCAATTCTTTGCTAGTTTAATCTAGTTTTTATTTTCTGAAAATCCTTAGTTTCAATTTAGTTCTATTTGTGTTTTGCAAAAGTTAAGTGTAACAAAATCTCAGTTCCATCATATCAGCCATGCTCTTCTAATTATCCTTGGGTGTTGAGACTAATAACTATTAACTCTTGCCGCACCGAGTGGTCCTAATTTTGGTTAAAGTTAATTGATAACCTTTTGAAGGCGATTGTTTCACACCTTTATTTAGATGTCCCAGTCCTGTTATCTCGGGATACATCACGCTGCCTTATCTGGGGTTAGCTATTTTCTTGGGATGCGAGTTAAGTGGGTGAGCTCTTCAACGAGGGGGAGCGTGCTCCCCCTGATGAGGTCTTCTAGGTAAGCTAGGTTAACCTTCTTGTGTGAGCTTTTCAAGTGCACTTTTAAGGTTTGTGGGATTTTTTGTTTTATAAATGTCCCTCAAGACCCCCTGATGACCCAGTAATTCATTTTTGCGCACTGTAGTACACATTTAGTTTTTTGCTTGTAGCTCTCATACTCTACTTGCCACTCCTCTAAGTCCTGATGTTTCTTAGAGAGGACAACAGAACCTTTAAAATTATATCCCATGTGTGGGGGTGTGGCCTTGCCAATTGTTTTTCCCACCTTTTCAAAATGGCTGGCGTGCCCACAAGCACATTTTATGGAAGAGAGAAAGGTAAGCTTGATATTTACATTTAAAATGTTTTGTTAAACTCAGATTTTTATTTTATTCAAAAAATAAACATCTGGTAAATAATTTCAGGGGTCTTTAAGAATTAGGCTCATTTACTTTCACAGGGAACATGACTAATTTATTAATGTGTGCTCTACACATTGGGACTTTATATTTATATTTATTTCACTTTTTCCTAATACCCAACATAGATTTTTCAAAATATGAGAGGGTCAGGACCCACTAAAAGCCACAGAGAAGATTATCGAGATGCAGTGGCAGATGTAATAGAGAAAGACACAGGGCCACCTGAAATCTGTCGTCCTATCTGGTGCAAAACCAACATGTAGTAGAATCTGGAATTTTGATTTTGAGTTAAAAATAAAATATGGGTAAAATGCAGAACTGTTTTCCAGTAAAGTAAAAAATAAGAGTCGCAATTATAGTTGAATCCATAACACCTAATTGTTTCTACGAGATCACGTCGTTGCTGAGAGTTATCAGTGATCTCAATGTGTGAAAAGAACTCACAGTATCTGGGGTTTAAGCTCCTCTTGGCTGAGAAACCTGGGACAAACATGTGAACAAGACCTGAATAATACCAGTAATGAAGACTTCTCTCCAAAGATTAATAAAAGGAAGCCCCAATCTGATGGGAGTCTAGCAAAATATGGTTCACTCCACTTGCCTGAAATGGTTAGCAGTCCAAGGCATTTCAGTTGTAGAATGATTGGGTACAACAATGAAACAGATGTGAGATGAGGGAAGTGCCAAATGTTCCTTTGTGTCTCCAAATAAAATCAGTACTTCCTCAGATATCCTAAATAAATTGACTTTTGTGAAATAGACAGTTCAGTGCCATCACTTATTCCTAAACCAATAGTTTACAGCTAGTGAAGTGTCAGTGACTTCTGGGTTGGTCCCTGATCTTCATCTTATGAGATTGTTATTTTAATAACACTTGATTCATTTAAAAGAAAAAAGAAAAAAAAGAAAAAAGAAAAAACGAAAATATTTTCTCCCTGTTTTTTCTTATTCTCTGGGTCTCAGGAGGACATTACGTCCCTCTCCACTACAAGACTCTTGTTATGTCTACAAAACAGTCATATTAAAATCATCCTCAATTCTATTCTGGCGCTGTCTCCCGACTTTTCCTGACCTGATTCTGCGCGTGAACGGAGCAGCAACACAGACGACTCGACTAACGTAGTACCTTAATTTCACTATAGCAGGGCACGCACACATCAATGCAACCAAACACATTTTGCTACAAATCTAGTTAATTTTAGTTAGTTTTGTGAACATTCAGTACAGTTTTAGTTAGTATTTCTTTTTTGTTTTGATTTTATTACCGTTAACGCAAATTTTTCCACTTCTACCTTTCGTTATTTCATTTGTTGTCTTTAATAATAATAATCTCCTCTGCACCCTTGAATAAACACCATTAACATGATCAACCTTTTGCTGCTTGTTTTTTCACCATGTTATTGAATCAAATACTTCATGCTTATGTGGTTTACGACATTATATGTATCTAAATCTCCACTTTGTGTCTAAATGTTTGAAGAATTTTTGAGGGTCAAATTTTGAGAATTTGACCATAGTGAAAGTTATGGCATTATCACCCCCTTTGGGGATTACCTGTTTCCAGTTTTGATGATATTCCTCCCCGTTCTTTATTTTTGCAAGTACCCCTCTTCGGTGGCGAGAAACTGTTGGTGTGATCAAGCGGGTGCTGTAAAAACAAAAGCTCAGGACAGAACAGTCACCAGTCATGTACTTCATTCAAAATTAACAAATATCAAGCTTCATATTGATCCTCTGAGTGTAATGGTACATTTTAATTTGCACTTCTAAAAACAATATTTTCTTTATTTTACTCTTGTTCTTGTGCAGCACCACCCCTCAGCACATGCCCCTGTTATTTTATCTTACTTTTAAATTGTTGACTACTTCAAGAGAGCGCCCAAAAGACGGGGACCAGTGTTTATCATTACATATCTCCATTTTGAGTGTGGCTGTCTATCATTCCCCTCTTATTCATAGACCTCGGTGGAGGGTTTTTTGTTTGTTTGTTTGTTTGTTTTTTTCTAAAATTAATTGACTCTCTATAGTGACCCACTATGGTTAATAATAACATGCTCAGTCATGAGTGGGATCAAACCTTTTCTTCACTTTAGCATTTAATATTCCCAACAATATAATGTAATACCTTAATTAAAACACAGCTACTAAAACACAATTTCCTTAATGCAAACATCAGTAGCTCAAAATTAGCAACCAAAGGGTTCAGTCTGCAGTTCACACTGCTGTGAAGCTACAGCTCTTTAGTCTCTGTCATTCTTCTGTTCTTGCAGACAAAACAAAGCAAAACAAAACATCCACCCTTCTTTTACAGGCTGGGTGAATTGTCTGTGGACATTCAATAATCCTAAAGTCAGCACCGTTTTTGTCTCAGTATCAAGTCCGTTAAACTTTTAGTCGTCAGTCCATGACTTTTAGTCGTCAGTCATATGCATACATCCACACACATTCATACCAAAAGTTGCTGATAATGGAGTCTCACGCGCAGCCTATTCGAGGCTCCATCACCAGCAAGATGACGTCATCATTTTAAAGGAAACAGCTCCTTGTTTGTTTTTCCTTCTTTGGACTGGATTGACTCGCTGCAATCCTTTTAGGCTTCAGGATCAGTGTCCCATATAAGTGAATTTTCTCCCAAGCTCATTATAATCATGGAGAAAAAATACTTTGCGACTGTTTTCAATAAGAATATTTAATAGCGCTTTAAAGTTCAATCTCTCAGGCCTGGATTAAAGAGCTGATTTGTTAAATCAGGAACTCACAAAATACCAAAATATCACCACCGGTGGATCACACCTCTCAGATGTTCTTATCTCAGTGCACTGTAACGAAAGCAAACACAGACGTAACCAATTAAACACTCATATAATAACAGATACTGGGGCCCATTGCAAACATGTCCAAAGTTCAAACCATCTTCCTCTCTTTTAGAGAAAGAGAACAATCCAAACCTCACTGATAGAATCAACCTAGTGTCAAACAAAACCCAAAGATCAACCAAAACTCCTTTTTGCACCAACAAAACATGTTGGATTTACTTGACTCAATAGTGGACACTAGTTACACACCAACTCTTTACCTTGGCAAAAACGTAAACAACTAAGTTGAATCAACACAACCTTTTCATAATTTCTCACACCATTCATTCATCATTTTTCGCTCTGTACCACTGCTCCTTGTTAGACTGTGTGAAGCACAGTAAACAATTCAGTGGAGGCTTTGAGCCATAAACAGACATCACGCACAGACATTGTTTTCATTATCAAAGTGCTTCAGACCATGTCCTCTAAATCTACACAAATGCCCTCTGCGTGGCATGAAATACATTTAAGCAATAAATAATCAATCAGTTCTTGCTGTTGTAACCAACTCCGTATTTGAATGTTTGTGTGCAGCATTTGTTAGTAAAGCATTCTTCATTGCATCAGCGTGTGTGTATGTGGATCACTTCTCAGTTCATTGAATCAACATTTTAATTTGTGTGTGTGTGTGTGTGTGTGTGTCATTTCTCCCTCAATCAACGAGTGCATATGTTCATATGTATGTTTCTTTTCACTCTGAGTCGGTGCATGTAGATGTGTGTGTTTGTGTGGGTGTTTGTGTTCATCACTTTCCTGTTGTAGTGTTCTGGGTAAACCACGGCCTGAAGCGTGCCCTGGGTCCTGCCCTCCTCCTTTTCAGTCTGTTTGCATCCATTGGTGCTGCTGCTCAGAGTTCTGTCCATACTGGTTCTGGCCCCAATTGAGGCAGTCCTTTTCTCCAGTGTCCAGCATCTTCTCCTTATTTCGCTCCTCCTTAACTTGACCCTTTTGCTTCGGTCTTCCTTCAGGGTTTTGATACGCAGCTCAATTGTCTGGATGTCCGTTTGTTGCTTGCAGAAGTGCGACTGCTGTCCGTTTGTTTGCAGGTGGAACGGCTGACATCCAGAAGGTGTATAGGAGAGTCTGCAGCTTCCACCTCCCCAGTGGAAGACCTCAATCTTTGTTCTGTTAGTTTTACACAGGCCTCAAGGCTCTCTGGGATCCCTTCTTGCACTCTCAAGCCCACGGCTGAGGTCGTAGTCGTGGTCCCATTCCAGGGGAATGGAGTCCATGGTTGTTTGGGTGTCTCGGCCCGAGCGTTCAGTCCAGAGCTGGGCAGCCCAGGACGCTGAGCGATCGGAGGACGGCAGAGGTGACAGGAAGCCATCCCCCTAACGTTCGCTCCATAGCAGACCGGACAAATCACACTGCTCATCTAGCTCCAGGATGCTCCGGCCTGATTTCAAGTCCGGTGTCTTGGACTCCAAGCCTGATGGGTTCGATTTTCAGCTAGCTCCTCCTGGGCCATGCTCAGTTTCTGCTCTGATGCCTCGAGGTCTTATTGAGGGCAGAAACCTCAGAGTCTTTTCCGTAGAAATCAGATTTAAGTCCATTGATGTTTTCCTTGCTTTGCTCCACGGCCTTTTGCGGCTCTGCTGTTCGGCTCTTCTCAGAGGTCAGCTCCTGGCCGAGCCCCGACACCTGTGCCTTCAGCTTATTTTCTCCTGGTGTTTTGTCCATTCTGAGGTGACCTCAGTTACTCCTCCTGTCCCTGGCACGCCCTTTTTGCTGCCCGATGGTCATTGTTGGTCCGTCACTGTCCTGCACAGTTTTAATGCAGAGTGGTTAAGGTCAGCATGGTTTTGCTCGGCCTCACTTTTCATCTGGGCTTGATGGGCGTCTCGTCACAGCTCTGTCAGCTGAAGCTGTCTTTTTCCATATGGCAAGAATGTAAAGAGTGTGTGAGAGGGGTGTGTCCAATCAGGCACAATGCTGGTGGCTTTGCGAGTGCCTCGTTTTCCAAATCCAGATGTTTCTTTGTCACGTACACAGCAACAGAGAGAACAGTCTGTTGTTGGGATGGCTGAGGTCCTTCACGATCTTCCTGGTCTTGGTCCAGCACCGCCTGCTGTAGATTGAGTGCAGGTCAGGGTGCTCGGAGCGGATGGTGCGCTCAGCTGATTGCACAACCCTCTGTAGTGCTTGTCTGTCCGGCATGGTGCTGTTCCCGAACCAGACAGTGATATAGCTGCTCAGGATGCTCTCAATAGTTCCTTTATATAAGGTGGTCAGAATCGGTGGTGGGAGCCGGGCCTTTCTCAATCTTCTCAGAAAGAAAAGACGCTGACAGAAATCTCCCCGTGTAGTGAAACGGGCCTTGGATTACCGCTCTCCGTCTCTGCTGCATGAGATCATTTTCCTGCAGCACTGTTGACATTTTCAAGTTGTTGTTGCGGGTTCAGCTGCTTTAGCATTTAGTCAGGGTCACATCGAAGATGGTAAAGGAGAGAGCAACGATGGTAGAGGGGAGAGCAGGAGTCCAGGGTCAGCCTCGGCTTTTCCGGGCCGACAAAGCAGCCTGTAATCAAGCATAAAGAGAAAAAACAAAACAAAACAAAAACAAACGAACAGGAAAATGATGTTGTATTGCCTGTGTTACTCAGAGAGGGGAAAAACAACGGGACCAGGCCCTGTGTCAGCCTTCTCTCCCCCTTTTTTTTTTTCTTCTCACCATATAATCCTCTCATAACCCACCAAGCTGACAGGACAACACAGGTACATGTTAAAATTCTTAAGATCATGTTTAAAGCACAAAAATGGAATTTTCTTTCATTCAGTAATCACTTGTATTAATCAATCAGAAGAAAACATGTCACAATTTGACTTTTATTAACCACTAAATTTGTCGTGTTATCACTGGTTGTGATTTTTTTTTTTTTTTTTTGAAGTTAAGTTGTTGTCCTGCAACCCAGAGGGTTTATTTGTTAGTAGTGGATAAACTTTATTGTGTAACGGCGGGTGTATGTTAAGCTTCACTGCTTTAAAGTTGCTGGAAAATCTTCACATGTTCATGGGTGTAAGCTGTTTCTTCATTGCGTGTATGTGCGTTTGTACATGGGCTAATTTAACGTTTTTTCTCAAACGAGGCATTTCTCTAGCACGTGCCTCTCTCTCACATTTCTCTGCTTGTGTGTGTTTTTGTTTCACCTTTTTGTTGTGATGCTCCAGGCGCCTTCCCAACCTCCACAAGTCTGTTGGCCGCAATTTTATGTGTAAAACTTCTCTTAATTTCTCCTTTAATTCTCTGCTAGCTGCTGTCTTTTTCGCAGCTGCTGATTCTTGCTGATTTTGTGTCCATTACTATAATTTTGCTTCGGCCGCCGTGCTTGTGGGGGCAGTTGGTCCAGCCCCATAGCCACCTGTATCAACACACTGAGAGATTTATTTAATATCCTTTTCATCACTGTTAAATAGACTAGCAGGCAAGACGCCCACCTTTGCACTGCAGACTACATGCCAGTCTCCCAACACACTCCTCTCTGAGTTTCCGCTTTAAACTCCAACATCATTCACACCCTAGTCATTCAACACCTTATCTGTAGTATCATAATCAGCAAAATCAGCGTTTTACTTACAGGCATGTATCATTGTTTGCAAATCAAAATTATAAAACTCAAAAACACGCTAAACAGGAAGCAAAGTCCTCTGTGCGCGTCACAGCTCATTT
The DNA here is from genome assembly GCF_057382275.1 of Copadichromis virginalis. Lineage (NCBI taxonomy): Eukaryota > Metazoa > Chordata > Actinopteri > Cichliformes > Cichlidae > Copadichromis > Copadichromis virginalis. The sequence goes on from NC_140621.1 coordinate 12,167,071, forward strand.
GCATGTTCACACACCGTCTAAAAATAGCTCGCAGTGCTGCAGCTGCACGTCACACACAGGGTCACACAAAGCTCAGACAAAACTCTTTTATTTTATATTACAAAGACGTCTTATATTTACAATCACTGACAGGCCTGACAGATTCAGCACCTAACAAATTTCGACAAATTTAAAATAACGGGTCTCACCGAAGAAAGTCTCACTTTTTTGTAATCAATCAAACAGTATCTGTTACTTCTGGGAACAGTTTCTGACCTAACTTCTAAATCCCTAACTCAATTTAACAGTATCCAAACAAGCACATGACACCATTTAAACGGTGAGGAGATTCTAACTCCTAGCTTATTTCGGGATGCCCTGTACCCCACAGTTAAAGCCAAACTGAACTACCCCTGTTCGCCGACAGGTCAAGACCGCGCGTCCACGGCCAGGAGGGAGCGTAACCTCCGGGCTATGTGCTTCTTAGCAGACTTCTGGGCTGCCGTCCTATAATAATTTTCACCTAACCGATTTTGAGAAATTTTACCATAACGGGTCTCACCGAAGAAAGATAACTTTTTTACGACCAATTAAACAGTCTCTGTTACTTCTGGGAACAGTTTCTGACCTAATTTGTAAAACTATTAACCAGTCTCTGTTACTTCTGGGAACAGTTTCTGTCCTAATTTCCCTACCAAACTACCTGAGCCTTCAGCTCAATATCCAGGGACTCAAACCCAACATTCTCTGTTACTTCTGGGAACAGTTTCATATTTCTTCAACTTCATTAAATACTCTTAAGCAACTTTAACTGCATACCACACGGTGATTCTCATCAAAATCAAAACAGACACTCTACCAGTAATTTCAGTGAGTAGACTTTAATTTAGTCATATCCAATTTGGCACATTTTGGAAATAATTCAACAGGTAGTGCCTTACCTTTAGATAAGCCGGCTTTTGTCCACTCAAATCAGACCACTGGCTCGTGCCTGTCCGTTCGACAACCTCGGACCGTCCAAACTTTTAAATTCCACCCCAATACCACAGGACGAGCCCCCAAAATGTTAAGGTTCAAAATATTGGGGATGGAGACAAGAGAAAAAACCACAATAACAACACTGGTCCGGCCGGGTTGAGTCAAACGATGATTTAATGATCACACACGTGGGAGATGGACACTGATGCAGACAGCCTCAAAATCTCAAAATGGTGGAGCATTGCTCAAACTTTTATAACCTCTGGTGCCTCCACCTTATCATACAAAGCCTAAACATTCACATGCTCTCTCTCACACAGTGCCTAAGCTACGACCTTGGCTCCCTGTTTATCTGCTCCTGCTGAAATGGAGCAGAAAACTCCAGCACACTCTGTTCTCTTCTACTCAGACAAATTAGACAATAACCTTCTGCGAACAGTATTTCTTATAACTCAGCAATATAATGCATCATAAAACAATATCATTCATTCACAACAAGTCAGCAATTTAATGTAATGCAAATCAGTTTAACTAATGCAATAGTTATCAGCTTCTTCTAATTCAGGAGAATAATGCAAACTAAAACTACATAATAATTCACAATCTTTAATTAGGGGTATAACATGGCATAAAATAATATCATAATTTTACAAAGTGTTTTCTGAAGTTGCAGTCCATTCTGCCTCTCAGGGCCACCGTAGTTTTGCGCCAGTTTCCTGTTTCAAAATAAAAGCATGGATTTCAAAATAAAACCGAAGTACCTTTCAAACAAACGTAAGATTTTTCACCAAATGTAAAGGTCATTTACACTCCCATCAAATCATGAGTGTTTTAACAAAAGGGAGAACCATAACACAAATGATTTTTAAAAACAAATGACCTTAACCACAAGGCCTTTTACATAACGAAAACAAAAGAATTATCCAGCCCGCCGGTAATGTCCACAAATCTTCAAACAATAAAGGATATAGTCGTTGTCTTAGACAGCCTCTAAAAGCAAGATCGGTTTCTGAATGGGCCGTTCAACAATAGCTGGCTTGCCAGAACATTGACCCTCCCTTTTCATTTTCTGGTCTCCAAGACGAATCTTAACTTTCCTCACAAGTCCATCTTTATTTGCGACTGTTTCTTCAACTCTGGCTAATCTCCACTCGTTCCGTGGCAGATCATCCATCCTTTCGATGACTATGTCACCAACTTTCAGATTCCTTCTAGAAATATGCCAACGTTCTCTAGTGGCAATATTAGAGAGATACTCTCTTCTCCAGCGGTTCCAGAATTGCTCTGCTAGATATTGGATATGACGCCATCTCTTACGAGCATACATGTCTTCTCTGATGAATGTCCCAGGAGGTGGTAAGGCTCCAGTGGGTTTCATAGTGAGTAGGTGATTAGGAGTCAGCGGTTCTGGACCATTTGGATCATTCATGTTATCCACAGTGAGTGGACGGCTGTTCACAATATACATTGCCTCGTAAAACAATGTCCTCAAACAGGCATCATCTAATCTTCCAGGTGAGAGTGAAAGAGTGGACCGAAGTACATTTCTTACTGTTCTGATCTGTCTCTGCATTTGACAAACTGATGCACATAAGATGCAACAGCTCTGTTCATTCCTGGGATCCAGTATCCATTTGATCTGATCTCGTTGATGGCTATACCCCTTCCTTGGTGTTTAACCTTTTCATGATGATGAGCATAGCTGGACTGGCCATCGGGCATACCGGGCATTTGCCAGTGGGCCGCTGGCGATTTCTTGTTTTTATGGGCCGATCATTTTTTTTTTTTTTTGGAAGGGTATAAATAATGAAAGGTGTTGGATTGGCCAATTGGTCATGATCAACTCTGGGCTGGACCAATTACAGCCGAGGAAGTCGGATGCACCCTCTCCCTTGTTTAGCAATCTTATAGACGAACTAAAGAAAATGGAAAACAAAAAAAGGAAAGGAGGTGCAGAAAAAATAAGGGCCAAAAAGAAACAAGCCCTTCAGGCAGACGCTGCCAAATGTGTAAAAATAACTGAATTGTTTGGCGGTAGCTATGGCATAGCTTCCACAGATTTAGCAACATCAGCAAGTGGTGGAGGCCAGCAGGTGGATAAGGGAAAAGGGAGGCAAGAGGAGGAGAGACCCGAGGCGGCCGCCGGTCATAGTGGTAGAGGAACTGAACTTCAGGTAAGAAGTTATGACCTGCTGTCTATCTGTGTCAGATATAAACCAAGTTTAGTTGTAGTTTGTTTTCGTTGTGCATACTTTTTACAGTCGCTTAGAATAACTGGTACTGCGTACTAGCTAACATGACGGAGTTTATATACTGCTGGGCGGGTGCTCTGAAGTTACTGATAGTAAATTTTATTTTATGCTTATGGTTAGTTTCTAGAACTCCTCAAAATCTTAAAAAATTGTGCCAATCCTTACATGTTGCACCAGGCTGATTTATCAAAATTGGAGAAGTCTGTGACAGAGGAGACAGAATAGCAGCAGAGAGGGATGGAGCAATTGTGCTGCCTCTTGGCCAGGACTTGCTTGAAAAAGAGGTTTTTGATCTCAACAGGACATTCCTGGTTAAATAAAGGTTAAAAAAAAAGAGAGAGAAATAAAAGAGCAGGAGAGAGAGATGGAGAGATGACTTTATGTCATCCATGAGGGATGCATTTGACATATGTTTCACATATTATAGCCCAACAAGTTACTTATAGCAATTTAATCACGAGCAATCAGTTTTGGGCAAATACCGGAAATCAGTTTTTTATAGACAATCACTTTTTGGCACAACACGGCTATTGCAGTTAATAATACAACAGCTTCTTGCCATTTTTTGTGTTTCTTTTTATCGCTGTGTAACTGAGTTCAATTGAAAGCCTGCATGTGCTAGTACCTCTTGCCACAATGTTCCCAGAATCCTTTGCGGTTTTATCCCTGAATGACGTCACATTTTTGGTGGGCCGGTCTCTAGTCAAAATGCCCGGGCCGATTTTTTTGTCCCAGTCCAGCCTTGATGATGAGCTATTATCATCCTCGTTATGTGGTGGTCCTTTGGAATGATCATTGGATATTTCTGAGAGGCAGGGAGAGATGCATTTTTCAGTCTTTCTCCCGCTTTGAGGATTTCATCTTTGTTATCCTCTTTGAGCCATTACTTGTGTAAACTCGGATTCATATCGGTATCGGCCGATATCCAAATTTATGATATCGGTATCGGACATAAAAAAGTGGTATTGTGCCATCTCTAATAATGATGCGCTGTGCATCGTCTCGCTCCTGAACTGTGACTTGTTGACTCGTCACTCTTGGCTCGGCACAGAAGTCACGCAACAGCTTGTTTGACCTTACACCATGAAGAAACCTTTGACAAGCGGTCTGAAAGAGTCACTTGTTCTGCAGACTCCAAATTTAGTGCTTGAACCCTTTTAACTTCAGGGCCCCCAACTGGGATTTCTGGGATTACCTCTACCTCTGGTAATACCTCTTTCTCCCATAAGAACTTGGGTCCAGTAAACCAGTTCAATGTCAGAAGCTTTCTTGCACTAGAACCTCTCGATGCAAGGTCTGCAGGATTCTTGTCAGTAGAAACATATTGCCACTGCTGAGGAGTTGTACTGAAATGTATTTTCTGAATCCTGTTTGATACAAATGTGTGGAAGTGACGTGCCTCATTTTTAATGTACCCCAGTACAACCTTGGAGTCTGTCCAGAAGTATTTATCAATCCCTGAAATTCCCAGTTCTTCCTTTAGAGTATTGCTTGCTGCAACTGACACAACAGCAGCAGTCAGTTCTAACCTGGGGATGGTCACAGCTTTGATTGGAGCAACTCTGGACTTTGCCTAATCAGAGCACAATGAACAGTTCCATTTTCATTCACATGTTTCAAATATGAGCACTGGCCATAACCATACGTGCTTGCATCAGAGAAGTGATGTAGCTCTCTCTTTGTGACCTTTCCAAAGTCAGCTGGTACATAGCATCGGGGTATGGTGATTTTATCCAAATTTGCCAGATCACTCTTCCACAATCTCCAGACTGGTTGCAGTTCACTGATGAGTGGATCGTCCCCACCTGTACCATGCCTACACATTTCTTGAAGCACCTTTTCCCCAGATAGCAGGAAAGGAGCAATAAGCCCAAGTGGGTCATAAAGGGAGGCAACAGTGGATAGAATACCACGCCTGGTTTCTGGTTGGTCCTTCAAACGGGTATGGAACCTGAAACTGTCTGACACAATGTGCCATTGGATTCCTAAGGCTCTTTCAAGTGATGAATCACTAAAGGCAAGATCAAGAGCCTTTACTTCAGTGGCAAACTCAGATGGTGCTATACTCTCAAGCACCTTTGCATTGTTACACACAAATTTGTGTAGTCGCAGACTACCCATAGCACAGAGCCTTTGGGCTTCTTTTGCAAGCTGAATAGCCTCATCTAGATCTGCTATGTGACACCATCATCCACATAGAAGTCCCTCATGATGAATTGGGAGCCCAGAGGAAACAGGCTCTCGTTCTCCTTAGCGAGATGTTTCAACCCATAGTTGGAACATCCAGGTGAAGATGCAGCACCGAAAAGGTGAACTTTCATACGGAATTCCTGCCACTCCACACTGAAGTTTCCATCCTTCCACCACAGGAAATGTAGGTAGTCTCTATCCGCTTCACGCACATGAAACTGATGAAACATCCTTTCGATGTCACACATCCAAGTAAAAAGGTTCTGTCTAAATCTGATAAGAACACCAGTTAGAGTATTTGCAAATCTGGGCTGGAGATGATCATTTAGGCAAGTTCCCTTGTACTTAGCCGAGCAGTCAAAAACCACTCTGAGCTTCTCTGGTTTTTTGGAATGATAAACTCTGTGGTTTGTCCTCTCCGTCATAAAAGGAAATCGGGCGGAAACACCAAATATTAAACCTGATTTTATTTTTATTCCTTTACTGGACAGAGAAAACACGACTCAGTGTGGTCAAAACTTTATAATTATTTTATTCAATCATAACTTTCCGGAAAGGCATGTGCATAAGAGTAAACCCTCTGCAGATCCGAAGCATTACAAGCATATCCCTATGTTATAATTCTGCTCGCTCCTCCCCTACTAAACCGTCACTTGATCTATTTCAATACTACATGTCTGCCCTATAGCTGCAACAAAACGTCTTCAGCCTAGCTGCCATGTCATACCTAGTTTCGATTAAAACAACTCTGAAATGCACTCTGCCTAGTTTCACTTCCTGTCTACATCCTGCACCCTGCAAAGCATCTCATTCTGCACAGTGTCGGGGTGAAATATTATTTTACTTTCATAATCTATGTTACTATTCATAATCCTTTTTATTACTGTTGCATCATTTATGATTTATCATTATTGTCATTTCATTGACACATTTATTGAAACAGTTGATGTTATATTAAAGTCTGTATTTCAGGTGTTAGCATAAGCACATAATAATCTTTCATTGCAGGTGTAACTGTAATTATGTTATACACATATAAGCTAGGTCAAGTTAATTAATGGTTTGAAGCGACAGCCAGCACGAGTTCGACTGATCAATGGAGCAAAGTTCAAGCTGAAAGAATTGCCTACATGTTTACAGTAATAATCTTTCACATATTGCCTGTGTGCATTCAGCAGCCTGCTGCACTGAAGTTTGCCTGGTAACAGATGACTCAAACGGAGTCAGGAAGTATACTTCTAAAATGTCTTTGTTTGTTGAGTGAGGTCATGCACTGAGGTCAAGACACACATAAGTCTTCCTGCACACATACATAGTAGACTTGTTTTGCTTGTAAACGGTATGCTCATGTTCTGTTCTGAAGCGCAGATAGTGGAATAACAGGAAGCATCTGGAGGAACAGAGGAAGTAGCTGTTCTTTTTTAGAATATCTCCTCGCTGGAGTTACTGGAACATGCATGTTGTTTTTCATCTGCGGTGACGCAAGTTACTGGTCATCATAAGTATAAATATCACACCCACCTATTGTTCAGGGGAGATCGAGGCTGATGTTTTGCAGAGCCCATCTTCACCACATATATGTGTTTTAATAAAATCATTTGTGTTGACCCACTATGGACTTTCAGTCATATGTCTCTTCCTCAAAAATCCGAACCACGACAACAGTTTCCTTTCTTACACAGTACTTTGTGACCTTTTACACACTTTCTGACTTTCCTAATCTACTGGCCTACCTAAAACAATACAAAAAGAAAATAAGCACTAAGAATATGTATATTTATTCTTTAACATATGCAGTTTAAATATATAGATTAAATGCTTTGAAATGATCCTTAAGGTGATTCATAAGAGGAGTCACCAGGATACTGGTCAGGGTACTCTTTGTCGACTAAAGCTCTGCCTTCAACACAGTCATCCCTCACAAACTCATCTACAAACTGTTTACACTCGGCCTGCACCCCACCCCCTGTGACTGGCTACAGGACTTTTTGACTGGCAGGCCTCAGTCTGTCAGGATCAGCAATAGGACTTCAGTCAGCATTACCATAAACACTGGAGTTCCACAGGGTTGCGTCCTCAGCCCCATCCTCTACCTCCTGTACACTCACGACTGTGTCGCCTCCAACAAAGAGAACATCATACTGAAGTTTGCAGATGACACTGCAGTGATCGGTCCAGGATCCGGGAAAGTGAAGTGGAGAGTGTGAGCAGCTTTAGGTACCTGGGCGTTCACATCAGTGAAGACCTCCCCTGGACACTGAACACCACACAGCTGGTCAAGTAGGCTCAGCAGCGGCTGTATTTCCTGAGGAGGCTGAGGAAATTTGGGATGTTGGCCAAGATCCTCAGCAGCTTCTACAGCTGCACTGTGGAGAGCACACTGACCAGCTGCATCACTGCATGGTACGGAAGCACTATTGCTATGGACCGCAAAAAGCTGCAGAGAGTGATAACAACTGCGGAGAAGATCACCAGGACCCGGCTGTCCTCTCTGCAGAGCATCTACCATCGCAGAGTCCAGAGGAGTTCATTTTGCACGCTAAGCTCCTTTGTACATCCTTTTACATTGAAAACTGCATACCTCACTTGCCTTTATTTACTGATTTTTGTACTTATCTTTTTTATCCTTTTTCTTTTTTTACATTATTTATTTTAATATCTTGTCTTATTTTTATTCTTATTTATCTTGTAGCTTCAACCCTACCTAACTTGGCATTTGTGTATGGACAGCAAAAGAAGAATTTCATTGCACAGAGAAATGCTATTTCTTCTGTACATATGACAATAAACACTTTAATTTTGAATTGGAAAAATAAAAGGATGTCCCACCATAGTTTCTGTTGTCTTCACCTGCGCACTGACATCTTTTTCATATAATCTATGGTTTCCACATCAGATAAACACTGCATCATTACTGGTACCTTGTTTAAACCATATAACCATAATTATATGTTAACATGTATTAAATAGTGTAGAGAGTTTGTAGATTTTCAAACCTCAGCATTTTCTTTTAATGATAATGAATTAAACACTTTATTTACTATTTTTTATGTTTTTGTATAGGTAACGCAGGTAGACAGTCGAAGCAAAGATGTCCCAGTTTTACACTAGGACTTAAATGTAGCTTACGTTGGCTGATCTGGGCAAAGCTGGAAGTGGTAAATTTATCTCAAAATGCTGTGTACACACACATTGTGTTTCATGCATATCATGCGAGTTGGGTGCGTGTGCTTCATGACCACCCTTACAGCCTCACACGTTCAAACCATATTACATTCTGTTTTCCTGTGAGTCACTAGGATAGGATAAAAATAATTTTCTTACTTTTTCTAGAAGAGGCAGTGAGAGGGAGGTCTGAGCGTCCATGCTTGGGCTGATAACCCCCAACCCGAATTCAGAAATGCAGAAGAAAATGAATGGATGATTTAATATTTTGATATTTCAGATTTGAATTTTTATCAAAGTAATTGTCATGAATTTTCAAACAGCATGCATCATTCATAATGCACTGCGCCAAACTTTTCAGTCAGTTTTTTTAAAATGTTATTTTTGGTATATTTTAGTAATATGTAAATATCTTTTGTATGTTTTCATATAAAATCTAACATAAATTTGTTTTAAGTGTTTTTCTTCATTATTGTCTATTTGTGAAATGCTGAACAGTTAAGCAGTACAATTCATTATTGAAAAGTACGATAAATGGTTTAAAATGATTTTTAATGAGTTCTTTTTACATTTTCCATGTTCTCAAACTTTAAGTTATCTGACTGATACTTAGTTTTAGAGTAGCTGGTTAGTGTAATTTTTAAATTCTTTTGCAGCTAGATTTATGGTGAAGATAAAAAATTTAGACAAAGTGTGATGGAAGCAAGAGGTTCACAGGGAGTGCAGAATTATTAGGCAAGTTGTATTTTTGAGGAATAATTTTATTATTGAACAACAACCATGTTCTCAATGAACCCAAAAAACTCATTAATATCAAAGCTGAATGTTTTTGGAAGTAGTTTTTAGTTTGTTTTTAGTGTTAGCTATTTTAGGGGGATATCTGTGTGTGCAGGTGACTATTACTGTGCATAATTATTAGGCAACTTAACAAAAAACAAATATATACCCATTTCAATTATTTATTTTTACCAGTGAAACCAATATAACATCTCCACATTCACAAATATACATTTCTGACATTCAAAAACAAAACAAAAACAAATCAGCGACCAATATAGCCACCTTTCTTTGCAAGGACACTCAAAAGCCTGCCATCCATGGATTCTGTCAGTGTTTTGATCTGTTCACCATCAACATTGCGTGCAGCAGCAACCACAGCCTCCCAGACACTGTTCAGAGAGGTGTACTGTTTTCCCTCCTTGTAAATCTCACATTTGATGATGGACCACAGGTTCTAAATGGGGTTCAGATCAGGTGAACAAAGAGGCCATGTCATTAGTTTTTCTTCTTTTATACCCTTTCTTGCCAGCCACGCTGTGGAGTACTTGGACGCGTGTGATGGAGCATTGTCCTGCATGAAAATCATGTTTTTCTTGAAGGATGCAGACTTCTTCCTGTACCACTGCTTGAAGAAGGTGTCTTCCAGAAACTGGCAGTAGGACTGGGAGTTGAGCTTGACTCCATCCTCAACCCGAAAAGGCCCCACAAGCTCATCTTTGATGATACCAGCCCAAACCAGTACTCCACCTCCACCTTGCTGGCATCTGAGTCGGACTGGAGCTCTGCCCTTTACCAATCCAGCCACGGGCCCATCCAGCTGGCCCATCAAGACTCACTCTCATTTCATCAGTCCATAAAACCTTAGAAAAACCAGTCTTGAGATATTTCTTGGCCCAGTCTTGACGTTTCAGCTTGTGTGTCTTGTTCAGTGGTGGTCGTCTTTCAGCCTTTCTTACCTTGGCCATGTCTCTGAGTATTGCACACCTTGTGCTTTTGGGCACTCCAGTGATGTTGCAGCTCTGAAATATGGCCAAACTGGTGGCAAGTGGCATCTTGGCAGCTGCACGCTTGACTTTTCTCAGTTCATGGGCAGTTATTTTGCGCCCTGGTTTTTCCACACGCTTCTTGCGACCCTGTTGACTATTTTGAATGAAACACTTGATTGTTCGATGATCACCCCCCCCCCCCCCAACCTCATGATGCTTAATCGACGTAATCAACTTTAATTTGATGCAGTGTGAAAAAAAATGCACAGAAATGAATTATTTTTCAAGAATAATTAAATAGATTCAACATCTTTCTTTAACAGAACTGAAGACTGCACAGATGGTATCTTCCCAAAGGAAAAAGTACTATCTTACTAGGGTATATTAGACTTAATAGTTACTATATACAGTAATGGACTTCTATACAGTTTACATCACATTAAAATTCTGGGTGTAAGATTCAGATAATTATTTATTAAAAGCTAGACATTTTAAATGAGAATAAGAAAGAAAAGTATGTCTTTGTGCCCCCTTTTCCCTGTTCATGCCCTATCGGGCCCCCTGGCTAAACTTTGCTAGATCCGCCCCTGCACAGTTACCAGTCGTCAGCTATGTAGAAAAAGATTAACGTGGAAATACTCTGCAAACATTCAGGGATAAACTTACACACTTGCTTTACTTCTCTGGGATAGTTTTCGCCGAGATGAAATGCCGTGGTTAGGAAGCATGTAGCGAGGCTCCAAATGCTCCAACAGACCGCTGACAGGTCTGGCAGACAACAGCCGCTCTATCACGTGACACATACTGCTCCGATGCGCCGAGCTGGGTTACGCCAAGTAGCGCGTTTTGTGTGGTGATTTTGTGATACTTCGGATCGGATTACATTTTTTATTTTTCTCCGATATCCGATCCAGTAATTTAGGTCAGTATCGGACCGATAGCGATACATATTATCGGATCGGTCCATCTCTAATTTTAACCTTACACCTTAAGCCTATTATGAAAACACCATAAACCAATTCCCCACTCTCCCTTAACCCATGGCCTTTCTGGTACCTTTTAAATGGTGTCCGGACCCCTGCAGAGGACACCAAAAAGGCAGCTGAATAATCACATCTCAACAGCAACTTCTTTGCACCTACACTTTTACCTGTAGACTTTACACACACATTTGCCTACTTAACAGTAGACCTTATTTGTTCCCAATAATAATTCTTTCCTCTTCACAGACAACCACCACATTTCTCAATGAGTTAAAGTTAAAGTGCTCCTAATAAAGTGCAAAGGTGCTCATAAAGTACTGTACAAGTTACCACCAAATGATACGAGTAAGAAAGCACTCTTCCTTACAGCATCTTACAATTGCTAAAAAAAACAATTGTGCATAGCACCATCAAGATGTTGATTTCTAATTCCACATCATCACAATGACCTTCTGTTGAATTTACATGTAGAATTTCTGAGGCTATTTAACCATCTGAGCTCTGAGTAACCATTGATGAGGACTTCAAACTTTACCCAAACTCAAGGTCATCGGAATTTGTCATTTTCGCTTTTACTAAATTGTTCTTCCTCACTCTCCTCTCTCCCTCTCTCCTCCTTTACTGGTAAACAGATTTTCCCCCTATTTTCCTGTGATCACATTGATAACAGTCTGTTGTATCAGTTCACACTGTGAAAGTATTAGGAGTGAGTCAGCTAGTTAAAGTCTAACTAGTCTGACCAGCCTTACAGGTCACATTATCATACTACATTGCATGCAATGTAGTATGCAATGTAGTTTATCTGCACAAGTGCGTGCAGACAAGCACGCATTTGTCTGAGATAAAAATATATATTTTTCTTTCACTTTTACTTTTGTCATCATTGATTTAGTAGTTACGTGCTTGAAGAACTTACTGCATATTGGACCATTCACATCACACCACATCTGCTAAAAGTAGGTGGGTGTGGTTTATTTGAGTTAACTAGAGGCTCTGATGTTAGATGAGGCAGACCTGAAGAACCCACTGAAGGTAAGTGCAACTGAGGGCATTTAAGTGCTAAATGTGTTTTTTTTAAAGCTGTCCTTTGGGCAAATGCATTTGATACTGAAAAGATGGCTTAAATGTAATTTTGTGAGCGCAGTAAGGAACTCTGTGACATTCAGTTAGACTGTAGCTGCTCATTGATGCGTTTTAAACATTTGACACAAAATAGTGGTGGTTTAAATGCTGTCGCATATTGTGGTGTAATTCATGTATTTCAACAGTGTATACAGAAATGATAATCTATAACCAAATCTGTTACAAAGTAATCTGGAATAATAAAAATATTGTTTGCTCACAAAAAATATTTTTTGTTGAGCAGCAACAGTTAGAGGAGAGTATATCAAGGTGAATGTAATAGACTTGTAGTCAAGATCGCCTAAACTGAGACCAAGACAATACCTAGACCAGAGGGTATCGAGACTAAGACAAGACCTAGACCAAGTCGGGATGAGACCAAGACTGACACAAAAAAGTCTTTAAACTGCAGCCAGATGCTGTTTCGTTTACGGGTGTCAGGCATATTTATGTGTTTTTGCGATGCACTCGTACAGCCCTCCTCACCGCTGTCTACTGTCTCGCTCACTTACTGAGAGGACAGACGCACGCTCCACTTGACTGTCGCGTCTCTCACCCTCTCTGTTTTTAACGTAATGATATTGTCCTATATCCTTGCATGTGATTGGCCACAATATGGAGGGATTGGAGCATAGCTGAGCCACTGTGTGAGAGCTGAGCACCGAAAGGAAATTAAGTGAGAAGCCGGCTCTCGCTCAATGGGAGTCGACTCTTCTGATTCACTACAAAGCACTCTGTAAGCACGGCTCTTAGAGCTGATGCTTTTGCGCATGACACATTATCTAACGTTACATTGTGTGTCATGGATACTGTTGACTCCCGGGACTTAGCCCTAAAGGGTAGTATGCATGTGGAAGGGGGGGGGGGGGTGCATTAGAAATGACTGAAAGATTTATTGGGCTGTGTTTTGAGTTTTGTTCAAAAGAAGAATGACTTCATATAAGAAAAAATATATATACACCACATATGCAGGACACCTTAAACTAGTAGTTTTAATTAAGCAGCAAGGCAGAACAAAGTCGGGCCTGTATCAAGACACGCGGACTAAACCCCAATTCAACCAGACCCAGAACTGATCCAGAATTAAAACATGACTACAACTGTTCAAAATCAGGGCTACTGAGGACTTAACCAAGACAGAACCAGAATCAAAACTACATGATAGTAGCACTAAAAATCACCATAGACCTGCACTACACTTATTTTTTAATTCTACCAAAGTACAATATTTAGATTGATAAAGGTTTATATAATTATTTACCCTTGTTGTGCAAACAAGCCTGCATAACTTAATAAATATAGAATTTGAAAAGTAAGAAATGGTATCTAAAAAGTTACACTAGGCACTAGATACATGTTCTGATGAGTTTTGGCAAACAACCATTTGACTAACATGTGTGTCTCATCTGCTCTTGTTCATCTCTATTCTGTCCTCATTCTCCCTCTCTGTTCCTCTCTCTCTCCCTCTCTGTGCTGACAATCAAGCCAAACACCAACATCATCAAATATACAGTTGAAACCAGATATTTACATACTCGTTAGATAAAAACACAAACACTTTTTTAATTGTAACATCACATCAGACTAAATGTTTATTTTTTTTAGATTGATAAACATAAAAAAAATATTTGTTAAATTTAAGAGTAAAGAGAGAAACTATCTGAAGGAAATCTCCGTCATCCGTAGATCGAGTTTCCTCCTAAGGCGTGGGCACCAATAAGCAGAGTTCATCCTTTAACATATAACAAAATTAAAATATTCTCGAGCATGATCAACGGTTAATCACGGTACCGGCCGGAGTACCGGGAGCAGTTTGGAAGAACAAGAAGACGCGGAGACTGTTCTAGATTGTCATTCCAAACTAACTCAAAGTTTATTCTTTTGTGCAACAGTTTTATATGCAGACAACAAGTTTCAGGTTCAGACCCTGCCCACTGGGTGGGGTGGCGTCCTGACAGTTGAAATCCTTTGTTCAGCAAGGGCAATAAAGATTCACTCACAAGAACAATAAATCTTATACAGAGGTCTCCTACATCCTGAGTTCTGACACAAAAACCAGATGGTCTTCACATAAACATTTTCTGCAAGGGAGTAATAAGTAAAAGAGTGATTTGTTGGTGTTTTCCCTCCAACCTTAGCATCTAGTTTCACACCATAAATCTTGAGTTGACAAGGCAAGAGAAAATAACGGTTAACATAAAGAGCCTTGTTAAGTCACAGAATCTTCAGTCTAATATCATCATACACCAGTAAAAAGGTTCGTGTGTCAGCAGGTTCTCAGTTCAAACCATATAAGGAAGTTCCCCCTAGCTCTGAAAGGGGCCTTCTATAATCTCAACATATCTTTGACAGGTCCATTAAACACTAGACAGTTAGAATCCTTTAGTGATATAAGTTTGCACATGGTAAAATACTACATGTAGTTATTTGCATTAGGAAATGGTTAACCATATATACCTAGAGGCACATAATCAATTGTGTGTGATCTTTAGCAGGCTTGCAAGCTGCCTGTTTCAGTTTAAGTGCCTTCTTTACATATAGATGAACTGTTGGATTTTCCAAACCAGCAGGCCAAAGGAAATTCCCGTGGGGTCACAGCAAGAGGAGATGAAGTTTAAACAAAGGGCATTTGCAGAAACAGGGTCCTTTGTATAATATTGTAACGTTCACAAGAACCAGACGGTTGGGGTCTCAGTTTGTCCGTTTATTTGGCACATAAGCCAGCGGGTTGTTAACTCAGGGGGAAGCGCTCTCGAACTCCACCTCTCTTCCGCCTGGCACACACACAGAACAACCAGGTCCCACCCACCCCTTCCTGTACACCACAACCAAACATGAATCTTAAAGGAACAACAACAGTGTGCAGAGATCACCAACATGTCACTGTACAATAACACTTAACCATCGTTACACTGCCCCCCCAGCAATAAGTTCCTCGTCCCCGAGGGAACGACACAGTCTCTGAGGCGGGGTGGTAGCCTACGTTCCCTCCTTGACCTCCTGAGCCCCTGAGGTGGACGCGGAGCTTCGGGGCTTTGGGGTGGAGAGTCCGAGGGAGGGGAACGCAGCCCCGGTCGGGGGTCCCTCTGAGCAGGGTCACGGACGCTCTGTACACGTCCCTCTGGAAAGGAGGGGAGGGACTGCCCTCTGTAGGGGGCCATCCGGTCTCTGTGCAGCGCTACTATCCTCCCCCTAGGAGGCAACTGCACCCTGTAAACAACCTCCCCTACTCGCTCTAGGACGCTGCAAGGCCCCACCCAGCTGCTATCCAGTTTAGGACACCGTCCCTTCTTCCTCTTTGGGCTGTAGACCCACACCAGCTCCCCAGCATGGAAGTGCCTCCCCTTAGTGGTGATGTCGTAATTCCTCTTTTGGCGCAGGCCTGCCTTCGCCAGCTGCTCTCGGGCGTAGGAATGTGCAGAATCCAGCCGGTCCTGCAGCTTCCTTGCGTAGTCCCGGCCCGGTGGTGCCTCTGGCGCGTCCGGGGGCTTCCCAAAAGCCAACTCTGCAGGAGTTCTCAGCTCTCTCCCTAACATGAGCAGGGCAGGCGTACATTGGGTGGAGTCCTGTACTGCCGACCTGTAGGCCATGAGGGTAAGGGGAAGATGGTAATCCCAGTCCCGTTGGTGTTCTGAGGTAAGGATGGCTAGCTGCTGGGCCAGCGTCCTGTTAAACCTTTCCACCAGCCCATCGCTTTGGGGGTGAAGTGGGGTGGTGCGGGTTTTCTTAGTCCCAAGGCGTTCACACATGGCAGCAAATACCTTGGACTCAAAGTTACGCCCCTGGTCACTGTGGAGGGTCTCTGCTGTTCCAAAGCGGCTGAACATCCCCTCCACTAATACATCAGCGACCGTCTCAGCCTCCTGATCTGGGATGGCGTATGCTTCCGGCCACTTGGTAAAATAGTCCATGGCCACAAGAACATAGCGGTTTCCTCTGTCTGTGCGAGGAAATGGGCCCATGACGTCCACAGCTACTTGCTCCATTGGGGCTCCTGCTGGTTGCTGCTGAAGCTGAGCCCGGGACTGGTCCTGTGGCCCTTTGTGTGAGGAACATGCATCACAGCTGCGGCAAAAGTCCTCCACGTCCCTCCGCTGTTGACCCCAGTAATAGCCCTGGCGGAGGCGGCGGAGAGTCTTGGAGACCCCAAAGTGGCCGGAGCCAGTGCTCCCATGGCAGGCTTCCAGCACAGCTGACCTCAGCGACCTTGGCACCACAACCTGCCACCTCCCCCGTGGCAGGATCCTTCCAGGCACGCTCCAACACCCCCTCCTTCAGCCTGAGAGCTGCAAACTTGGCCCATAGCCCCCTGGTACAGATGGAAAACCCAGTGACCTCATCCCAAAGGGGTTGCTCCCCCTTCTCCAGCCACTGCAGGACCGGCAGCAGGTCCGTGTCTTGTTCCTGCCGTGCCCTCCACTCCGCTGCATCCACCATCAGAAGAGCCCTGCAGGCGAGCTGTGCTGCTCCGTCTATTGTCGTGAGTTCCCGCTCTATTTCCTCTCGCTTCTCACAGTAACGGCAGCACATGGGCGACGAGAGAGGGCGTCTGCGTTAGAAAGGTGCGTCCCTGCTCTGTGCTCCACAGTGAAATTGAAGGCTTGGAGCTCCTCCAGCCAGCGAGCCACCTGTCCCTCTGGCTCCCTGAAAGACATCAGCCACTG
Source organism: Copadichromis virginalis (assembly GCF_057382275.1). Lineage (NCBI taxonomy): Eukaryota > Metazoa > Chordata > Actinopteri > Cichliformes > Cichlidae > Copadichromis > Copadichromis virginalis. The sequence continues at coordinate 12,184,170 of NC_140621.1, forward strand.
AAGGGCAGCATGATCAGTTCTGATAACAAATGCTGTGCCGCACAGGTAGTACTTAAAGTGTCTCACCCCCGCCACCACAGCCAACAGCTCTCGTCGTGTGACACAGTAGCGCCACTCACTCCTGTTCAGGACCCGGCTGAAGTACGCCACCACCTTCTCCCCTTCCGGCCCAACCTGCGACAACACCGCTCCCAGCCCCACATTACTTGCGTCAGTGTCCAGGACAAAAGGCAGGGCGGGGTCAGGGGGGGCAAGGACTGGAGACTCTGTCAGCGATCTGCGGAGGGTGTCGAACGCCTGCTGACAGTCCCGGGTCCAGATGAAGTCACGGTCCTTCTGCAGCAGGTGGAAGAGTGGTGCGGCTATGGAGGAAAAGCCCTTCACAAACCTCCTGTAATAAGACGCCAGTCCTAGGAAGCTTTTGAGCTGTTTCTGGTCTGCTGGTGTGGGCCACTCGGTAATGGTGTGAATTTTTTCCTCCAACGTGCTGATGCCCTCACGACCCAGCTTGTGGCCCAGAAACTCCACCTCCCTCCTCATGAAGTGGCACTTGTCGGGGTGCAGCTTCAGGCCTGCAGCTGCCACCCTCTCCAACACTTGTCTCAGGGCATCCAGGGCAGCATCAAAGGAGCTCCCGTGCACTAGAAGGTCATCCAGGTAAACCAGACACCGTTGCCGTGGGACGCCAGCCAGCACACTGTCCATAAGCCTCTCGAAGGTCGCAGGAGCATTGCAAAGACCAAAGCTCAGGACTTTGAACTGCCATAGTCCCCTGTTAGTGCAGAAGGCTGTCTTCGGTCTGGATTCCGGGGACAGTGGCACCTGCCAGTAGCCACTCCGCAGGTCCAGGGTGGAGAACCAGGAGGACCCGGCTACTAAGTCGAGAGACTCATCAATCCTGGGAAGGGGGTAAGAGTCCTTCTTCGTCACTTTGTTGAGTGGTCTGTAGTCCACACAGAAACGCATCCTAGGACTTTTTTTCTTAGGCACCATCACCACCGCGGAGGCCCACGGGCTATCAGATGGCTCTATGATGCCCGCCTTCATCATTTCACACAACTCTCTGTCCGCAGCCTCCTGATGAGCCAGGGGCAGGCGGCGTGGGCGCACTTTAATAGGCTGGGCATCCCCGGTCTCAATGACGTGCTCTACCAAGTGTGTCAAGCCAACATCACTTTCTTTCAGGGCAAAAATGTCACTAAACTCTTTTAGTACCTGCCATAGACTCTCTTGCTGCTGTGGAGTCAGCCCCTCACAGTTCTTTGACCAGATACTCCTCACTGCTAAGAGCCTCTCCTCCTCCTCCTCCGCTCGCTGTTCTGCTGGCGGGTCTGCAGCGGTCTCTGCGGTGGAGGTGGACGCCGCGGCAGATGCTGTGCAGACCGGGGGAGGAATAAGCGGCACCTTCTTCCCATCAGGGGTTACGAGGAAGCCTTTGCCTAAGTCCAGTACACCGCCAATGGCTCGTAAAAAATCCAGCCCAAGGATGCAGGCGTCCTGCACGTCAGCCACCCAGGCAGCATAAGACACACCGAGGTCCCCCACCTTGAACTGGAACACTCCCCTCCCTCTCATTGGGGCCAGATCACCGGTCACAGTCTTAAGTTGCACATTAGTCGGTTGCACAGCAGCTCCGGTTGGGACAATATCGGGTCGGACCAGCGTTGCATTGGACCCCGTGTCCAGCAGGGCCGTACAGGACACCCCCGCGATCGTCACTGGAACATGGCAAAAGCCGCCAACCTGGGTCCAGCCCACAGCGATGGCCGCACCGGGTGGAGGTGGCGGTGGTGTGGGGATGTCGTTCTCCCAGGCCCGTGTACTCCCGCCTACACGGGCCCGTGGGCGTTTCCCTGAACCGCTGCAAGCTTGGGGCACTGCCTGATGAGGTGTCCGGGTTGTCCACATCCCCAGCAGCTCTGTGGTCGGCGGTGTGGGCCAGCCCGAGGGGAAGGCGACTGCAGCGAAGCCGCCTGCACCAAACTGCACAAGCCCGCTGGCGTCTCCATCTGTTCCACAGGTGCTGACACAGCCCTCACCACGTGTGCGTCATCAGCGCCCCCAGAGGATCCTGCAAGCATCTCCCTCTCCAACGCTAGCTCCAGGGCTGCACTGAGTGTGGCTGGCCGAGCAAGCTGAGTTTGCATACGGAGCTCTTTAGGGCTCAGGGCCTGCAGGAACTGGTCCCGAGCTAACTCCGCTTGCACTGATGGTGGCATGCTGTCATAAGATAAGAGATAAGATAAGATAGAACTTTATTAATCCCTCGGGTGGGTTCCTCTGGGAAATTCGACTTCCAAAAAGCACAGCAACGACCGAAGTTACAGTTACAGAATTGTTATATATATATATATATATATATATATATATATATATATATATATATACACACACACATACATATATAAATACAGAGACAAATATAAATAAAATATACAAAGGGGATAAATAGAATAAATAGGAATAAAAAATAAAAATAAAAATACAAGTGAATTGCACATTTCAAGTATTGAGTCTATTGCACTGTTGACTATTTACAAAAAGTATAGCACAAGGTATTGTACAGTGAGGTGAAGAGGCACTACAGCTTAGTTGTTCCCCCCTCCTTTGTCCTCCTGTTTCCCCTCCCTCTCCCCTCCAGAGAGGAGTTAAACAGTTTGATGGCGTGTGGGACAAAGGAGTTTTTAAGTCTGTTAGTTCTTGTCTTGGGGAGAAGCAACCTGTCACTGAACAGACTCTTCTGATTGTTTATGGCCGTGTGCAGAGGATGCCCAGCATTGTTCATAATGTCCATCAGTTTCTTTAATGTCCTTTTCTCTGCCACTGTCACCAGAGTGTCCAGCTTCATGCCGACCACAGAGCCAGCCTTCCTGATCAGTTTCTCCAGCCTGCATGAGTCCTTCTTTGCTGTGCTGCTCCCCCAGCACACCACAGCATAGAAAAGTACTCCAGCAACCACCGACTGGTAAAACATCCTCAGGAGCTTCCTGCAGATGTTAAAAGACCTCAGCCTCCTGAGGAAGTACAGTCGGCTTTGGGCTTTTTTATACAGGTGCTCTGTGTTGCATGACCAGTCCAGTTTATTGTCCACCCACAGCCCGAGGTACTTGTACTTGTTGACCACCTCCACCTCCTCCCCCTCTATCTGAACCGGCAGTGGACCTTCTCTGGACCTCCCGAAGTCCACAACCAGTTCCTTAGTCTTTGAGGTGTTGAGTTGCAGGTGGTTTGTGTGACTCCATGCGACAAAGTTCCTCACCAGACTTCTGTACTCTTCTTCCTGATCATCCCAGATACACCCCATGATGGCCGTGTCATCTGCAAACTTCTGAATATGGCATAATTCAGAGTTGTAGCAGAAGTCAGAGGTGTACAGGGTGAAGAGAAGAGGGGACAGCACAGTTCCCTGTGGTGCTCCTGTGCTGCTGACCACAGTGTCAGACGTGATGTCCTTCAGCCTGACGTACTGTGGTCTGTCGGTGAGGTAGTCGGAGATCCAAGCCACCAGGCAGGGGTCCACCTCCATTCTGTTCAGTTTTTCCTGAAGCATACAGGGCCGGATGGTATTAAAGGCACTGGAAAAGTCAAGAAACAGTATCCTGACCGTGCCTTTTCCCCCATCCAGGTGTGAGTGGGCTCTGTGTAGGAGGTACAGGATGGCATCCTCCACTCCGACACCCGCCTTGTATGCAAACTGTAGTGGGTCCTGGGCATGTTGTACCTGTGGTCGGAGGAGGTTGAGGAAGAGCCGCTCTAGAGTCTTCATAAGATGTGACGTCAGTGCCACCGGTCGGAAGTCATTCAGCTCATTGGGCCGGTTCTTTTTGGGGACCGGGACGATGCAGGATGTCTTCTATAGGGCGGGCACTCTCCCCAGTCGCAGACTGAGGTTGAAGACTCGTTGTAGCGGCTCCCCAAGTTCAGCAGCACACGCCTTTAGCATCCTAGGACACACCTTGTCTGGGCCTGCTGCCTTTCTGGGGCGAAGCTTCCTCAGTTGCCTCCTGACCTGATCCACTGTGACACTGGGAGATGTTTGGGAGGAGGGGAGGGGGGGAGATGTCTTGCTGCTGAGAGAGGGATTGGAGGAGGGGGGTGTCATGGTGTCAGGAAGGGGGGGAAGCGAGGGAGGCAGGAGAGTGGGGAGAGGACTCTGTAGTGAAGGTGAGGGTGAGGGTGGGGGGGTTGTGGGCTGGTCAAACCTGTTGAAGAAGTTGTTGAGTTCGTTTGCCTTCTCCACAGTCCCCCCCACTGTGCTTTTCTTGGTGTTGTGGCCTGTGATGGTTTTCACACCATTCCAGACCTCCCTCATATTGTTCCTCTCCAACTTCTGCTCCACCTTCCTCCTGTAGGTGTTCTTTGCTTCCCTCAGGCAGCGTTTCACCTCCCGCTGTGCTGCTTTCATCTCCTCCTTCACTTTGCTCCTGAAAGCCTTCTTCTTCATGTTGAGGACAGCTTTGACTTCCTGTGTTACCCACGGTTTGTTATTAGGATAACACCGTACCGTCTTAGCAGGGGCGACTGTGTCCACACAAAAGTTGAGGTAGTCTGTAAGACAGTGTGTCGCCCCCTCTATGTCCTCACCATGTGGGCTCAGGAGCACATCCCAGTCTGTGGTGTCATAGCAGTCTCTCAGAGCATCCTCCTTTTCTGGGGTCCATCTCCGGATGGAGCGCGTTGTGACAGGCTGCCTTTGGACGAGGGGTGTGTATTGTGGCTGTAGGTAAACCAGGTTGTGGTCTGACTTCCCTAGTGGGGGGAGGGGGGTGGCTCTGTATGCATCTCTCACATTAGCATACAGTAGGTCAATTGTCCTGTTGCTCCTTGTGGGACAATTCACAAACTGGTGAAAAGCAGCCAGAGTAGAATCCAGTGTGGCATGGTTAAAGTCTCCAGATATAATAATGAAAGCCTCGGGGTTTTGTGTCTGAAGTCTTGCTGTGACTGTGTGTATTTTCTCACAGGCAGCTGTTGCGTCGGCCCTCGGAGGGATGCAAACACACACACAGATCACATGACTGAACTCCCGAGGTAGATAATATGGCCGCAAGCTAACAGCTAGCAGCTCCAGGTCCGGACGGCATACCGAAACTTTAACGGAGACGTGTCCAGGGTTACAGTATCTGTTGTTGACGTAGACAATGAGTCCCCCACCTCTGCTTTTTCCGCTGGCCTGCGTGTCCCTATCGGCTCTCACGGATGTGAAACCGCATAGGTCTACGTTAGCCTGCGGCGTTAGCTCGGTTAGCCACGTCTCCGTGAAGATAAACAAGCTGCACTCACGGTATAGTCTGTGGTTGTTCAGAGCGCACAGTTCGTCAATCTTATTCTGTAACGAGTTCACGTTGCCCATGATCACTGTCGGGATTGATGGTTTGAATCGCCTCCGGTGATCCGCTCTCCTCGCTCCAGCTTTGCAGCCTCTGTAGCTCCTCTTTAGCTCAGCCGGGATGTTGTGTCGCATGCCGGTCTGTCCCTTTGTTCTTAGTGCCAGCAGCTCCGCTCTCGAATAGATGAAGGAGCTGGTTCCAGAAGTTTTGAAAAGTGCATTATCCATCTTGTATCGCTATATCTAAGAGGTATAAGTAGAGGAAGGTGAAAAAAAGTTTGAAAAGCCTAGTCTAAAAAAGTTAAAGTTAACAAAAAAAGGTGCGGTGTTGCAGAGCTACTTGGAAAGGCTGCCGTCACTCCAGCACCATGTTTGCATACGCCCTCCGGCAAAGGCACTCGATTTCATGAGCCAAAATGCGGAGGGGCTCGCCTGGCAATCTGCGTCTGTTGTGGAACTCCGACCTCAGCAGCACTGGTTGGTTATACTGCCCGAAGCGCCTCTGAAGTGCTCCGACCAGAGCATTATAATCTCCCCTCTGCTCCTCGGTCAGCAGCAGCAGGCAAGCAGCTGCATCCTCACACAGACACAAAGCCAGTTGGAGAGCTTTATGTTCCTCAGACCAGCCAGCTGCGACAGCTAACAGCTCGAACTGTGCGATAAACACTTCCCATGGCGTCTTGCCGCTGAACCTAGGCGTTTTTATATTCGCTGCAGCTTGCTGGGCGCCGCCATGTTTGTTTACATCACGTGACGGCGCGCCAAGCGAGGTCGACTCCTTCCCGCCGGAATCGCGGCCACTGTGCGAACAGTTCCCGAGCCTAGTCAAACCTGGAGAAAATCCAGCCTCGGCAGACAGCCGCAGCGCCGTTTCCCTCACTCCATGGGCGGGCGAGCGCGGACGAACCTCCCTCTCCTCCGTCTCCTTCTTAATCTTGCCCGGCAACATCCTCGTCTCGTAACGGCAAGCGTCGCCAGCAACAGGGTGTCGGGCGTTCTGGGGTTCTTTTTTCTTTCTTCACTTCTGACACCAATGTAACGTTCACAAGAACCAGACGGTTGGGGTCTCAGTTTGTCCGTTTATTTGGCACATAAGCCAGCGGGTTGTTAACTCAGGGGGAAGCGCTCTCGAACTCCACCTCTCTTCCGCCTGGCACACACACAGAACAACCAGGTCCCACCCACCCCTTCCTGTACACCACAACCAAACATGAATCTTAAAGGAACAACAACAGTGTGCAGAGATCACCAACATGTCACTGTACAATAACACTTAACCATCGTTACAATATCATCAAAAACAATATCCTGTAAATGCTAACCGTAGTGCTAAAATTCACAACACTATCTATATTTCTTAATTGCAAATGGCACCAAATTGTATTCAAAATTGAGCCACACTTATGGAGCTCCCCAATTCTTTTCCTGGTGTTTTGGTTGACATCTCTTGATTTTCCCATGTCAAAGAAACTGTCACGGTCTGGGGGGCAGACCGTGGGGGATGTAGGAGAAAGGACCCAAACGCTGGACTTAGTGGAATGAACAGTGGGTTTATTTACAGTGAGGTAAATGTACACCACACATTAGATCTCCAAAAGTGCTCCCTCGACTCCCGTGACGTGTCTTCTCCCAAGTGCTGGTATCCCGTGCTCTCTGCCCCTGTGCCTTCACACACCCCGTGTGTCTTGCAGTCCTGTGTTCCGCTGTCCTCCTGAGGAAAAACACAGACACAGCCGTTATGGCACCAACTCCAGCAGGCATACACTGACCAGCACTATAAGGCAAGGCAAGGCAAGGCAAGTTTATTTGTATAGCACAATTCAACAGCAAGGTGATTCAAAGTGCTTTAACAGAGACATTAGAAACAAAAACAAATAAAAAGCATGATTTAAAATTGATTAAAACAAGCAAATAAACTAACTAACTAATTAACAAACAAACAAACAAAACAGTATATAAAATCAAAACAGATAAAATCAGAACAGTAGATAAAATCAGTAGTTAAATGTAAGTTTTGAAATTTAAGCTTAAAAGTGTGGATTTGGTGCTTTATTCAAATGCAGCTGAGAACAGGTGAGTCTTCAACCTGGATTTAAATAAACTGAGTGTTTCAGCTGATCTGAGGCTTTCTGGGAGTTTGTTCCAGATATAAGGAGCATAAAAGCTGAATGCAGCTTCTCCGTGTCTGGTTCTGACTCTGGGAACTGATAAAAGACCGGATCCAGATGACCTGAGGGATCTGGAAGGTTCATACTGGGTCAGGAGGTCATTGATGTATTTTGGTCCTAAACCATTCAGAGCTTTATAGACCAGCATCAGAACTTTAAAGTCTATCCTCTGACGGACAGGCAGCCAGTGTAAAGACCTCAGAGCTGGACTGATGTGGTCCACTTTTTTGGTCTTAGTGAGTACAAAGTACAACACTAAGAGTAATATTCTCATTGTACAAGTTGGACAAAGGAGCAAAGTGACATTCGGAACTAAATTGTGTGCACATCAATCTTTCTGCAAAATTTAGGTGCCCTCGGGTGTTGAAGAACGGAATCACATGTTAATCTATTCTGTTAATCTATTCCTGAGGACAATGAAAGTAGGAAATAACCCCTAAACTGAAAATTTTCGTGCAGAATTATACTACATGTATACTTAAAAGTAGTACTTGTTATTTCAAATACTAATGTTACATTTTGCTCTATTTTCCTTTGACTGTAATAAGATGGAAGATAACAATGATAACACAGCAGCTGGAGAGGGAGGAGAAAGTGAAACCAATTCTGTGACAAAGAACAAAGGTAATCAGAATTTTTTTAAAGAACATTTGTTAAAAATGTTGATGATACTACTGATTTGATAGTTTAAACTTCAGTTGTTTTTGTAATTTTTGTTTGTTTGTTTGTTTGTTTAAGAAAAGCTTTATACCGCTTCAACAACGCCGTTTTTATAATCTGTAGTGTAATCTACTGATGTTCTTGTGTTTGTTTCAGAGCTGCCTAAGTTCACACTTTTGTTAATTGGTGACTCAAACGCCATTGAGATTGGACCAAAAAACGTCTTACTTGACCATGAAGAGAGAAGAAACGTGGAAGAGTTTTCATCCAAACTGTGTGATTTGTGTGGTCGACACATCTCTGTCATTAACATGCTTGGTTTAGAAAACCTTGAAGAATTCCCGGTAAACCAGGGAAATCATGCCTTTCTATTACTGTTACCATATGGTCTGCATAACAGCCATTACAGCTCGAGAGTTCAGCAGCTAGAAAGAGCTTTTGGGAAAAGATCTCTTCTTAATGTAATGACAGTTGTGACTCATGGGCCAGGGGAAAAATGTGAAAGTGCACTGGCAGACCTGAAAGCTCACAGCGGTTTTAATGAAAAAAGATTCCACACATGTACAAGATGCATGACAGATGCCAACGACATAATAGATCTGTTAGAAAAAATAGATGTCATGGTCTCTGAGAACAACTGCTGCAGTGAACGTGAAGAGCAGAGAGAACACCTGGACTGCAAATGTGACAAGGAAATACGGATCAGACATGGTGAGATTTTAATGTGTATAACTGGATTAATTATTATATTAAAGCGAGGATTTGAACATTTTGGAAAAAAGTTTGGTAATTATATTTGTAGCATTTGGGTTTTTGAGGGAATGCTGTATTTCTTTTTAATTTTATGAACACTTGATCCTGAATTTGTCCTCTTGTGGAGTTATGTAATAATGACGTGAGATCTTATCACATTTTACAACTTTAATCTCAGCTTCACTCAGCTGGTTTCACAAGGTGGCAAAACATATCTTAGAACCCAGAAACATTATTCCTCCCACTTTCTTTCTTGCTGGGTGTGAGTGGAGTCCCCTGGTGGTCTCCTACATTCTCACAATGCTTACTAAATGAAAGGGTTTTGTTTTTTTGTTTTTTTAAATTATTATAGTTTTTGTTTATTTTTTTTTCCTTCAAATGGGAATAAAATTAAAAAGCAGCTTCACTGCTGATCACAAACCACATACAAAATAATTAAGGACAAGACAGAAACTAATCACAGAATAAGGACTCAGGGTAATTAAGCCAAAAGCACATAAGACAAAAGACTGTCAAAATAAGACATGAAATAACTATCACTGAGACCAGGCCTAAGACAGAAGCTAAACCATCACAGACAGCACACTAGAAGAACAGAATGAGAATGCAAGAGGTGATTAACAAACCTATTGTCAATTAGGTGAGGAACTTAAGGCACAGAAACCGGGAAATTAATAAATATATAAGGACTATAAACATCACACCATAATAACTAAGAAATAACACAAAAATAAATAACAATACAAACACTACACAAACATGATTAAGAATCCAAAGCTAGAGAAAACTCAAAATATCCCCAAACCTAAAACTCTTGGTCCAGTATTTTTTAAATATTTTGTAAAGACTTGATGTGTCTTTTCACAAAGTGCTCTATATCTGCAATAACATCATATAACTTACACAATTAATGAATACTGCAAAAGGAAAAAAATTAAAGGGTCGGTTGGATGAGAAAATTTCAACATATAATGAATATATAGTAGGTGACTCTTGTGTTATAAAACTATGCAATGACCTGGTCCAATCTTTTTCTTCTTACATAATCCTTCATCAGAAGAGAGGGAGAATCTGACTGAAAATCTAAAGGTAAGATTTTTTTTTTTCATGGACTTCACATTCATTACAGCAATAAAAAAAATTTAAAGCCCTTTTAGTTCAGACTTTTTCTAACTGAAAAGTTCCAGCTTTGAAAGATAAAATTTGGAACTTTGCATATTTTTACTATACTGTTGTTGCTGTCTGTCCTGTTGATCTTAATTTTTTTTTTTTTTTTATGTACGTGGAGGGTCTTTCCGTACACTAAAAAAAAGAGCATGTTGGATTTACTTAATTCTATAGTGGACATTGGTTGCACACAATTGTTTTGCTTTAGCAGAAACATAAACAACTTAGTCAAATCAACACAAATTATTCATATTAAATAAACCTGTGCATTTTTTGTTGATGAAACGGGATTGAAACATATTTAGATGAAGCAAGTTGAGGTCTTGGAATATTTTCATCTATCACAATTTTGTAATTTTATTCCAACACTATTCAATAACCTTTACCCCAATACTACTTGTTAGAGCCAATCTATAGAGAAATATTTTTGATACTGTTTCCGTCCTTATGTTACATGTTTGATTTTGTATAATATGTTGTTAGAGAATATATGCTGCATGTTTGATTTGTGTCGGGTAGGAAAACATTACGGCGCATGTGTGGTAGCAGGTCAGAATGAGCCAGGACAGCAATGGAAATGTGAGCTGCAGCAGCAAATAGTTTTTTGACCGTGACATCATTTGTTTGTATGTACGAGTCAGAAATAAATCTGGACAGCTCACATTAAGAAGTGGAAGAATTCTTTTTTCAAAGCTTGAGACAGAAATTTGCCACTACATTACTTGGCCACTTAAATACTACATGTTGTCTTTATATTACTTAATGTTGAACAAAGTCTAGAGTGTGGCTAACATAAAAAGCAATTGGATTTACAATGACTACCATCCTATCTTTATCCGGGTTGCAGAGGGGCTGGGGCATATCCCAGAAGTGAAAGGTTAAGAGGCAGGATACACCCTGAACAGTTTACCAGTCTATCACGTAGAGACAAACAACCATTTGCACTCACATTCATGGGCAATTTGGTATCACCAATTAACCTAGTTCTAATTGCATGACTTTTAACTGTGGGAGGAAACCAGAATACCCAGAGAAAACCCACTGTAAACTAGTGAGAATGTGGATTTGATCTTCTTGCTGTGAGGCAATAGCACTAGCCACCATGCCACCAATCCAGGCTTAATGAAGTACGAAAGCTATGATTTCTGTACGTTTTTGTCCTTGACAGGTTAAACCACAATAAATAGCGATAGCATACATTTGATGTGTGTAGTTCTCTGCCACTTACAACTCGAGTGATTTTCCTGCAGTTTAAAATCTCATGTGATCTTGTGAATTTCACGAGTCCAGCAACTAACCACTCTGACTAGATTGTATCATGTCATCTAAACAAGAACAAATTAAGTTGTTGAATTTCTTATAGATCCTACATGATTTAATTATGTTCACCATAGAAACGTGAAATTATTTTGTTCAAATTATAAGTTAAGACTTTTGTAAATGTAACAACCACCCAATGTCCTTTTTCGGTATACCGAAAAAAGTGCTGCTCGACTTGACTGAGATGGATGCCTTCCTCAAACCACAATCCAAAGTGCGCAAGATGAAATCACATGCAGTGTTGCAAGATTTAACATTCCTATATTATTGACTTACTTCACTCGAACATGATATGAACAATTCAATATACCCTCTCTGCATATCATGTAGTTTCTACACTATATAGTTACACTTAACTTTAAAGCATGAGGCACTTGTGCTGAATAAACGCAAGATGCTTACATAAATCCAAGAGATGGCCATTCTCTTTCATCATCTGCTGCTAATAAACATCCAACAAGTTCACTGTGAATCATTCCGGTTTGCTGATAAATGCATGATTTTATGTATGTATATTGGGACAGTGAACCCCGAGTGGCTCCAGCAGATCCCAGGAACAACATCTGAAGTCTCTGTCCAGAAAACCTTTCTTAGCCCTTGGTTTTTGTTGACCTTCTCACATCCCTTCTTCTGATGTTGCTATTACTTAGCATTGCTACATCAATCACAACAACCTTCTTACTCTGGTTTTCCACCACTACATATGCTGGATCTATTTTTTTTTCTGTCCACTCTGGTGCTGTAATAATGTGAATTGTCCAAGTGTTGGACTAATGAAGAATAAACTTAAGTTGTTTAAAATAATCCTTTTCATAGTGTGAGTCTTTGAATGGACCTGGAGTTGCTGGACACTCCCAGCAGAATGATGGCAGCGCAGGGGGAGAAGGTGGACACAAGACTGTATCAGCTGAAACTGAGGAGAAAGGTAACATCTTATTGAAGAATTACATTGCATGCTTACTAATTCAAAGGTTTTGTTTTTTTCTTTAACTTGTTTTTTTTTCCATATGGTAGAACTTACTGCTCTTGCTGTAACAGAATGAGGCAACAGTGTAGAGTTGGATGTTATTCTAGCCGTTGCCCTCTTCTGACCCCGGAGTTTGTATCATAGCCAGTATAAAAGATTGATGTAGTTTCGAGGTCAGAAAAAGGAAGCCATTTTGAAAGTGCCTTAAACCATTTTCTAGCTGAAGACCTCTAATGGCAGTTGCTGTTGTTGCAAATAGACTTCCTGTTTCATTGATCTGTAGGAAATGGCTTTCTGTCTTGGCGGTTTGGCAAACAACTTGTCAATCTCAACTCATTACTAGAAAAGTGTGTGGTTTCGTAGTCATCCCCATCCATTCATATCACATCCAGGTTTTTGCAAATGAAATGCAACAAGTTTGCAAACAATCATCTTGAGCCTTCAAAATGGGACTTCTGAAACCAGTGATCGAGATCCCAGTAGCTGTATCCATCTTTTTTACTGAATATAGTTTTCGTGCAGTTGATATTATGAGGTTTGTACCCCTTAAAAACATAACAGAGGAAAGATGGCGCTCTCTTCTGAATTTCTGAATTACAACTGCAAGCTATTTTTAAAATCAGTGATTTTCATGAAAGGGTGTATCCTTGGCAGCATGGTGAATTTCAATGTTTCACCATGAATTATAAAACTTTTCTGTGCTCTGTCGAATCTGCACTAAAATTCATAAACATGATGAGGGTCTCGTCCCAAACAGATTGATATGCTCGTTATCAGCAATAAGTTAGAGTGCCACCTAGTGGGAACGGAAAATGTAATTATTAGTGTGGATGCTGATGAAGCATCCACAATATTGTTCTTGTATTCTTTACTTTTATCCTTATATTTAATACTTTGATCCACGGCTCCTTCCAGGTTAAACACATCTGACTCAAAAGTGGTCTGAACATCAGACCTTGATGATGCTTCAAGATTTTAATTTTGAGTTTTGATTGAACGGTATACCCTGGCGGTTTTGCACTTCTCCATGAAAAGGGAAGCAGTTTTTGTGGGTCTTAGACAGCTTGAAACGCCATGAAATTTGGCACACGCCTCCAATTTAATTAACATTTTAGCTTTTATTGCTCTGGTCATTGAATATTGGAAAATGGCTCCATTAAACCATCTATAAAATCTTTAAACATCTGCACCTGCACTAACTTCCATCTATGACTCAGAAATTTTGCAGCCTTGGAGCCATAAAAGCACATTAAAAATAATGTGAAATTTTGGTTGCAATTTTCACAGTTTTCAGACCTCATTTTAAACTAATACTCTTTGAATTAAAACTCCTCCAAGGAATTGCATCAGGTTAACATGATCTTTGGTGCCACCAATCTAAAGATCTTGGGGATATTAAATTGCAAAGTTTTTGAGCTGGTGTGGCAGCATGTTGAATTTCAATCATTCACCACAGAACACGACATTGTCAAATCCCAATTATACATTGTCCAATATGATCCAAACTTCACATACTTGATGGGAGTCTGAGTCTCAAAACATCTATGTATCAGTATTAGGTCACAATTATTGTGGCACCTAGTGAAGATAGGAAATATAGAGTGAGTTATGGTCATCATCCAATCTAGATGAAATTTGAAATGCTGATTCCATCCATGATGCACACCAATGTGACATTTGATTAGTATCTACATTTCCATCTACCGGGCATAAAAATGTTTATGGTTTGTTGTGTTGCAAGGGCCTTTTAATCACTGCTTTCAGCTTCATTCGTCTTGTTTTTACTTCAGAGCACTGTAAAGCTGTAGGGATCATTTCAGAGCTTCCTTCTCAATTGTTGTTTTAGCAAAAGGCTTGGTATTGGCTATAAAGCATCAAAAATTAGAAAGACAATGCAAAGCAGATGGGTTTGATAAGCATATGCATAGACACCCCACAACTGCACAATCTGGTCATAAATTCTGAGTATTGTGCTGTTATCTTCTTTTAACAGACTAGAGCTGCTTACACTTGTCAACTCTTTTTTCCCTTGTGTTTCTTGGGCCAATTAGTTTGTTTCTTAGTTCCATCATGGAGCCTGATTCATGCAGTCTGCTCAGAAGAGGTCAAATATAACTGATGGTCACAACATGATAAGAAGAAAAAACAAAAACAGAAAAAATAGTAGATGTCTTCAAACTTTGTACTGTTAATACTTCCATGGTGAATTAATCTCTTTCTCTCCATGTCATAATTAAATCTGTTGTGCAGGTGCCTTCAAGGATGTGAGTGGAAACAAGGATAAGGTCAGAAACATATACTATTTTGCATGATGTTAGTGATAAAATGTTATAATTTCTGCCAATTAGTAAATTTCATTTTTTTAAACTACAGACTTTTAATATTTCTGATGAGAGGAACAGTCAACGATTTCAAGCAGAAAGTGAAACACTGCTCAGAAGACTCAACCTTCAACACAAACAACAGAAAATGTCATCAGCAGACTTTCTTAAATTAGGCCCTCCTGTGAAACAGGGCCATGACACATCTGAGAAAGATCTAGCTCATACATTTATTCAGAGGTTGATGATGTTAGACTACAGAGCCAGACATATTCAGGTAAAACAAGACAATCCTGGTGTGAGTTATTCACAGTCTGTTCCAGTGTCTGACAGTGAAGCCTTTGATGATTTATTTAGTGACAGTGTAGACTCTGATAACTCAATACAATCTCATGTGCATCCAATGGATGTTCAGATGGCAGTATTTCACTGTTCAGATAACTTTCTGAAGCAGAACATAATTACAAAGCTATCACAGTGTCAGTACGCCTTACCTTTGCTTGTCCCTGACTCAGTCACTATGGATACTGAATGTCCTCTGTGGACATTCAGGCAAATAACAAAAACATGGAAGATAGCTAAAATCAAAGATAATTCAAATGTTGTCAACATGAAGACAATGCCCATCTGCAAAGCCGAGACACCCATGGTGTTTTTCTTTCGCTTGGGTTCACTGCCAGTGTCAAAATCTCAGCTCATGAACACTTTGATCAATGACCGTCACAGCACCTTCTTCCACAGGAACTGCCCAGGTAGCACCAAATCTCCCCTGCTGATGGATGGTGTGGCAGAGATTGCCTGGTACTGTCCAGCCGGAAAACCCAATGACTCCTTCACAGACTGCACTGCCTTTTGTAATCTTCATGGTGATGCTCTGTCATTTCAAAAACAGCGTGAGATACTGACAGAAAAATCATCAGTCACTGTTGTTCTTGTGCCGACTCTGAAAAAAGGCCAGGAAAGTACCACAGTAATCCAATACCTTTACGAGTCACCAAAGCCTTTGATTATTCTCATTGCTGATAATGATTGTGGTGCTCTTCAAGTGAAAAAGAGAAAATACAAAATGGGTCTGAAATACAGAAGCCAGTCAGATGTTTCTGAAGGATTGAAAGGAATTATCAGAAAGATTTTACATGAACCTGATAATACATCCTTCCAGCTTGAATCCTTGGCCAAAGTCCCTGGAGTCAGAGTGGATGAAGATGATGAAGTCTGTCAAAAAGGGAAATCTGCTGCATTGAAAACAGTTAATATGCTTCAAGGGATGGACATTTCAAAGATCAAAGTTACATTTCTACCTTGTCAAGGTGATCTGTGGCATGAGTGGTGCAGAATAAATAAAGAGCTGTATCACCTTAAAGGAAACATTGAGAAGGAAAAAAGTCAGAAACAGCAGCAGCTGATGCAAATAAGACAAACTCAATGCAAAGCTTCATGTAATGTACTGATGAAGTCATTCACAGAAAGCCTCTTGTCTTTGCCATCAAAACAGAAGGAGTACTTCCTGAAATGGAATCAAATCTTAATAGATGCCCTATCCACAGATGATCTTTCTTTGATTCTTCAAAGCTATGATGAAAAGTGGACTGAGCTCTTGACTCTGAAAAAGAAACACGACAAATCTGATCTGTTAACAAGTAAACAAACTGAGCTTGAAGAAATCTCCAAAAAACTGCAGTCTGCAACCTTTGGCCTGGAACACATCTTCAGAGAAATGGGACAGATCTATGAAGCCCACAGAGATATACCAGCAGAGAGCAGAGCAGTAAAACCAAAACATACAAACACTGAGTGGGTTAAATACCCTGAACTGGCTGCAGATCTGATGATTTCAGGATACCCAGTGGAGCTGATGGATGGTGATGCAGGTCATGTGCCTCTAACATGGATCTCTAGTCTTTTAGATGAAGTTATCAAGAAATTAGGCGACCAGAGAGTTTTTGTGTTGTCAGTTTTGGGCCTACAAAGCAGTGGAAAATCAACAATGCTGAATGCCATGTTTGGATTGCAGTTTGCAGTGAGTTCAGGCAGGTGCACCAAAGGTGCCTTCATGCAGCTGGTCAAAGTGTCAGAGGAAATCAAGAAAGACTTCCAGTTTGACTATTTTCTAGTGGTGGACACTGAAGGACTTCGTGCTCTTGAGCTGGCAGGAAATAGTACTCGTCATCATGACAATGAATTAGCAACATTTACTGTTGGTTTGGGAAACATGACACTGATCAACATCTTTGGTGAGAATCCAGCTGAGATGCAGGATGTCCTGCAGATTGTTGTTCAGGCTTTCATGAGGATGAAGAAAGTTAAACTTTCTCCGAGTTGTGTGTTTGTTCACCAGAATGTGACAGATATCGCAGCTGCTGAGAGAAACATGGATGGGAAAAGACGCCTGCAAGAAAAACTGGACCAGATGGCTCAACTAGCTGCTAAAGAGGAGCTGTGTGATGCTGAGTGTTTTGGTGATATCATTTCCTTTGATGTGCAAACAGATGTGAAATACTTTGCTCAGTTATGGGAGGGAAGTCCACCGATGGCTCCTCCAAATCCAGGCTACAGTGAGAGCATCCAAGAGCTGAAAAACATCATCCTGTCTAAAGCTAAACAATTTGCTGGCGTAAAACTGTCCCATTTCAAAAGCAAAATTCATAACTTGTGGAACGCCCTGATGAATGAGCACTTTGTTTTCAGCTTCAAAAACACATTGGAAATTGCAGTTTACAGAAAACTTGAGGTTGAATATGGAAACTGGACCTGGGCCCTGAGGAGCAACATGCTGACTATTGAAAACCAGCTTCACACCAGAATTGAAAATGAAGAACTTGACAAAATTAAGCGTAGTGATATTTTTAAAGAAATGAGCAAAACATCTGAAAAAATCAAGAAAGATATGTCAAAGTACTTTGAGGATGACAAAGACAACGAAATACTGGTTCAGTGGAGAGGCCAATTTGAAAATAAAATAAAGGAGTTCCAAGAGGAACTGGTGAGAGGAGTGGAAAGAAAACTGGATGAAGTTATTCAGCAGAAGAAAGCTTGTAAAAAGCTGGATGATAAGAAAAAAGACTTCGAGGACAAGCTGCTACAAAAGAGTGAAGAGCTCGCTCATCAGTTAAAAGACAAAGCAAAAGATGAAGAGAAACTTAAAAAACAGTTTGATGGTGTTTGGAGTGACTTGGTGAGAGAATTAACTACAAATATGCAACCCATTAAGGACATCAATCTTGAAGATGACCTGATCCTTCATATCCTTGGTTTCGAATGGGGTCTTATAATTGACTCTAAAAAGAGTAGCAAATACAAAACAATATCCCAGGTCAGTGATTACACTGAATACGTAGTCCTTCGCAAGCACCAAAACACAAGAGAACAGGGGTTTGCCAGCCAAATGTATGAAAAACTAAAATGTCAGTTTAAAGGACTTCTTGAGCATGGGGACCAGGGACTGATCATATCACTAATAACCAGTGTTGAAAACCAGTCTCTTCATGAAATTATGAAGAAACCTGTAGCAACAAGAGGCTACAGTTCAGCTTACTTACAAGAAGTGGCCCAAAATGTTCAGCGGACAGTGACAGAGTTTGAACAAAACAAGAAGTATGCTTTCAAGAAGGAGTTCACAGTTGATCTCCTACTGTATGTATTTGACAGGGCAGCCACTTGGCTTTCAGAGTCTCACAAAATATTCACAGTGAAAAATGATGCACACACTTACTTGGAGAGTAAAAAACCACAATACTACAACATTTTTAGAAGCTTCTGCAAAGGAAACTCATCTGCTGTTGTGTTTGGAGAAATGATCTGTGAAAAACTGAAGGTTTCCATTGTTGAGGCTGTTTGTAACAAGACTGCCATTGATCTCACTGGAAAGATGAAGTGCAGCTGCCCAGCATTCAGTGAGAACAGACTGAACTTAGAGAAGCATTTGTTGAAGTCCCTTGCAGAGAAAGAGGACTTTGATGCTTTCATCACCTACATCAGAAATCCAAAGAAGCAAGTAGAAGCTTTTATCAAAGCGAGAGTAAACACATACATGTCCGGAGAATCAAAAGATGCAGCATTGGATATACTCAGGAAAAATGTGGATGACATCAACAAACTTGTCAGTCAAGCTTTATTTGATGCAACAAATCAAGTCACAACACAGAACGGAGACATTTACATGTGGGTTAAGGAGTTTTCCAGGTTCCTTAAAGATAAACTGACCCTTGGTACCATCTCTTGTCAAAACTTTGGGGACATAAACAATTTTGACTTTCTTAAAGAAGAGATTGAGAAAGGTCTTATATCCATCAAAGAGGAGATGAATCGGCTTTCCCTGGATAAGATAAAGGAATTCAGACTGAGACCTGATCAAATCCTCATTGATCAGCTGTGTGACTGTTGCTGGGAAACCTGCCCGTTCTGTAGAGCTGTTTGTACCAACACTATGAAAGAGCATGTGATTAAGGACAAAATTGATCACAGTTGCCCCTTTCATCGATCTAAAGCAGTCAATGGTGTGCATTACAGAAACACTACGGAAATTAGTATTAATTTCTGCACAACAGAAGTTGCAAGTGATAGAAGCTTTTACCCAGATGGAGTTTCAGAAGAGCTTTTTCTTTATAAAGAGTACAGAAAAGCTGGGCCGAGGTTTGCTAACTGGAGCATTACTCCTGATGAGTATACATCGAAGTACTGGATATGGTTTGTTTGCAAATTTAAGAAGAGGCTAGAAGAGCACTATGGTTTAAGTTTCACAGGACGTGGTGAGATTCCCCCTAAATGGACAGAATTCACTAAAGAAGAGGCTATTCAAAGTCTGGATGAAATGTACCGTACACGCTGAATGAGTCAGCACATTTTCAACTCTGCTGAAAATCACAAAAGCTGTTCTCAGTTGATTATTCACAAAATGGATAATGATTACATATAATATTGATTTAAACATTTAATGTGAAGAATCAATAAGTGATTAAACTGGTAAAAAGAAAACTGCTTCATAGACATAAACACACAGGCAAGAATATTGGAACAATAATCATTTTGAGAATGCAGTGAGAAATATGTCAGTGTTAATATTAAATCACTGTGTAATCAACAAAGTTTGTGATTAGGAAATTTTTCTCATGTAGGAAAAGCAGAAGAATTTTTTTTATTTATTTTTGAAGAAAAACACAAAGAGCACCAATGAAATTATTGTATGTAAGGATGGTTTAAAATTGTATTTAATCATATCTGAAATTTTTTAACTTTAGCTCATGCAGAATACACGAATAGTGTTCTTCATACCCTATTTTTTTGATATTGTATGGAAGTTATATTAGTTTGCTAACTGGCTTATGTAATTTGAAATCACACCAATATTTTCTTGAGTGTTTCAGTACTGAAAATCCTATATTCTCTATATCCTTGAATGTTTTATTATTTGCATTTTAAATGGGTATGATTTTTTTTTAAATTAACACGAACAGAGAGATATTATATGCTTCTGATACATTAAAGCTATTTTTCTGCTGCTCCTGTGTCACAAGGGTTCACTGCACCAAATAGCTCCTCATGCTTGATTTTGGTTGAGGTTTAAGCCAGATGCCTTTCCTTGTGCAACCCTGAAAGGGTCTGTAGCTGGAAATGAACCAACAACACTTTTGCTTGTCAAACAACTGTGTAGATCACTACACAATGGAAATATTTTCTCTCAATTTAACATAGCTGAACATTACACTGAAATTGAGATTATTTACCTGGTGGTACATCCGTAATAAATGTGCACTGAGAAAAACTGAAGTGCCTCAGCATCTGCCAGACTGACCCCACAGCCAGTGATCTATCTGTGCAGCATCTATCCATTTTCTTAACTGCTGGTCTGATTCAAGGTCGTGTGTTGCACCATACATACAGAATATTAGAATATTTGTTGGGAAGCATACCTTTAATGACATGTTTTGGTAAAACGTTTGGAGATTTTTCTTTGGTTATAACTGCAATGTAATTATCAGACTGATAATAAACAGATGATGTTCCATTCTTCAAGTCGCTGATCGTCTGTGTCTTTTATCCAATATGTACAAAGCTATCACAGTTTACCTATAACTATAAATACATGATCTTAGTCACAGATTATAATTGTGGTGGAAGATTTATTTGCTGATGTCTTGATCACATATTTTAACTATATCACTTTAGTAATTGTAGAATCACTACAAATGGAACTTATGCTCGATCCAACATACACAATGGGCTCGCTCGGGCCACTTTGGGGGTGGGGTGCCCTCGGCCTCTCAGCCTGGGGCTCAGTCGGTCACTCTGGCACAGCTGGCTGCCGGCGGAGCTCACGGGCACGTCACTGCAAGCTTTTCGGATGAGAGGCGAAACGTCTTCAAGTAACTTAAAGAAGTCCAGACGCTTTTCTTTGCGAGCTCCTTTGACTAAGATGACCTGGATGACTGAGAACCTTCACAGACCTCTAGTAGATCATTACATGAAGGAACCTTTTAAAAACAAGCGTGCTCATGCTCACAGGTGTAAACACACACAAACTACACCCTTTTTGGCTCCTACCTCAAACCACACTGTGCACTGTCGATCTTACGTGCTGCACAATAATGTTTAATATTTAGTATTTACTGTTATATTCACGTCGCGATGATGTTGTTTATTATATTGCTCTCTTTTTTCTTCTGCTTGTTCTCTCTTTTGTCTTTCTCAACAGGTGATCCAGGTGATTGATATATGTATTTTTTGTCTGCTTATTTTGTTGGTTTTTGTTTTTTGCCCTTAACCCCGTCCCTCTGTTTTTCTTTCCTTTCTTTCTCCCTTTTCTTTTCCCCAGTCAAGTCTGTCCTGTATTTAGCAAGTGAAAATAAAATAAAATAAACAATAAAAGGTGACTCAAATAGACCATTACGGCAAGGCTGGGATGGTTCATTTGGTAAAGTCAATCCGTTGGGCATCTTTCTTCACCTTTACACAATAATTCTGATGGCAAAAGAACCAAACGGGACAGGCAAAAAAGAAAACAAAAACAAAAATAACATACACAATGGGGCCATTGTAAGTTCATGGGAGACATTAAGCGGATAGTAGGGCTCCTTCTGGTTATCAGGGATGTAGATCTCTAGGTGACGGCTAAGCAGAAAACAAGGTCATAATTCTCTCTCTCTGAAGAGAGCTGAAGGTATAGACTCACTTGATGTGTTAAGGAATTTTCTTTGTCTCTGAGTTTGGTCAAAGCACATAAGACATGAGCAACCGCGCCCATTTTCAGAGACTGCTTAGGTGATTGACCAGAGTCTCTCCATATTGCAATATGTTATTAAACTCACTTCAAATCATGCTCACTGAGGTGTTTGCAGGTTTTATTTAAAATTTCCACAACATAATTCAGCAGGATTCCAATGCTAGATGGCTTTATTGATTTGACTGATATATTTCAGGGGTGGCCAACTCCAGGACTACTTTTTTTGTTTGGAACTTAAAAGGCCCACCAGTTAACCTAACATGCATTTCAAAAGAAGTTGGAAACCTATGGAGGCACAAGTAACATACAAACTCCACATAGAAAAGTGTTAACTAGGAACCCTCGTGCCCCACATGCATTTTGTATGATTTGGAGCCATTTTTCTCTGCATGTTTACATGACTATAAATAATTAGTTACTGGATTTAGCAAATAACTACTATATGTGCATTTTCTTCTATTGTTCCGTGTCATCATACTTTTACCCTTTCATGCTTTGACTTATACTGTGTTTGTGAGAGGCTGCAAAACCTTAAAGATGACAAAACATGATTATTTGACTGTAAACATTTTATATCCTTTTGCACAACAGGACATTTTAATCCACTTAAATGTATCAATTTCTCTTTATCTCTTAATGATTCTTCAGTCAATAACTGACTGTTATTGTAAGAATAACATTCAGACAGTCAAACCTCATCTATAACTAAAGTGTTAAACACAGCGTCTGTTTACAGTTGTATCTCTTAGCAGATCTTGAAGGATTTCAGTTTAAAGTCTCCTGTGACTCTGATGTAGCTGATGGTACCCATACCAACACGATTTGGAAACTGGACTTCCTGTCCATCAGGAAGTTCCACTTCAAACGTGTCTTCAGCCAGTTTCAACACAATCTGAAACAGAAGAAAAATTCATAAGAAAACATTTTTTCCAAAACACAATCAATTCCAACCCAACTTGCATCCCCCAGCTTAATATCTGCAAGAATATTAGTGTGTTTTTTGTGTTTTATGTGGGTAAACCAAACATCCATTTGATCTAATCAAAAACCTTTGTGATATTCATAATACTCAGACACTCAGTACATCATCAATTACTTCGATCACATTCCCTCACCTTCACATCAGCACCCCTCTGTAGGGGGTTGTGAATTTCCCGTTTTTCATCGCCCCAGCAACCAGCAATCTTTGAGTTGCACACCAGCACAGCACCATCAGTGTCATCATGGAAACGAGGGTTGAAGTGCAGTGCCAGGTCATCTGCATCACAGCCGAGATCAATCTGGAATCTGTTGATCAGAGGTTGTACAAACTAGGTTTTAATATCAATGGCTTGCAGAGCTTTGAACACATGATCACACAGTGGAATACAAGATATAATATAATTTGTAAAAGTCCACTTTGTGCTAGATTGGATTTTCCTACTGCAGGATTAACAGCATATGTAGCTTTCATTCAGTTTATATGGTTACTGTACTGAAAAAATAAATGTTATGAGTTTTGTTAGCTTACCTCTCTGCATCATGCAGAATTACCCCTTTTATTTTCAGCTCATCTCCGGCTCTCAAATCCACATTCTTCAGTTCGAGTTCCTGAACACATGGTTAGAATATAATCTGAAGAAGTCTTGAGAATGAAATAACTTTGCATTTTCAGTTTTGCAAATAATTTATTAAAGGGTAAAATGTAGTTAATTTGTTGACATGTAGTGGCATACACAAACCTAAGCTTACCATACTCATACTGGTTGCTGGTGAACAGTCCTGGATGATGGAGTGTCAGCAGAGGTATAGTCTACTGTGCCGGGAGAAAAAAAGGTAAATGGGATAACTGTGAATTCTAGTTTATTTCTGATGCAAGACATGAGTTTTAGTAAGATTCTCTTTTGACACTGACTCATTCAACATCATACTATATTCAGTACAAGCACCACTCTGTTTAATCACCTGCAACAGCAAATTAGTATATGAACAAATTAGTGTGATTTTTGTATTTTTCATTGGTATTAATTTTGCATATTAATGAGGGCCTTCAATATACTGCTGATGACTCTAGAACAAAATAATCTATACTAGTGCACCATACCCATGCAATAAGTCTATTTCGCAACAATTGTTTTTGTATGCTTGACATTTAAAATGATCTACAAACAAGATCATTGTGAAATGTACATCACTTTTTCCATCAAAACAAATCTGTAATAATATTATATTTGACAAATTTCATGCAGGGGCAGGTTGACACTCTAACCACTGGATGGCAGTAAAACGCGTAGTCTAAATTAGAAACAAGCGAATCCTGGAAGGACTTTGATTAAATCTGCTAAAATACAATTACAGTGTTTTCATATGAGCTGATGAGAAGTTTAAAAAAATAATCTGTATCATTTACACTGAGGAATATAGAATTATAGACTGTAAGAAAAAACTAGAAAATGATCATCCAGTCCTTCCTTTTGTAATACGTTTTAACAACAACTTCCGTCATCCTTCCGGAAGTGACAAAATAAAGTAAATAGAAGCTGTCTTTAGATCGAGAAGTTGAGATAATTGCGAATAAAAAGGGCGATTAAAAAAAAAATATTTTGATTTTATGCACACTGAATAATATCTTTATGACGACTCTGTGCGACGCCTAAGAAAGGTAAATTGTTAATGGCCTGCTGACGTTTCAGGGGACAACATTAGCTAAATGCAGCTGCTATTAGCCTACAGGCTAGCAGCTAATAATCCAAGTTCCTTACTGACCTCGGTCACTGTAATGAAATCTAACAGTGACTGGTTTGTGTGTGCATGCAGATATATTAAGTGCAACAGTTACATTAATTAAAACGTATTTAAATGGTTGTTGTTAGGATGTTAGCATGCACTGCGGGTTACCAGCTGTTTGCTCTGCTCCAGCGTTTCCTCACTGACTCCACAGCGATTAGATTTGCCGCATCAGGAAAGCAAAGCTGCCAATTTTGGTGATTTTCCGATAGTCCATCTGACTATAAACTACTTTTAAATTCACCGGTAGCTCAAACTCTTAAACGTGTTCTGATTCTCACTCTTTTAATGAGCGTTTCTTTGGTTTCTGATCACTAGATCCAGTTAAAACCTTTGATTTCTGTTTTATTGTACTCTCTCGCAGGTTTCACAGGGACAGGAGTGACGCTGTCCTGCAATGTTCACAGATATGGACTATGAATTGGAGGAGGACAAACTGTGAGTCATTAATGAGCTTTCTCTACCCACCCCGCCGAATCACATATGCTTTTCATACATTATAAACATAAATCATTATTAAACATCTAAAACAGTAACTGATAAGGTGAATGCCTTGATATAAACTGTGATATAGTTCCCTCATTACAGAATGTCCCAGAATAAGCTGAACAAAATGCTTCAAAGCTCAATTAGTGTGGGTTTTTTTCTCTGTCTTAACAGGGGGATACCAACAGTGCCTGGGACTGTGACTCTGAAGAAAGATGCTAATAATCTTATAGGCATCAGCATTGGTGGTGGGGCTCAGTACTGCCCTTGCCTCTACATTGTTCAGGTGCACACAGAATAATTTATTATGACTTTATTTATTAACATGTCATCGATCACCAGAAGTTTCCATCATGCTTTAAATGTTATAAGACTATCTGTCTCAGTTTGCTGCTGTTTAGCATACGGGTCATTAAATGCAGCTTATCGCCTCTTATTCAGGAAAAATAACTGTACTTTGTCACGGTACTTTTTAAATGCGGTTGCTGTTGCTTTGCAGGTGTTTGATAACACACCAGCAGCTTTGGATGGGACGCTGGCAGCAGGTGATGAAATCACAGGTGTGAACGGGAAAGCAGTCAAGGGCAAAACTAAGGTGGAGGTGGCCAAGATGATTCAAGCTGTGCAGGTACACCGACTCTGAAAGTGTTTATTAAAAACTCAGCATTACACTATTGACCATAACTGCTATTTATCATTACAGTGTGACAAAAATGCACACAGTTTAGAATAATAGTACAGTCATTTTTGCATCTGTAGCTACAAAAACTCTCACCATCTCCATACACACTAAAGAAAAAGATGCATTTGACTGATAGCTTTATTAGCCTTTTCAGATTTTTGGTAGTTGTTGTGATGTGATGATTATTTCCATGGATTATTTTGAATACAATAATAGTGTCATTGCTGTGAAAATCTTATGACAGCCTTGTTGAAATAATGATGTTAACATGAGCCCTATTATTAAACTCTTGTTTTTAATCTTTTAAACCTAAAGACAGCGACTCTTCATACTCACCCTCACCTCTGATGACCAGTGCCCCATAATGAAGAAAAAAAGAACCAAACCACAGAAACACTGTGTGTCATTTAAAATAAATTTTGAAAATAGTTAAAAGATGACTCACTTTTTTATGTCCAGCACAGTCCAACAGTTAGTGAGATATGAGCCCACCTTCCCACTGTAGACAGGACACTGTAGGAGTGACTTCACTGGTTTGCTAAGCTGTGCTGAAGAGGTCGGGACAATAGCCCGTAGCATGTGGCGTACCATCACCGGTGAATAGTGGCGC
Source organism: Copadichromis virginalis (assembly GCF_057382275.1). NCBI lineage: Eukaryota > Metazoa > Chordata > Actinopteri > Cichliformes > Cichlidae > Copadichromis > Copadichromis virginalis. The sequence continues at coordinate 12,210,618 of NC_140621.1, forward strand.
TGTTGTTTTTGGCATCTTTTGTTCACAACCCAAAAAATTCCATGACTTCCTGCGTGGTGGGATAAAGATGGGGTTCAGTGTGGGATTAAAAGGATTAGGTGGTGTTGCTGCTGCCCGTCACTGAAAATACATTTCACACTTAGCACCATGAATGTTGCACATTATTAATTTTAACTTATCTACTAAGGTGAAATGTAACTTTCTTTGAAGCATGCATAGCAGTGCTTTGTACTGCATTCTTGCATAATCTCAACAAAAGCTAAAACAGTTCTATTTCTTATATTTAGCACTGCTACAATAGATGCTCTTCCTCTCACCATCCTATATTTATTTATTTATTTGGTTCATTTAACTGTTGATCCTATTTTCACAGGGAGAGGCAGTGATCCACTACAATAAGCTGCAGGCTGACCCAAAACAGGGGAAGTCTCTGGACATAGGTATTTATATTTATGTTACTTTCTTTTGAAGCGTGCACTGCAGTGCTGTGTACTGCATTCTTGCAGAATCTCAACAAATCGTTTTCACTGCTGCGTTAGTTTGTGTTAAACATTGATATTTTCTATGTTTCAGTGCTGAAAAAAGTCAAACATCGACTCGTAGAGAATTTGAGCTCAGGAACAGCGGATGCTCTTGGACTCAGTCGAGCTATTCTATGCAATGGTAAGACTGCTAAGATGGTAACTGCAGGTTTGTTCATATCTACTTAGATTTAACTTATTCTTCTTTACAGATGGACTTGTCAAAAGACTGGAAGAGCTGGAGAAAACGGCAGAGCTGTACAAAGGTAAAGAATGATAAGATTCTTTACCTAAACATGTTAATCATGTAATGTGAAAACTCCATAATCACAGATATGAGAGAGCTTTTAATCCACAGAGACGCTGTTGTTCTCTGTTTGCGTTGCAGGGCTTATGGAGCACACGAAAAGACTACTGAGGGCGTTTTTTGAGCTTTCTCAAACCCACAGAGGTCAGTCACTATATCCAAAATCACAAACGAGAAAAACAGTATTACACCAGTGGAATAATCCACTCTCACCCCCAAGCGAAAGTTTGCTGTTGTTTTTTTTGTTTTGTTTTTTTTCCCCAATGAAGGCTAAAACCTGGTGGAGCTTTTAGTTGAAACGTGACCATAAAATGAAGAAAAATGTCATGTTTTCATACAATGTCTGCTTGCTGGTGGAGTTGTATTTATTACTTTTTGTTTTCTAACTTTAGCAGATCTTTGCTCGTAGCTATATCTGAGCGGTTTCTGGTTTTGTCCCTTTGCAGCATTTGGAGATGTGTTTTCTGTCATCGGGGTACGAGAGCCCCAGGCTGCTGCCAGCGAGGCTTTTGTGAAGTTTGCTGATGCTCACCGCAACATTGAGAAATACGGCATTCAGCTTCTAAAGACCATCAAACCTGTAAGCACAGATTTAATTTATGCTTTGAGTCATTCATTGTACTAAAAGTGCACACATCAGTTAAAAACATTCATTTTAAAGAAAGCTTTGGAAAATTCTGTCTGTGTATACTTTATATTGTGTTCCTTAAATCTGTCAGAGTGAAATTTATTATGTAAGATGTCAGTTTTCCAGTGGATGTTAGATTTTAAAGTGTCTCTCGTTGTGCAGATGCTCCATGATCTGAACACGTACCTTAATAAGGCCATACCAGACACCAAGCTCACCATCCGCAAGTACCTGGATGTGAAGTTTGAATATCTGGTGAGACCTGCGGTGCTGTCACTCTGTTTACTGAAATTCACTGTCAGCCTGTAGGTTGAATAACAGGACGGGTTTTTTGTGTCTTTCAGTCGTACTGCTTGAAGGTGAAGGAAATGGATGATGAAGAATACAGCAGCATCGTGAGTCACAATTTTTACTGATTTAATTATATCAGTATGATATTGACAGTTGATGTAAAAGTGACATTTTGATTGCAACATTTCTTCCTGTTCAGTGTGTCAGATTATTCTTCTATGAGGAAAAATTTGACCCCAGGAAAAATGTAACCGAAACCTGCTACTTTTTGAACGTTCTAAAGCAGAAAGATGAAAACATTAGAAAAACTGACTGTAAGAAGATGGAACATCACATTTGTATCTGCAGACTAACTATAGATGCCCATCTTTAATTATCATGAGATCATTATGTTCCTCTCTCTAGTTATAGGGATGGTACCTTGAAGTATGAAGCTGCTTGAGATGACTGCGTTTAATCATGTTCTGTTTTGTACACAGGTGTTAGATTAGAGTCAGACTCGGTGATAACAGGTGTTCTTTTTAAAAGGTGTAGATATTTACCATCTCAGCATGACCGCCTCTATATCCTTCATGCTCACAGTCAAACTTTAGTTCACCACACTGATGCAGACTTAGCAAGTGCAAGGTTCTTATTTTCCGATAAGCACTCTGGGGAAGAACTGGCTATAAGCTTTCCTTGGATTTCCGCAGCTGAAAACATGTTTGATATGAACCAGTAAATCCTATTTTCCTTCTCACAGGCCATGGGGGAGCCTCTGTACCGCGTCAGCACTGGTAACTATGAGTACCGTTTGGTGCTTCGGTGTCGGCAGGAAGCCCGCGCCCGCTTTGCCAAAATGAGGAAAGACGTCCTGGAGAAGATAGAGCTGCTGGATCAGAAACACGGTCTGTTCTTGCTGTTTTTCACCTTTAGCTATTCCCTCCTCTGTCCTCCGTGGCCTGTAAACAGATGCTGAGGATTTAGTAGCTTCAACATGTTGCTTTTGTTTTCTTTCTTCCCCGTCTCCAGTTCAGGACATCGTGTTCCAGCTGCAGCGCTTCGTGTCGGGAATGTCACATTACTACAATGACTGCTACGCCGTCCTGAAGGAGGCAGATGTGTTCCCCATCGAGGTGGACCTCTCCCGCACAATGATCAACTACAGCAGCCAGCCGTTCTCCTACACAGACGAAGACGAGGAGGAAGAGGGAGGCGGAGAGGGAGGAGGAAGCAGTGCTGGCAGACAAGCAGAAAACGGAGCGGAGAAGCTGATCGATGACGAATGAGAAAGCCCACATGCGTTTGTGTTTACCATCAGTTACATTTAATGTCTACACACTCAGCAGGCAGTGATCCTGGCAGCAGAAAGCAGCTGCAGGAGCGGTTAACACTGTTCACACAGAGAGGAATACTGATTAGAAATGCTGCTATGATACTGTATGTGGGCGTTTTTACAGTTGTTTCTGTGGATTGTTAAAAATTCTATAGCTTTACGGTTACTTTATGATATTATTTACATTTGCAAATTTTCACTTAAAGAAAATCATTTATGGTGTCTCATAAGGTCATCACTGAAGGAGTGTGAGAGACACAATCAACTGAATGAAGCTTTATTTTGTTGTGAGTGATGTGTTTGGGTTTTAATGTTTCAGACTGGGATCTGTAAGCATATGAGGTGTGCCTTTGCTCTCTGTACAGTGAAGTGTACTGGGTCTGAGCTGTTTCAGTGTGGATAATATTTATTTTCTTTGCTGCAGAACCTGCTGCATCTTTGACGTTTATTTGTTTACCTGCTTGAAATGATATCACACTCTAAATGTTTGTCACTGCAGAGAGAAATTCTCAGTGCAACAAACCACTGGATAGTTTTACAAAATGTCAGGGTGTTTGTTACATTCAGCCTTTTTCCTCCATCTTTGCACATTTTAAGTTGTCTGACCGAGGTTCTTTTTTTTTCTTTGTCTAAGGTGTCTGTTTTATCTTCTCGGGCAGCATGCTTCAGGTGGAGTGTTCACATTCCCCTCACTACATTTGCATTCCAGCTGTGCCCTCACAGTATGATGAAGAAACTAGATGGATGCACAGCTTCACCGTGTTGTAAAAAGGAATTTAAGAAAAAACACTAGAACTGTGTAGAAAAAAGGTGTAAAAGCTCTTTTACTTACTGTTTTATTTATTGTGTTTATCAAATTATATCTGAAAATTTATTAAGGAAAAGTTAATCTGATAGTTTATTAAACTGTTCCAAAACCTATCACTAGGGGGCAGTGTCGCATCAGCTCTTAAATGTTTCTTTTTGTTTCTCTGAATGCAAAGAAAGGGACCCATTGTTTATGTTTCTTAATTTTCTTGGTTGGTTGCTTCGTACTACGTCATAATGACTTTTCGGAACTTGACTAAATATATGATCATTTTAATGAATATGCTGTCAGTTTATTTTCTATTTTAACTTTCTTTTACCTCGATAGGGTCTGTGCCACATGAATTGCGCAGATGCACTGTCCGTGACATTGTAATATATCAAATAAAGTAAATCCAAATATAAAGGAGGGTTGTGTGTTAATTATAAGAATGTAATCTCGAAGCCTCCATGAATATGGGGCTTTTGCTTTCAGTTGTAAAACGGAACGGAAACATGCCAGCTGCGCAGAAAGAATTCTCTTCGCTGTAGACGCGTCATGTAACTCTGAACTAAACCTTCGAAAAGCCCACACACGGCTCCGGACTCAGGCTCTGGTACCTACGATATGAAATCGTCGCAGGGTGATTGTTATAATCTCTAAAGAGTTTCCTGTGAGAGTCACAAAGCCATACAGCCCCAGTGGCCTAATGGATAAGGCACTGGCCTCCTAAGCCAGGGATTGTGGGTTCGAGTCCCATCTGGGGTGGAAAGTTATTTTCTTTCTTTTCTTGTCTCAAAACTGAAAACCATGTACTCTTGTTTACCAACTATCTTAGTTGTTCCAGCAGCTTGTCTCGAAGTGTTTTCACGTTCTGTTCCCCTTTTCCGCTCCTGGCCGCAGCCAATCAGGAAACTGAGCTCGCGTCACCTTTGGACTTTCCTTGCATAGAAAAGACAGATTTCCTCTTTACCCGTGCCACTTCTGTTCGAACCATTTCTATGTCCCGCAGCAGTTTTAGTTTTCAGCTCCATTCTCGCAGACATGTCTCCACTAAATTGGTTACATGCCTGTCTTTTATTCATCGTGGCTGCGACCTTCGCCTCTGCTGACAGTAAGTAGGACAAGTACATGAGAAGTCACTGGTGATTGTTTAAGGATCTGAAGAATCAGAATCAGAATGTCTTTATTGTCATTGTCGCAGGTACATCCAAAATAAAAGTGGTATCCGATCAGTGCATCATCCATAGAAATATAAAAATCTAAATTAAACAATAACATTTAATTAAATCACTAAATAAAATAAATAAAGTGCTAATAAGAATAGTATGAGCAAACATTCCCACACACATGCTTCAGTCAGTGCATAGATCATTTCAAGAATGGCGTGATGGACATTTTTTAGTAGCAGCATTCAGACATGTTATTGCGGTTGGGTAAAAGCTGTGTTCGACTCTATTTGTCCTTAAACTAATTGCTCTGAACTGTTGCCCTCGGGCACACAGTACAAACAGGGAGTGTCCAGGGTGTGAGGTGATACAGTGATCCTTTGGTCGGTATTAAACTTTCATTTTTGTTTGCACCCATTAATTCATCAGAACAATATAGAAGGAAAAAATCCATAAGTAAAGGAGCTGGGATCTGTGCCTCCCTTTTTGTTTATATTTTCATTGTGTTGATGTGTTCTCAGAGCTGACAGCAGCCACTGTGTACTGGGACCCCGATCACAAGCTTGTCAAGTTAAAGGAGGGGGTGATGGAGGTCGAGGGGGATGCTTACGGGTTCCTGAATGACACCCTATCCAGTACAGGCTGGAGTGTCCTTGAGATCCGAGCAGGGTATGGAGAGACTCCTGAAACGGATGAGATCACTTTCTTCCTGGCTGGCTACCTCGAAGGCTTCCTGACTGCCCAGTAAGTGCTGTCAGTTCTTATTATAATCTTATTTCTTTCACTCAAATTCTGAGTCTGGGCATTTTGTATTCATTCTTATACTTGTACTCATTCTTCCTTTTCTTCCCGAGGCAGATGATGGACCACTACACCAACATGTACCCGCAGCTGATCACCGACCCAAAGATGCTCGACCCAGTTCAGAAATTTATGGAGTGAGTCTGTTCCCTTTTCCTTTCAGAGTTACAACCCGAGCAGCAGAAATGTCACATCTACTTCACAATCTGTCATCTTCAATATCCTCTTCTGAAAAAAGTTCAACCAAACATTTAAGCACACTCAGCGTTGGCATTCAGCCACTCTTGACCACAACAGAGGTGTGGTCAAGAGGTGGGGGAGAAATATAGGAGTGGTGGAGAACGAACTTAACCTGCGTGTCTATTGTCTTGCGTAGTTTGGGAGATGATGATGGGTCGGGTGGGCTGCTGCGGGTTCTGTGGGCCCTGGTCCGGATGGGCCTGGGCCCCCTGGCCTTGGTGGATTCCAGAGAGCGGGGATGGCTCCGTGGGCTCGGTCCACTCTGGTACAGCTGGCTGCTGGCAGAGCCCACGGACATGTCACTGCAGCCCCCTCTGGCTTCTGCTCCTGGATGTCCTTCATGCCCTGGGGGACGGGGGTATGGCTCCCCACACCCTCTAGCAGATCGTTTAATGGAGAAACCTTTTGAATACAAGTGTGCCCATCCACACAGGTCGCGGACAGGTGTACACACGGGTGTTCACAAACACAAACTACACCTTTCTTGGCAAAAGCACAGTCTTGCATGTTCCACAATAACATTCAACATTGAGTATTTACGGTTACTTACACTTAGCCAGATTATTGCGACGGTGTCGTACTTATTATATTGCTCTCTTTTTTACTTTCTTTTTTTCTCTTTTTTTTCCTTCTCTCAACAGGTGATCCAGATGATTTTTTTAAGTGCCCTTTCTCACTGTCCCTCTTCACCTCTGTTTTTCGTTCCCTCCCTCGCTCACTCCCTCTCTTTCTTTCTCCCTTTCCTATCCCCCAGTCATGTTTGTCCCATCTGTAAAACTGAAAATAAAATAATGAATAATAATAACGAAGGTCATTAAAATGGACTAATACAGCAAGCCTGTGATGACCCACTTGGCAAAGTAAATCTGTTGGGGATCTTTCTTGGCCTTCAGACAGTAATTCTGACGGCTAAAGAACCAAATGGGATGGGCGGGAAAAAAAGACCATGTTGCAGAGTTAAGAACATTTTTGATCAGGTTTTTCTACTGATGCAGTATTACGGTGGGGTTTTGTAAAGTAGCATTTATCCATTTAGTTAAATTTCAGTCTAAATATGATTCTTGTACGTTTAGGGAGCAGGACTCATGGGTCAGACAGCAGGTGAACAAGAGCTCCGATCCTCTGTGGAAACACACCGGCTTCATCATGGCTCAGCTGGACGGATTGCAGGCAGGAGTGGCAGCGTGGGCCGAGAAGCAAGGGAAGAAGGTAGGATAGCCGTTTGGCTGGATTTTTGTCCCACAAAAACGCAACAAAACACAAGAATGTTTAAAAAAAAATGCTATCAAATAAATCTGCACTCTGAAATGCAGAAGCATCAACCAATAATTTTATATCAGGTTTCACAGGCTTAAGTCATGTTAAATATAAAAAGTAGAAGTAATAGTACTTAAGAAGATTTTCATGAATATGCTATAGAGCCAATAGTGATATTAATGGCAGTAAAAGTAATACTACATACCAGCAGTTATGAATTCAAATAATTTATTTGTTTAAAGAATCCACTTTGATTTGCTGTAAGATGTGAATTATTTTTAATATTTTCTTTTCTCATAATTAATTATTTTGTAGCTTTTATTCCGTGTTTTGTTTTGTTTTTGATAAATGGCCGTCTCACTTCAGGGGCAGCAGCACTGTTTGTTTGCATTTGATGACCAGCTGTTTATCTGTTGTCCTTCCCAAAGCCGCTGACGCTGTTTGACGTCCAGTTCCTGAACGCGGTGGGAGACCTGCTGGATCTGATCCCAGCCCTGGTCCCCAGCTCCTATCCTTCACTCAGAGACTTCAAACTTCCAGGGATGGGTCACTGCTCTGCACTCATCAAGGTCAGAGGTCAAAACACAAGTTAATCACAGACTGTATATAAAAGATGGATATAGAGACCAAAAGTGAAGCTAGCGATGCCTAAAATCAACTCACTCTTTCTTCTGGTTGCAAAAGGAAGTCTGACTTTGAAGAAGCATCTGCTCTATGAACAGTGTTGGGGAGTAAAGGAATACATGTACCGGCGTTACGTATTTAAAATACAAAATATGAGTAACTGTATTCCGTTACAGTTACTGTTTAAAAAGGTGGTATTCAGAATACAGTTACTTTGTTGAAGTAAAGGGATTACACGGCGGTCTTTTCCCATTTCATATGTTAGGCTATGCCCTTTCTATTTTTGGTAATTCCACGCTGGTGGAAATAAATAAAACACACATTAAGAGGCTCTAATGCCTGTGTCTCCATCTCGCGGCCCATGTCACCTCTATTTGCATAATGACGTGATGAAATATTTTTAAAATTATTGTTCAACAAATTATTTAATATGAAGGCAAAAGGTAGAGTGTTACAGGTATAACCCTAAAGAATGCCTTTCTCTGTCTCTCGTTAGCAAAGTTGACCCAGACAACAAAGTAAAGCTAGTTTTTGGCTACGAGCCCGACACGGAGCCCAGCGCATTAGCCAGACGTCCCTTTACTACGGTTTGGAGCCGCGGACCTGTTTTATATATGCGCAGAATAGTTTTCTATATGAGATCGCTGCAAAAATTTGCAGCCTTACCTAATGTCCACCCTACTGTTACTCATTTTATATTAAGATTTAAAAATCTAGTTGGTAATGGTATGGCGAGTATAGTCTTCAGTAATAGTAATAAATCGCACAGCAATCGTACATTCATGTAATTGTACAAAAGCTTGATAATATATTAAGTAATCCAAAGTATTCAGAATACGTTACTCTCATTGAGTAACGTAATGGAATATGTTACGAAATACATTTTGGGGCATGTATTCTGTAATCTTTAGTGGTTTCAAGTCTTGGTGAATAAACCGAAATGTTCCATTTCTGCAACATAAAACGAGCAGTTGATAAGTTCACTTTATGAAGATGTGGTGTCTCCTCTTGCTCGTCAAGTTTGAGGGGGAAAAAATATGGCAACCGATAAAATGCCAAACCCGAGGATCTAAAACACAAGTCTGCGCACAGCTTACAGTGGCCATCTTTTATATACAGTCTACGATCCTGATCAGGCTCTTATTCTTATTAGATATTAAAAAAAATACACATAACACAAAAAGCAGCTGATGTATATGAGTAGTTCCTCAAATTTACTTCACAGCAAATTAGTAATGCTTCACTGACATCAGCTGTAACCTGATTTTCATAGGTGTGCAAAATAAGAAGAACAAGAAACTACCAGTGAAGAGCAAATTTCCTGTGTAATCGAATGTGCTGGTGCATTAGTGCAGTAACGCATTATTCATCTTTATTTCATATTTAAAGAAACTAAGTTTAATTTTCAGTGACATAATTAAATCAGGGGACAGTTTTGTACACAGAGGTGCATATTCTAAAACCTGTAACTTCAAAGTGTTTTTTGCACGGCAGCTTTAACAAATGTATGTTTGTGCTAAATAACAGGCCAAATTCAAAAGTCCTATAACGTCACCTGTTCTGACTTCTTGTCTGTTTTGTTGCTTTTGTTGAAAGGAAACTATCGAATTTAAGTTAATTATCTAACTAAACCAATGTTATTATGTTGGTTAAGCTACATAACTGTTGGACATGACGCACGATTGTCTCATTACTGATTTCTGTCATCATCTTTAGATGCTGCCGGGGTACGAGAACCTCCTGTTCGCTCATTCCAGCTGGTACACGTACGCTGCTTCGATGCGGATTTACAAACACTGGGACTTTCACATCAGCGAGCCCCATACAGCCACTGGAAAACTATCCTTTAGCAGCTACCCTGGTATGTAAGAAAGCAAGAGCATCAGTGAAAAATTTTTACAATCTTTTAAAACGTGTCCTATCCAAGACAGGCAGCATTACAATCAGTAACTGCACAGACTAGTACAACACAGATGAAAATACACAGCAAAAACACACTAAAACTATAAGAATGTAAAACTGATGGACTAAAATACAAACACAACCAACATTTATGAACTGCTGAAACAAACATAAATAAAAGTAAAAGTCACTGAGTTTATTGAATAGTACTGTGCTGTTAATATTCATGCAGTACATTTGTAGTAGCTGCCTCCAGGTCAGTTAAAGACGTCTTAAATGAATTTGGTGAGATCAGCTTCTTAAGTTTTAGAGTTTTGCTGATGATTCCACTTCGTAATTCAGTCAGTGTCAGCCATCTCCAGAAGGCCAACCATTCATTCTGCTGTCTCTGTATAACAATTTTGGTTATCTCGCCCTCTTCACACATGGCACACATGCAAAAAGAACATCATTATGGAAGAAGATCATCCATAAAGCTCATGTTTGTAATGTGGCTTGTTTGTGGCTTCAGGGTTCCTGGTGTCGCTGGATGACTTCTACCTCTTGGGAAGTGGTCTGATGATGACGCAGACGACCAACGTTGTCTTCAACTCCTCCCTTTTTGACACAATCACCCCAAATAGCCTACTGGCCTGGCAGAGGGTCAGGCTGGCTCACAGTGTTAGGTATTTTAGTACCATGGTAGCATTTACTGGATATTGTTTTATAGTGACATTATGCAGGAAAACTCTGTCATTCAATAAGGCCCCTTTGTTTTAGTTATTTTTCTCTTTGACCCAAGAATTGATGTGTGAGAATCACAGGCTGGTACAAGGTTGAAATACCACAGAGATCACTCCCTCAGCTACATTAGTTTCTTAATCTTTTAGACGCCTGTTGAAGGCCAAATGGTTTGTTTCAGATTTCACTAATGAAAGAACTCTTCGTTTTGTGCCTTGAAAATATGTCGCTGAGATAATCACAATTGTAGCTGAACTAATAAACTACACAAAGGATGCTTCTTCACCCAAGGGCAGGAAGACGCTGCCTTATCTTGGTCTGTACTGGTTTAAACTGATAATCTGCTGTCTCATGAATTTTACCCTCTATATAAACTGTTGTACTTGTGAATAAAGTTGAGTCACTTTGGGAAGACAATCTAAAGCAGTCTCTGTTTTCTTGTTCTCCCAAGCTGCTCCCGAGCTCGTACTAACACGCTGAATGGCATGCTTGAATATTACTTGAGAATATATTTGACTGTGTTACAGACTAAGGGACATTCTCTGCTGATAGGTGAAGGTACATTCTCTGCTGATAGACGTCCACGCCTCGGAGGAAGTCGATCCACGGATTAGGCCTTGGAAACCGTTTCCTTCAATTTTGGTGTCAGAAGTGGGATCCTGACGAAGGTAGGCACTCGTCTTTTATTTTATAGGACTGTGTTATGCCTTTCTCAGTGATCCACATAGAAACGGGATACGCTGACAAGGCCTTCTTCAGTGGCCCACATAGTAACAAGTGGGATACGCTGAGGAGCCTTCGTTAGTGGCCCACATAGAAACACAGGAAGTTGCCTGTTGTTTTGTAAATAAAAGCAGAAAGGACACAGGAAGTTGCCTGCTGTCATAAACTAAGAAGTTGCTCACCAGCAGAAAGGACACAGGAAGTTGCCTGGGGTCATAAAACGAGAAGTTGCTCGTTAAAAAAGTGAGAAGTTGCTCACTAAAAAGATAAAATTGCTAGCAAAAAAATCAAGTAACCTCAGGTGTGCCACAGCAAAAATAAAAACTAACTTAAATCCTTCAAAGCGTCTAAACCCCTCTGGAAATCACTGACCATGGGTCAGAATAATTCAAAGACCTTAGACGGGTCCGATAAAAAATCAAAATTAACTGTAAAACCGAAAAAAATAAAATATAAAATCACAAATAGCGGCTCAGTACGACTCCCACTTCCGGTTACGTTTAACCCACGCTCGCGAATCAATGAAGACTTCCATGATTACGTATCCAGAACATGCGGAAGTGCTTACGTGACTGATTTCGTCTCGAACTTAAGAACTATAACTTTAATGCATCCTAATGTATTTCCGGAGCCCTATCCCGAACGATTATCGCCAGAAAACAGGTCAGTAGAAATGTTAAATACTATTTGTGATAAGGAAAGTAGGCTGATTAAAAAGTCCTGTAAAAAATATATGATAGAATGTCGTGATGTGATCAATCGCATGCTACCGCTATGGAAAAAAGGACCCGAGCCAGACGTAAATGCTTTAAATCAAGCCAGTGTAGGCTCTAGTAAATCCACTGCAGAAAAAACTAGCCTTATATGCCCATCCGTTCAACCTACGGCTCCGCCGCCTTATGATGAAAAGACAGAATTAATAGCTGCTGCGGCGGCTGCACGTCATCAGCGCGTATATCCTGATATAACAGCAGAATCCCAAAAGAGTGAGGAAGGCACTGAAATGACACCTAAATCAGAAGAAGATGACTGGTTTAACCTAGATCAAAGACAGGAACGAGAATACACTGAACGAGAAAGAGAGTTACAGGAACATAAAAAGCAAACAAAACAGTTAATGACAGAGTGTGAGGAAATCATGAAAGATCCTTTAACTGAACGTACGGAAGCTGAACTGCAGCAAGCCGTTTCCGTCATAGATAATCATGTTCAGCGCCACACTAGAGTAGCGAATGGTTTGACTGTGCCAAAAGCAATAACTAACACCAGAAATTTAATAAGGAACTACTTAAAGCAGAAAAAAGAGGAAAAAACTCAAGAGGGCCCCCACAAAAACACCCGTTATAAAGAAAAGCAGGGATCACAATTTAATGACGTCAGCACCTCCCTTCCGTTCATGATAATAGGGGACATGTGTTGCATTCAACCCCCTAAAATTTCAGAGTTAGCAGCAACCATTAAAGAACTTCCCGATCCTCTACAAAATCCTACAGCCTTTGTTTCTGCATTACAGAGAAGTACCAGATACCACCACTTGGGTGGGCCTGACTATAGATATATATTATGTCAACGAATTCCAGGTGTGACTGAATCTCAGCTTATTGAAGAAGTAGAGGAACTAGACCCTAAAAATGACCAAGCAGCCAACACCACCTCGTTTTTGTGGATAAACGATGACAAAATCACAGCCTTTTTTCAAAATCTAAAGAAATTTCTGCTCACAATGTCTAGAGATTTAGTTTTTATGAAACGTTTCACACACTGCTGGACTAATGAGGCATGCATGCCTGAAGGAGGAAATGATCAGATTTTCATAACAACATTCTTAAACAACATTCATCCAGAATGTTCACAACTATTGAAGCTGACTGCCACTGATAATCTCTATGACATGAAAATAAAGAACTTTATCACACTTGTCAAAACAAAAGCTGGTGCAGATCTTTTCCCCAACAGCACGAAGGCTAAAAGTGTTAAGATGATGTTGAATTTTGATGTTGAAGGCTCAGAGGAAAGTGAAAAAATGATGTATGCAGGGGCCCCGCCCCCTCAACAAGCGCAGCAGGGAGATTTCAGAAGGAGAGATAGGAGTGGAGACGTATGTTTTTATTGTGGAAAAATAGGACACTGGAGGAGGGAATGCAAATCAGCAGCACATAGGTCTCAACCACAAAACACAGGACCAGCTCCTGCCACTAGGCGTCAGCAGAGCTCTTACAGACAAGGTAACTGGCAACGCAGACAGGAATCACATCAAAGAAACGGCCCCTTTGCACTTAGGCAGCAACCTTATAATCCACATTTTAATCCCCACCCATATGATAACGAAAGACTGGACCGACAATAGGGAGGCCCAGGTGAAGATGAGGGACAGTGTGAAGCACTACACACGATGCTGCATTTGCAATTGTCCCGTAACACAGAAAGCTTGCCCATGTTAGATATAGAGATAGGTGAAAAGATTTATTCCTTTTTAGTTGACAGTGGAGCCACTAAAAGTTCACTGTCTGGAAAATTCTATAGTGGGCCTGTTTCCTCTGTGTGCATCAACACCATGGGAATAAACGGAACTCTAGTGCAATGCCCCAAAACTCATTCTCTAAAAACACGCTGGGGCCCAAAACCAGACGAAATTACATATCATCCATTCATAATTATTCCAAACTCGCCTGTGAATCTATTAGGCAGAGATTTAATGGCAAAAATGAACTTGTGTATTTCATTTAACACAAAGGGTGAAATGTTTGCAGATACTGATAACAGCTATGTTTTCTCTGCCCTATGCACCGACACCATGGAGAAGGAACAGCCTCTGTGTCAGCTGGACGCCTCAGCAGAGAATGAACTCAATATCCATCTGACTGGTATCCCACGTCACACTCTGTGTCAAAAACATGTGCAAACACCGTTACCAGGTAGCCCCATGCCTGGAAGCCACATATTTGTTTCTCTCACACTGTTCAACAACATGATAACTGCTCACACCAGTGAAGGCCGAACAGTGGTTTTGTCACATAACTCAGACATAGGCTATGACATTACTGCACCATGTCGACACATAGATCTAACCTACCCCATACACTGTACTATCTCTGCTGTCACATTGCCAGCTGAATATCAAAACATGACATTATGGTCAAGAGGTGAGAATGATGTAGGATTTATTGACTGTACACCTTATCATGCTCAGCTGAAAAACAACAAGCCGGTATATGTCAAGCAATATCCCATTTCCGCTGAAAAAGCCGCAGCCTTAGACATCATCATAGGAGATTTATTGACAGCTGGAGTAATAAAGCCCACAGTATCTCCATATAACACTCCTGTCAATCCTGTGCCAAAGCCTAACAAACCTGGCGTATGGCGTTTCACACAAGACTTAAGGCAAGTTAATGCAGTCATTATGCCTCTGCCACCTATTGTCCCAGATGTTCCCAGCATACTGACATCTATTCCAGCAACAGCTACACATTTTACTGTGGTGGATTTGTGCTCCGCCTTTTTCTCAGTACCTGTGCATGAAGACACACAGCCGATATTTGCTTTTACACATAGAGATAAGCAGTACACTTGGACTCGCTTACCCCAAGGCATGGTAGACAGCCCTGCGGCTTTCTCAATGGTGGTACGTGCTACCCTGGACGGCTTCACTCCTCCAGAGGGCTGTACTCTGATCCAGTATGTAGATGATCTCCTCCTCTGTGCTGAAAGTGAAAAACTATGTCAAACTGCCACACACATGCTACTCCAGCACCTCCAACAGACTGGCCACAAAGCATCAGCAAAGAAAATGCAGTACTGTCAGACTTCTGTTCAATATTTGGGATTTACACTGTCTCACGGACAACGTTCCATGACTACAGACAGGGTCAAAGCTGTGACCTCTGTCCCTAAGCCCACTACACAGAAGGAAATGCTGTCTTTCCTAGGCATGGTGAACTATTGCAGACAGTGGATACCAGACTGTTCTTTTCATGACCACATTCTGCGTGAATGCTGCAAAAAAGACAAGCCTCCTCGAATACTGTGGTCCACAGAAATGACTGCCTCTTTCAATGCATTACAGGGAGCGCTGACCTCCGCCCCTTGTTTGGGTCTGCCTGACTACCACTTACCGTTCCACCTGTACGTCACAGAGAACGGCACAACCTGCGCAGGTGTATTGGCCCAAGAGCATGGCTGTGGCTACCGTCCAGTAGCCTTCTACTCAAAGGTGCTGCCAGCAGTAGTTCAGGGGATGCCGGCCTGCCTGAGAGCAGTAGCAGCTTGCTCTATCATGATAAGGGACTGCGAGAAGCTCACACTCTCACATGACACTATTCTACACACCAATCACCAGGTCACGACCATTCTAGCAAACATAACTACACAACATATGACCGCACAACGTCGCTCAGGTTATGAAGCTACACTGACTTCAACAGCAAATCTCACTATAAAAGCAAGCAGCACACCCAATTCGCCAGCACACTTACTCATTCGTATGCTGTGTTCCTCTGACCGACAGGATGGTTCAGACGACCCTGACGTTCATGATTGTATGACACGTATACAGGAATCCACAGCACCACGCCCAGACTTAGAGCAGACACCAATCCCAGACTCAGTCATTGTTTATGTGGACGGGTCCTGTTCAAAACCAAATGACAACTTATTTCTTTGTGGCTATTCGGTGGTGACATTGCCTGACATCATACTAGAGGCTCACTCATTACCATTTCACTCAGCACAAAAAGCAGAGCTCATGGCTTTAATACGCGCCTGTGAGCTCCATGTGGATAAGCGGGTAACAATTTACACTGATAGCCGTTATGCATTCGGTGTGGTGCATGACTTTGGCACATTGTGGAGACAAAGAGGATTTAGATCTGCTGATGGAAAATCGATCGCTAATTCTGACCTTGTTCAAAGACTTTTGCAGGCTATACAGCTGCCATCGGCAATTGCAGTTGTTAAAACGAAGGGGCACAGCACGGCTGACACAGACGAAGCAGTGGGAAATGCTCTTGCAGACGTAACCGCGAAAGCAGCTGCTGCCTCACAGCAACCACCCAGAAGGGAAGTATTATCTTTGCCTTTACAGCTGCCACTTGTCACGCTCCCAGACTATTTAGAAACAAATGTTGACCTAAAATTCATACAAGAGCAAGCCTCTGCCTTAGATTACACTTACTGGGAAAGTAATGATTGTACCTTAGATAACAGAGACGGCTTATACAAAAACCTTGAGGGTTTGATTGCCCTCCCATCTTCACTACTGCCAATCCTTGTCCGCCATTTTCACGGTGTGAGTCATGTCGGACAAAGAGGGGTAATAGGAGCAATAAAATCAAGATTTGTAATCGAGAAAACATCACACGCAGTAAAACGCATATTAGCAACCTGTCTAACATGTGCACGAACTAATGTAGGAAAACCAAAAGCAAAACATCAGCATTTACCACAACCAGATTTCCCATTTCATACATTACAAATTGATTTTACACACATGCCAGCACAAGGAAGCATCAAGTACTTACTGGTAATAGTGGACCAATTTAGTAAATGGGTAGAAGCTTACCCAACATCAAAAGAAACTGCAGAAGTAGTCTGTCAAAAGTTGTGCAATGAAATAATACCCAGATTTGGAATACCTCACCAAATTAACAGTGATAGAGGACCTTCATTCACATCAGAAGTAATTCAAAAGTGTGCTAAAACTCTAGCAATAGACTGGAAATATCATGTGCCATACCATCCTCAGAGTTCAGGAGTTGTAGAAAGAATGAATAGGACCATAAAAAAATCGCCTGACTAAAGCAATGATAGAAACAGGAATGACCTGGATCAAACTACTTCCTCAAATCCTCTGCGAGATTAGAATGACTCCATCCGCAGCAACCAAATTATCTCCATTTGAAATAATCATGGGAAGACCGTTTCCAACACCATGGTCAGCCTCCAGAGGGGCACCGCTATTGGAAGGGGACATAGACACTGCATTGTCTGACTATGTTCATAACCTGGTAGAAACACTGAATAATAACTATCAGAAAGTTTGTCTCTCTCAGCCTCTCCCTTCCATAGATCCAACCCATCCGTGGAAACCAGGAGATGCGGTGTTGGTAAAGTCGCTAAAACCAAGGGCACTCAGGGAGGCCGCGTGTTCCAGCCCCCAGACTGTACTTGCAGTGACGAGAACCAGCATCCTAACAGACGGACAACCTCAGTGGATTCATGCCAGCAGGGTTAAGACCAGCCCCACCAAACCACCTAAGGCGTCGGATCAAGTAGATGACGTCTCCGGCGAGCCAGCGCCCGGATTCAATACACCTACAGATGACGACTCAGGTGAGCCAGCGCCCGGATCCAATCCACCTACACACACACAATCACTGATTAACACACAACGCCTGAAAGAGCCAAGACTCAGAAAGCCCTTTGATCCCCCGCCTGAACAACAACAAGGTACTCGAACATCCAGCAGGAACAGAAAGCCTAGAGTACCACACAATGTCTAACCTGATAAAGATAGACTCGTTTCATCCTGATAATGGAGAAAATGAAATGCCCATTGTCATCACACGACGCTTATACTGGGTCTCTCGAACCTGGGACCAGGCCAGGAGACGACTGAAGAACTGTGTTTTTTATATATTTAGGTTATTAATCATATCTACTGCATTAACCTTAGGATTTTTATTTGATATTAAGCCTGCTCGACAGACCAGTTACATTTTATGATTTGCTTTTTATATTATCTTATTACATTTGTGATTTTTCCTTTCTATTGAGTTATTATTTTTAAAAATAATAAAAGAGGGGAACTGTTAGGTATTTTAGTACCATGGTAGCATTTACTGGATATTGTTTTATAGTGACATTATGCAGGAAAACTCTGTCATTCAATAAGGCCCCTTTGTTTTAGTTATTTTTCTCTTTGACCCAAGAATTGATGTGTGAGAATCACAGGCTGGTACAAGGTTGAAATACCACAGAGATCACTCCCTCAGCTACATTAGTTTTTTAATCTTTTAGACGCCTGTTGAAGGCCAAATGGTTTGTTTCAGATTTCACTAATGAAAGAACTCTTCGTTTTGTGCCTTGAAAATATGTCGCTGAGATAATCACAATTGTAGCTGAACTAATAAACTACACAAAGGATGCTTCTTCACCCAAGGGCAGGAAGACGCTGCCTTATCTTGGTCTGTACTGGTTTAAACTGATAATCTGCTGTCTCATGAATTTTACTCTCTATATAAACTGTTGTACTTGTGAATAAAGTTGAGTCACTTTGGGAAGACAATCTAAAGCAGTCTCTGTTTTCTTGTTCTCCCAAGCTGCTCCCGAGCTCGTACTAACACGCTGAATGGCATGCTTGAATATTACTTGAGAATATATTTGACTGTGTTACAGACTAAGGGACATTCTCTGCTGATAGGTGAAGGTACATTCTCTGCTGATAGACGTCCACGCCTCGGAGGAAGTCGATCCACGGATTAGGCCTTGGAAACCGTTTCCTTCACACAGTTTGGCAAAAACCGGAGAAGAATGGGCCAAAACCTTTTCCATGTATAACTCTGGTGAGCATGTCTGCCTTATGTACATGGATCTTTATACACGAAGCACAGAAACTGTGCTGTGTTTTGATAGAAAAAGCTAAATCATGCTCAGGCCTCTTTATTAAACTTTTTTCTCTTCCATAAATCCACCTGTAACTCTTGCAGGAACCTACAACAATCAGTACATGGTGTTGGACAGAAGCAAAGTGAAGCTGGGTCACAGTCTCGACGACGGTGCGCTGACTGTGGTGGAGCAGATCCCCAGCTTGGTGGAGTACTCGGACCAGACACAGACTCTGCGCAGAGGCAGCTAATCATTTTCTACATTCAATTGTATTTTGTATCGTATTTCATTTTTAGACTTTTCTGTGATTTCGTCACCACATCCATTTCTTACAGGTTATTGGCCGTCCTACAACATTCCTTTCCATCGGAAGATCTACACAATGAGTGGTTACGTAGAAATGTGGGAGCAGTACGGAGAGGACTTCTCCTATGACCTCTGTCCCAGAGCCAAGATCTTTCGCCGTGACCAGTGTGGCGTTAAGGACCTGGAGTCCTTGAAGCGCATCATGAGATTCAATGGTGTGTGGCTCCATCTCAGCTTCTTAGTTTTAGCTCATTCTGCTGACTCTTTGTATGTTGCTGTTTCATAAGCTAGATTTTTGGCTGCAGTACACTTCATTAGTTACATCTTGTTAGAGGCACACATTCAACAAGCTGCTGGATTCAAATCACATCTAGCAGTTTGAGATGATCTGAGCTTTGCGATGTGGTCCGTTGTCCTGCTGGAAGCAGCCATTAGAAGATTGGTAGAACATGTTCATAACAGTCATAACAATACTGAAGTGGATTTGGGGATTTAAATGATGCTCAGTTTGAACTTTAGCAGGTTGTCTTCACCATGTCTATGTGCATAAATCCACTGTGTTACTGCTGTTTTACTGTCTGATTAGATATTTGCACTAACAAGTAGTTGAACAACTGTACCTAATTAAGTGGCCTTTTCCTAGCTATTCTGATAGCTATAGCTTGAGCTGATATAGTTTTATACATTTCTTTTAGGTACCTCTTCTGTTCAGACTTGTTGCACGTCTGTTTAAACCAAAGATGCACAAGTAGAGCATTTCTTCCCAACCAGGTCCACGAGTGTCCCAGGGTTTCTTCTGCAGTAGCCAGTGTGATAGCTGAACTGTGACACAGAATTAGGCTTAGTTGGATCTCTGTTTAATTTTTGAAATCTTTTCATTTCTTTTTCCAGTAGCCACCCATTTACATTCACAAGCATGATATTTTTGGTTTGCTTGTTTTCAGACTACAAGAAGGATCCGTACTCAAAGGGTGACCCCTGCAAGTCCATCTGTTGCCGTAACGACCTGCAAAGCGAGAGGCCTTCACCAGGAGGCTGCTATGACACTAAGGTATTCCCAGAGCGCCACAATAGCCTTTTCATCAGTAGCAGTCATGCAGGTTTCATGAATTCAGATGCTTTTAAGCTCTACCCAGCTTTCTTCTTGTTGGCGTCTTTTTCCCTGTGCAGGTGACAGATTTCCACTTGGCTGGGGATTTCCGTGCGGAGGCGGTGAACGGGCCGACAACACAGGACGGACTCCCGCCGTTCTTTTGGGACAAATTCGGCAGCATTAGCCACCAGGGTCTGCCACAGTATTACAACTTCACCTTTATCAAGATGCAGCCCATTCTTTTCGATCCATGAGCATCAGTGTGTGACTGTGTGCGCGCGACAGAGATTCTTTCAGGGTAATGGAGGTCCACGCCCATCTGTACAACCCAGTGAGTTTCTGGGAGGCGGGTTTTATCTGTCCTTTCAATGTCCATCCAGCAGATGATTTTTTTTTTTTCTGCATGTTTGCTATTGCATCCATGAGTAGATCTCCTTTCTTCTCAGCAGTCACTTCATTCAGCACTGGTAAACACAGATTTCTGATCTATTTCTAAACACGTTTTTTTTCCCAGGGTGTCCTGTGTGCAGCCATTGGTGCCTTTGATGCTCACAGTAGCTTTATGATATAATAAAATACCAAATCACAAAATCAGCAGATGTGCCACCTTAAAGTAAAATCTTTATTTTTGATGCTTGAATGTCTTCATATATACAAACACTATTGCTGCAGGAGTAGAGGAAACAATCAGTGCAATGCCTCAGGACTCAGGAGCTGATCATCTCTTATGATCTGATTTTTGTTTGCTGCTTTTTTTATTGTGCTGTGCAAAATTAAAAACCTCTTTTTGTATTTTTGTGTTTCTTTCTTTGCATGTCTACGATATGCCTTTTATTCCATTTTTGTTTTACACTTAAATTCTCACAGTCTGGACTTTCAGCTACTCGGGTTTAGATTTTTTTCTGGTGCAGGGTCATTTGATGTGTGAGATTTTAAAACATATGTTTGAGTGATTAAGTTTAAACTTTACTCAGATTTCAGTTAGTTTTCTTCACAATCTAAACTCAGTTCTATTAAATCTACATCAAATTAAGTGAGCTCAAGTTTAGGCTTTAAATCAGATCCCCACAAAAAGAGATCAAACCAGGACATTAGGATTGGAATCTCATCGAGCTCTGCGGTGAACTTCTCTAAATGAATGTGGCTCTAAGCCTCCATCAGTCACTTATCACCAGATTTAGCATTAGAGTTCTTAAGCCTTTGATCTTTTGTCACCAAAGTCAAATCTAGTGATCAAGTGGATTGTTCATGTGAGTTCGAGGCTTTCATAAATATTTAATGGAAAAGTAACAAAGCAAGACAATTCGAAAACTTGTCTTCTTCTGTAGCTGTCTCCGAAAAAAGTGATTTTTGGTATTGGCCCGTAAACCTATGTCAATTTAATGAAGCAGAAAAATGTTTATAATTTTATACATACTTGTAATTGGCTGTAAAGTCTTATTTTACATCATACATATGACAGCTGGGATAGGCTCCAGCGGCCCCCGCGACCCTGAAAAGGATAAGCGGAAGCGAATGGATGGATGGTCTTATTTTACATTGTTGGAATTGCAGCTACTAGTACACAGATTGGAAAACTGATCAGTTACATTCGTTGGTCACCAAGACCGACTAGCAATCAAAATGCATTTCACTTTGATCTGCCAACAAAATAAAGAGATTTACACGTCCTTACCTGTCCTGTGGGACAGAAACGTTTAATGTTTAAATGTATCCAGATTACAGTTTCAGAGCTCTGATGCGCACTCTTCAAATTAGAAAATCCCAGATTTTCTGCAGCATTAATCTCTTGTCTTGTGTGCAAAGATATTGTATTTAACTGTTATTTTTGTTTTACATTCTTTATACATTTAATCGTCATCATTTGTGAGTAAGTTGCACTCATAGAAGCCGCCTTTTTTTCTGCGGAAGAAGAGTCACATGATCCGAGAAATGCTCCTTTTTTTTTTTGTTTGTTTATTTATGCGAACACAGATCCGGGGTGTACCGGAAGCAGAAAACCCGACTTATCAGAGAAAGTTGATAACCATCGTCGCGACAATCGTTATCTCCAGCTGAGGTTTGGGGGTTAACCAGCTAACGCAAAGAAAGCCTGGTTGTACTGAACTCCCATCGTAGTTTTCCCCTCAGAGAGGGTGAGCTGCTGTTTTCATCATTGCTATCGTAGCAAGCGCAATTTGAATTTGAAAGTTGTGGGTCCACCTTTAGATGGTGCCTGTTTTTGTGTGTTTTTGTTTTTTCCTGATCACAGTGGGGTCACAGAAAGCATCTTTACCTGAGCTCACTGTGGTTTCTTTGCTTTAACTGTCTGTCCAGTGTGCTGAACCGCATCACTGGGTGCTGAAATTTACCCGGTGATGCGCTTTGAGCATTTTAGCGGTTTGTTTTGTTCTTTTCTTGTTTTTTTTCTTATAGTGCATTATTTCTTACATGTCACTGCATCTCAGTATAAAACAGAGGTCTTATTCAGTGATATGTGTCTTTGCTCAAGGCTTGAGGACCAGCAGCATATAAGGTCAAATATCTGCATAATTCTTGGCCCCTCTGTGCAAAGGGTTCTGAAATCTGACCCCATGCACTGTGCATTCATTGCAAACAATATTTCCAGTGGTTGGGGGGAAAAAAGACTGATAAAGCCGTCATGTTGAGATGTCTGCAGTGAAGAGTCTGTTTAATATAAACCTGCAAGCTTGAAAGTCAGGAACTCTTTGTTTTTGAAATAGAAATGTGGTCTCTCTCTCTCTCTGTCACGCTGTCCCCAGGAGACACATGTAGTGATTCACTCTTTCCTATTAAACGGAGGAACTGAAACGTCTGTTGGGCCTTCTGCATTCATTTCACAAATCCTCCCGTCATAGCCCTCCTCTGTGGCTCGCTGCTCTGTGTTTTTGTGTGTTTGTGTGTGTGCAACAAACACAGCATTAGACAAAGGCAACAGTCCACTTTACTTTTCGTTACTCACGTAGCACCAGGAATGGATAAGAAGTCTTGTCCTGAGGGAAAAAAGTTTGACAACTTAGTCCACACGTGTGTGCCCAGCAAGTCACTAATGAGATCTCACCCTGATCCACCAAAAGGTGAGTTTCACTGAATTCTAATCATTTTTTTCTGCCTCTTGGGCACAAGTTTGATCTCTCAGTGTTCTGCCTCTGTCTTGGAGTATGTCTCAGTTGTGGATTCAGCATGTCTTTACAACTTTATCATGTAGACTTTTATTTTACCTGACTACCTAATACATCAACGTTATCATCTTCTTTTTTCTTGTACAGCCGCTTATAAAATGAGTGAGCGAGTCAGACTTGAGTTCATCCTTTTTCTTTCTGAAACTTTTCTTACATGTCAGAATGCAAACTGTTTAACTGTTGAGGTAGTCAGCATGTGGCTGTCCTCCCCCCTCACAGAGCCGCCCCTGACTGTCGTGAACCAGCTCAAAGCCATAAACACCACTGTCAAGCCCACTTCGATGGTGGTGCTGAGTCCGACTCTGTGGATTTCTGTGGTCGTGGTCGTGGTGGGGTCCATCTTGGCTTTGACTCTTTGGTTTATCATATACAAGCGACAGACCAGACGCAGCAGCACCTCCGGTAAGGACAACAAGCTTTTGATGGTTTGTGTCACTTAGAGTGTTACGGTTTATAAGTTTGCCTAACAAGTGAAAGATCCCTGGTTCGATCACAGGAGGAGACACAAATCCCTTTGGGGTAGTGTCAGGAAGGGCATTCGCTGTAAAAATCTACCAAAATCATACACGCAGACCTCCCCACTGTGACCACCGCTTGTGAAAAAGGAGGAAGCTGAAAGCGGCTTTTATAGTTGTTTAAATTCCGCTCATTAGACTAAATGGCAAAATATACATCAGATGCTTTTAATACATCTAGTGATCTAGAGAAGTTATAAGAGGTCTTTTCCTAAGATACATATTTTACAAGACAACATGGTTTTTGAAGCTGTGGAGAGAAGTCGGTTTACTTAAAAAGAGGAGATCTGACACGCAGAGCTGACAGTCGGGTGGAGGAAACAGGGCTGCAGAAGGGCAGGTGATGAACTGTGACGTTCAGCACAGTAGAAACTCCACAGTTTCTGTTCTCTTCTTCTCACTTGTCCCAAGGGTCAGTCCCGCTCCCTTACCATCTATTCTGGTTTCAGCACACATCCGCTGGTTGGGCAAGAAAACGTAGGCACCCCCCGCACAACATTGAAAACACATAAACAGACTCTTCCGTGCCAGAGGTTGTACAGGGCTGTGAAAAAGTATTTGGCCCCTTCCTTATTTTTTGTGTGTTTTTGCTTGGTTATATTTATATGTTTCAGGTCAACTAACAAATTTTAACATTATTAAATACAAAATGATGTTTTGAAATGATTATTTCCCTTCTTAAGGGGAAAAAGTTATCCAAACCATATGTGAAAAAAGTAATTGTTTGCTCAAAAAATTAAATAGAACCGGTATGACAAAGTGAAGTAGGCTGAAAGATCTCAAACCAGCACAGCATGCCACCATCTAAAAAAACTCTGAGAGACAAAGTCATTGATATCTATTTGATTACACATTCTATTAAATTTTATTTATCCAGCGCCAAATCACAACAAAAGTGGCCTCAAGGCGCTTTATATTGTAAAGTAGACCCTACAATAATAGACGGAGAGAAAACCCCAACAATCATATGACCCCCTATGAGCAAGCACTTTGGTGACAGTAGGAAGGAAAAACTCCCGTTTAACAGGAAGAAACCTCCAGCAGAACCAGACTCAGGGAGGGGCGACAATCTGCCATGACCAATTGGGGAGAGAGAAGGAAGACAGAATAAAAGACATGCTGTGGAAGAGAGCCACGGATTAATAACAAGTATGATTCAATGCAGAGAGGTCTATCAACACAACAAAGCAATTTTGAAAACTTTGGAACTCCACTGAACCACGGTGAGAGCCATTATCCACAAATAGAGAAAACGTGGAGCAGTGGTGAACTTTCCCAGGATTGGCTGGCCCACCAAAATTACTCCAAGAGCGCATCCATCACTCATCCAGGAGGTCACAAAATAACCCAGAACAGCATCTAAAGAACTGCAGGCCTCACTTTCCTTAGTTAGGGGAAGTTCATGGTTCAACAATAAGAAAGATACTGGGCAAAAAATGGCATCCATGGAAGAGTTCCAAGATGAAAACCACTGCTGACCAAAAAGAACAAAAGGACTCGTCTCATATTTGCCAAAAAACCTCTGGGAAAATATTCTGTGGACTGATGAGACAAAAAATTATTATTTTTTTAAGATTTGTGTCCTGTTATGTCTGGCATTAACGAACACAGGAGTTCATAAAGACAACATCATAACAACAGTTAATTATGGTGTTGGTAGTGTGACAGTCTGGGGCTGTTGCTGCTTCAGGACATGGATAACTTGCTGTAATCAATGGAACCATAGAATCTGCTGTCTAGCAGTAAATCCTGAAGGACAATGTCCGACCATCAGCTCATGGCCTGAAGCTCAAGTGCACTTGGGTTATGCAGCAGGACAATGATCTGAAACACACCAGCAAGTCCCCTCTGAATGACTCCAGAAATCTAAAATAAATGTTTTAGAGTGGCCTAGTCAAAGTCTGAGCTTAAATCCAATTGAGATCTTTTGGCATTCATGCCTGAAAACCCTCCAGTGTGTCTGAATTAAAACAAGTCTGCAAAGAAGAGTGGGCCAAAATTCCTCCACAGTGATGGGGAAGACTCATTGGCAGTTATCACAAACGCTTCATTGCAGTTGTTGCTGCCAAAGGTGGCACAGCCTGTTATTAGGTTTCTGGGAAATGACTTTTTCATACAGGGCCATGCATGTTTGGATAGATTTTTTCCCTTGATAAATGAATCCATTATAATAACAGCATTTTGTATTTACTCAGGTTTTCTTCGTCAAATACTAAAATGCGTTTGATAATCCCAAATACGCAGCTGTGACAAACATGCAAAAAAACTAAGAAATCAGAAAGGGGTGCAATTACTTTCTCACAGCACTGCATAGCCCGAGGCTGAACATTTGAATGCTACAGATTTACTTTGTGAAAACACAAAACCTGTGAAACTAAAACTGACAGTCTGACAGCCAACAGCAGCTGCTTTTAAAGGCCTCTGTGTCTGATGATGGCCTGAATCAGACACACGAGTTTTTGTGTTTCGTAAATACACCAACATGACTGTGGCCATTTTTTTCAATCTCCTGGAATGCAGCTCTTATTCAGCCTTAACTTAATTTAAAAAAAGAGGAAAAACAAAGAAAGGGCTGAGGAGAAGCTCAAGTCACTTGGGCATCCTTTGCGTCAGTGAATAATCTGTCGACTCACACCTCTTACCACAGGAAATATGGAATGTAAAAACATTACTGCTTAGCTGCGTTTTGTTGCAGTGCAGTAGTTCAAACATTTTAGTTGCACGCCTACATTTTTCCCAATCTTTACTTTGATAACAGCTCGTGCTGAGCTTTTTTTTTTTTAAAGTCACAGTAAAGTTTTCTCTAAGAGATGAAAAATTTGGAATTTAGCAAATAGGATGTAAATTAAAAATCATATATGCAAATTAATATTTAATTTAAATTGTCAGGAGGTTCACTGAACAATCAACTAAAAAAAATAGAATTTTGTGGCAATTTTTTTAATGGTACAGCCTTTAAAGGGCAATATATTCATCCCAGGCCCGCAGTTCTGCCTGTGAGAAGTCCCGCCCACTTTCTGTGCAAACCTTCTGTTTTTGAGGGGCAACCAGTCAGAAGTCCTCTTTTTCATACAGAGGATTTATATACTCATCAATCTCATGACCTCGTTAACTGTTTTGATAGACATTCGTTTAATTATTTTAAAGCATGTTATGAACCTTTAATTTAAAGAAAAACACGATTACCTTTAATATATAAAAAGCACCTTATTGATCAATTGAGGAAATAAGGGGGGGGGGGGTATAATGTTGTGAATGGCTGAGGAGTCTTTCAGCGTGAACGTTCAGTGACAGTTTTTCTGTTGTTTGTGTCACAGAGGATGGCATGCCAAGACAGGAACTTCTTCAGAAAGCGCAGCCACCTGCCAAACTGCACCCTCTGCCCTCAGAAAGAAACGGTCAAGCTGAGATATTTCAGAGAGCGGCAGAGGCCCCATCACCCTGCTCTCACGTGCACTCTGGGAGCCAAACAGGCTCAGAGTGGGAGAATGGCTTCACAGCTTGCAGGGACCTCATGATGCGTGGTGGAGCAGAGGTGGGCGGAGACTCGCCTGCATGCAGCACAATGGCGGAGCACAGAATCCCACTTCCTGCCACAGAGCTGGGTGGCACTGCTTTAGTTACAACTAAAACCATGTAAGGCTGCGGGTGTGTGGTCGTACTCTTTAAGCAGGCTGTGGGGAAACACATTTGTTTGCTCACTAACATTGTGGCCACACCTCTCCCTTTTGTGGGCAAAAAGCAAGTTCATTAAACCTTAGAGTGAAGACTTGGCTTCAGGTTGGGGTACAGCTTTCATGAGTACTGAGAGGGGTCTCCATGAAATGTGAGGTCGAAGTAATATTCTCTAAAGAGATGAAAACACACCTGTGTTCTTAAAAACGTATATCCACTGCATTTATACTGCACGTTGTACTCAGTATACTGAGATTTCTGTGTTTCTACCATGTTTTTATGGGTTTTTTAAAAATAAGATTACGATTTTCTACAGCTGTTTTTATTCCTCTGCACTGCTTGTGTGAAAAAAATAGTGTACCAGGTGACTGTATAGTTTGTTGTTTTTGCCGTTGTACAGGAAAAGTACAGGAACTGCTTTAAATCTTGTGTCGTATTTCAAACATGTTTTAATAAAACAAACTAAAAATCAACACAAATATTTCTGATGCTGTGAAAACGGAAAGGTAGCATCATTACAGTGCAAAATAGTCTTGATGAGTACTGTTTGGATAGAGTTCCACTGTCTTTGAAGCAGAAAAATATTTACACGATAAATATATATTTTCTTTATCACGTGTTGCTCAATCAGTGAGCTTCCTGCAGGCAACATTGAGACATAAACAGAAGGATGGCTCAAAGTAAAGAAGAGTGCACTGGGTATCCTCGTCCACGTTATCTGGATCGCTTATGGAGAAACATTTGTATATAAATATGCCGCTCTTTGTGCCACAACAGTAACTACTTAACATCTTTAAAGGATCAGCAAGGCGAGTTGATCTCAAGGCGTTACGCTGTTGGGGATTAAGAGACGTGCTGCTGCGGCGTTGTCTCTCCAACCGATGAATGAACAAAGCTGTCCAAAGAAACCCAGCAGTCCTGAATCTAACTTGACAAACTTGTACAAAGTCTACGTCTTGTGCTGAAAGCTCTTCTATGATCACAGGTAGGTGCTCGGGTTCTCAGTGACAGCTAGGTGGAAGTACTCTGGCAGGCTGTCGCTCTGCGCGCTGCTGTTGGTCTCCCTCCGGCGGATTTTGGTGGACAGGGTCTTCCTCTTTTTGAAGCTGTCCCCTCCACGCTTCTCCAGACTTAACACGATCATCTCTGCCAGATCCTTCTGAAGCGACTGGAAGTTCTCCCTGAGACAGTAACATTGTTTTAGATTATTGTGTAATGATGTAAAACTAAAATTAGGTATCACGCAGATTCTGAAAAAAAATGTGGAACGGTAAAATATAAATTGAAAACCAAATGCTAGCCTACAATATATTTTATCTAATATTCAATCTGTCTAAAAGAAAACTACATTACAAGGGGGAAACTGCTCTTTATGAACTCAGTGTGCATAACATCGGACAAGCTTTGAACCATCCCTTAGATCCATAGGTTTTTTGGATTGTGCCACAATTATGTAATTTTGTCAGATCAAATATTTTAAATGTGACTGAAGTGCAGACTTGCAGCTTTAAAACAAGGGGTTTAACAAAAACTATTGTATTACAAAGGCTCAAAAGTCATTGGACAGCTGACTGACAAGCTAGCTATTTCACTACCTACAAGCAGACGAATGATGAAAAATGTTTTCAACAATTTGGAGCCTTCTTTGTGATATTTTTTCTTTCATAATATGAAAAATACTTTCAGTGAGTGCCAGGTCTGAACTTCAGGCTGACCAGTTTGACTCTTTTACTGTAACATGTCCACAGGGTAGTCTGGTATTGTCTCGCTAAAACAAGCAAGGCTGGAAAAGCAGTTATCTGAGTGGCAGCATGTATTACGCCAACATCCGCATAATTCATCCTCATGTAGTAACTTTTTAAAAAATTTACAGTTAATTAGTCTATCAATTAACAAATGAAGCACTTTAAAGTAGGTGGTAATCTAATAATATAAAGAACATACATTATTTATTAAATCATAATACTGTTTACGTATTGTGTTCAGGGTATACCAGAGTTCTTCAACAGTTTGTGTAAAAATTCTTTATTGATAGGACTTTACTCACGCGCTCGGTGGCGTCGGCAGGTTGTAACTTCCCCCGGTCACGCCTGTTAACCAGTATGTCATCATTTTTCCTTTACCCTGTGGGTGAAGTGCAGACAAACACAAACACTCACACACACTCGTGACCTCAGTTTGTGTGGTATGGCATTTAAAGTAAATAAGTAAGTTAAAAAGCCCAACACCACCCAGCTCACCTTCAGATACGTCTCTCCTCGTTTTTCATACTCAAACTTGCAGTCCGTCCTCTGCAGGATGTTGATGGTAGACTGGCTGACATGAATTCTCAGAGCTGGAAAGATGATGTGAAAAGCAGCCATCGGACTCTGTGCTTGCATCTGCCCTCCCTTTGTGCCAATTCAAGCTAAGCGCCTAAGCTGCCAGTGTTGTGAGTGTGTAAAATGTGTGTGGTTGTCTTACGCAGGCCTGTGGACTCCATCCGTGAAGCCGTGTTAACCGTATCTCCAAAGAGACAGTAGCGAGGCATCTTCTTCCCCACCACTCCTGCTGCACATGGTCCTGGACACAATTACATAACAAGATTCAATTTATGCTTCCTTTAAAAAAAATGTATTTAGTTTTTTATTAGCATATAATTAACATTAACCTACACGTATATTATTTGGCCACTAGA
This sequence comes from Copadichromis virginalis, assembly GCF_057382275.1. Classification (NCBI taxonomy): domain Eukaryota; kingdom Metazoa; phylum Chordata; class Actinopteri; order Cichliformes; family Cichlidae; genus Copadichromis; species Copadichromis virginalis. The sequence continues at coordinate 12,240,956 of NC_140621.1, forward strand.
TGTCAGCAGCTCCATGACAGACAAAGGAAAACCGAGTTTGAGGGCTACACACAGAGAGGTCTAAACTTAATGGTTTATAGAATTTTTAGGAGAACATAAACAAACGTGAAATTATGCTGGACTTCTGGGATGTGCAAACTGATATTTCCACTAATGCACCCCCATACATCAGAGATAGACAATTATGAACTGAGTGCTTGCTGCTGAACAGCTGGACGATACCTATACCTCTTTAATCTGGAGGATGTGGCACATCCATGTTTGCAAAAAAAAAGAAAAAAAAAGAAAGAATGTTTGGATTCATCTGACTACAAAATACTTTTTCACTTTGTCTCAGTCCATTTTAAATGAGTTTTGGCTTAGCATAGACAGAAGTGTTCCTGCATCATGTTGACGTTTGGCTTCCTTTTTACATGATAGAGTTTGTATTTGTAGATGGCACGGTCGGCTGTGCTCACAGACAATATTTTTGGAAGTGTTGCTGAGCCCATGCAGTGACAGAATCATGTCTGTGTTTAGTGCAGCGCTGCCTGAGAGTCCGAAGATCACAAGTATCTTTGTATTGATTTTCAGTCTTGGCCCTTGCACGGCGAGATTACTGCAGATATCTCAATCTGTGATCATATTATCTAGTGTAGAGATGATCAGTTTGTCGAAGTCTTCACAATTTCACTTTGAGGACCATTATTATAAAATTGTTCCATAATTTTGAGACATAAAATCTTTGCAGATCTGTGAACCTCTGCCAATCTTTACTGGTAAGAAATTCTATATTTTCTCCTCTTTTTTCCAGCTTTTTGTTGCTGCTGTTAACAAGCAGTTGCCAGGAGTTTTCATAAAATGTTACATTTATTCAATTTAAACATTTGATGTATTTTTTATTCTCTGTTGTGAACATCATTTGTGGCTTTATGAAGTTTGTAGATCATTGAACTCTGTCTTTATTTAGATTTTACACAGCATCCCAACTTTTGCAAAATTCGGATGAGACCATAGTAAAATCATTGTGAATCTCTGGTACCTGAATGTACACCAATACGGATCCATAGAGGAATCCCAGGCAGGTGCTCCAGCTCAAACGTCCCCACAAATGATAGGATGTCCAGGGCCATGTGGGCAATGTCCAATGCATGCCTGTTGCCGTTACGTTTGGGCAAACCGGATGCAACCATGTAAGCATCTCCTATTGTTTCAACCTACGAGACAATGGAAATGTAACTTATCTATAAAATCTTTGTCTTTATTCAAAAAGAAAATATTTATGTCTAACCCTAAGCACTTTCTTAGAGATGATAGATTAATGCTTAAAGAAATTGTGACCTCCTTGATAGTAGAGGCCTGGATTTCTGTTATCCTGCTAAGCTACCTTGTAGACATCATGGTGATCAAGAATGCTGTCAAAGTTCTTGTAGATTTCGTTGAGCATATCGACCACCTCCATGGGGGTGCTGTAGTAGCAGAGGGTGGTGAATCCCACAATATCACTGAAATAGATGGTGACCTCCTCAAACAGCTCTGGCTCCACACTCCCCGTTTCCTTCAGGGAACGCACCACTGGGCTATGGAGACGCAGAGAGAGTGGAAAATGTGATTACTGTCAGATATATTAATGTTACATGACTACAACATGTAAACATCCAAATACAGCATGATGGGGGTTTTCAGCCTCTACACGCAGTAAATGCTGGAGTGTAAATTCTGCGCTCAGTCATGACCAGAGATGGGTAATCTGATTACTTAAACAAGCACCGAGTGCGCAATGACGTAATGGGAAATTGACAGAGAAACTCGCGGATTCTTCCACTGACCGCTGCGGCACACCTGCACCAGGGCAAACCACCCCACTCCTGCTTTACAGGTGAAAATAGAGCAACAGGACCGCTAGTCTTTGATTTTATTTATTTTCAGCTGTGTTTTACTTGCATCTATTTGAAAGACTGAGTGTAAACACAAAAAATATTTTATTTTATGTGCTGGAATGTGCAGAAAATAGGTTTAAATGTTAAACAAATTTCTTCAAGTCAGAGAATGTCGCATATAATTTAATTTTTGCTTGATGCATAAAGTTAAAAGATTAAAACTAATAAAACAAGTTTTAAAAAGAGACTTTTCCATTTGATTACATTTTGTATGATGGATTATGTAGAAAAAGTAGAATTGGGCTGAAAGATCTATCGCTTTATCACCTATTCAGGTTGTAAATCGTGTTTTTAAAAAGTAACTAAGTAATTAATTACTTTTGAAAATAAGTAATCAGTAAAGTCACGGGATTACTTTTTTGGGGAAGTAATCAGTAATTAGTTACTGATTACTTTTTTCAAGTAACTTGACCAACACTGGTCATGACTATGCAGTTATAAGGCTGCATAGTCAGATAGAATGCCCAGAAGAGACGGCGGTCATTACTTCAACAGTAAATACACAAGTGTACAATCAAATTCATGATTAGATTTGTGATGGCAAAGTCACTTTGAGGATGATAATCCATCTTGTTACAGCGCAACGAATGCTAAATCTTTTCTTGCTGAAAGGCAATCAAAGGAAAAGGTCTGTATCTCTATCCAAATAAAAATTAATGAACAACAAAAAATGGACAACAACAAGCCTCCTCCCTACAAAGCTGACCTAGCAACTTATTTCTGACCTCAAAAAGTTGGAAGCAGTTTGATGGACAATATGATTTTTCAATAGTAAACCCCAGGCCTGATATAATTCTGACCATTATAAAAGCTGGATGCTGTGCAACAAAGTATTAAGTGTTTTTAATACTTCTTAATATTTTTTCTTCTACAAAAACAAATAAAAGAATGAAGTGTGGTGATTCTATAGATTTTGCCAGGTATTGTATTACAAAATACTCCAATTACCAATCACTGATTATGATTGAAAATTTGTTATAATTATATTATGTTTATATGTTATGATACATGTGTTATATTTGATAACATTATTAATATCAGTATTCATAAATAGTGTAAATCTGCATAACCTATGTCCCTAAACAGGTGGATATTTAGAGGGGTTTGTTTTTTTAAACAAAACCACTGCCTGCTGCTGCTAAACCTGCTTATTTTTACTAGAGATGGCACGATACCACTTTTTTATGTCCGATACTGATACCGATATCACAAATTTGGATATCTGCCGATACCGATATGAATCCGATATAGTGTTTTTTAATCAACAAAACTGTTTTTTTTTTAATATCTTGCTGCATTTTGTATAAGTTCATACTCAAGTTTAAAACAACTACACTAAAGCTATTCTGTTATACCTATATGCAAAAAAAAAAATTTCATAGTTCAGCAATACTGATCAATCTAATAAACTTAAACCTACACCATCCTCCCTATTCTGGTATTTTAAAGAGTACTTAGCATAAATATTAAGCAACCTAACTAACAGGGTTCCAACTCCCAGCAACAACAAAAATAAATAAATAAAAAATAGGGAACCACCCCTCACGCTCCACCTCATGATGCTTAATCGACGTAATCAACCTTAATTTGATGCAGTGTGGAAAAAAAAATGCACAGAAATCAATTATTTTTCAAGAAATATTAAATAGATTCAACATCTTTCTTCAACAAAATTGCAGACTGCACAGATGGTACCTTCCCAAAGGAAAAAGTACTATAGCTTACTAGGGTATATATATTAGACTTAATAGTCACTATATACAGTAATGGACTTCTATTCATTTTACATCAAATTAAAACTTTGGGTGTAAGATTCGGATAATTATTTATTAAAAGCTAGACATTTTAAATGAGAATAAGAAAGAAAAGTATGTCTTTGTGCCCCCTTTTCCCTGTTCATGCCCTATCGGCCCCCCTGGCTAAACTTTGCTAGATCCGCCCCTGCACAGTTACCAGCGTCAGCTACGTAGAAAAAGATCCTCGAGTAGAAAGTAATAATAAATACATTCTAACAACAGCTGATCAAGCTTAAACGTGCTGCTGTTGTTCAGCCGCTGGTTTCCTCTTTCTGGTGCAAAGTGGGCCAAAAACAAACCAGAGAGACGGACTCGCGACAGAAAAGCCGATCAGCTGATCATTAAGCAGTTTCATGATTGAAGTAGCAGCAAGAAGAGGCAGTCGCTCCATATATCGTTTGGTAAGCTTAACGCAGGAATGCTTTACAAACATTCAGAGATGGACTTACACACTTGCTTTACTTCTCTCGGGGATAACTTTGTCGGAGATGAAATGCCGGGTTGCTAGCGAAGCTCCAAATGCTATCCAGACCACCGACAGGTCCCGCATGCCACAGCCGCTCTATCACGTGATGCATACTGCTCCGACGTGCTAACGTTCTGAGGTGAGTTACGGCGTGTTGCAAGTTTTGAGTTGCTTTCGTGATATTTAATGGATCGGATTACATTTTTTATTTTTCTCAGATATCCGATCCAGTAATTTAGGTCAGTATCGGACCGATACCGATACGTACGGAGCCCCCCAGGGGACATGGGAGAAAAAAAAATTAGGGAGGAAAAAAAAAAAATTAGGGAGGAAAAAAAAAAATTAGGGAGAAAAAAAAATTAAGACGGACTTTTGCGAGATCTCGCAAAAGTATTGCGAGCACTCGCAAAAGTATTGCGAGATCTCGCAAAACTCCAACAATGGCGGCAGCTACTTAGTTGTAATATTACTCTTTCTGGGTCACAAAATACACTTTTAAGATATTTTGAGGCGTGAATGTAGTTGTGTAAACGTCAGATACCTGCTCGGTTTACAAGACATCACATATTTGCAAAAGAGCTCCGACGTTTTTGGAGATCTGACACCCACTAGCTCGAAGCTAACGGGAGGTCGAGACCTACTACAGCCGGGAGGAACACCGCTTTCCCGGCACATCGTGCCTCGACCTCCCGGTCGGCTTCGAGCTGGCGGCCACTAGCTCGAAGCTAACGGGAAGTCGAGACCTACTACAGCCGGGAGGAACACCGCTTTCCCGGCACATCGTGCCTCGACCTCCCGGTCGGCTTCGAGCTGGCGGCCTCCGAAGAATGCGGCTAAAACTTTTGCGAGATCTCGCAATACTTTTGCGAGCGCTCGCAAAAGTCCGTCTTAATTTTTTTTTTCCTCCCTAATTTTTTTTTTTTCCTCCCTAATTTTTTTTTTTTTCCTCCGTAATTTTTTTTTTCTCCCATGTCCCCTGGGGGGCTCCGTAGATACGTAATATCGGATCGGTCCATCTCTAATTTTTACATATGTGGTGTGCAACACTATAATCAGCACAACATATACAGAAACACTGTAATGAGGAGGAGAATGCAGACTTGAAAGTTCCTGGTGTCAGATGCCTCTGAGTCAGCTGAGTGTAAAAACCCACCCAGGAAGAAGCATAAAGTTGAGGCGATCCGCTCTGTCCCTCTCAGCTTTGTACAAAGCCGTTCTCTCCTCCACGAGCTTCTCCAAAGTCCTGGAGTACATCTGCAGACGACGGATCAGGTTGTCCATGTACGTCTCTGTGGCTTGGTTATGGAGGTTACTGCATCAGATCAAAAATGTTTTATATCACCATATCAGCTGTTACTGCTACTTACTGCTCTTCATTTAAGAGAATATGACAGAAAGACGTATTTTGAGGAAAACCTCCTCACTTGGGTCTTTGAGGTGAGGTGTTTGGCAGTTAGTTCGGAATGTGTCAAGTTATAAAAATGAATCGAAGCCACACCGAAGAAACACACAATGGGAATCTACCTGAAAATATTTCCAAGCGTTAACTCGATTCTTTTAAAATCTGGCCTCAGTTCTGGGTCTTCCTCCCAGCAATTCTTTATCAGTGTGTACAGCTGTATAGACACAGAGATACACACAAAACACGCATAAAAAAACACAAAGAAAAAAAAGAAGAGGAAAGTGTTTTTTATATACTTCATTTAGTTGAATGGATCCATATAACTTTATAAACTCTATAAGAATCAGGGTGTGTTGCTGTAACAGCTCCTTTGCGTTTGAAAGGCTTTTTTTTTTTTACCTCAATCTCTCTGTCTGACACACCCTCAAAGTTCAGGTCAGGTCTGAAGACATTGTGCCCGATAGGATGCTGCAATCTGTAGATCTTCTCTGTGGGTTTGCACAGCGGTCAGTTAAACAAGATAAGTATGGGACACACGTTACTCTGTGACCTCTGTGTTTCACAGTGTGCCGAATTTTGCATCTTGTATGTGTAAAATGGTCTTTAAATCAACGAAAACCGACTGACAAAGACAGAAATACATTTTTTCAGTTCTGCTGTTTATGGCTGTATAATGGTGGCCTACCTCTAACATCAGTGCAGTACTCTGTGTAGAAAGGGGCTTGTCTCATAACAATCTCATGGGCAATGATGGCATAGCTGTAGACATCGCCTTTTGGAGACACCCCAAATTTACGAAGATGCTCCGGGGCGGTCCACAAATCTGATTGGACAGAAAACCAGCAACATCAGTTTATCATCAGTTACTTTCACCAATCAGAATCACACCTTTCAATGTCAGACACATTTTTCAAATATATTAATTCTATGTTTAAATCTGCAGCTACCCTAACCCTGAACATAAGTTCAGCATTTACAAAGTCAGCCCCCTTCATCTGACTTCCCCTTGTAGCCAGTGCTCATCTTAGCCTGGCTTATTAGAATGTTCGTCAGACATATCTTCCTCCGCTGTCTTGCAGTACTTTGAACAAAAAATAAGAAGACTTATCTGAAATTACACGTAACCCAGTGAGCTGCTGCTGGAGCAAAGAAAAAGGTTAGCTAGTCTTTGACAGCCAAGCCACAGGCGGTGCAATATTTCCTCAGCCTGACAGAAACAGATAGTGACTCTCTATTGGAGATCCTTACTGTGTGTCTCTATGGGAGCTTTGTACAGGGATCTCCAGCTGCCCCTGAAGCCTATTACAGGTACAGTAGACAAAGCAACACCTCTGACTATTCATAGTTGATGTGTTTGAAAAGATAATAATAGTGATCCTTCAGCAATGATGGAAAGTCAGGCAAAGAGATTAACTGTTTACCTGCAGAATGAGTCCTGATTACATCTAACAGGCCAAACAATCCTGACTTTATCCAGCAGCCTCTACAGAAGTTACTGAGACCTCACCCCAGTTTCCTGAGCCAGCCTGGCTGCATTTTCTGCTTCCCTGCAGACCTCAGACCCGCCACTGCTGTTACAAGGTCCTGGGTCATGGAGTAGAAGCTCCTCGGCAGTGTTACTGTTACAACCCTTACAAATGAAAGCAATCTCTTTTGTTTTTTAAAACAATTGTCCAAGTGTGGAGAATCCACTGGTGAAAAAAAGTCTATGTCTGGCTGGTCAAGGAGAACTTTAAAATAGCATCTATGCTACTCTGTGAAGTAACATGGACGCCATTTAAAACCAAGGTGATTGCTGTTTATGATAGAGATGCTGCTGCTATGTGTCGCAGCCAAATAGCAAAATTCTGCTATGTGGCTCCGAAAGTCGATCAGACCCTGCCCCCTCCAAAACAGGATGGAGTCTTACCCAAAGAAATTTTGCATTTTTTTTTTTTGTGTCTACAGCTACTGTAGAGGTTCTACAGCAATACAATAGTGTCACGTTGTTCTTCAGTTAAAAATTCTGTGTTCTGATTTCATTAGTAGCTTATTTAACTCCTGAGAGTACTTTAAAATAACTCTCTGAATTAAAAGCTGTTTTTTTTTCCTAGTTTATACCTTTTATAATTGTTGTGTGTTTTGTGCCAGTTTGCTGCCAGAAAACTAATTTGTTTTTCCTTCCCAGTCTTTTTTCCTCACACTGACTTCAGAAGTCAGAGAAAAACTAACAAGAAAAGCTGATTTAGTGATTTAGTGACTGCAATGCATGATTTAGTCATGCATTGCAGTCGCCGTAAGGTAATGTCGGAGGCCAAACCAGTCATATCGTTGCTTTAGTTAAGCTAATGTTTATATTTGATTAACATAAATCCTGGACAGTTTATGAGGGGAGGATTATTATTCAAGGAAGTCAGAATACCAGGAGCAAACCCATGCAATCAGAGGGAGAAGAGGCAAACCCTGCACAGAATGGCCACAGCCAACGGGGAGGTTGGCTGATGCTGTGATGTGACGGTGCTAACCACCACATCACTGTGCTCACCTGACCACAGACATGTCATCCCAAGCTCAACCAACAGGTAAAGCAAGAGCAAGGCAACAATGACCATTAGAGAGCCGTCAGTCTAACCCATGCTGGCAACCCTCATTAGAGAAGGATGATACAACCCAAGCATATAAAACACAATTAACCCAGTTAAACTCTCTAAGTCAAGAAATGATATGATTAAATTAAAATCAAGAAATACACTCCAAAAGCTTCAAACACTCAAAACTCTCACACAAACACTCAGAACAGAGCAGGATTCTAACTCAGCAGGAGCTTTTAGGAGAAAACGATGATCTCAGAGCTTAGATCAATACTCAGCCACACTGATAACATTTTTTTAAAGCTTACCTTTTCCTGTATTTAGCATGGTGTTGCAGCCAAAGTCAGTGATCTTGACCACCATACGGTTGTCGACAACACAGTTGGAGGACTTGAGGCGGCCGTGGACTGCAATATTGCTTGAGTGGAGATATGACATGCCCTATCGAATATATACAGCAGAGCAGTGGTTATTATTTGCTATTTCAACAATTTTTTATCATGTGTTCTGGTTGTTTTTTCTCTTAAGAAAATCCTGAAATTATATGTTGTTGAAACAAAATATGTGCTGGAGGTGCTTTAAATGTGGTATTTAAAAACAAACCAGTTACCCAAAAGAAAACAGGCAAAATAAAAATAAAAGAAAGCATTTAATAAATCACATACTCAGAAAGGCAACTTAAAGAAACAATACCTTTGCTATGTCATACATGACTGATATTTTAAACTCCATATCCATGAATGTTTCATCTGGGTAAGAGATCCTGTCACTGAGAATGTACTGGGGGGAAAAACATGAGCAAATTCAGGTTTTAGCATTTTTGGAAACTGAAACAAGTCTGTGTGTGAGAGAGTCTGAATCATATGCATTCATACACACTGTAAGTGTTCTTTAAACACTGAGTGTCCATAACTTATCAACAAGTGAACATCAAAGTCACTGTGAACTATGTGAGCACTGAAAAGTCAAATCAGCATAGAGTCAAAAATTGTGTTTTTCTGCATGCAGTGTGACAAAAAGCAGACACAAAGCTCAAATCATCTCAAATTAGTTCTTTGAACTTTGTAATCAAACGGCCTCCACATCACCAAATCTCAATCCAGTCGAGCACCGTTGGGAACAGCAGGTGTAACTAATGAAGTGGCTGGTGAGTGCATTTCTGTGCTCATGGGTGTTTGTTTTTTTTATTGTTATACAGATTAGAAAACAATCTAAACAATAAGATAAACTGATTTACAAACAGAAATCCCAGCAGCAGGACCTGATATGAAGGTAGAAACAGTGTGTGAACGTTGCTCTGCTCTTACCCTGAGGGAGCCCCTCTGACACAGCTCAAACACACCGTACACACCATATTCAAACTTCACTGTGCCATAAAATTTGGTCAGATTGTAGTAGTCAATGCGCAGCAGCTGGAACATGAAGACAGTGGCAGGGAGAGTTAATTATTTTTTATGTACTTTTATTAACCTCTAAGATAAAACGCAGAGTTATCTTACAGTGTTGAGCTCAATCCTCTGGTCCTCGGTGAAGTCTCCCTCTGTGGTTTTCAGCTCTTTCATGATTACAGGCTGGAGAACACAGAGAAAAGGACCGACATGATCATTTCCCTTTGAATCTTTTTAAAATCAGATATCAATTTTTTGGATTGCTGATACCTTCTTGTCGTAGCGGCCTCGCTGCCTGAAGTATATACTGTCCTTCCTCTTATCTTCATCAATCTGTTTCATAAACACACACATACATTCTTATCTTGAACTGCCATAGATCTGAAAGCTTTTTACATACATTTTAGGACAGGTTTTATTTTCAATAAGATAGCTGCAGATGTATGGCCCTGTTCTAACACAAGAATCACTGAGCAAACAGGTCCAAAACAGAGCAGGCATCCATGACTTAACATTCACCTTCCTTCTAGGTGTATCATGTTCAACATGGGCTGCAAAGCAGCTTGCAGAGGCATTAAGATCATCTGTTATCACCTGGGATTGTGTGACTCTTGGACATCAGTTTCACTTTTTATTGAACTTTAACAATTTAGCACATACTCTGACATTTTCATGTAGTCATATCTTATTTATCTTGTTTAATGCGTATCAAAAAAAAAGCCTTACTGTGTCATAGAGCTGCATTTTTTCAGCAGTCAGGGAATAAAATCTGGAGTTAAAGTTTGCTGATGAGAGCATTTACCTTCAGAGACACTTCCTTCTCATCCAGAGGGCCAATCAGGTGAGGTTCGATGTGAGACCATTTCTTCTGTAGACAGCGTTCTTTCCTGTTCTGCCTGTCAGTAAAGAAATATTTTTAAAAAGCATGCAGTAAATGATCGTATATGTTTACTGCATAATAAGATGTTGTTGCGCCAGGTTGAAAAACACAAGGCAGTATTTGCCACAGAGCTGTTACCCTGTCCTCCTTTACCTAAATAAGGCAAATACTGCCTCATTTTTTCAGCTCAGCTCTAGTGATGCACTTGTGCTAAAATGTGACATGCAGCTCTTCTACCACAACTGGGAAATGAATCTGCAGTTTACCTGTAGAAGATAAGAGCGACTCCCGTCACCACCACAACGCTGAGACTCAGAACAATCACAATGATTTCCTGCATGTCAAACTCTGAAAGCAGACATGCATGAATAGAGTAGAAGATTCAGAGCTTTGCCTTGAATAAAGCATTAAATCATTCTGTAAATTATTCTGCAAAAAGTTCATGTGTGTTTTACCATCCGGCATCTTTGGCTCGTCAGGAGGCAGCTTGTTTCCTGCCCACGGCAGAGTGGGGTTTTGGGTGTAATTGATGGTTTTATTTAGTGATGTATCAAACAATAGCAGAGTTTTATACTACAGAGGAAGAGAGAGAGGAAAAATGTAAGGAAAAAAAACAGCTATTCACTTTTAATGCAGCAGTGTTAACTGATTAATAAACAAAGGTTTCACCTTGGCAGTGTTAGCTGATGTGTAAATGATTGAGAAGTTAACATCTCTGTCCCCATATTCATCAAGCACATAGTGTCCTCCCATACCTGCTTGCACACACAATCATATAAACAAGACAATAAAACATTTTTGCATTATGCTTTTCCAAAAAGTTTCATTTAAAAAAAATGCTTTGACTCAATGTTACCTAAAAATTTGACATGAAAAACTGCAAATAATTATTTCATTATCAATAAATTCTGTTTATATCCTTTATTAACTGTTAGGTAATTGCAGCTATACAACATGAGAAATCTGCATTTCTGAAAGTCAAAGTTGATCTTTTGAAGCTTTGTTTTTTCTTTTTTACACAATAACTACAAAACATAGAGATTCTATATACTCCAATCGAAATTATTGCCAGCTGAACGGATTAACAGATAAATCACACACAAATTACAAAAAGCACTACTCGAAAAATTAAAGTAATGATTAGGGTGGCAAGAACTGCTGCTCCTGGAGTGGCCACTGGAGGTTGTCTCCTAAAGTGACTCAATCCTTATAGACTCCCATGTTTAAAAGCCCAAAAACTACTCATCCATTTGTATTTTGTTAAAACGTAAAGTTCAGGATGTGGCTGCTTTGACTGCTGACGACGGTAACACTTTCATAAGTGGAAACTTGATTTATTGTATACATGCATAAAATAATACACGTGAAACTTAAATTGTTCTATGAATGTTCAAAGAGGGATTCTTCCTGGCCCTACCTTTCACAATAAAACATGTGACTGCTGTAAATAAAATTGATTGGTAGAGGCAGGATACACATAACTCATAACGCATAGAGACAGACAACCATTCACACCTATGGGCAGTTTAGAGTTACCAATTAACCTAACCCCTCACATGACTACATGTCTTTGGACTGTGGGCGGAAGCCGGAGTGCCCGTAGAGAACCCACGCAAACAGAAAGACCCCGCCCTGATGGTTGAAATGAACTCAGGACCTTCTTGCTGTGAGGGAACAGTGCTCACCACCGTGCCACTGTCCTGCCCTGATAGATTCCTAACGTTATATATAACAAACAACAGTTATGTGAATTAAACAATTGAAAAGCTGTTTATTTGTGACTGCAGTAATGACAGAAAGCATGTGTATTTTCATACAAGCGTAGAACAAATCAAACCTCCATGTAGAAATCAAGAGGTGACAATCACTTCTGGCTACAAAAAAAGAAGCCATTTTCCAAAACCCCTGACATGCAGGCTTCATAAAACTGAGCCCAGAAGCAGGTGACCTTATGGTGACTCATCCATCTTTTATATACAGTCTGTGGCATCCCATTATTGCTGTAGTCGGTACAGAAAAATAAATCACAATGGAATCGTTTTCATACCTGTACCTTTTAACCATAAAGAAAAATCCAGAAGACCGACTGACCCTTTTACTTGGGTACAAGTAAGAGGGCAGGATAAGAGTTAGCCAGAAAACAATAAAAGTTACCATAAAACAAAAGATCAAGGGCTGTAAATACTCACTTTGATCTCATACTCTGTATCTTGGAGGACAATCTCCACATTACAGTGAGCTGAACTGCAGTAAATATTAACTTGAAGAAAAAACAAGCAATGAAAATCTCTTTATCCTTTCAAAGTCATCTGAAGTCATCTTCAGGTATGATTGGTTTTGTTGTATGATAGCATCCAAAACCTCAACACAGAGCAGCAGAATTTAAAAAAGAGACGGCGGTTGTGTTTTAATGTGAAAGCCATCTTTGTTCCTCAGCTGCAGTCAAACGTTGATCTAAGCAACATCAATCTTGTGGGCATAAAATAAAAGAATGTTTAACTCATCCTTCTTATTTCAGCTACTTGAATAGGCATGGTGTCCTCCCGGATACTGCTTATCACAGTCCTCCGGCATTCTGCCTCCAGCTGTGTTATCTCTGGTCATACGCACCATAAAATGAGATGTTTCCAAATGGGTTGTCACCCAGAGAGCCATTGTCGGTCCCGTTGTATTTTTGCATGCTGAGCATCCTCTCTCTGAGTGCGTTACCAAACAGCAGAGTCCCATCATGATATCCAGCCACATAATCATTTATCTGCACGAAAGAATGGACGATAAAAGACCGAGCAGTTACTTCATGTGGTCTTCTTTCTAAACTTGAGGTGCGACTCACCGTTTCATTGAATGAAGAGCCAGAGGTGTAGTTTCTCTGCGGCAGAGTGACCACTAAGACACTTTCCATACCCGCAGAAGATGTGGTGTTTAAATAATAATCAGGGCTGAATGAAGGAAAATAGTTTCTTAGTATTAAGATTTCTTGATTCCCACTTAATAAAAACATTGTGGTAGCAGTGCATATGTGAAACAATAAATTCATGTCCAGGCTTACTTGTACACATCTATGAGAATAAACAGGAAGTCTTTGGGAATCTGGCCCACCAGCTCCTTTACTGAAATCATCTCATCAGTGTTCCCACATAAGATTAAAACTGAAAGAAATAAATCAGTTTTACAGTAAGCAAGAAGGAAAATTCTTCAGCTGTCTTTGTGCACTTCTTCAGTCAGACTACTGGTTGTTCAGCTCTTTCAGTCTTGACTACTGCTTAAATAATCAACTTACAATGAAATCCCCAGAGGACCAAGGCATTTTCTGCTTTATTAAAAAAACTATAAATTCTCAAAAACAGACAAAAATATATATATTCACTGTTGCTGTGTCTTTTCGGAGACTGGAACAATTTTTTCAGGCCCTCCTCTCCATGAATTGCCTCTGTGTTTGTGCCCAGCATAAACTTGTTATTTTGTGCCGTCAGTGCGTTGATATACCTGTGGCAAAGCAATGAAACAAATCAAAAAGCTGGTTTATGCTGGAGTACAAATGAAACAACAGATCTTATCCATAATCACTTGAGTTTGGCTCACCAGAAGCAGTCCTCAGATGCATTGTTGGTTTTCTTATAGACGTAGAATCGGCTCCACGGCTCCTTGAATGGCAGAGTTTCATTCAGAAAGTGAAGGAAAAAGTCACAGATCTTTCGTGCTGGAGGCAGAATTCGGGTTAGTTTAGGCTTGTAGTCACAAGAGAGGCCAAAACTTCCAGCAGAGATGATGGGAATGGTTAAACGCAGACCAATGTTTTCACTGGAGAAAAACAAACGGGCAAAAATTAAAAACTCATGAATTAAAAAATCTCCTGAAAGTAAAAGAAAAAGATCCATACTTACTCTACTAACTGATAGGTGGCATATGTGCAGGAAGGCCCCAGCATGACACATCCAACTTCACCATTAGCCTGAAGAAAGTTACAACTGCATTAAGGAAAATTAACTTCAGAGCAGTTACTTCACAGTCTAGTACTTGCATTTAGTCTTTTTGCTTCAATTCCTCCTAGCTCTGTAATTTTGCAATATTTCCCCAAATCCATTTCATTAGTCCCCAGTAAAATTGGACAAATCTGTTGCTCTTGACTGTGCTGGAGGAAGCAGTATCAGCTGTTTGGCCTAATGTCAGCTGCACTGACTGAGTTCACTATGTGGCATGCTTTGTCTACATTGCACTGTGCTTCTATTTAGCCTGGTGTTTGTGGTGATACTTGTATCTTGACATTCCACTAATTTATAAGTATCATAACTTCTATATCACCAAACCCTCTGGTAAACTTCCTCTTTAGCTCAGCTGCCTCTGTGACCGATGCACACAGTTACCTTCCAATCTAAACCAAACAAAGCTCATAGTTTAATCTCTTGCAAGTGATGGCAGTATCATCTTCACATAATCAATGAGTCTGTGGCATCAAGCACAAGTCATCAAGTCATCCTGCCCCCAACACCACTCAGAAAAATATTTCAGTATTTCTCTGATCTCTTTCACTTCTGCCCCCTTCCTCTCAAATCTCTGCTCGTCTGACACTGGACACTTGTCAGATAATATCTCCAAGCTGCAGACCTTATATACTGACTGTTGTTTACCTGAGGTCTATACTGTATGACTTTTTGGTACATAAAATGGGCAAAAGTATTGGGTCATTCTGTCTGCCTTTACAATCACTGATGAAAGAGTGGGTTGTTCTAAAGAGCTCGCTGAATTCAGACGTGCCACTGTAATAGGATGCCATCATTGCAAGAAGTCAGTTCATAAATTTCTTCCCTCCTAGATCCTCTATGATCAGATGTAAGTGTTTTTAT
This sequence comes from Copadichromis virginalis, assembly GCF_057382275.1. NCBI lineage: Eukaryota > Metazoa > Chordata > Actinopteri > Cichliformes > Cichlidae > Copadichromis > Copadichromis virginalis. The sequence goes on from NC_140621.1 coordinate 12,256,221, forward strand.
TGCAAAGTGGAAGCATTTAGGGAGCAAAAGAGTTCCCAATCCCTTCTGGCATTAACATCAGCATAAAAACTGTCCACCGGGAGCTTCATGGCACCTTCTCTAGATGTAACATGTAGATGTCCCATTACTTTTGTTCATATATGAGGAAAGGTTATTTTACAAATCAAATATAAATATTACTATTATTATTATTTGAATTATGACGAATAACAGTGGTGACATTTATGGAAAAAGTCTACAGAGAGCTGAGGTCATCACTGATTTCTTTGTTTTCTACTGATGATGTTTTAGAAATAATATTTTCATGCATCCCCAAGAAATGAAAATGTCCATTCACGATGTTAAGTTCATGTTTACAACTAGAACTGTCCTGCTGTGTGTAATGATGCCAGTTACAAGCCAATTTAAGCATAACAACCTCAAACCATCAGTAGTTGCAGAACTGCAAAAACCCCTCAGACCTATTTACAAGATCTAAAACAAAGGCTTTAAAAAAACTCAGGGGCTTTAGGAACAAGAAAATCACATCAGAAAGTGTTATGTCTGATTGTGCCCACTATGTTTAAGCAAGTAACCACACTTACGTTTAGTTTCTTGAGTATTGTCAACCCCTCGCACGTGCTGCTCCCGCAGCCCTGCCGCTTGTACAAGTTGGTGTTGAACCCATTGAAGTTAGCAGTCAAAGTGAAGTCTAAACCTTGAGTCATGGAAAACAAATTGATAAGAGTTATGAATGTCGGAAAACAATGAGATTAGATTAGTCTGACACTGGCAAAAATAGGTCTAATGGTTGAATTTGCATCAGAAGCAGGAAGAACAGTAACATTTTTTTTTTTTTAAAGGGTCCCTTAATAACAGATACAGCAGATATGTTTAAATAACATATCTAAACATAACATATTTAAATCTCTAAATTTGTTTCATTTGTATCATATCTGTCAATATGTTTTTCCCCTACAGAATAAAATGCTAAAAATTACTTAAAATAGCATCATAACAAATGCTTTTGTCCACCAGAGCAGCTCTGGCTCCGCTGTTAACAGCACAGCCAAGGTTGTGTGTGACGGAGTACAGGATCAGAGTCGAATGGTGTTACGGGTAGCTATTAAACATTCCTGAGAACCGTGAGTCATCTTTTGTCCTTCTGTTGGCATTGACTGCAGAAATCTTGCATCAGTCCTTTTAGTAATAAAACGAGCAACCTTGAACTATTTAACAACAGCGAAAGTGACATATGATTTGGTACATAAACCACAAGTTAATGATGTATTTAACTTTTTCGTGGTAAACACGCACAAGCAGTAAAACACTGGTCAAACATCAGTGAGACAGATTCCTGGAAGAATGATTCAAATACACAGAACACTTTTAAAAGCTACTTTAATGGTTTCCTTGCGGGACCCGACTATTTTAGCCTCGCCTTGTACACACAGTAAAAGGACCTAGAAAGAGGTATCTTTTATATCTATCTGCAGGCAGCTTGAGAAAAATGTATTTATATGTTATATCTTTTTAACCTATGATAAATACAATTTCATGTGAAAATAAGATAATAGTCATACATAAATGTCATACTTTTAGACTAGGCAAACAAAAACCAAGCAGTCCAGTTTTTTAATTTTTAATTTTTAAGCTAAGTGTGAAAGTTGACAGTAAAGTATGTTTTGTGTAGGTTAATGCATTCGCAGAGAGACTTTTAAGATACTGCTGTATATATTGATACCCTTCTTGTTGTTCTTCGAGCCTGATGTGTTTTGTTTTGTGTGTTTTTTCTGTTGGGTATCTATCTGTCCATACCATACTTATCGTTCTCCTGCTTGTCAGCTAGAATAGCTTGTTCCACGGCCGCCTTCACAAGTGGCATGCTCCATTCATAAGTGTTGTCCTCCAGCAGTACAATATTCATGTAGTAAGAACGGTTTGAATTCAAACAGTCATCAATCATGTCACTGGCGACCATGGCGAGCGTAAGTACGCCCAGGTAAAGTAAACTGGACATCCTGATCACTGAGACTTTCATTTTTGCCTCTGAATTTTTGGCTCTAGTATAGATGTCAAAAATAGAGACCTCTGCTCAGGTAAACAGGATGCTGGAAGCACGACATATCTTCCCCACTGATGACAAAAGTTCAAAAACAGAAGTCAGCACATCTCTGCAGTAACCAAAAAGAAGTCGCTCTCCTGATCCGATGCCAAGAATCCAGGTAAGAGAAGTTTTGTGTAAGATCCGGCCCCCAAAACTTTCAGTAAATTCAGAATATCGAGATTGAAGACCAAAAAGAAAAGAAATAACAGCTGTTATGTTCCTCTTGGTAAAGACCGAGTTCTTTAATCGTCCACCTTAGTACAGGCTGGTCTCCTTTTGTTAATGAACAACTGCAGTGAGGCAGAGGGAGGGCAGGGCAGGAAAAACTCACACACTCTACCTGGAATGACACCTTACTTTAAAAAGTGACCAGGATTATAATTTACCCTGTTTATAAACACCAAGTTTAGACCTGCCTCCCTATTACCATCTAAAAAAAAAGTTTATTTCCTTGTTTTTAGCGATGATCCCATCAAGTGTGAGAACAAATGTCAGATTTTTAACAACAGCACATTAAATCTGGCTCCTGGAAACAGAACACAACAGTACACAGTGGCACCACTTAAACACCTGTTTTGCCTTTTTTCTAACCGCTTTGTTTCCTGCACTGTAGACGTCTTTACGCAGAGGCGGGGGAGAAGCTTTAATGCTGAGGGGGTCAAAGCTCACAGGAGGCCATAAAAGCGAAGGCTTGTGTGGAGCTGATAAATATTGCCGACCATAAAAGCCAGGTCGATTAAGCCTGTAAAATAAAACCTGTGCCACTGCATTTTCCGAAGAAAAAAACATTTAAATCCTCAGAGGTGCTGTTCAATGTTTTAAGTAATTTTTGAAATCCTCAGCTAAGTACCTTCTAACTAAGATAATCTGTATTTAAAACACTATTAGTGTATAGCTTATAAATCGTGTAATTACGACCCAATTAAGACAGTATTAATTATTATCACAAGCATCACATAAAAACCTATTTATCACATCAGGATAAAGGTCAAGAGCAAAGTCATAATAACCTGATAAATGCACGGATTTGGTATTTTCTGCTTCCAACTAACTAAAACTTTCTCCACCACAGAGTTCAAAAACCATTAAATATGAATTCACTTCAGCCAGTTATCTGACTTTTTGATTAAACACCGAAATCTTTGACTTTCAGTGAAATGTATTATTGAATAGAATATGTGTTGTCATGATTATCTTTTCATCACAGCTTTGCCATTTTGAGCAAACTGACACATAAAGTTAAGCTAAAGTTATGACTATAGACTCTTAATGGTGCCTATTTCACATGGATTTGTCCAATTTGACTGGATTGATTAAAATTACTTAAGTACAGATTCATGATTCGGATCATCTGTCTTAAGTGAATATTTGAGAAACTGCTTATCTGCTGGGATTTTTGGATACAACCTTTCCGAGGTTTATAAAGAATGGCCTAAAAAAAGAGGAACTATTCATTGATCATGGGCAGTGAGTTACTAACATGGACCAAAATCTGTGAGGATTGTTTCCAGTACATCATTGAACTTGTGCCATGAAACATTAAGGCAGTTCTGAAGGCAAAAGTGGATTCAACTACTTCAAAAGAGTACCTATCATGCGAGTGTGAGAGCATTTTGTGATGATATGAACATTTCTTAAAAGCAGAAATGAAACCATTTTTAAAAGAAAACAAGTTAAATCAAAGTTTAAGCAAGAAAGTTACCATTTCCTATAAAAAAAATTAAACTGATTAACTGATTACTAATTTTCAATTACTGGGTTTATTGAATAATACACTAATTACTGCGGCTCCAGAAGCTGGGCGGAAAAAGGAGAGTAAATGTAAAAGTTACATTTCAGCTTAAGTAGAAATCACTACAGCAAACATTTGTTTCAAAAGGAAAGTTGGGACATCAGCTCAACGTCCCTTTCATGTGGTTGCAGTCCAGAGTAATGTGAAACAGCCAGCGTCTTTCCTCTACAGAAAAAAACTGATTAGATGTCACTGTTTTAAGTAGTTATAGGCCAATTTCCAAAGAGAGAAAGTTGTTGCTCATCAGCTCTGTCAGATTATTGAAGGAATTTTTACGTCTTTGATAAATTCCAATCCGAGTTTTATTGAAGACTTCTAATGATATTCTAATGCGTTCAGATAAAGGTGAACATTACATTTTAGTCCTGCTCGACTTATACCGTTAATCATGCTCTCTTATTAACAGACTACAAAACTGGGTTGGCATCACTGTACTGCTTTCAGGTGGGGGGGGGTTCATACTTATCAGACACTTCAGAACTCATATTAATCAATGTATGCCCTCATCTGCACTGCTCGTATGTGGAGTCCCCCAGGGCTCAATCCTTGGACATGTTCTATTTTCTTTATATATATATATATATATATATATATATATATATATATATATATATATATATATATATATATAAAACACCCAGCACGCCCCTGCGGGCGGTTTATCCTTCAAGCTCGGGTCCTCTACCAGAGGCCTGGGAGCTTGAGGGTCCTGTGCAGTATCTTAGCTGTTCCCAGGACTGCGCTCTTCTGGACAGAGATCTCTGATGTTGTTCCCGGGATCTGCTGGAGCCACTCGCCTAGCTTGGGAGTCACCGCACCCAGTGCTCCGATTACCACGGGGACCACCATTACCTTCACCCTCCACATCCTCTCGAGCTCTTCTCTGAGCCCTTGGTATTTCTCCAGCTTCTCGTGTTCCTTCTTCCTGATATTGCTGTCATTCGGAACCGCTACATCGATCACTACGGCCATCTTCTTCTGTTTGTCTACCACCACTATGTCCGGTTGGTTAGCCACCACCATTTTGTCCATCTGTATCTGGAAGTCCCACAGGATCTTAGCTCGGTCATTCTCCACCACCCTTGGGGGCATCTCCCATTTTGACCTCGGGACTTCCAGGTTATACTCGGCACAGATGTTCCTGTACACTATGCCGGCCACTTGGTTATGGCGTTCCATGTATGCCTTGCCTGCTAGCATCTTGCACCCTGCTGTTATGTGCTGGATTGTCTCTGGGGCATCTTTACACAGCCTGCACCTGGGGTCTTGCCTGGTGTGATAGACCCCAGCCTCTATGGATCTTGTGCTCAGAGCTTGTTCTTGTGCTGCCATGATTAGTGCCTCTGTGCTGTCTTTCAGTCCAGCTTTGTCCAGCCACTGGTAGGATTTCTGGATATCAGCCACCTCCTCTATCTGCCAGTGGTACATACCGTGCAGGGGCCTGTCCTTCCATGATGGTTCCTCGTCTCCCTCCTCTTTCTTGGGTTTCTGCTGCCTGAGGTATTCACTGAGCACTCGGTCAGTTGGGGCCATCTATATATATATATATATATATATATATATATGTTACCCCTGGGAAATCTAATTAATGCTTTTAACTGAATCTTCTACCACTGCTATGCAGATGGCACACAGTTATACTTTTCTGTCAAGCCCAACAACCTCAACAGCTTATCCTGCCTAATGAATGTTTCTCTACCATTACTATTTGGATGTATTCTAATTTCCTCCTTCTCCATTCAGGTAAGACTGAGGCTCTAGTGCTCAGCCCAGACAGTTTCGCTAGGAAGGGCAGTCACTACATCAGTCACCTCACCAATAACATCAAATCATCTGCTAAAACCCTGGGTATCATTTTTGACTAGCACCTAACTTTGAAACTCATATCTCAAAGGTTAGCCACTCTTGTTTCCTTCATCTCAGAATTATTGCAAAAGTTAAACCTTTACTGTCAGTCACTCATATTGAACACTTCAGTTTTTTTCCCACTTGAATTATTGCAGTTCACTTTACACATGTGTCTCTCAGTCCTCTATAGCTCATCTTCAATCAATTCAGAACGAACTAGCAGGGGTTTACATATTACACCTTCACTGACTTGCAGTGAAATTCAGGATTCACTTTAAAATTCTGTTATTGACATATAAGGCTCTCTATGGACAGGCCCCTGCTTATTTTGCAAAGCTTCTAACACCTTATCAAAGCAGCCACCCTCTCTGATCATCTACTCAGGGTCTTTTAACTGACGCTTGCTCTGATTTTAAAACCAGAGTTGGCGTCAGCTGACTCTTTTATTTGTTTTTGCAACGGCTGAAAACTCATTTTTATATGTTAGAATTTCATATTATGAAAAATGCTGCAAACTGAGGCAGCCCAACTGTGTTATTTAAAGGTTACATGAAAATACTCTGCAGGTTAGTGCAGGATAAACAGGTTAGTTTGCTGTACTGTGATAGATTTAAAGTAAGGAACAGTGTGTGACTGGTGCACAGTGGCTGTGGTGTCATGGTCAGAGTTAGGTTATATCAAGTGTAGCAGAGATTCATATGAATTTTAGCTGATGATGCAGAGATTCATTCACTGAATTCCACCTTCATACCATACATCTAGAAAAAAAGACAGCACAAACAGTGTACTGTCAGTGTAGAGGATGGAAATCAGCCAGGATAATTCATGAAACATCTGCTGACATCTTGTTGAATTAAGTTGTGTACATCCACAAAGAGCTGATCATAGCCTGTACACTAAAAAAAATCTACCAGAGCTCCCAATAGGAATTATTGTGAGTTATGATTTTTTCCTCAGAACGAGCAACTACAAGGTCCAATTAGCTTTGCACAAAAATAGAAACATCCCCCAAAAGAGCTACTTTTCACTTTCTTGCTTAGAGTACATTTCAGAGTCTGAACTTTTTAACTTTTACTTGAGTAAAGAAGTTGAATCAGTACCTCAACTTTTACTGGAGTATTCTCATAAGCACAGAACATCCATACTTTTCCCAACTCTGATGTTTTGCAACCATGCGTACATGAATGTGTGTATGTTGGAATGAATGTCTGTCAGTATGGCTGATTATGTTTCTGTTTATGTGTCGGTACATTTTAACATGTGCACTCATCTTCGTTGTGTGGTTTTTGAACTGTAAAGCATTTAATTTTTTTCTCTGTGTTTTAAAAAGTCCTATATAAATAAAGTTCTTATTATTATTATTGTTACTTATTGAACATCCCCTCGATGTCCTTGTTAGACTTTCTAGCAAGAAAGAAACTTGCAGTGTTGACTTGAACTCATTTGTTGCACTCTGAGACCCATTCAAAGTGCAACAAATGAGACAGAATTTAGATGTACATAAAGAGAAAAAGTGTTGTTTAGGGTTTTTTGTTGTTGTTGTTGTTGTTGTTTTTAAAGCTGTTTTCAGTACAACTAGTGTGTATTTGACTGTCTGTTCACAGGTTATAGGTCATTGTTTAAAAAGAACAAAACAAAGACAGATGCATTAAAATATTGCATTAAAAGAGTCAGATGCAGTGTTGCAGTGAGTTTACCTGATGACTTTCAGCTGGAAGACTGGTTTGGATCTTTATGTATCCAAAAGTGAGCACTGACCTTTCTTTACTGTATAAAACTCATCTGGTGTGTGCGGATTATACCTTAAATTTAATATTGCGAAGTCTTTTGATTTATTGACATTAACCAGATGTGAATCTGAACATTTCATCATCATTTTTGATGGATGCATTTGTTTTTTCATAGTTGGTTTCATAGTATTCCAAAGTATTTCATGTGTCACTTCATTATCTTTCCATCCTCTGTACGCATTTACCAAATAAGCAATCCCCAAAGATGCCCACGCTGCAGTCCCAAATCTATTCCTAAATCTTCCTTGAGGCAGACTCATTCTCTTTGCTTCAAGACAGATTTACTTGTTTCTGTGCACGTGAATATAAATGGCATCCTGTAAAAATAAAGTCTTTCACACAGCTGTGTGCTGTGTTTACATACCATTAACATTAGGCATTAATAATGCCTAACCCTGTTTACACAAAACCAACAAACATATCATTTCTTCCTGTACATCACGCAGCCTCCTGTCCGGCTGCCACCTTGCAGGGTTGTAAACATCTTAAGCAAACACACACATATGATGGCGTAATTGCACAGTCGACACAGGGCCACACAGTCATTAGTCCCATTGCAGTTCCATTTGAAGAGGCTTTCTATATGTTTTTACTCAGAGTTTTATCAGCCACAGGAAATTATAACATGTTAGAAGGAACACGTCTCTTTCTTTTATTATCTCACCTTGGCTTTTTAATGGCGGTCAGAAAGCATTAAAAGTGTATATTATTGTTAGTCAGAGAAAGATTTAAATCTTCAGTATGGGCTTAGTGCAACAAGACAACTTTGGATTTAGGTTTGGGTTTCCTCTTTTCATGGTATCTGCAACAATTAATCTTAGTTTATAAAAGTACCAACCTTGTGCTTTAAACAAAGGTAAAGGCTATAAAACGCCTGTCAGCTCGGGCTGGAGATAACAGAAATTTGTGTCAGAGTAAGATAAACAGGTATCTTAAAATTTCAGTAGCTAATTATTAGTCTGTTTATGATTAGTCAATAATTGCCCAATGCCCCCCTTCTCATACACCATATTAACCATATCGACTGGCAACATACTAATAAATCTGGAGCCTAACTAGCGACTTCAATTTGGTGGCACAGTGTTTTTTTCCATAGCCCTTTCCACAGAATTGTATCGCTCATATTGAAATTCAGGTTCATGTGCAGTGGGGATTTATGGTTATTGTGAAAGATAAAACAGGCAAGTAATTTATGGTTCCACTATTAAACCTGGGACTTGTTGCGAAACCGGACATTTCATCACATGCAATTAAGAAAAACTAGGTTAGTTCAGTTCAGTTTAGGCACTGCAAAAGCATTACAGTATTGATAATTGATGACAACAAATCTCACACAGCTTCATTTTGGTCTGTGTTATATAGTAAAAGAAATAAACCAATACACCGATACGGGATAGTGGTGAGTTGGGTTAAATGAGGCTAATTTTGTTCTACATTTGGGTAACCACGTAAATTTTGTATATAGATCTACTGTATTTGTGGAACTGCCCTGAACTGGTTCAAGACTTATCTGACTATTATCTCTTTTTCCAATACCACTGCCAACTGCTATTCTCACTGCCTTCCTTATTAGTGGTGTGCCTCAAGGTTTTAGTTTGGGTCCATTTCTGTTTTCAATGTTTAAAACTTGTGTCTCACAAAGTTTCTTCAAACCTAATAAAAATAAAACTGAGCACAACTTAGACCAGGGGTAGGCAACCTTTCTGATGACAAGTGCCATCTAAAATTTCCTCAGAAGTCAGTGTGCCATATGATTGCATTAGCAATAAATTTAATAATGCTCTATATGAACAGTTATACACTATATAGAACCACTTTATAGAATTATATTTGTTTGCAGATGTTGGCAGCTATCAGCGAATAGTTATCAGCTATTTTGAAACAAAAAAAAGACACTTTTTATCCATAACAGCAAATGAACTGTACAACAGAAAATGCAAATTCTATTTATGGTCTCCTCACAACAATGACAAGAAAAATAAACTGAGCCAATATGGCATGTTTGTTAATACACATGTTAATCTGATCTCTGGTCCAGCATTCAGACGGCTACCTGAGGACACTCATGTGAGAGAAAATCTGCTCACACAGATATGTAGAGCCAAATACTGTCAATAAGGCCTCTGCAATGTTCTGAAGACAGTCAAACTTGTCAGGTAGTGATGTACAGCAGGTGAAAATGCAAGCTCCATGAACACGCACAACTGTGGATTCCAGCTGCTTCGATGTTGCATTAACTGGCATTAACTCAGCCAGTTAATGCAAGACAAATCCAGCTGCTCATTAAAGATTTCTGGTTTGATTAGAAAAGAAAACATTGGTCCATACACCTGAAAGTCCCAAAAACACATTGTGAATTCTGTCTCGAGTCTATGGATGTATCCGTGTATTTCCACGGTGCTGATGCTGTGCTGAGCAGACAGCTCCTGAAGCTTTTCAAGTGTCGGAATGTGGAAAGCTAACAACGTCCCCCTCACCAGTAGGCTAAGTTAGTTTTAGCCAATTACAAGTTGAATCTGGTAGTTGGGGTTGTTAGCTAAGATACTGTCATTAAGAAGCGGCACAACTGGTTGGGTATCAGACGCCACCTCTCTGGGGACACCTCAGGCCCTCCAAGGTTTGGAGGCCTATCTCCGCCCACCACCACTTCCCCTGCCAGTGGCGGACTCCCTCAGGTGTCGGTGCGTTGGTGGTTCTTTGTGTCTGGAGGTGGGCGTCCAGGTACACACCGGCTCACTCCTTGGCGGCCGCTTATCGGGGCCTGGAGCCTGGGGCTCGCTTGGGCCCCTTCGGAGGTGGGGTGCCCCCGGCCTCTCGGCCTGGGGCTCGGTCACTCAGGCACAGCTGGGGGCCGGCGGAGCTCACGGGTGCGTCACTGCAACTCCCCCTGGCTTCTGCTCCGCGGCTGCTGAGTGAACCCTCATCTGGGACTCTCCTCAGCTCTTACTGGAACAGTGGCGCGGCTGCCCCTCTGTTGGTCTTCCATGGTCTCTTGTGTCTGGGGGCCTCTGGATGTCTGGAGTTTTGATCTCCTCCATACCCGCTTCACACCCCGGAGGACGGGGCTGTGGCCCCCCCACACTCCCTAGCAGATCGTTACATGGAGAAACCTTTGGAATACAAGCGCGCTGATCCACACAGGTATGCACACGGGTGTTCACTGCTCGTAGACCCAAATTACACCTTTCTTGGCTGCTACTTCGAAGCACATCTGTCCTGCGTGCTGCACAACAACATTGAATATTTAGTATTTACTGCTGTTTACACTTAGCTAGATTAATGCGATGGTGTTGTGTTTAGTATGTTGCTTTGTTTTTTTTTTTTGCTTGTTTTCTATTCTTCTCTCAACAGGTGATCCAGGAGATTTTTATTTTTTTTCTCCCCCCCTTTCTCACTGTCCCTCTCCCCTTCTGTTTTTCCTTTCCTTCCTCTTTCTTTCTCCCTTTCCTATCCCTCACTCATGTTTGTCCCGTCTGTAACATCTGAAAATAAAATATAATAAATAATAAAAACAAAGATCGACCAAATGGACCAATACGGCAATGCCACGATGATCCATTTGGCAAAGTAAATCCATTGGGTATCCTTGTTGGTCTTCAGACAACAATTCTGATGGCTAAAGAACCAAATGGGACAGGCAAAAAAAAAAAAAAAAAGAAGCGGCACAACTAATGTGTCTATGCGAGCTAATTTGCGATGTGCACCACTGGTGTGGCCATTTATTTTTTAATGCACCTTCTCAGATTAATTCACTGCACGTCATGCCCAGGAATGGACTGGGACAAAAAAATTGGCCCGGGCATTTTGACTAAAGACCGGCCCATCAGGTATTAAAGCTATAAAGCCTTTGAATGAAAACAAACGCTGTTGTGACAGTAATGTACACTGTCTTGTTGGTATATATATGATTTCTATACATTTTATGTCAGATAAAAACTTTGGTTGTAAGCTTCAGAAAATTATTTAATAACAGCTAGACATTTTAAATGAGAATAAGAAAGAAAAGTATTTCTTTGTGCCCCCCTCTCCCTGTTAATGCCCTACCTGGCCCCCTGGCAAAACTTTGCTAGACCCGCCCCTGCACAGTTACCAGCCGTCAGCTACATAGAAAAGGATCGCTTGCCCCTCCCTTTCTTCCCTCCCCATCCTCAGCTGCCTCCCTATTCCCGCTCTACCACACCCACCCACACACGCATGGCTTGGGGTGCAGGTATGTCACCAGGGTGCAGGGGAGGCACTCCCCCTCTATCCCCTTCTGGCCGCCTGTGCCTCAATTTTATTCGGCAACCTAGACATCCACATTACTCACACTCTCACATAACACATACATATAGGGCCTTGGGGGTGGGCACGTTTTACAGCATCCAGAGGATGGTCGGTGTACTCCAACCCACCTTTGGCGCTGGTGCCCTACCCTCAATTTTAAATGCATTTAGACACTAAGGGTTTTCAGGAAGAGCTGTGCTGCTCTCCAGAGGTGTGGACTCGAGTCACATGACTTGGACTCGAGTCAGACTCGAGTCATTAATTTTATGACTTTAGACTTGACTTGAAAAAATGTTCTAAGACTTGTGACTTGACTTGGACTTTTACACCAATGACTTGGGACTTGAATTGGACTTGAACCGGTTTACTTGAAAAGACTTGATATTTTACCCCAAATATAAAATTTAACATGCATATTATATAGAGATTGAAAATGTGACGTCATTCACGGGTAGAACCGCAAAGGATTCTGGGAACTCGTGGCAAGCGGTACTAGCGCACGCAGGCTTTCAATTAAAATCAGTCACACAGCGATAAAAAGAAACACAAAAATGTCAAGAAGCCGTTGTATTATTAACTGCAATAGCCGGTCGCATGACAGCCACGGCAAGCCGACGGGTAAAGAGATCGGTTGTTATCGGATTACGACGTTGAAGAGAAATTGTTCGAGCCATGTTTCCGAAGTAACAAAGAGGCGATGGGTGGCCTGGATTGCAGCCATTCAAAGCCCAAATATAACGTCCCAGAACACTCCAGCTCACAGGTTAGTCTGCTCCAAGCATTTACACAAAGGTCAGTCTGCTGTTGTAGTTAATGCGTAATTTTTCTTAACATAATTGGTGATATAGGTTACAAGCAAGTCTGGCGCTGAGCAGAAATTGTTGCGCTATGCTCCTTTATTTATTGTGCATAAATAGTGAATTGTCCTGACACAATATTGTGTTTCGCTTCTGTTATTACCATGGTACATTGACAAAAACATATACTTTTATTCACAGGATAAAACAGTTGTTTTGTATCACTAATTGTCCAGTACGATTACAGCATACAATATTATTGTCACTGCTACATTTCTGTGATGCTACCAGAAATTATTTCCACTGCTAATTAATTACCATTGAGCTCAAAGGTCCTATTAATAAACGGTTAACGAATGTGTATTTATGACGACGATTTGTGAGACTGGTAAACAAAATAGACGTTTAACATATTTTCAGGCGAGAATGTAGCTGTGTAAACTTCAAATATCTGCTCAGTTTATCAAGACACCACATATTTTCAAAAGCGCTCCGACGTTTTCGGAGACGTCTGTTACCCTCTAGCTCGATAGCTAGGCGGGGGCTAGGCTCACTAGCGCCGTGAGAACACCGGACTCCCGGCAAATCGTTTTCAAACCCACCGCCGTCTTTCGCTACTCAGGTTAAACATATAAGTCACTTACATAACTTAAGAATGTTATTTTTTGGCTTTTTTCAGTGTTTTTTGTTCCTGAGTAAATCGGTTTGGCTGAGATCAAAGTTATAGTTTTTACACAGCTGAATAAACGTCAAGCAGACAGCTGATTGTCAGAAGTGTGAGATGCTCCAGAATTTACTCCGGTGTCCTGTTATATTTTAGATAGCAAGGAGTTTATTAAATTTTAATGAAATTTGCAGATTGTTTCGGTGAAGTTTAATAAACTATCATCTTGTCTTTATTTTTAGTTAGCACATACCTTAAACACTTAAAGCTGTAAGCTAATGATAGTTATATAAGAGCAGATGCTGCTGGTGCAATAAGCTGTACGCTGTACGTCCAATGGATGATGATCTGATTAGTCGACTAATCGCAAAAATAATCGGTGACTAGTCGACTATCAAAATAATCGTTTGTGGCAGCCCTAATAAATATGCATATAAATATGCTACGATGAGATAGCTGACTTCATCTAACTAGCAAATGTTTTCCAGGCTACGTTGGTGATGCAGTTTTTTTTTTAAATGATATTTTAAAAAATATATCATTTATTTATGTATGATATTTTTGTCATGCGATTTTAAAGCCGGTCCTACAACCGCATCCAAGAATAACATGCAGCTTATCTCAGAACTGTCGGTGAAAATTATTCTTGGAGCTAGGTTTAATTGAGCTGCATTTTAAAGAGGTGCAATTTCACAATTTGTGTATATTTTCTAAGTTCACTATTTTGTCATGTGTTGAGAAAAACACAGATTTAAAAATTACATGGTCTAATATTTACATTTAGCATATAACTGCAACATGCTTTTTTTCGTTTTTTTTTTTAAAGACTCGAAAGGACTTGAAATTCAAAATTTCAGACTTGTGACTTTACTTGGACTTTTACACCAGTGACTTGAGACTCGACTCTGACTTGCCTGACATTACTTGAGACTTGACTTGAGACTTGAGGATAAAGACTTGAGACTTACTTGAGACTTGCAAAACAATGACTTGGTCCCACCTCTGCTGCTCTCTGAGAGGAAGCTAGTACCATGCTCTCCTGAGTTTTAAATGCACTTTAGAACAGCACACAGCAACACTACATATGAGCGGGCGTAGGGAGGTTTGAGGTCTTCACTCACCCCGGTTCTGTTAGCCGTCAGGGCTGGGGGGCTGGGAGGAGGTGCTGGCCGTCAGACTGGGGTCTGGGATGCGGGGCCTCCCTGCTATTGCAGATAAGGAGGTGGTCCGCTTGCCTCCACCCCAGAGAGAAGGGTTACATATCCTGGGTCTAGGTGCGGCTTGCCCCTCTGAGGGCGGGGTTACCTGGACCTGGGATATAGAGTATGTTTGGGGAGTGCGACTGTCTGTGCAGTGTCTATTTGTGTCTGTCTACACGTTGGGTGAGTGCCGAGTATTTGGTTGTGCATATGGGGTGGGAATGCACGTTTGTGTCCGCGTGTGCCTGTTCGGCTGTGTCTATATGTCAGGTTGGGTCTTAGACTCAACCTCTCTGGGTACATCTCAGGCCCTCTAAAGTACGGAGGCCTATCTCCCCTCACCACACTCCCTGCCGGTGGCTGATGCCCTCAGACGTTGGTGTGTTGGTGGTCCTTGTCGTCTGGGGCTGGGCGCTCATGTATGTACCGGCTCACTCCTGGTGGCCGATTGGCGGGGCCGGGCGCCTGTGGCCCGGCTGGGCTCCTTCCGGGGGGTGGGGTGCCCTCAGACCTCTGGCCTCTGGGCCTGAAGCTCGGTCCTCTCTGGCACAGCTGGCTGCCGGCAGAGCCCGCGGGCACGCCACTGCAACCCCCTCTGGCCTCTGCTCCGTAGCTGCGGGGTGACCTCTCCTTTGGGGCTCTACTCAGCTCTTCCCAGGAGGGTGGCACGGTTCCCCCCCCTTTGGTGGTCCTCCTCGGGTCCTTGTACTCTGGAGCCTCTGGAAATCTGGGGCCTGAATCTCCTCCATACCTGCTTCCTACCCTGGTGGACGGGGCTATGGCTCCCCACACTCCCTAGCAGACCGTTACATGGAGAAACCTTTGGAATAAAAGCATGCTGATCCACACAGGTGTGCACACAGGTGTACACACGGGTGTTCACAGACGCGGACTACAGCTTTCTTGGCTGCTGCCTCAAAGCACATTGTGCGCTGTCTATCGTGCGTGCTGCACAATATCGTTTATTATTTAGTATCTACTGTTATCTACTGCTAGCTAGTTTATTGTGATGGTGCTGTTTTTTTTATTATGTTGCTCTTTGTTGTTTGCTTTCTCTTCTGTTTTTTTTCTCCATACAGGTGATCCAGGTGTTTTGTTTGTTTTTCTTTTTTTTCTTTTTTTCTTTCTTCCCCCCCTTCTCACCGTCTCTTCTCCCCTTTGGTTTTCTTTCTCTCCCTCTCTTTCTTTCATTCTTTCTCCCTGTCCTGTCCTCCAGTCATGTCTGTCCCGTTTGTAGCAACTGAAAATAAAATAAATTCATAATTATAATAAAGGTCAATCAAATGGACCAATATGGCAAGGCCATGATGATCCACTTGGTAAAATAAATCCGCTTGGCATCTTTCTTGGCCTCAAGACAACAATTCTGACAGCTAAAGATCCAAACGGGACACAAAAAAAAAGAAAAAAAAAAGAAAAGGATCCTGGTGTTATTTGTCTCTCAGAAACAGTTCATAACTTCCCTTCAACTCATTCACGTGACCTAAAAGGTAAACCTGTTTCTCCATCACCTGCTCAGCTCTGATGATTCAGTAAGGACATCTCCTGGTTTCATCTTCATGTTTCCCTCTCACCACATATCCAAACCGACATCATGACCAGCAGCTTTTCCAGCTGTGGCTCCAGCAAACATCTAGAAATCAATATTAAATAAATTCTAACAACAGCTGATCAAGCTTTTCTGGCACAAAGTGGGCAATAAACAAACAAGAGAGAAAAGCCGATCAGCTGATCATTGATCAGTTTCATGATTGAAGTAGCAACAGGAGAGAGAGGGGAGAGAATGAGATAAGAAGAGGCAGCTGTGCAGCAAAGACGCAGAATAAGTCCAGCTTTGTCCTTTTTTCTATTCTAGCTGAAGTCCGGGACAAATTGCGTTTCTTTTCAGCTCAATACGAAACGCGTAATATTTTCTCTGAATAGGGGACGATTCCGTTTTTACGGGACGGTTGGCAGCTCTAATAATTAACCTTATGAATAAAATAAAGATCACTATCAGTAAAATCATAGCACCCACCCAGCTGTATAGAAACTCCGTCATGCTAGCTAGTACGCAGTGCGAGTCATTAACTGACTGTAAAAAGTCAGCACAACGAAAATAAACTCCACCTAAACTTGGTTTATATCTGACCCAGATAGACTGCAGGTCATAAATTCTTACCTGAAGTTCAGTTCACCTGACACTCCGACCGGCCCCGCCTCGGGTCTCTCCTCCTCCTGCCTCCCCTTTCCCTCATCCACCTGCTGGCCTCCACCACTTACTAATGTTACTGAATCTGTGGAAGCGCCGCCATAGCCACCACCAAACAACTGAGTTATTTTTACACATCAGCCAGCAAGTGGCCAATCCACCACCTTTCATTGTTTATACCGTTACAAAAAATTTTTTTTTTAAAAAATCATCGGCCCATAAAAACGAAAATTCACCATCAGCCCACCGAGCAAATGCCCGGTATGCCCGATGGCCAGTCCAGCTATGGTCGTGCCATTAGTTAACCCTTCACGTGCCAGCTGTGGCACGCGTGCCTAGGGTTGCCGACCCCTGACTTAGACGCTCACATTATTTACACTCTTATGACACATACATATAGGGCGTCTGGGTGGGCACACAGAACGGTCTGTGCACCCGTTTTGACTCCATGTTGGGTGTTGTGATATTTTGATACCATGGTAGCATTTACAGGATATTGTTTTGTAGTGATATTATACAGGAAAACTGTTACTCAATAAGGCCCATTTACTAGTTGTTTTTCTCTTTCTCTCTGACCCAAGAATTGATGTGTAAGAATCACAGGCTGGTACCCCAAGGTCGAAAATACCACAGAGACGAGACCACTTCCTTACTCCCATCCTCCCTTCCTTATCTTTTAGAAAAGAGCTTGTTAAAAAGCCAGGTGGTTTGTTTCAGAATTCACTAATGAAAGAACTCTGTATTCTATGTCTAGGAGTGTATTTTGCTGGGATGATCATAAATTGTAACTGAAGAGATAAACTACACAAAGGATACTTCTTTGCTCACAAGGCAGGAAGACGTTTCCTTATTTGGTCTGTACCGGTTTTGAACTGAGAACCTGCTGACACACGAACCTTTTTTTCCTCTATATAAGCTGTTTTGTACTGAATAAACCTTTGAGTTGGTTTGGGAAGGCAACCTGAAGCAGTCTGTGTTTCCTTGTTCTCCCAAGCTGCTCCCGGCGCTGTAACTAACCCAGCTGAACGGCATACTTGAGTGTTACTTTGAATAATTAGGAATCTTATAAGGAAAGGACAAAACTCTGCTTATCAGTGCTCACGCCTTGGAGGGAAACCGGGACGGAGATTTTCTCTTCATTGGGCAAGTGTGCGTGTATTTGTATATGTGTACATGACGGTGGAAATGCATGCTTGTGTCTGTGTGTGCCTTGTGTCTATGTTTATGTGTCAGCTCAGGTCTTAGACTCCAACTCTCAAGGAACATCTCAGGCTCCCATAGGTGCGGGGGCCTATTGTCCCCCACCACACTCCCTGCCAGCGGCTGATGCCCCCACCTGTGAGTGAATTGGTGGGTTCTCTGTGTCCGGGACTGGGAGCTCAGGAGTGTAGTGACTCACTCCCCGGGGCTGCTTGGCAGGGCCTGGCCCACCGGACCCAACAGAGCCTGAAGGCTCGTGCCTTATGGGTGCCTTATGAACACAAGCGCTCTCACACACAGGTGTTCACACAGGTGTACAAACAGGTGCTCACAAATAGTTCATCTTGTTTGAAAAGAGCAGCATTGACGGCTGCTGGATGTGACAGTCATGCTGGACACTCTGTGCATTTGGTGAATGCATTTGCATTTGTGCTTGTGTTTAGGTTAGAATATGACTCCATTAAAGCTTTGTAAATATACTGCATTTTAACACAGGTAATCTGTGATATTCTGTTCTGACTGCTACTATCGCTCTCTCTGTCTGCCCTCTTGTGGCTGCTGTGCTTCAGTGACGATGATAAGTTGTGGAGAAGATGTAAATATTCTGTAGTTTGCATGTCAAAATACACTTTAAAACATGACCCACAAATAAGGTTGCAAATACCCTGTATTTACATGCAATTTGCAGGCAACAAGTCAGGTTTTTGCAGGAAACAATGAAACAAGTACACTGTAAGCAGAAATGGGCAGTAACGCGTTACAAGTAACGCGTTTAGTGGTGGAATGGCTAACCTTCATTCAACTGGTTTGTGCATTTCTTCACATGCTGGACTACTACTGTAAAGAACAGAAAAGCTGCACCATTTAAAATAGAAACGTCCCTTCAGGTTTTAAATCTGTTTTGGGTCCATATGGGACCGCTTTTGGTTCCTGACTGCAGTCTGCCTGTTAGTGACCTCTGGTATATACGGCAGGACTGAGCAAACACCTCATAGTGCCTTTCAAAAAAAGGGACATTAGAATACTACCAAAAAATGGTGTCTAGGCCAATGACTGTAGAAAGAACAGTCATTAGTCTAGATGCAATTTGTTTAGTCGTTATGTGATCCATGAAGGCCCTGACTGGTGTTAACTGGATTCCAGATGTGAGCCGCTGACACCCCCACCACCAGCCATTTTGAAGCTCTAATGATTACTTCCATTACCATGATGAAATAATACTAAGATAAACTTCGACAGCTAACTATCAAAGTCAAAGTTTTTTTGAAGAAAGCACCATCTCCTGGTGACACTGCAATTGACTAAAAGGGGCGAAAGTAGATACACCCCATGAGAAGGAGGAGGACTCCCAGCAGCTTAGAGTTGGCTGACAGTGGCAAGTTTGAATTGTTGTATCTGTACTGCCAGAGCATGGGAGGGACAAAAAGGAGGTGGCCACATATCATATTTTAGCAAAGTGTTTATTTAACAAAACAAAAGTAAAATAACCATAACTATGTAGGTCAGTGAAGTCTGTAGAGTATGCAGAGAGAGAGAGAGTGATGCCAGCAGCATATATATCAGAGGACAATCGGTCATTGATAGGTTTGTAGCATAAACTTATTCGCTGGAACGTTCAAGACAGTTCAACTACACACCAAAAGGATTAAACACCAAGCAGCCAAAGTTCTTTATGTTTCTCGTGCATGGGAGAGAACTGGACAAACACCGTTCTTTCGCTTGACCCCAGTTGCTCTTGTCCGCTCCCCCTGTAACACTGCTCTTTATTGAGGTTACATGAGTATGCATAGGTTCATTAACATATGACGTATACATACAAACAAAGAGTACCTTGTCTGTGCGTTGTATAAGTGTGTGTGTGTGTGTGTGTGGGGGGGGGGCACTTCCCTAAACCTGCTGGTCTGGAAGTCCGGCAGTTCATCTAAACAAAAGGCACTTAGACTAAAACAGACATAGATACAGTTATACTACCATAAAACAATAAAATAAGGTACGACCTCTCCCCATGACCCTAGGATCTGAGTGTGTGTATGCCAGAAGCCTCTGGAATGCACACAAAGTCTTTGCAGACTACTAAGGATCACACATCCTATCACTACACAGTTGATTATACACCTTTAAGCATATATGGTTATATATTTCTAAGCATAAATGACAATCAACAATATAAACCTGACAGTCATCTCAGATGTATCCTCTTTTCCACTAATGAACTCTCCAAATTCTCCTAAAAGAGGAGGCAGCCTAGAACATAGCCAATTAATAGACATATGTTCGTCATATTTAAGATTGAAGTATTAATGAATGGTCTAAAATGATGGTTTGGAGGAAGTTACCTCAGAAAGAAGAAAAAGTGTCCAAAAAAATCAGTGGTATTGATATTTATCTTAAGATTACCCTATAAAATAAGAAGTCATCTGTAAGTTTTTAATTAAATTGACTAAACAGATAGGCTACATAAAAACACCGTTGGGAGTTCGCCTTGTAATCGGAAGGTTGCCGGTTCGAGCCCCGGCTTGGACAGTCTCGGTCGTTGTGTCCTTGGGCAAGACCCTTCACCCGTTGCCTACTGGTGGTGGTCAGAGGGCCCGTGGCGCCAGTGTCCGGCAGCCTCGCCTCTGTCAGTGCGCCCCAGGGTGGCTGTGGCTACAACGTAGCTTGCCATCACCAGTGTGTGAATGTGTGTGTGAATGGGTGGATGACTGGATGTGTAAAGCGCTTTGGGGTCCTTAGGGACTAGTAAAGCGCTATACAAATACAGGCCATTTACCATTAATAACATGAGGTCAAATTCCACTTTTTTATTGTCATTGATTAACAATTCCACAAATAATCGAAACAACATTGTTTAAAAATATTCAATAGTTAAAATAAACTCAGATTTGAGTAAAAGGTAAAACATGCTGTGATGATTTAAATGAAGTTAAAGTTCGTATGTCAAATCAGAAACATAAAGAAACATAAACATCAGAAAGATAAAATATTCATTTGTTACACCTTACATCTAAATAAAATTAGAATAGAACACACACATAAACACATTATCGAAAGAAATGTTTCATGAAGCTACAAAAAAGAAAAATATTGTAATTTCTCATTAAAAATAAAACAATAAACTATTCGTTAATGTTCACAACAATATATTTGGTTTTAATTCTCATTATATTCTCAAAATGATTGTTTCTCTCATGTGTGAGCATTTATGTGACCAAAGCAGAAATATATATATACCATTCTGTCACCCACATGTAATGTTTAAATCACTAACATTATGTTTTAAAGTTTATTTGTGAGTAATCATGGTAAAACAGCTCTTGTGATTTTCAGCAAACTAAAAATGTGTAAAACTGAAACTGTTCAGTTTGTACTGTACATTTCATCCAGACTTTGAATAGCCTCTTTTTTATCGTGCATTTTCCATTCACTGGGAATCTCACCACGCTGTGTGAATTTTAAACCATGGTGGTTTTCGAGTTTCTCCTGAAACTGACACACAAACCATGTCCAATACTTGAGCTTAGACTCATCAGGGGTAATGCTCCAATTTTCATATGGTGGTCCAGCAGTTCCGTATTTTTTAAAAGGAATGGTATGATTTGAGTCATGGCAAGGGTAAAAACTTCCTTCACTTGCAACTTGGGTTGTACAAAAGTCGACACACAATATCTCAGTGTTTCTGTAGTGCCAACCATTGATTGCTTGAGATCGATGAAAGGGGACACTGTGATCTCCAGGACTGTGATCTTTAATTGTGTTGGTACAAACAGCTGCACAGAACGGGCAGGTTTCCCAGCAGCAGTTACACAGCTGATCGATGAGGATTTGATCAGGTCTCTTATGAGGGATCTTATCATTTCCTGGTCTTCATGCTCAAAAGGTCTCTTTAAGTAATGTATTATTGTTTTAGCACCAACTTCAAAAAATGTAGCCACTTGGCTGGCAAGCCCTTTTCTTGTTGTATCTTGGTGCTTGCCAAGGACAATATAATCAGAATAATTGCCAACCTCAGATCTTTTTTTGTATCTGCCATTCTTTTTGCATTCAAATATGAGATTCCATTCAAAACCAAGGTCATTAAAGATAGTTGCCTGATCGTCATCCAGCTTGATGTCCTGAATGGGTTGTGCATCTGCAGTTAACTCTTTTACCCAGTAATCCTAAACTGACTTGAAATGTTTTTTAAGTTCCTCTTCATTTTTTGCTTTGTCTTTTAACTTATGAGCAAGCTTTTTACTCTTTTGCAGCAGCTTGTTCTCAAATTCGGTCTTCTTATCATCCAGCTTTTTACAAGCTTTCTTCTGCTGAATAACTTCATCCAGTTTTCGTTCCACTCCTGTCACCAGCTCCTCTTGGAACTCCTTTATTTTGTTTTCAAATCGGCCTCTCCACTGAACCAACATATCTTTGTCTCTGTCATCCTCAAAGTACTTTGACATATCTTTTTCTACTTCTTTATATTTTTCACTCATCACTACGCTCAACCTTGTCAAGTTCTCCATTTTCAATTCTGGTATGAAGCTGGTTTTCAATCACCAGCATGTTGCTCCTCAGGGCCCAGGTCCAGTTTCCATACTCAACCTCAAGTTTTCTGTAAACTGCAATTTCTAATGTGTTTTTTGAATCTGAAAACAAAGTGTTCATTCATCAGAGCTTTACACAGGTCTTGTATCTTTCTGTTAAAATGTGAGAGAGTGATCCCAGGAGAGCATTTAGCCTTAGACAGGATGATGTTCTTCAGCTCTTGGATGCTCTCGCTGTAGCCTGGATTTGGAGGAGCCATCGGTGGACTTCCCTCCCATAGCTGAGCAAAGTATTTCACATCTTTTTGCACATCAAAGTCAATGATATCACTAAAGCACTCAGCATCACACACTTCCTCTTTAGCAGCTAGTTGAGCCATCTGGTCCAGTTTTTCTTGCAGGCGTCTTTTCCCATCCATGTTTTTCTCAGTAGCTGCCATATCTGTCACATTCTGATGAACAAACACACAGCTGGGAGAAAGTTTAACTTTCTTCATCCTCATGAAAGCCTGAACAACAATCTGCAGGACATCCTGCATCTCAGCTGGATTCTCACCAAAGATGTTGATCAGTGTCAAGTAGAGCTGGGCGATAGAACGATAACGATATGTATCGCGATATAACTTTTACTCGATAGAGAAATTAAGCTATCGCGATAGACCTCGCCGCTCTTGTCCTCTTAAAAAAAAAAAAAAAAAAAGATCAGCCAATCCAAATTAAGTAACGCAGAGCCGAACCAATCACAGCCGCAGCGTCACGTCGCGTGACTTGTAACGTACAGCACAAGTGCCAAGCCGCACGTGTGTTTGTTTGGGAAGCAGCCAGCGGGTAATGGAGGAAATAAGTGTGCCGACTAGAAAAATCAACCGAGCGTGACCAAAGAGAAAACAGATGATGGTTCCAACGCCGGAGAGATTGTCGAACGGAAGAGCCATAGAAGTTCCGTAGTGTGAAGGTATTTCGGCTATTTCAAGTCTGACAAAAAACAGAGTAGCGTACACTGTAAATTGTGCCGAAAGCAAGTCTGGAAATACAATAAACTGGTGCATGCGTCACACTGTGCGCCGCGTTATTGTTTCGGTGAAATGAATTTCTACAATACTGTTAATTCTACTCTCTGCAGTGTATAAATGCTTACATATACACACAGTTACTGTCCCTCCACACATACGACTCGGTTCTGCTTCTATGCCCCAGCTTTGTTTACTTTTTCCCACCGAGGCTTCTAGACTTCTGATTGGCCAACATTTCTGCACGGTTAGGAATCTAGCGCCACCTGCTGCTTTGGCATGTTCATAGCAGCGTTTTCCTTCATTTCTGCCTTTATGTGTGGACGGGATTATTTTTTAAAACGAAAACGGAAAATCTCCGTTTTCAAAAATACCCGTGTACGTGTGGACGTAGCCTCAGTCTCTGACTGGAAGCGCTAATTCGTCATTCGGCTTTTGTCAGACTAAAGTAACTGTTAAAACTGTTTGAAAAGCTAAGCTATACAACAAGGAGAGATTGAGAATTTCCTTTTAGTTCTCAGTTTATTTGATATTGACAAAAGTTAGTCAGTTTTGTCTGTTCTTCTGTAAAACAAACTAAGATTTATTTTTACAATTAATATTTTGTTTCTAAGTGGAATTGACAATTTAGTCTGTTTCGTTTGTTCTATTTTGAAACTTAAACGCTTTAGCGGCTGCCTTTTGTGTAGTTTGCAATATTTGCCTTTATTTATCTGAAAAAGTCTCATGTTCCTTAAGTACATCTACCCTGTTGAACTTATTATGGGAAATAAATATTTAAATAAAAACAAGCTGCTGATTATTTCACATTTTACTTGTGAGCAACGGCACATTTAAATCTTACAAATATAGTTATTTGGCTTATATCGTGATAGATATCGTTATCGCCTGAAATGAAAAAAACATATCGTGATATGAAAAAATCTCATATCGCCCAGCTCTAGTGTCAAGCTTCCTAGGCCAACAACAAATGTCGCTAGTGCATTGTCGTGATGAAGAGTAGCATTTTCTGCCAGCTCAAGAGCTCGCAGTCCTTCAGTGTCCACCACTAGAAAATAGTCAAACTGGAAGTCTTTCTTGATTTCCTCTGACACTTTGACCAGCTGCATGAAGGCACCTTTGGTGCACCTGCCTGCACTCACTGCAAACTGCAATCCAAACATGGTATTCAGCATTGTTGATTTTCCACTGCTTTGTACGCCCAAAACTGACAACACAAAAACTCTCTGGTCACCTAGTTTCTTGATGACTTCATCTAAAAAACTAGAGATCCATGTTAGAGGCACATGACCTGCATCACCATCCATCAGCTCCACTGGGTGTCCTGAAATCATCAGATCTGCAGCCAACTTTGGATATTTAGACCAGGAAGTCAGTTTATTCTGTGTTTGTACTGCTCTATGGGCTTCATAGATCTGTCCCATTTCTCTGAAGATGTGCTCCAGGCAAAAGGTTGCAGACTGCAGTGTTTTGGAGATTTGTTCAAGCTCTGTTTGTTTGCTTGCTAACAGATCAGATTTGTCGTGTTTCTTTTTCAGAGTCAAGAGCTCAGTCCACTTTTCATCATAGCTTTGAAGAATCAAAGAAAGATCATCTGTGGACAAGGCTGGACTGGGACAAAAAATCGGCCCAGGCATTTTGACTAGAGACCGGCCCACCAGGATAAAGATTGAAAATGTGACGTCATTCAGGGGTAAAACCGCAAAGGATTCTGGGAACTTGTGGCAAGAGGTACTAGCGCACGCAGGCTTTCAATTGAACTCAGTTACACAGCGATAAAAAGAAACCCAAAAAATGGCAACAAGCTGTTGTATTATTAACTGCAATAGTCGGTCGCATGACAGCCACGGGAAGCCGACGGGTAAAGAGATCGTTTTTTTTTTAATCGGATTACGTTGTTGAAGAGAAATTTTTTAAGCCATGTTTCCGAAGTAAGAGCCGACGGATGGTCTGGATATACCAAATATAACGTCTCAGAACACTCAGCTCACATGTTAGTCTGCTCCAAGCATTCCCACAAAGGTCAGAGTTTTGTAGTAGTTAATACGTCATTTTTCTTAACATAATTGGTGATATAGGTTACAAGCAAGTCTGGCGCTGAACAGAAATTGTTGCGCTATGCTCCTTTATTTATTGTGTTTATTGTGCATAAATAGTGAATTGTCCTGACACAATATTGCGTTTCGCTTCTGTTATTACCATGGTACACTGACAAAAACATATACTTTTATTCACAAGATAAAACAGTTGTTTTGTATCACTAATTGTCCAGTGTGATTACAACATACAATATTATTGTCACTGCTACATTTCTGTAATGCTACCAGAAATTATTTCCACTACTAATTAATTACCGTTGAGCTCAAAGGTCCTATTAATAAACGGTTAACGAATGTGTATTTATGACGACGATTTGTGAGACTGGTAAACTTACCTTTGTTCGTACGATGGTCTTTCACAGTGCATTTCAAGGTCCTGTACCCATCGTCGGTAAACTGTACCTGGGCTTGTTGCAGTGACCTGAAGTTACTAAACTTCATGAGTGTATGCACTCACTCCAAGAACCGTATAATTATAAATCTGAGCGTGGTGAAAGTTGGGCAGCACGCTAACGTCTTTTGTCCACTCTGTGTGCTCGTAAGGGTCTGACCCTTTCACTCCTTTGATTTTTCCTCGTATCCTTTCTTTGTCTTTTCGTCGAGTCTGTCTTTGTACGGACCGGCATTGTTCTCCTTTTGTTTTGTACATTCCTTTTTTGTGCGGCAAAGAAAAAACAAGAAGGTATTGGAACCGGAGAATGAACGTTTTGCGGTGCTGCAAATGCTTGCATTTGATGCGCTACTTGGATTGTTTTGCCACGAGTTCCCGGCATGCAATGCGCGAAAATCACGAGATTGCTAAACAAGGGGGAGGGTGCATCCGGCCTGTAATTGGTCCAGCCCAAAGTCGATCATGACCAATTGGCCAATCCAACACCTTTCATTATATATACACCCTTCCTAAAAAAAAAAAAAAAAAAAAAAATCCATCGGCCCATAAAACCATACCGGGCATTTGCCCGGTATGCGCGATGGCCAGTCCAGCTATGTCTGTGGATAGGGCATCTATTAAGATCTGAGTCCATTTCAGGAAGTACTCCTTCTGTTTTGATGGCAAAGACAAGAGGCTTTCTGTGAATGACTTCATCAGTTCACTACATGAAGCTTTGCATTGATTTTGTCTTATTTTATTCAGTTGCTGTTGCTTATGACTTTTTTCCTTCTCAATGTTTCCTTTAAGGTGATACAGCTCTTTATTTATTTTACACCGCTCATGCCACAGATCGCCTTGACAAGGTAGAAATGTATCTTTGTTCTTTGAAATTCCCATCCCTTGAAGCATTTTAACTGTTTTCAGTGCAGCAGACTTCCCTTTTTGACAGACTTCATCATCTTCATCCACTGTGACTCCAGGGACTTTGGCCATGAATTCAAGCTGGAAGGATCTATGAGGTTCATATAAAATCTTTCTGATAATTCCTTTCATGTCATGATCTGGCTGTGTGCCGGCAGGAATTGGAACCAAACGCAAACTCACTGGAGACAGGACTGAACTCAAAATGGCAGCTTTTATTGCTGAACACAAAAACTCTACAAAATCTAAACTGGGAAGACTCTAACAAAACACACAGGGAGCTACAGGTAGAAACACACAGCATGAGGGAGAACGCGACACAGAACTGAGGGAGACTGGCAAAGTAAAACAGGAAGTACAGAGGTTCAGACAGGAGGAGAGAGAGCACGGAGAGAACACAGGCATAACGGGCTGGGGAAAACATGGAATAAAACACAAGGAGAGACGAGGGCTCACAGATACACAGAGGGGCACACAAGGGGTAAGAGTCACAAGGGGAAAACACTTAGGGAACAACGTAACAGGGCAGCCCAGGAAGCATGGCCTAAATAAGGAACAAAATACAAAAATACATGAAACTAAGAATACTGAGCCAACATGGCCCAGGATCATGACATAACCCCCCCCCCCCTCAAGGGCTGGCTCCCGACAGCCCAAACCCAAGAACCAAAACACAAGAATAACAGAAAACAACCCACCCAGGGCGGGAGGCGGGGGACCAGGATGGAGAGAACGAAACCAAACAAAAGACAAGGAGCATGAGACCAAAACTGAGTCCACAAATACACAAAAACAGGTCAAAACATGGAAGCAATGTTCAAAGAGGTCGGAAGGTTAACTTGGGGGCGACAGCACAAAAGTTCAGTCCAGCTGTTCCGGGGGCCGGCCACGCGAAAAGTGGCAGTGGCAGCAGAGCGGGTCCGGAGGCCGGCCGTGTGGAAGACGGCGGCGGCAGCAGAGCGTCAGGCGTACTGGTTGAGGCTTGGTGGGCACAGGACCAGACGAGGCAGGACTAGACGAGGCAGGACCAGACGGCGGCGTGGCAGCCACAGGCGACGGAGCTGGAACGGATGCGGGGGCCGGACCAGGCGAAGCCGAAGCGGGGGCCAGACCAGGCGAAGCTGAAGCCGAAGCGGTGGCCGGACCAGGCGAAGCTGAAGCCGAAGCGGTGGCCGGACCAGGCGAAGCTGAAGGCGAAGCTGAGGCCGACGCTGAACCAGGCAACGTTGAAGGCAATGCAGAGGCCGGACCGGGCGTGGGTGCAGCTGATGCAGAGGCCGGACCAGGCAACGGCTGAACGGGCCCCTCTGACCCTCCAGCGGAGACGAGGAGGTGCTGGCCGGGCTGACCAGAGCCGCCAGCGGAGACGAGGAGAGGCTGGCCGGGCTGACCAGAGCCGCCAGCGGAGACGAGGAGAGGTTGGAGAGGTTCCCCTGAACCCCCAGCGGAGACGAGGAGAGGCTGGAGAGGTTCCCCTGAACCCCCAGCGGAGACGAGGAGAGGCTGGAGAGGTTCCCCTGAACCCCCAGCGAGAACAGATGCAGAGCCAGCAGGTGCAGAGACTTCTGGCTGAGGGGACGCTAACTGTAGCTGCACAGGACACGCAGTCGGCTTGGGATGCAACGGCTGGGGCTGTGCAGGGCAAACAGTCTGTCCAAAGTTTGTCAGCACCACGCAGTCCTCAGCTGGCGGAGAAAGCTCACAAAGGCTTCCAGCTGAGGTTGGCAGTGTCTGAACGGGTTGCTGAGCTATTAACTCGGCTGGTGACTGAGCTAACTGAACTAGAGAATGAGCTGGTGACCAAACAGGGAACTGGGCTGATAACTGAGCTAATGACTGTGCTATGGACAGAAATGCAAGTTGTAGTGGTGGTTGCAGTGATGGCGGGTCAGCAGGTAGTTGAACTTGTGATTGAGCAGGTGACTGACTCTTGGCTGCTCTCCTCCTGGGAACAGGAACAGGTGCTAGGCCTGGCCGAACACCAGCCATCCCCACCCGAGGAACAGATATGGGTGTAGGGACGAGCTGGGCTCTGGCTGCCTTTACCCTGGGGGCCGGTGTAGGTGCAGGAGCTAGCGGGACCTCTGCCGCTCCCACCCGAGGAACTGAGACGGGTGCAGGAGTCGGCAGGGTCACGGCTGACCTCACCCGGGGAACCGGAACAGGTGCAGGCAATGGCTGGGTGTCCATCAACCAGCCATTACTGAGGAGCAGGTACGGGTGCTTCTCGGTACCGGCACCCGTACCTGCTCCTCGGTACGGGTGCCGGGATGAACGGAGTCTCTGCCAGGCTAGGGACAGAAGCAGGGACCAGCTTGACCTCAGCCACCCTCACCCGAGGAGCTGATACGGGTGCAAGGGAAAGCTGGGCCCGTGCTGCCCTGAGTAGAGGAATTGGAGGTGGAGAGCGAAGCACAGGAACAGTAACAGTCACTGGGTGAACTAAGTTATTGGTGCCAAACTCAGTTTTAGGAGACCTAGGCTTAAAGCAAGCAGGTCCTAGGAAATCCACTGCTATTAAACTCTCCAGGTTAGCGCTAGCGGTCCTGGAGGAGGTTAGCTCAGGGACAGTCACCGAAGCAGTTTCAAAACAGACATCAGCAACTGTCTCTTGAGGAACGGTGTGCTGTCTAACACAGGTCAGAGAAGGAAGAACGCCAGAAACAGGTCTTTTCAGAATCGAGGCTGGAAGGACAATCACAGGTTGGGAAACAAAGTCAATTTTCATACAGTCCATAGGTGAACCGACTCGGCAGGCTGACTCAGATCTAACTGGATGGGGAGCCACACAGTCCAGGGACGAAGTAACACCCACAACAGTTTTCACAGCAACAGGTTCAGAGGAGTAGCGAACAGCTTTGGCTAGCTTAACAAAGGAAGCGACCATCTTGTTACCGCTCACTCGAGAAACTGAATGATTAATCACTGGTTGTGGAGCTGACTGGGCCCCACTGGACATGTCAAAAGACAGAACGGGTTGGCACATGAAACAGTCACTAGAAGGAGCATCAGTTACAGAACACTCACCCAGATGGTTTGTGCCCTCAGCATGCACTGTTATATCTAGGGCTGATGATGGTGGTGGTGTGTGGCTGAGCTCAGACTGGAAAACCTCAGAGTGTACAAGCTGATTACAACAGTTCTGCGGGGCTGCAATTCTGGTAGCAGTATGTGGGTGAGTCTGGTGTAGGATAGCAGTCTTAGAAGGAGTGAGTTTAGGAGCAGTCACGGGTACTGGAGAACTCACACAAGCAGCGTCTGTATAACCTGGATGTGAAACAACACTACACACAGTCGTACAGGATGTAGCCCGAGACGTAGTACACACAGAGTCCATGAAACTTGGCCAAAAAGCATGGCGCACAGAGTTAAACTGACATGACCGGGGAACAGAAAAGTAAACCTGTGCAACCAGCTCTGCTGTGCTCAAACTAAAATCCTTTGCCAGTCTATGTATAGCAGATGAAACCTTGCGGCTCTTAACCTTAGCAGGTATTGAATACACAGTTTCAAGGAGTCCACGAGGAAAAACAGAAACAGTCTCCTGCTTAGCAGGCACGAGAGAAGGTAGCGCTCCGTTGCCATCTACATTTACCAGCTGAGGTGCAGCACCGTCCCAGGTTTGAGTGGCAGTCCCATAGGAAACAACACAAAAAGTCGTTTCGTGAGGCGCTTCCTGAACATTCTTTGCAGAGACTGAGCTAAATGCCTGGTGCACAGAGTTCAAATGGTCAGACCGTGGAACACAACACTTAACAGAGCCCATTTGGTTACTGTCATGGATTTCTGGTGACAGAGCAGGTGAGCAGGTAAGACAGTCACTCTGAGTAGCTACATGGCTAATTGTCTCTATATTACCAGGTTTAGGCAGAACAGAAGAATCACTTGCTCGCTCATTGACACTGGATTCACTCAGAGGAACAACAGGCACGGAAACAGATGCTACTGAGTTAACTGCCTCAAAACCCTGACACTTTAATTCTGCTGAGTCACAATCTACAGATTCAGGCTTAACAAAGTCCACGGAGGGAAGCACAGTCTTACTCAAAGAGGGTGCAATGTCCGGAAGCCTGGGAGCCGAATGCTTGAGTGGAATGTGAGAAACACGATCACTCTCACCAAAGGAAGAAAGCTGCTCCGCTGCTCGGGAACGCTGGCGGCGTGCACGCCGTTTTCGCCGAGAAGGGGGAGGAGACAAGCCAGGCCGCGAATCCTCCAGCGGACCGGGCTGAACATCCTCCGACTCTTCATACTGGAGCGGCTGCTCCGGGTGGATGCGTACGGTGGAGACAAGGAAGTCCTGGATGTGGGGGTGTAGCGCGCAGAATAGCCATGGGAGTCCGGACACCATCCTCTGTAAACGGATGGCTACGGTTTCCCGATATTCTTCCCCTGGCAGCGCTGCCCACTCCTGACAGTGATACTCCACTGTGTAGATTAAATCCTCACGGAGCTCAGCAGAGGGGTTGTGAGTTGCTGGGTCCATGTCGAGGTCGCGTTCTTCTGTCATGATCTGGCTGTGTGCCAGCAGGAATTGGACCCAAACGCAAACTCACTGGAGACAGGACTGAACTCAAAATGGCAGCTTTTATTGCTGAATACAAAATCTAAACTGGGAAGACTCTAACAAAACACACAGGGAGCTACAGGTAGAAACACACAGCATGAGGGAGAACGCGACACAGAACTGAGGGAGACACAGACATAAATACACAGAGGGTTAACGAGGGAAGTGGGAGCACACGGGGAACACAGGTGACACTAATAATCATAACAAGACACGGCAGGAGTGAACGCAACACTGACGGGAGACGGGCAAAGTAAAACAGGAAGTACAGAGGTTCAGACAGGAGGAGAGAGAGCACGGGGAGAACACAGACGTAACGGGCTGGGGAAAACATGGAATAAAACACAAGGAGAGACGAGGGCTCACAGATACACAGAGGGGCACACAAGGGGTAAGAGTCACAAGGGGAAAACACTTAGGGAACAGCGTAACAGGGCAGCCCAGGAAGCATGGCCTAAATAAGGAACAAAATACAAAAATACATGAAACTAAGAATACTGGGCCAACATGGCCCAGGATCATGACATTTCAGTTCTTCAGAAACATCTGACTGGCTTCTGTCTTTCAGACCCACTTTGTATTTTCCATCTTTGACTTGAACTGCACTACCATCAGTATCAGCAATGAGAATAATGAGAGGCTTTGGTGACCTGTAAAGGTCTGAGATGACTGTAGTACCTTTCTGGCCTTTTTCCAGAGTTCTCACAAGAACAACAGTGACTGAAGCTTTTTCAATCAGTATCTCACGCTGTTTTTCAAATGACAGAGCATCACCATGAAGATTACAAAAGGCAGTGCAGTCTGTGAAGGAGTCATTGGGTTTTCCAGCAGGGCAGTACCAGGCAATCTCTGCCACACCATCCATCAGCAGGCGAGATTTGGTGCTACCTGGACAATTTCTATGGAAGAAGGTGCTGTGACGGTCATTGATCACAGCGTTCATGAGCTGAGATTTTGACACTGGAAGTGAACCCAGGCGGAAGAAAAACACCATGGGTGTCTCGGCTTTGCAGATGGGCATTGTCTTCATGGTGATGGCATTTGAATCACCCTTGATTTTAGTTTTCTTCCATGTTTTTGTTATCTGCCTGAATGTCCACAGAGGACATTCAACATCCATAGTGACTGAGTCAGGGACAAGCAAAGGTAAGGCGTACTGACACTGGGATAGCTTTGTAATTATGTTCTACTTCAGAAAACTGTCTGAGCAGTGAAATACTGCCATCTGAACATCCATTGGGATACGAACAGGACGGAGTCATGTGAGCTCTATCAATATTGCACCACTTATGTCTCAGACCTGTATGTATGTATTTATGCACTGAAATCGCGCTGTAATATCCAGTTAACTGTCCACATTTGTACTCTGTTTTTCCATTTATTATATTTTTTTCATTAATTTGTCTGAAAAAAGATCCACGTAGTAACCAAAGAGAGCCTAAATCAATGGTCTCTAATAGCAGCCAAATTATAAGAGCTTTCATTAGTGATGGTGAGATGAAGCCTTGTGATGAACTGAAGCTTTCCATCCAACTGGTCGACTCATGGTTCGAAGCATTGTGACGATTCATTGGCTCTACTGCGCCATCAAGTGGACGATTAAAGTCAGACAGGCTCAATGATTATAATGATGTGATGTGTAAACCTCTAAACTTAATAAATAAATTGTTTTCATGGTTATTTATCCCGAATATTGTCTCAGTATGTCTGATACAAAAGAGAAAGTGGAAACTATCAGGACAGAGTTTTGGTATGATTGTGTAACTGTGTAATCATGCTTATGTACATCTGGACAATGACACAAACTAGTGTGTGGTGCTTCACTTTTTAATAAACTAAAAGACAGAAATCAGATTATAAGATCTGTGGTGTTGTTGATTTATATTATGGTACTTATCATTTGTGATATTTATTACTGTGTGCATACTTTATTAGGAGAGATGAGATTAAATGTTGTCAGACAAATATTCTCTTCCTTGCTGGTTCCATCGAAGGAGAAATGTTCAAGTAAGTATGTAACTGGGACGTAATCCAATTCCACAACACAATGTGACGGGGAATCAGCTGTGTTTTGCTGCCCAATTTATTTAGAATCTGGTGCAAACCGGCGAGCCAGTTCCTGAATCAGTCACGTGGTACGGACTGCCCGCGAGGCCTCGAACATCACTGCATACGTAATCAAAGCAAGCCTCGATACGCGCTTTACAAAACTACCACGAGATTACCCGACACACGCTTCAAAGCTTTGACACACAGGAGACATCACTACTGCACACAGCCTTCACACGACAACAGGTGCACCACACTGCTAAGTGTGTTTTGTGTTTAGAGTTTTGCTAAATGGGAGACTGAGCTTTGAATAGTGTTTAAGATTTTGGCAACAGTGGGACTGATTTGATGAAAGAGTTTTCATAGTTGACAGTTTAGTTTTTACAATGGGGTTTAGTGTTTTAGCAATTCAGAAAAACTGTAATACACCTGTGCTTTTCCCAGCAACTAAGGCTTTTACCCTGCACAGTTTAAGGTATGATAAAGCACTGACCTTAAAAATGGCACAAAATACACATTTTAGCTGGGAGCTGGTCATTCACAGGGGAAAGGCTCCATTGTACAACAACAACAACAGTAGTAATAGTAATAATAAATTATTATTAGTCAGGCAAGTATATCATATACCAAACATGCTTCCAAACTAATGACATTTTTTGCATTCTTCACATCAGGTCAAAATGTACTTTTTTTTAAAAAGTGACTGGCACTGCGGAAATGGATCTACAGCACCACTTAAGAAATTTTAAAGAACTTCTAACAACTTATTTACAGCTTGAAATACATGTATGACATTTATTACACACAGATTCAGTGAACCCAATCCAAAGAGGAAGTCTGGAAGTCCGCCATTTTGAATGTAAAATGACATTTTGGCACAGTTTTAGTGTTTTCCAGGCATCGCTGGTTTACACATTCGCCTGCAAAGTGAGAGGTCACTGGTTAAATTCCATTTGGTTACTTCAGGAACTTTTTGGGGTTACTTCAGAAAGGGACATCTTCGTCAAAGCCATGTTTGTGGTGGAATTTTGATCATTTATCACTGGACATAAGATTTTCATCTCTAAAAATGTATTTTGTCCAGTCTGTCCCAAACTTCACACTTTTGATGACAGTCTGCGACGACTACATGCCAATATCTGGTCACACATGGTGCCACAGTTCTCATATAACATTTTAATCAAGACTACCCCACTGTGATTGAAGCATTTCTTGCAAAACAATCATAACCAAACAAAACCTTTCCTGTTCTGTAAATGAACAGTAGGACAAAATGATTACTAGTCATTGCGGAAAGCACAATTAATGTTTTTGTTTACATCGTTGGAACGAGGAAAAATTCCCCCACCACAAAAACAGAAATACTCATGAAAGCAACCTGTAGTGCAAACACGAGGGCTGAATTTATTACTTCCTGCACTAGAAAGCTGCCGATGTTGCTGATATGGATAGATCACCAGTCTTCCTTGTCTTTATCTTATTATCTCCTGTTGAGATGTTGCAGCAGAAAATGCAGCCTGGCCTGTTGAAACATTGTTTTTTTTTAGTGTTTCAACTGAAAAAATAGAATGCCTTTGATCCAAATGGAATGCATCTTGTGAAAAAAGGTGACATCTTGTGACATCACAAGATGATGACATAGATCCTTTGTTATGTCATCATCTTGCTGAGAGAAAAAACCCTTAAGTAGGAGCTTTGCTCTGTTAAACTTTAATGCTCAATGGACCTTGACCTGACAGCAAGCAAACCCTTTTTGGAGAGTTTTGAGAGAATTTTACTTAGCAATTCACCGACCAAGCCGACACATTTCACCATGTCAGCTCACCCATCCTTCAGCTCAAATGAGCTTGGATTAGTTAAAGGGAGCATTTTGGGAAAGCACTACAAGGTAGAGGCTTTCCTTGGAGAAGGGGGCTTTGGTATTGTAGCCAAATGTCGTGATACCATGACCAACCGAGCTGTGGCTATTAAAGTGAACAAGAGCCGCCCTGATATTCTGCAACAGGCGAAATTGGAAATTTTCATCCTGGAGCAGCTGCGAAGGTTGGATTCAGATGCCGCCAACATTGTTCAATGGAACGGCTTTTTTCACGACAGAGAGCGGGTTTGCCTGAAATTTGAACTCCTTGATCAATGCCTGAGGGACTACATATGGGACCGGAAAAACCACTGTCTCCCCATAAGCGAAGTCAGGCCAATTTTAGGTCAACTGACAAATGCTCTGTCCCACCTGGGTTCTGTGGGAATGGTGCACGCTGACCTCAAACCTGGAAACATCATGGTTGTAAACCGCCACGAGTCTCCCATCAAAGTCAAACTTATAGACTTTGGCCTCGCATGTCCTGCGTCTGCAGTGATGCCTGGTGACCGTGTGGGGACGGTTGGTTATTGTGCACCTGAGGTTATGCTTGGCCTTCCTTACAATGAAGCAATTGACATGTGGTCTCTGGGGCTGGTAGCTGTGGAGCTTGCTACAGGGCTGCCACTCTACCCTGGAAATGAAGACTATGATGTTTTGAAATTCATCATAGAGACTCAGGGTCAGCCACCAGATCATGTTCTAGACTCTGGCGTCTACACTGAAGACTATTTCATTGAAGACAAAGACAAGCAACAGCGCTGGACATTTAAGACTGACCAACAATTTCAGTATGAGACAGGATATGAGTCCCTGGAGACAAGATGCATAAAACTGACGCGTCTGGATGACCTTGAACAAATAATAATGTTTAGACGAGGACCAGAAGCTGGCCAACGCTTATTTGTCAGCTTAATTAAACAGATGTTGGCCTTGGATGCACACCAGCGGATAACACCCTCGGAGGTTCTCCGGCATCCCTTTTTCAGCCCTAAGAGTTCCCTGTGCATTGACATGAGTGCTGAAAGATCACAAAACCCTGTGGTCTTTCAGCACCCTTCAAACTTGGAAAGCAAGAGATCACAGAAAATCAACTGCAGTTTTCAAAACTCGGTTGAATTTTCTCAGCAAGTATTCGTCCACACATCAGCCAGTCCATCATTCAGCTCAGATGAGCTTGAATTAGTTAAAGGGAGCATTTTGGGAAAGCACTACAAGGTAGAGGCTTTCCTCGGAGAAGGGGGCTTTGGTATTGTAGCCAAATGTCGCGACACAACAACCAACCAAGCTGTTGCCATTAAAGTCAACAAGAGCGACCCTGATATTCTGCAACAGGCACATGTGGAAATTTTCATCTTGGAGCAGCTGCGAAGGTTGGATCCAGATGCCGCCAACATTGTTCAATGGAACGGCTTTTTCCACGACGGACAGCAGGTTTGCCTGAAATTTGAACTCCTTGATCAATGCCTGTGGGACTACATAGGGGACCGGAATAAACAGGGTCTCCCCATAAGCGAAGTCAGGCCAATTTTAGGTCAAATCACAAATGCTCTGTCCCACCTGAGTTCTGTGGGAATAGTGCACGCTGACCTCAAACCTGGAAACATCATGGTTGTAAACCGCCATGAGTCTCCCATCAAAGTCAAACTTATAGACTTTGGCCTCGCATGTCCTGCGTCTGCAGTGATACCTGGTGACTTTGTGGGGACGGTTGGTTACTGTGCACCTGAGGTTATGCTTGGCCTTCCTTACAATGAAGCAAGTGACATGTGGTCTCTGGGGCTGGTGGCTGTGGAGCTTGCTACAGGGGTGCCACTCTACCCTTCGGAGAATGACTATGATTATCTGAAATTCATCATAGAGACTCAGGGTCAGCCACCAGATCATGTGCTAGACTCTGGCGTGTACACTGAAAACTATTTCATTGGAGACAAATACAAGCAACAGCGCTGGACATTTAAGACGGAAGAACAATATAAAGGCTCTGTTCCAGGGACAGGACATGAATCCCTGGAGACAAGATACATAATACTTACACGTCTGGATGACCTCGAACAGCTAATGATGTTTAGACGAGGACCAGAAGCTGGCCAACGCTTATTTGTCAGCCTAATTAAACAGATGTTGGCCTTGGATGCACACCAGCGGATAACACCCTCTCAGGTTCTCCAGCATCCCTTTTTCAGCCCTGGCCTCTCTAAAAGGTTCCCATGTATCAACATTGAAAGACCATACTGAATCAGTCTCCAGCATGGCATCTTCCACCCTGGACAAAAGTGATAAAAATACAAACTGGGGTTGGAAAATGACATTAACAGCAAATTACAATGCAAAAATTAATTAAGCTGCTCCAAAAATGATCACTTTGGCTTCTTTTTTTTTAATTTTCACTCCCCCCACCCCAACCAGTCGTGGCAGAGGGCTGTCCCTTCCTGAGCCTGGCTCTGTTGAAGGTTTCTTCCTTTTTAAAGGGAGTTTTTCCTTCCCACTGTCGCTAAATGCTTGCTCATAGGGAAATCTTCTGATTGTTGGAGTGGCTAAAACTCTAGGGGAAGTAGCAATTCTTGTGAAAATTTAAAAAAAAAAGCCTACCAATCTTCAAAGCGCAGCAGTGGACACCTTACCATCACATCAGTCCTTCAATCAGACCTAAAACACCACGTTTACAGAAATAAATTCCATACAAATTGGAAATAAATTGCGTAATAATTGTTGTTTTTGATTGTTTATAAATATATAGAGCTACCCTTCAGCCTCCTAGTAGACATACCTGTGTTATGAATGTGAAACTCCTCTGATTTTCAGAAAAGTTGACCTCTGACCTTGAAGTCAAGGTCATTGAGATTTAAGCTTCACAGAGATTTTCAGTAGATGCAACCATGGTATTGACTTGAAAATTCTACACTATCAAAGACTTAGGTGCCCACAGCACCTCGCCATATACAAAAGATTTTTCTATTCATTTATGTATTATTAGTTTATTTATTTCTTCATCCCGCTCTCTCTCGCTTTTTTTAATTCACCTTTCTGTTGCGATGCTCTGGACATTTCTAAACCCCACAAGTTCAGCCTCAATTTTCAACCCAATTTTCTTATACTTTCACTTGAACACGTCCAGCCTTCACCTCTCACCGGTCCTCGTCCCCTCTTCTCACAGCTTCCTGTGTGGCCTCCCAAATCAAACGCAGGCCCAAAGCAGCCGTTTCTTCTTCTCTGTTCATTCTCTCTTCAACTTTTCAGTCTTTTCTTGGCGGTTAACTCCCAGCATGGATGCACATGACACTCTTTTGATTGGGAATCTACACTGGTGCTAAATAGAGCATCTAAGTCATCACTGTCAGAAATCGTAACAGTTTGTGAATAGCTCACATCAGCATCGTCTTGTCTTACAGGAATGTATCTGACTCGATAGTCCAGCATTGATAACTTCTGAAGAAATGTACGCACTAGATCTTTCTCAGATGTGTCATGGATCTGTTTCACAGGAGGACATATTTTAAGTAAGTCTGCTGGTGACATCTTTGTTTTTTTGTCTTGAAGGTGAAGCCTGCTGAGAAGTCCTTCAATGTTTCATGTACATTGTCC
Organism: Copadichromis virginalis; assembly: GCF_057382275.1. Lineage (NCBI taxonomy): Eukaryota > Metazoa > Chordata > Actinopteri > Cichliformes > Cichlidae > Copadichromis > Copadichromis virginalis. The sequence goes on from NC_140621.1 coordinate 12,295,036, forward strand.
TTTTTTTACTTGAGTCACTGACTGCTGCAAGAAATAAAGCACACTTAGGAACTGACAAATTATTAAGACTGTGTGGGATAAACGTTAAAAAACAAATAAATAAATAAGTCAATAATGAATAAGTAAATAAAAAAGATTCTGACCTTATCCTCGCTTACACTCCTTGTCATATTGGAGGTACCTGCACAAGACAATTGATTTACCAGATTAGCAGAGGGACAGATTAAGGGACTATGGGGCGAAAAAGGTGCAATACACAGTTTAGCCAAAAGTCTTCATTCAATTTATTTTTGCCTTCTTTGACCATGGGTTGTGTCTGAGCTGTTCTGATTAGACTGTAAATCACACTCTATGATAGAACTCCAATAGAAATACCACTCAGAAGGAGACTAAGAAGAAATAAATAGATAAGGCCTGGGAAATCTTATCAAAACAAAACAAAGAACAAAAACATACACAATTACCTATGACTCAACTCAGAAGTCTTTTCATAATTCTACAGATATAAACTGCCTTCATGTATTCCTCAAATATATAACTGAATATTGAATACACCCATAAATTCCATCCATCCATCCATCCATTCGCTTCCGCTTATCCTTTTCAGGGTCGCGGGGGGTGCTGGAGCCTATCCCAGCTGTCATAGGGCGAGAGGCAGGGTACACCCTGGACAGGTCGCCAGTCTGTCGCAGGGCCAACACACAGAGACAGACAACCATTTGCACTCACATTCATTCGAATATTCACACCTAGTGACAATTTGGATTATCCAATTAACCTATCCCCACAAGCTGCATGTCTTTGGACGGTGGGAGGAAGCCGGAGTACCCGGAGGGAACCCACGCAAACACGGGGAGAACATGCAAACTCCACACAGAAAGACCCCGGCCTGGTGTTGGAATTGAACTCAGGACCTTCTTGCTGTGTGGCAACAGTGCTAACCACCGTGCCACCGTGCTGCCAAACCCATAAGGGTCCTTAATGAAAAAAAAAAATTAAAAAAAATAAGGACCCATAAATTCCTTAAATCTCTAACTATCCCATAATTACCCTGTGATCAAATCCATTTCTTATAGAAACCCAGATTTATTGTAATGTGAACTGAATCAATTGCAATCAACTAAAAATGTTAGATGCAAAGGTCCTTGACATCCAAGACTTTGCTATGGTCTCATTACTTTACAATTGCACCTTGTGAAGTTAATGCCAAAATGTGGGAAACAAATAATCAAACAAACAAAAACAACCTAGAATGAGTAGCTGTATAAATAAATTGTTTTGTTTAAGATGTCATAGAATGTTACCTTTCTTCTTAGTTTTAGTTGGTACAGGCTTGATGTGACCCTCTCCACCTGTATTGTCATCATTTTTCTGTGAGTGTCCAGAAACACCAGGGGCTTTCAATAGATTGCACTATGGAAAAAAAATAGTTTAGTTGAGCTTTAGTTCACAGATTGTGGGCTTAACAACATTCATAAGTCAGAAAAGAAAAGCACATCAACAACAACACACAAACCTTGTTAACAAAAGTATCCAAACACATGGCAGCAACTGGGTATATTTAGGATTTAGCTGTGTAGACATGGTCAAGACAACCCGATAAAGTGTGAAAAAATGTAGCAGAACTTTTTTTTAAAAACTGTGATTTAAGTGACTTTGATGTGGTTAATGATGTCAGATAGGTTGGCATGAGTATTTCTGAAACTGCTGATCTACTGGGATTTTCACACAGAATCATCTCTAGAGAGAATGATCTGAAGAAGAGAAAATAACCAGTAAGCCATAATTATCTGGGTAAAAATGTGTTGTTAATGTCACAGGTCAAACACTCATTGCAACCAAGGTATGCAGAAGAATATCTCTGAAGTTAAAAACTGAAGAACATGGACTACAGCAGCAGAAGATCACACCAAGTCCCACTCTGATCAGTTAATAACAGACATTCTCTTTTAAACATACATTAGTTCTTCAATTAAAAAAAAAAGCATTAAAAACTGACTCTTACCTTTTCCATAATAACTGCATTTTCTCTTTCTTTTCCTACAGGATCAAAAAGAAAAAAAGCAGAAATTCCAAGGTTATTGTTTCATAAAACTATAAAATATCTGAGCCCATGTTACAGAATATATCTGTTTGTGCCGTTGGCAAACTCATTTACTTAATCACACTGAGAATAGTAAAATTGTTTATATTAACAAACAGATAAATATAGAGTTAATTTTGTATTATATACAGCAAACCTATCAATGAAATATACACCCTTGTAGTGCAGTACAACAATTTATTTGTTAAGATGTTACCTTTCTCCAAATATGCAGTTTGTGAAGGCTTGAATTCATCCTCTCCTCCGGGGATGTCCTCATTCTGTGAGTGTTCAGCAACACCAGGTTCATTCAAGGACTCAGTCTTCGAAAACGGTCAGTTAAGATGAGTTTTAGTTCACACTGGCAAATTATTCAGGAATAACAACATTCAAAAATAAAAACATAAAATACAGCACTCACGTTGTGTACATACACATACACAAAGACCAGTGTTGAGTAAGTTACTTTAAATTAGTAACTTAGTTACATTACTAGCTACTTCCATCAAAAGTAACTCAGTTACTTAAAGTTACTCATTACTTTCAGAGTAACTAGTTACTAGGGAAAGTAACTTTGGTTTTACTCAGACTTCTCTTGTTAATGTGTTGCTTCCATAACTGGATACCCAGCCAGACTGCCAGTCTTCTAGCTTGCTTACTTGCCACAAGTGCACTGTGCCACCTACCAATAGAAAGGAAAAGATAATGTGCACATTTCCACGAGAGAAATCCCACGCCTGGACAGTCAAAATTCAAATTTTTCAAATTCAAATTTTATTTGTCACGTACACAGTCATACACAGTACGATATGTAGTGAAATGCTTGGACAACTGCTCGTGACCTAAAGAGAACAAAAAAGGAAAAGGCTATGAATAAGATAGGAAATAAATATGAAAAATTAAAAAGGGTAAATTTAACTAGGAAGGAATAAAATATAAATTAAGGTTAAAAATGAAATAACTGTACAACACAAATTAGAATGAAGGGTAAATTTAACTGGGAAGAATAAGATAAAGATAAATATATAAATTAAAGTTGAAAATAAAATAACTGTACAACAAAATACACAATACACAATATAGAACTATATAAGAATGTATGAAGAAATCTAAATATAAATAAATATATACACAATAACAGCAGCTGTACAAGTATTAACCGGAAATGAAGAATATAGTGACCAGTGTTGTGCAAAACCAAAGTCCAGAAAGTCCAGTGTGTGTGTAAGAACTGTATGTGTGGGTCAGTACTGTGTGGTGGTGTGATTGAGAGACCGTATCGCCTGCGGGAAGAAGCTCCTCCTCAGTCTCTCTGTGTTGGTCTTCAGGGAGCGGAATCGCTTTCCTGACCTCAGCAGAGAGAACAGTCTGTTGTTGGGATGGCTGAGGTCCTTCACGATCTTCCTGGCCTTGGTCCGGCACCGCCTGCTGTAGATTGAGTGCAGGTCAGGGAGCTCGGAGCGGATGGTGCGCTCAGCTGACCGCACAACCCTCTGTAGAGCTCGTCTGTCCTGCATGGTGCTGTTCCCGAACCAGGTTAAGATGTTTCCCGCCAGGATGCTCTCTATGGTGCACGAGTAAAAGTTCCTGACCACCTTGGAGGGCAGTTGGAAGTCTCTCAAGCGTCTGAGGTGGTAGAGACGCTGACGGGCCTTTTTCACCACGGTGTTGATGTGACAGGACCATGACAGGTCCTGCGTGATGTGAACTCCGAGGTATTTGAAGCTGTCCACTCTCTCCACTGGGCACTCGTTGATGACGGGGGTCTGGTAGTTCCTCTCCTGCTTAGTGCTGAAGTCCACTATCAGCTCCTTTGTCTTACTGACGTTTAGAAGGAGGTTGTTCCTCTGGCACCAGTTCTCCAGATTCCTAATCTCCTTCAGGTAGGCCGTCTCGTTGTTATCAGAGATCAGGCCCACCACGACGGTGTCGTCAGCAAACTTGATGATGGTGGTGGAGCTGGTAGTGGCCACACAGTCATATGTGTACAAAGAGTACAGCAGGGGGCTCAGAACACACCCCTGGGGGGCTCCAGTGCTGAGAGTGGTGGAGGCTGAGACATGTCCGCCCATCCTTACTGCCTGTGGTCTGCCAGTTAGGAAGTTGGAGATCCACTGACACATAGATGAGCTGAGTCCCAGATGCTCCAGCTTGGTGGTGAGTGTGGAGGGAATTATGGTGTTAAATGCAGAGCTGTAGTCTATGAAGAGCATTTTAACATAATTCCCCCTTCTAGTGTCCAAGTGAGTGAGTGATGTGTGGAGGAGATGAGAGATGGCATCGTCTGTGGAACGATTTGGACGGTAAGCGAACTGTAGTGGGTCCAGTGTGTCTGGTAGTGAAGAAATGATGAAGTCTCTGACCAGGCGTTCAAAGCACTTCATCACTACTGAGGTGAGGGCTACAGGGCGATAGTCATTGAGAGAAGCAGGGTGGGGTTTCTTCGGGACAGGAACAATGATGGACTCTTTGAAGCATGTGGGGATCACCGACTGAGATAAAGAGATGTTGAATATCTCAGTGAACACAGGAGCTAGCTGGTATGCGCAGTCTCTTAGGATACGACCTGGGATGCCGTCTGGTCCTGCTGCTTTCCTGGTGTTCACTCTCTTGAAGGCTCTCCTTACTTCATGCTCGGAGATGACGAGCACGTTTCCGGTGCTGGCAGTATCTTCCTGTCTGCAGCCGTTAGCGCCGCTAACACTAGCATTGTTGGAGACCTTAGCTGCAGCCTCGAAGCGAGCATAGAAAGTGTTCAGCTCGTCTGCCAGAGTCACGGCCGCGTTCGTCATACCGGTTGTTGGTGCTTTATAATCCGTTATTGTCCTTAGTCCCTGCCACAGGCTCCTAGAGTCACTCTGTTGGAGTTGTGACTCTAGTTTCCTCCCGTAGCGCTGCTTCGCCTCTTTCACCGCCCTCCGCACGTTATATGACGCGGCTTTGTACGGGTCCATGTCCCCCGTCATGAGTCCCGTGTTGTAGGCAGCGGTGCGGGATCTCAGAGCGTCGCGGATGGTTTTATCCACCCACGGCTTCTGGTTGGGAAACGTTGTGATAGTCTTTGTCTCCACGGTATCATCCGCTAGTTTCCCGATGAATCCCACAACCGCTTCCGTAAACACGTTGACGTCATCGTCGGAGCTGTTTCTGAACATGCCCCAGTCTGCGTCATCGAGTGCGTCCTGTAACGCGGCCACCGATTGAGCCGTCCAGCGCGCGACCTTCCTCTGAACCGGAACTTCCTGTTTCAGCCTTTGTTTGTATTTTGGCATGAGGAAGATGGCGGCGTGATCAGATTTGCCAAACGGGGGGCGGGATTGTGCCTTGTAGCCGTCCTTGACCGTAGTGTAGCAGTGGTCCAGTGTCCTTTCACCTCTGGTGGGGCAGGTGATGTGTTGATAAAAGTTCGGCGCTGCGCGTTTGAGGTTGGCGCTATTAAAGTCCCCCGTCACAATAAGCGCAGCGTCCCGGTGTTGTGTCTGGTGCTGTGTGAGTGCCTCATGCAGCTCGCATAAGGCGGTGACCGTGTCCGCTTGTGGTGGAATATAAACGGCACTTACAATGACCGATGTAAATTCCCGAGGTAGATAAAAAGGACGACATATGATGGACAGTAGTTCCAGATTTGGTGTGCAGGAGCGTGTGAGAGGAACAACGTTCGCACTGTTGCACCAGTTGTTGTTCACCATTAAACACACGCCGCCTCCCCTTGACTTCCCCGAGTCCCGTGTCCTGTCCATGCGGTGAACCGAGAAGAACTCGGCCGGCTGGATGGCGTGGTCCGGCACCGCTGGGTTCAGCCATGTCTCGGTGAAGCAGAGGAGATTGCAGTCCCGAATGTCTCTCTGGAACTTTATCCTGGCCCTGAGGTCGTCAAGCTTGTTCTCCAGTGACTGGACGTTGGCGAGCAGGATGCTAGGCAGAGGTGTGCGGTGTGCACGAGCTCTCAGCCTGTTCCTGACGCCGGCTCGCTTCCCTCTAGGCCGCCGCCGCTTCCCTTTGTTCTCCCTCGAGATCTCACTCGGCCAGCTCGGATCCGGAGTTAAAAACTTCGAATTGTGAGTACATTGTATACCAATAGAAACAAGAGTGTCACTGTCATACCTAATGTACCCAATGGTGATGATTTTGCCGATTTAGAAACGCTGAAAACTAACTTAAAAAACAAAGACAAAGAAAAAGTGGTCGGAGCAGTCGTGACGGCAGCCGACCTCACCGGCGCCATCAGTCGTTGACTGCCGCCATGATTCTAGCCTACGTCACAGCGTCATGTGCACTTTTTACATCCAACACAAAAACTGCAGTCGTGGTGCTTTCGATTGTACTCGGAACTCGGAAATTCTGCCTTCTGAATAGAAAGATGTAGGCAACACCAGACTGCAGATAAGCTACATACAGGGCTGGACTGGGACAAAAAATCGGCCCGGGCATTTTGACTAGAGACCGGCCCACCATTATAGGAAAAATCATAAAGCCTTTGAATGAAAACAAACGCTGTTGTGACAGTGATGTACACTGTCTTGATGGTTTATATGTATCAATCTATCAATCGTTTGTGGTAAGACTCAGATAATTATTTTTTAAAAGCTAGACATTTTAAATGAGAATAAGAAAGAAAAGTATTTCTTTCTGCCCCCCTTTCCCTGTTAATGCCCTACATGGCCCCCCTGGCAAAACTTTGCTAGACCCGCCCCTGCACAGTTACCAGCTGTCAGCTAAGTAAAAAAAGGATCCTGGTGTTATTTGTCTCTCAGAAACAGTTCATAACTTCCCTTCAACTCATTCATGTCACCTAAAAGGTAAACCTGTTTCTCCATCACCTGTTCAGCTCTAATGATTCAGTAAGGACATCTCCTGGTTTCACCTTCATGTTTCCATCTCACCACATATCCAAACCGACATCATGACCCGCAGCTTTTACAGCTGTGGCTCCAGCAAACATCAGCTGATACTAGAAAGTAATATTAAATAAATTCTAACAACAGCTGATCAAACATGCTGCTGTTGTTTAACGCGACGTCCACACGAAGTAGGCAATAAACAAACAAGAGAGAAAAGCCGATCAGTTGATCATTGATCAGTTTCGTGATTGAAGTACAAACAGGAGAGGGAGGGGGGAGAATGAGAGAAGAAGAGGCAGCTGTGCAGCAAAGACACAGAATAACTCCAGCTTTGTGTCTTTTTCATTGTAGCTGAAGTCCGAGACAAACTGTTTCTTTTCACCTCAATAAGAAACGTAATATTTTCTCTGAATATGAGACGATTCTGTTTTTTAGGGGACGGCTGGCAACTCTAATAATTAACCTTATGAACAAAATAAAGTTCAACATCAGTAACATAGCACTCACCCAGCTGTATAGAAACCCCGTCATGCTAGCTAGCACGCAGTACGAAAAAGTCAGCATAACTCCAACTAAACTTGGTTTATATCTGACCCAGATAGACTGCAGGTCATAACTTCTCTCCTCCTCCTGCCTCCCTTTTCCCTCATCCACCTGCTGCCTCCACCACTTGCTAATGTTACTGAATCTGTGGAAGCTCCGCGATTGCCACCACACGAAGTAACGAATAACGAAGAAAGGTGATTTAAGTGACTTTTAATGTGGCATAGTTGTTGGTGCTAGATCGGTTAGTCTGAGAATCTCAGAAAGTGGAACTCCCCACAGAAGTATCTCAGAAGTTTATAAAGAACGGTCTTAAAAAGAAAAAATACCCAGTGAGTGACAATTTAAGAAAATGCATTGTTTATGCCAGAGGACAATGTCCAGATGCATTTAACCTGATAGGAAGGCAAAGGTGACTCAAGTAACAACTTCTTTTAAAGCAGATAACTCGTAGGCTGGAGAAGAAATATCCTCTCACTAATTTAGAAGATCATCATTTAGCCTGGAGCCAGTTTAAGCCAATTTGCTGCTTTAAAAAAAAATCCTCAGTAGTAGACATCTTACTATTCATCACTTATTGAAGGAAATAAGAACAACCCTAGGTTTCTCTTCAGCACTACAGCCAGACTGACCAAAAGTCAGAGCTCTGCTGAGCAGGGCCATGCAGAGATTTCCGAAGAGGCAGGTGCTCAAAGTTAAAAAGGGCACATAGAACCATATTCATGACGAATATGGTTCTATGTGCCCTAATATGAAAACGCATCAAACTATATCACTGTAATCGGGTGGGGACAATGCAAAGCAAACGTAGCCTATGTTTTACCTGATGGGGTACAATGTTGCTGTTGAGGGGTTACTGCTGCTCCTGATGCTGATAATGCTGGAGGACAGGGCTGTGTTGATCTGAGACTGTAGACATTAAAAAGTCCATAGGAGAGAGGGTAGCTAATTAAAGAAATGTAATGAGATAACAATTAAATGCAAAGACTGGTGACAGCTCTTGGAACCATAAGACAACAGATTTTTTTTTTAAATGTGGGAAATAAACTGAAACCGGAGTATTAGTAGGGCAAAAGAAAGGGGCTGTCATAGTAGGGTAAGAATGTAACAAAAAAAATCTATGCACATAAAATACACACGCACATACACACATGCATATACAGTTACATTTCATACCTTCTCCAGAATACTGTGCATACTATGGCCACAAGTTTGTATCATGGTGCTTATCCAGAATCCTTCCCTTATTATTCATTCTTAGTGCTAAGTGATAAGAATTTAAAAAATAAATAATAAATATAAAATAATGCATTTATGATGATTCAATCTGTTTGACTAGCTGTGCAGGCAGAAAGCCTATTAAACATTTAAACTGTAGAGATACAATCATTTTGCTGCTGAAAAATCTGCATTTTTGTCATATTTGAAATATAAATGTAATATAATCTGTTTCTTAGTGTATTTTCTTTAAATTACAGTTTGTGTTTTTTATATCGTAATTATAATAATCCATAATTATGTGGATATGCATACCAGAAAGGTAGGGGAACGCCCTGTAACTTACTTTAAAACTAAATATGTTCCCTAAAACGGTTGCCAGACTAAGACCCCTGTAACCCTTACCCAGTTAGTTAGCAGCTAATGACCACCACTAATTGAGCATTTAATAAAAGGACAGGTAATGTTTTGTCGCACTTTTGCACACACAGCACGCTCATTTGTTTCAATTCGTCAGTTGCCACGAGACAGCTTTCATCGTGCACACAATAACCTAATATTCCTGTTGTTATAGACTATAGTGTACGCTGTACACCCTACTTATTGGTTTTTGTTGCATCAGTCTACGTCTCCCAATTAATTACGGTGCTTCCCCTACAGCTCCGCATCGCCCAGGCAGCAAACAACGAGCGTGCGCTTTGCAAGCTTGTTCCACCAGCGCGCTCTGCTGCCAAAGGTGAGCTTTGGTTCATGGTTTTCATGTGACTAATGCAAGCCGGATCATTTTATTTAGCAAAATTGTGAATAATAGTTAAATGTTATTGTTGAGGGGCACAGGCAGGACTCCACACACAAACACAGACATAAAAAAAAAAAAGAATAAAATAAAGTTTAAAAAAATGCCTCATGAAAAGGGCTCTTGGGGGCACCCATCAGGAAATGGGCAGGTGCTCACACCCCCTGCAAGTCCCTGGCCATATGCAGATTTCAGATATCATGTCACATTTGACCTCTGACCTCTCCTTCAAAGTCAATAGACTGTCAAAGTGATAAAAACTGCTATAGCTAGTTAAATCTATGTTTCTCACTGACATTTGTATTGACAACATACAGACATTTAGGGAATTATTCTAATTATATTGTTACTTTGAATCTCTGACCTCTTCTGTAGGATTAAATAAGGTGAAACATTCATAAAATTTCTTTTATCTTTTAAAAATAGGCTTAAAATTGTGCAACTTTTGTTTGTTTTGGTAACATTTATTTTATTATGACTTTGTTATGTACACAACAGTAACAGATTATAAGTGTTTAGATACATAACAGTTTGAATACATGTAGAATTCTCATGCATACTTTTAATATTTATTATTAAACATTTAAATGAATTTTATTAAAGAATGAAATAAATGTCATGCATGTATATATTCACATGAAAAAGGTTTCAAAATATCAAAGAAAACACAATGAAAATATACAAAATACAGCACTATTCCCTTAATAGTAAGTACTGCCCTGACAGTGAGTTGCCTTGGTGAAGGTTTGTGTTGTTGGAGTGCATCTTGCTGTTGTAAATTAACTCATGATTGTATAATATTAGTTGTCTGTATGCTGAGCCACTACAAATAAGTTAACAGTAAACAGTGCCCTCTACTGACTGAAATCACATATGGCGCTATTAAAATGTAGTCTCACACGGCCTTTGTTTAGAGACTGCAGAGTAAAGGAGTTAGGGAACTACAACACTCAATGACGCACATTTTTTTCCAAATCTACAAATATATTGTTTTATATATTCGATTAAACCAAAATCTTTTGGTGTTTGTATATGATTTAACATTATTAACCTCTTAAGAACTGAGGGAAAAAACGCACCTCTCTGTTTATCTGTGTCAACTACAGAGGACATAATGTCTCAGGGGGAAATTTACATAATTAAAGTTATGATATTAGGAAAAAAACTTTCCAGATAGTCATCATTATCGCAGTTGTAATTTCTGCCCATTGGGTAATTTCAATGATTTCTTTTGATAAACAAATTCCCTGAGATTTAAAAAGTTAGTTTCCCGAGTGACCTGGGCAACAAGGAAGCAGACATTATGATAAATGAACATAAAAACACTATGAAAATGCACAAAAATTCAACTGGGATAGATTACTACTGGGTGGACACAATATCGCATCATATATAATACAAAATCTAGATCAAAACGGGAACAATTTAGTCTGTTTAAAGCAAATTCTGCATTTGGAAATTTGGCCTTTAAAATATAAACAAGATATTAGAGCAGTGGCATACAGTCCCAACAATGCCGCCTGACCATCCAACACCAGCGAATGAACTTCCAGCATGCGCGGATGACCTTCCAGCAGCAGCGGCTGACTGCCCAAAACCAGTGCCTGAAATTCCAAAAGCAGCGGCTGAATGCCCAGCCACAGTGGCTGACCACCCAGCAGCAGCGGGTGGCCAACCAAAGGCAGCAGTTCATCGCACGACCACAACGGCTGGTAGTCCAGGAAGGTAGTCACAACTGAGGGGACTGCACTACCAAAAGACAATCTTGCAGACATTGAGGACAGCTAAAATTACCTGGGAATCCCACAGGGTCAGCGTTCACCCCAAATCCAGCACTTTGAGATTGCACACTAAGCAAAAGGAAGGAGGCTGAGGACTGGTGAGAGTCAGAACCACAGGCCAGGAGGAGACAACAAACATCAATGAGTATATGAGGAAGTTCGCCACAACCGACCACGTGCTTAGTGAATACCTTAGATAGCAGACACACGAGAAAGAAGAGGAGCAAGAAGAGGAACCATCATAGAAAGGATCGGCCGGTATGTACCATTGGCAGATAGAGAAAGTGGCTGACGTACTGACATCCTACCAGTGGCTGGACAAAGCTGGACTGAAAGGCAGAACAAAGGCACTGATCAAGGGAGCACAGGAACAAGCTCTAAGGCTATGTTCACATTGCAGGTGAAAGCACATCAAATCTGACTTCTTTGACCCTATGCGACCCATATCCGATCATGGTATGACATTGTGAACAGCACAAATCCGATATTTTCAAATCCGACCTGGGTCACTTTCGTATGTGGTACTGAATCCGATACATATCTAATGTTTTAGAAAGCGACTGCTGTTTGAATGGTCATGTCGCATTACATCCGTCACTGATACAAGACAGACGCCAATTATCAGCGCCCGAGAAGCGCCCGAGAAGACATCGTGAACGCTTCCTGGCCATCCAGTGAAACTTTTGGGAAGACAGCGTTGGAGAAACGTGAACATTTTGTTTGTACTGTATGATCAAGACCCCAGGAGCAGGCTGTGTAAAGATGGCCCACAATCTCCATTTCAAAGCAACAGAAAATAAAAAAAATTTGAAAACTTTGCATGTTCAAACGACAAACTTTGCATGTTAAAAAACTTCCAAAAAATTTAATACAGGGAGCAAAAGCTTGAATTTCCCCTTTTCTGTTTTACACCAAGACTTAACAGTCTCAACCAATTTTACAGATAATAAACAAATCTCAACAATTGAAAGTGCTTTAGAGGCTCACTTTCTTCCCCTTTTTAAACCTAGTGTGAGGGTCTACTAGCCCTGTTATGTAGGGGTATAGAAGTGCACGGGCTGCCTTGAACGACCAGGGGGTAGTGGGATCTGGGTCTGTGACCTCCCCTAGTACAGTTGATCCGGATACTTACTACTGTAAGAATGGTTTTAGCTGTCTGGCTGTCGCTGGTGCAGTAGGGGAGGGCTCCAGGGCTTGAACCTGCAAACAACGGCTGCCCGGAGTGCACTATGCTGTCTAACCATTAACTCAGCCTAGCCCCACATACCCGTACCCAACCAGACAACTTGGGTGCCCCTATTCCAAAGCAACCTGGTTTGACAGAAACATACTACAGTCACTTTTAAATCACGTGTAACCCTTTTATTTGTTCAACTGGCCCTCGTGAACCTAGACCGTCCACCAACGTTAACGGGGCCCTGGAGAACACAAGTAACAGAAAGAAAAACCCCAAAATACTCAAAAAATTTAAGAAACCCCAATAAAACAAATAAAACAGGCTGTTACTCCCCAAGGTTGTGAGTTCTCAACCCCTCCCGAACCACTCTAGCTACGGGAAAAGGGCCCAACATCACAATACAGCAAACCAATGAAACAACCCGGACGTCGTCTGGATGGCAGGGTAATCCAAATGCCGCCGACTCACGTGGTCCCAAACGTCGGGTCCGTGGAATATATCGAAGCTCCGGCAGTCCACGGGCAACGCGAAGCGAAGTTGCCCAACTCCCCAACTCAGCCTCGAGCGACAGGAACGGAGGTGAGTTAGAAAGGGCAGGGAAGCTAGCCTTAGCTCTCACTTAGCTCCTCTGCACCACGCTATCTCCGTTGCCACTACACCACAGCGCCGCGCCCGGCTACTTTTCTCTTACCTGACAAAGTTGTTTCAAGGACTATTTGCAGTCAAAAAGTGGAAGGTTAGTTCTTACAAACTGCTCTTTCGGGGCCACATTTGTTAGATCACCAATTGCATCTGAAGAAGTCTACCATTTACCCATTAAAAATGCTCTATTTTCACTGTTCAATTTTCTTCTTTACACAGCACCATTTGTTCCTTGTTTTTCTCTCCCTTTCTCAGTTTTTCAGTTTCTTTTTCTCAGCTTACTCTGGCGCTGTTGTCTGTATTTCTCTCTTTCTTTATTCTACACATGCTATCTTTCTTCTTCCTTCTACCGTCTTTTAATGTGTAACTTAATAACTCTCAGCTGGTGGCACTGCAGAGTCCCAGGTTTTACTGCCAGAATGTACAGGGTTATAGGTTACTATAATCTGATTCTATTTTTTTCAAGTAATGAGTAAAGTAAGGGATTACTACTGCAAAAAAGTAATTAGATTACTGTTACTTTCCCACAAGCACACTGCATTACTAAACTGTGATTTTGTTTGTGAGAGTTTCTCATGACAATGACGTACGAGTGTGCGACGTCCGTGGTAGCAACAGACGTGTGCAAATCAACAATGGATAATATGGCGTGCGGGAGAGTGTCCGACCATGCAGCGTTTAAAGCTTGGAAGTACTGACATTACTTTCAGTTTGATTGTGACAAAAACATGAGCGTCTGCTGTACACTGCGTGGGAAGAAAACTTCTTTCTACAGCAAAAAATTAAACTTGAAATCTGAGCAAGTACCTAGCACGCTGCAATGGGAATGTGAAATTCACACAAAGGAACCCCCGGATCCCCCCACTGACATGACCACTGCTGCACCAGGCAAACCTCCACCGGCCCCACTCCTGCTAAACAGGTGAAAATTTAAGATTTAAGAGCGACAGGACATAGTGCTGCTGAATCTTTCATTTTTTTCTGTTTTTTGCTGTGTTTTATTTGCATCTATGTGAAAGTGTAAACACACACAAAAAAATATTTTATATGTTGGAATATGCAGAAAATAGGTTTAACTGTTAAACAAATTTCTTCCAGTCATAATTCTTCTTGCATATAATTTAATTTTGCTTGATGTAATGTGCATAAAGGTAAAAGATTAAAAGTAACTAAACGAGTTTTAAAAGGAGACTTTTTCTCTTGATTCAATTTTATACTAGAAAAATTTGCATTTCCTGCGAAAGTGCTGTGTGGATGCTGTAACGGTGAAGCTGTCTGCTGAAAAAGATGAAAAGTTGCAAAAATCTGTGTTGAAAAGAGTTTAAAAAAAGTTCAACTGTGAACTGAAAATGTTGTTGTCACAAGCAGGATTTGAACCCGGGCCTCTGAGAATGGCTGCTCATCTCACTGAGCTAAAACACAGCTCAACCGGGCAAGGAAAATCAGGGACTCCACTGATAATCTGAAAAGAAGTGAAAATGCTGAATGTTCAGCAAAAAGGAGATAAGGAACCTGAAATTTGTGCTGGAAAGATGTGAAAAAGCTGTAAATTGTGCTGAAAAGAGCAGAAGAGGCTGAAAATTGTGTTAAAAAGGGGTGAAAACGCTGAAAATTGTATTGAAAAGAGGTGAATCAGCAGAATGTTTTTGCTGAAAAGAGGTTAAGAAGCAGAACTTTGCGCTGAAAACAGGTGAATTAGCAGACGTTCTACTAAAAAAAAGAGGTAAAGAAGCTGAAGTTTGTGCTGAAAACAGCTGAAGAAGCTTGAATTTGTGCTGAAAAGTAGTGAAAAAGTTAAAATTATGCTGAAAAGAGCTGAAGAAACTGAAAAGAGGTAAAGAAGCTTAAATTTGTGCTGAAATTAGCTGAAGAATCTGGAATTTGTGCTTAAAAGAGGTGAAAACACTGAAAATGTTGCTGAAAAGTGGTGAAGAAGCGGACATTTGTGTTGAAAACAGTTGAAAGATTGAACTGTTAACTGAAAAAAATGTTGCGATGAGCGGGAATTGAACCCCGCCCTCCTGCCCTGAGAACAGCTGCTCATCTCACTGAGCTAAAACATGGCTCAGCCCAGCAAGCAGGCATTAGCACAAAGAACAGAAGAGTTTAAAGTTTGAACGGTGAAAATTGGCTGAAAACTGAGGGAGTAGTTAAGCAGCAAAGAAAGCAGCAACTTGAAGAATAATAAAGGATAAAGAATAAGGAGAAACAGGAACTCAATAAAGCATCCACACATTATTGTGTGTAACTAATTAATAAAGTAACTAATTGTGGCCAGGGGTTATAGTCAGGGGGCTTTTTCCAGTAAGTCAAGCAGGAGATCATTTCTGGTCACTCGGGGTCGCAGGTTTTGAGTGAGGGTGGTGGTCATAACCCCCAAACAGCTGTTTCACAGAGATCAGGTTACAGTTTTTTCTGAATGCTTAAACCCTAACTGTGATTCCTGTAGCACAATCTCTAAAACTATTCAGACTTATAGCAAAACCACTCACTGAGTTTGCAAAACTAAAAGCACAAAAACTGCTTTGCACTCAGTTTGCAATTTTGTAACACACACTTTGCAAAACGGTAGGCACAATTCACTGCACAACACTCAATTACCAAATTTCCAACACACTCCTAGCAACAGTATACACATGTATGGCTATCATTAACACTAATTTGCCAACTGTCTGGCACACTTTCACATGTGAAAACTTTTTTAGATAATTAGTTCACTTTGCAATCAGCCTAAGCACTATAATACAGGTAAGCTGTGTGTGCGGAGTACAATGGAGGGAGCAGAAAGAGTGAGAAGTAGAGGAGGCCGAGGAAGAGGACGTGGAGGTGAAGAAGTAGGATGAAGAGGACGACAAGGACAAGGAGGAGCAAGAGGAAGACGAGGAGGGGGGAGAGGAAGATGAGGAGGGGGGAGAGGAAGGGTAGGAAGAGTAAGAAATAGAATTGCTGATGACAATAGTGGACCATGTAATCAACCATGTAATCAACCGTGGAATGACCCTGAGGGTAGCTGGCCAACGGGTCCAGCCTAACTCGAGCCGCTACACTGTAGCAAGTACCATAAGGACATCTTGAAATGAGAATCGGTTAGTACAGTCACTTCGCACAACGATTTGTAGCACTGCCATATGCCAATGAGAAACACACCAATACCATTGATGTAAAAATACTGAAATTGTTACTTTACAGAATTGCTAGATGACCAGATGCTGGGGGCAGAGGAAGCATGTTCACTGCAGACCAAGTAACCCATATAGTCATTATGGCGATTGCAAATAATCCTATACTTGGAAATGAACACTTGTGTTTGTTTTGATGTGTTTGAATAAACACCAGTGCTTGAAGTTTGGATCCCTCTATGCTTATGGATCTATGACAGAAGTAAGATAAGATAAGATAAGATAAGATAGAACTTTATTAATCCCTCGGGTGGGTTCCTCTGGGAAATTCGATTTCCAAAAAAAGCACAGCAACGACCGAAGTTACAGTTACATGAGCTCAAACTGACATAGCCTACCTTGTGCACAGAGAAAGCAAAAGCCAGATGTGTTTTGTATTCATACCATCAGTGTGCAGTTGGCGCATTGTGTGCTTAGTAGATGATGGCTTGTGTGTACTGTTTGATACGGAAACACCATTTTTACGAAGGTGTGAAGAGTTAATCTAGCTGTGTTTGCTTTTGCAAGAGAACTACAATGTTTTGATTATTGGGTGACAGGTTTTCTTATTTGTGTGAAGAGTTTTGCAAAATTAGCCAATAGTTACAAAAAATGTGCTTAAGCAATCAGAAAAAACTGTAAACTGGACCTCCTCCACTCTCTCATTGGTCAAAGCGAGAGCCTGCCTTTCTGAAATTGCTTTACTAATCAGTGGTTTTTCCCAAAAAGCTCTATTTTAAATTGCTTTATTGATGGATCGGGGAGGATCCCCAGTTTGGGGGTCACTGCGTTGAGTCAGAGAGATTGTCATTTTACCCACACTGGCTGGTGTGTGAAGACGCATTTTACTTTTCTCTGGGATGCTTGTTCCTATATGACCGTCTCCCGCTGAGGGGGTGTGTTTATAAGTCTTTGATTCTGATTTTCCTTGTTTGGATCACACAAACGCAAATAAAATGTAATAAAGCTTTCCATCAGGCACGCAGCCTCTAACTTCTCCATCTTCACTATTACAAAAACACCAGTTTAACTAAGAATAACTTAAATTCAGCTAGAGCCCAACCGATATATAAATAGTGAAGCCAATTTGCCAATATATCAGTACTCCCACTTACAACAGCCAAAAAATGAATATTTAAAAAGTAAAGAGAAGGTCAGAGAAATGCCCTACAACACGGGTGTCAAACATAAGGCCCCAGGGCCAGATTTCAGTCTGGCAAAGACTTCAATCCTGCCCGCTGCATAGAGCTGGAAAAATTTTGGACTTCTAACTGTATTTTCATATGTTTTACAGCTTTTGCTACATTTATCTTACATCAAAGTTATTGAGTAATAGAAAACAACCAAATGACAGAAAAGTTATTATTTTTCTTTTCTGTGAATTAATAAAAATCTTCTTATTTATACTTACAGCCCAGTCTGGGCAATGAGCTCCCAGAATCTTATTCTGCAGTTTTACACATGTAGAGAATAGCTTAATCCCACAGAGTCATGCTGACTGATTTCTTTCTTTGCTTGAGCAGCATTTCTTCATCATATAGAAAGATGGAGATGTGCAGTTCAAATTAGGCTTCTTTTTCTATTATGAAGATATCTCAGGGATTAAATGTGTACATTGACAGAAATTGGAATTTTACTAGTGGTGCTTTGTGTGTGTTTGGCACGATATAAATGATCTGAATTGAACTGATTTGGTCTGGCTTGCTTACAGTTTTTTCTGATTGCTTAAGCACATTTTTTGTAACTATTGGCTAATTTTGCAAAACTCTTCACACAAATAAGAAAACCTGTCACCCAATAATCAAAACATTGTAGTTCTCTTGCAAAAGCAAACACAGCTAGATTAACTCTTCACACCTTCGTAAAAATGGTGTTTCCGTATCAAACAGTACACACAAGCCATCATCTACTAAGCACACAATGCGCCAACTGCACACTGATGGTATGAATACAAAACACATCTGGCTTTTGCTTTCTCTGTGCACAAGGTAGGCTATGTCAGTTTGAGCTCATACTTCTGTCATAGATCCATAAGCATAGAGGGATCCAAACTTCAAGTACTGGTGTACTTGAAACACATCAAAACAAACACAAGTGTTCATTTCCAAGTATAGGATTATTTGCAATCGCCATAATGACTATATGGGTTACTTGGTCTGCAGTGAACATGCTTCCTCTGCCCCCAGCATCTGGTCATCTAGCAATTCTGTAAAGTAACAATTTAAGTATTTTTACATCAATGGTATTGGTGTGTTTCTCATTGGCATATGGCAGTGCTACAAATCTTTGTGCGAAGTGACTGTACTAACCGATTCTCATTTCAAGATGTCCTTATGGTACTTGCTACAGTGTAGCGGCTCGAGTTAGGCTGGACCCGTTGGCCAGCTACCCTCAGGGTCATTCCACGGTTGATTACATGGTTGATTACATGGTCCACTATTGTCATCAGCAATTCTATTTCTTACTCTTCCTACCCTTCCTCTCCCCCCTCCTCATCTTCCTCTCCCCCCTCCTCGTCTTCCTCTTGCTCCTCCTTGTCCTTGTCGTCCTCTTCATCCTACTTCTTCACCTCCACGTCCTCTTCCTCGGCCTCCTCTACTTCTCACTCTTTCTGCTCCCTCCATTGTACTCCGCACACACAGCTTACCTGTATTATAGTGCTTAGGCTGATTGCAAAGTGAACTAATTATCTAAAAAAGTTTTCACATGTGAAAGTGTGCCAGACAGTTGGCAAATTAGTGTTAATGATAGCCATACATGTGTATACTGTTGCTAGGAGTGTGTTGGAAATTTGGTAATTGAGTGTTGTGCAGTGAATTGTGCCTACCGTTTTGCAAAGTGTGTGTTACAAAATTGCAAACTGAGTGCAAAGCAGTTTTTGTGCTTTTAGTTTTGCAAACTCAGTGAGTGGTTTTGCTATAAGTCTGAATAGTTTTAGAGATTGTGCTACAGGAATCACAGTTAGGGTTTAAGCATTCAGAAAAAACTGTAAGATCAAAGTGGACCACAATGTAAAATGAGGCTAATGTCCCTGTCCTACAACTATGCTATGACGGATGTTGCATAGTTTGTCCACCAGAGGGCACTCTGCAACTTCCCATTTGGAAAAGGGTATTTGGAAGACCACAAACAACCAGCTGTCCAGAGCATGAATTAATTTAACATTTTTAGACACATCCCCAATACATCATTTTAAATATAAGAACTGGCTTTATAGTAGGATGAAAATACTGAACTCACAGTGACCAATTTGTCTTTTACAGAGGCAAAACTGCAAAATGAGGCTATTGTGCAAATTTTTAAAGACATAACTGCAACAAATGCAGCAAACCTGCCCATGGTCAGGAGACCAGGACCAAATCAAATCCAGGGTTTAAGGGTTTAAGCCTGAGGACATGAATATAAAGAAAATGCTTTTTGCTATTATAGGGTTATAAGAACAGAATTAACACATTTTTATTACAATATTAATTATTGTATTACTACATGGTCACAGTCTGGCTTCAGTCTCTATATACTAGAACACTGAAAATGTTTTAGAAAATTTTACAAAAGTACAGCTTACTTAACTTTGAAAATCTTGTTACATACATTCTTCACTGATTAGGTGCTTTAAATATGTAGCCATGAACTACAGATGAAATTTAGTTTAAACTAACCTGTGGCTAATTTACAGAAATGTTTATTAATGTACATTATCCCTGGTAAAAAATAATAATAATAATAAATAATAATAATAATAATAATTAGAAAATAGAATGCAAAGATCTAATATGGAAAGCCTTAAATTTCTATTCCAAAGATAAATTTTAAATGCATGCTAATACATTGAGAAGAAACAGGAAGAGCTATAGCTGCATTGTGGGAAAAGTCCCTGGATCATAATTCTGACTCACTGCAAAAACACAAAACTCTGGAGGAACTTGAGAATTAATTCATCTGGATCTATTTTAGAAATACTGTGGCTTACTTTTCTAGAAAAACCTGCATCATATGATATCCTGCTGAACCTGGGCTTCCGCAATTACACTGTTATTCAGACTCTTCTCATTCATAAACAAAGCTTTACTCAGTGTCAAACGTACAGCACCCTCCTTATTCCAACCACTCCTAGCTCCTGCTCATCGCTTGTAGGTGAAAGGCCGTCGGCCATTGAATGGCGAGTAAATTAACCTGCCCCGCCTCCTGACGTCACGTATGTCCCCTGGCTGTGATTGGCTGGTGATTTAATGAGCGCTGCAGAACAGAAACAGAAAAATCCAACACGTACGGCACGCAGCGTGTGTTGAAGTGTGAGCAGAGCTGCTTCACTGAGCCAAGCGGACCCAAAACAAACCAGCAGGACTGCGGCTCAGAAGAAAGATAAGGGAGAGAAGAGCCTCGCACTGAGAGAGATAACCATCCTTATTTATAAAGCTGGAAGCTCATTTTATATTTTATTTTGTTGGTTTTTGCACTGCAGCTGATAGCGGATGCATTTTTTTCTCCATTATGTAAATTAGATATTTTTATGCGCCTCTTTACACGAGAGTGGACCTTGCAGTAGCATTTCTGCTGAACATTTCTAGATAAGAACAGTGAGGGAGCAGAAGACATGGAGAAAGCACAGGGCTTCTCTCCGGACAGAAACGTCCTCTGCCTGTTTGATGTGGACGGCACTCTGACACCACCGAGAGAGGTGAGCTCGCTTCCCATCGATAATCTTATTATTATTGTTATGATCAGATTTCATGACAGCTCTCTCCTCTTCTGCCCTCATCATTGACCTCTGATGAGAGGCACCTTACTGTAGAGAACACGGTGTCCTGATGACTTCACGTGCTCTTTCTCACAGTGTTTACTTTCCTTTTGCACTCCTTGCTCCTCCTATACACATACCCAGGTACGGGTCTGCGGGGATGCACATGGGTGTATATCTTCAGTGTTATATTAATGGTGCTCCATGGCGATCTCTGCAACTGACCAATCACAGGGCTGTGATGTAATAGTTGCATCTCGGAGAAAAAAAGTGTAGGGCGACACTATGCACTTTAAGATGCAATAAACTCATAACTGTCAACCAGGAGGTTTCAATCCAATGTGAATTCAAACCTGTATTTATTATTTGAGGTGTTTTTTACAATTTAATTACCAAGTTTTTAACCTTTCACAACATCAACTGTGCATCAGAAAGTCCTTCTATCATAAGGTACTGAAGGCAGGCTTCGCCATGCAGCTGCATGCAAAGCCTCTCAGTAAGGTACACATGTTGCTGTGCAGAATAACTGAGAATGCATTGCTCAGCTGGCTTATTGCAGGAAATTTAAAATAACCATTTTTGTTACCAGTTATCTAAGGTTTAATAGAGCCTTTGATTTTTGTATCTGGAGCGTCTGATTTATGCACACTCTCTTGTTCTTTTGTCTTTGACTTTCTATGCTCAGTTTCATGCAGGATCACTGGTGTGTGTGTGAGTGTGCGTGTGTGCAGGACGCGTCAGTGCCCGGATATTGCATAATGTGGTCTCCTTTGAGTGCAGTTCGGGGAGTTTTCCTCCTTACATTGGGAAACTTTAAATCTGCTCCAAATAAATGACACTACACCTCTTTGCAAGATAGAGAGCTTGTTGTTGATGACGATATGTGTGTCTGTTTAGGTGTGTTTGTGTCATTAAAACATAAAGTGATAATTAAAGTGTGTTTTTCCTGTTTGTAGAAAATCGACCCAGAGCTGGATGAGTTCTTCCAGACTCTGCGTAAGAAGGTGAAGATCGGCATCGTGGGAGGGTCGGACTACTCGAAGATTGCAGAGCAGCTTGGGGAGGGAGATGATGGTGAGGAGATCTCTTCCTGTCTCAGCCACAGACGCTTGTGATTCAGCAAGCTCCATCACCCAACATGCCCTGACACAGGCTGCAGGGAGTAGAGCTGAGGTTATGATTAATTCTGGAAATAATTTTGTATTTAAGCCGCAAATTAAACTAAAGCAAGCTTCCTTCTAAACGCGAGACCTGCCATAAATAAATAACAGCGCAAGCTGGTTCGGCCAGTCATTAACTTCATGTGTGTTGCATGTATGTTCACTTCACTTTATGATCTTGTGATTCCCCAAACCAGCAGCCAAAGCACACAATTGTAACACGGGCATTGCACCAGCAGCCTCTCAGCTGAGTTCACGCCCAGCTGCTGCAGGCAGGCTGATAACCTGTCTGTCAGTCAATATGAGGTTACCGCTGGAATGCAGCTGCATTGTGCTTAAAAAGAGCTCGGCAGTTTCATTTACCCTGCCAAGTGTGCCAAAGGTGAACCTTCACTTACTTTGTGTTACAATGTCACAGGTAATATTAACGTTGCGTATTTGAAATTTGATACAGCTGTTGTAACTAACATGTTTTTATGCAGTTCTGCATGCTTTTGTTTTACTGGCTTTTGCCTCTGTTAAAGTTATAAAAGCAGCTTTAACACAGGCTCAGCTACAGAGCTTCCTCATCATTGTCTTAGTGCAGAGTGAGTGTGAAAGTCAGGAGGATTAAACTCGTGTAGCCAGCGTTACATACACTTTAATCTGCTGCTGGGTAAATATAGCAGCTATGTCTTCCGATTAGCGAAGGAGCTGCTCCAAATTTAGTATGTAGGTTAAAGAGAAATAGATGAGCACATTTAGGTACATTTGACCCGTCTCTTTTCTTGCAGTGATACACAAGTTTGATTATGTGTTTGCTGAAAATGGGACAGTGCAGTACAAAGATGGGAAACTCCTCTCAAAACATGTAAGTCCTCCTATACTCAGATACACGTTTTTATGTCCTGATTCAAAAAATAACAGTAACAAGAATACAAGTAGAATTGTAATGAAAGGAAGATTGCACAAAAGCATAAAGAAAGTAATTTGCTGTCATAAACCATGTTGTAAAACTTAGTTTTACTCCATTTGTTTACCCTGGTCTTTTCGTGTATTTTAATCCCTGCAGGCCATTCAAAACCAGATCGGGGAGGAGCTGCTGCAGGACCTGATCAACTTCTGCCTCAGTTACATGGGACTTATCAAACTGCCAAAGAAAAGGTGAGATGGTAAAAAGAGCTCACAAGAATTAGGCTACAAGCTATTTTAACCTAAGGCAGAAAGACAAACCTGAATTCCAGCTTTTCAGGAATGTGAGGTATTTTAGCAATGACCTGAGGCACTGAAGCAAGAAAACACAATTGTGTTGTGATTTCTCATCAAATATGAAGCTATAACATTATGTTTAAACTCAAGTATTATATCCTGACGATGCCTTTCTGCCGCAGGGGTACATTTATTGAGTTCAGGAACGGAATGATCAACATCTCCCCCATCGGTCGGAGCTGCACGGCAGAGGAACGAATTGAATTTTCTGAAATCGACAAGGTAAACTTCATTGGCAGAAGTACTTTATTCAGAAGCAAACACCATGTATTTATTTATTGTCCCTGCAGGCATTTTAGTAACAGCAAAACTTATGCAGTGCAGTTAAGCTGCCATTTCTTTGCTACAAAAAAAGGGTGAGAAAGCAACAAAACATTGTAAAAAAAACATCTGAATAACATCTGACTTCCGGGACAAAGTCCTTTTGACAGACGAGACCAAGATTAAGATGTTTGGCCAAAACGAAACACAGCATATCAGCATGAACACCTTAGACCAACCATTAAACACTAGGGGCGGTGGAAGAAATCGATAAAGCATAGCATTATGATAATTTGTGTGGCAATATTGTACTGATAAGGATACAAGGACAGGTAAATATTTATATTTTATAAATTAAATTAAGACATTCTGGGAATACCTGTGAACAAGACTGAATACTGTGAACATGCACTGCTTTCTAGAGATAACATTAACCGAGCAAACTCGCATTTAATCAGCTGAACTGAAAACTCATCCAACACTGAACACGCTTACCTTGACAAAGCTCTCTGCTAATTCAGATCAACATAAGGGATCAGTATTTCTGCATGAGTAAAAATAGGACAGCAACCTCCTTAAGTCTAAAAAACAATCTCTGGCTGTCTGCTGATCCTTCTACCAAGCACAGTGATAATTAAGCTTTGATTTACACTCACAGGATATTGAGTTCACCGTTAACTCCTCTGTATACCAAAGTATTCTAGACTCAAATGCGAAGCCATCTGTTTAAAAGCTAAAGCTTGGTCCAAATTGGGTCATGCAACAGGGCAACGATCCCAAGCACATCAGCGAATCTACAACAGAACGTCTGAAAGAGAAAAGAATGAAGGTGTTGCAATCAAAGCCCAGGCTTCAATTTGATTAAAATGCAGTGGTGGGACTCTAAGAGAGCTGTGCATAAACAAATATCCACAAATCGCAATGAACTGAATCAATGTTGCAAAAACGAGTCGGACTGAATTCCTCCACAGCTCTTCGAGTTATTGCTGCTAAAGGTGTTTCTACAATCTACTGACTCATGGGGTGCACGAAGTTTTTCCACACACTGCATTTGATTTAGTTTTAGATTTAAATAATTTTAGAAGCTGAAGGACCAGATGATTGATTTTATTATGTCCTGACATATGAACCTTAAAATTAAATATCAAATATCAGTCACTGAGAGTTACAGCAAGTCGTGTTACTGTCTCGGTTACAAAGACAAAGGACGTTAAACAATGGCGAGCTTTCAGGACCGCTTAACAAGCTGCCCATTGATGGCTCACAGACACAGGCGATATGGAGGAAGTCGAAGGTTAACTCTTCAGTTACCTGCTAACATTTAAATTCCTGCATTCTCTGCTGTATTCATAGAGAAAATGACATGGCTACTGCAGCGGTTTCTGTGAACTTGACGAACTTTTACATTGCAAAAGCACTTTTACTTCGTTTTTGCCATCGAGCTAACTGGGTTGTCATTCCCTCCACAGAGAGAGAAGATCAGAGAGAAATTTGTTGCTGCTCTGAAAAAGGAGTTTGCTGGAAAAGGACTACGGTTTACTAAAGGTGAGAGAGTTTAAACTGAAAGCATCGTCACACCCACTGATAAATATAATAAAGCTCTCTGTAAATCTTCATGCAAGAAAGCTGACATTACTGGGACACACCTCTTGAAGCGATGATTAAAATAGTATGCAACTGATACTTTATCACTCTGATTGTAATTTATTTGTCTTGGTAATCACTTCAGTTATCATCAAAACATCAGCTATTATTTCATACCTGAACCAGCCAAATCAGTTCACCATCATCAGCCTAACACTGGTTCTTTCAGGCTTTGAACTATTTTAAGCGACTCACTCTTCTGGTTTGTCAGACCAGTAAGACCGCCTTTGTTTTTATGTTGTTTTCATGTTCAGTTAAGTCAGTATTCAGCTCAATACCATGTAGTTTAATGACAAACCACATCTATCTGCCTGCTGTATCTTATCTCAGTTTACAAAGAGGCCCCTCTGTCTCCCACCTGTATGCAGTGTCTTGGACCTTGTACTGTTGATCTGAGGCCTCGGTTAACTATTACACACTCGCTGTTCCCTGTCTTGCTTTATTAAAGTGTGTCAGGGAAGGTGAATCAAGTACTTGATGTTTGCTTACGTGCTCCATGAGGTGTGAACTTCAGCTGGTGATGCATGAAGGCTGCCCACATGCGAGACAGCTGGCCTTGTTTACCCACGGCAAACCTGCTTGTGAACATCCTCGACATGTAGCAGCAAAAGAAGGGATTAGATCTTACTTCCCCAGATAAATGAATAGAAAGATACTGAGCATCAGTGTTGGTCAAGTTACTTGAAAAAAGTAACTTGACCAACACTGACCAACATACTTCCCCAAATAAGTAATCCCGTTACTTTACTGATTACTTATTTTCAAAAATAATTAATTACTTAGTTACTTAGTTACTTTTTAAAAACACGATTTACAACCTGAATAGGTGATAAAGTGATAGATCTTTCAGCCCAATTCTACTTTTTCTACATAATCCATCATACAGAATGTAATCAAATGGAAAAGTCTCTTTTTAAAACTTGTTTTATTAGTTTTAATCTTTTAACTTTATGCATCAAGCAAAAATTTAATTATATGCAACATTCACTGACTGGAAGAAATTTGTTTCATATTTAAACCTATTTTCTGCACATTCCAGCACATAAAATATTTTTTTTGTGTGTGTTTACACTCAGTCTTTCAAATAGATGCAAGTAAAACACAGCAGAAAATAAATAAAGTCAAAGACTAGCGGTCCTTTTGCTCTATTTTCACCTGTAAAGCAGGAGTGGGGTAGGCGGAGGTTTACCCTGGTGCAGGTGTGCCGCAGCGGTCAGTTGAAGAATCTGCGAGTTTCTCTGTGAGTTTCCCATTACGTCGTAGCGCACTCGGTGCTTGCTTGGAAGTTTAGGGGTGTTTTTTCGCTGTAAAAACAAGTTTTCTTCCCACGCACGATGGACACTAATGTTTTTGTCGCTTTTTATGGAATCAAACTCAAAGTAAGGTCAGTACTTCCAAGCTTTAAACGCTGCACGCTCATACTCTCTCCCGCACTCGATATATGATCCATTGTTGATCTGCACACAACTGTTGTCACGAACGTCGCACTCGCTTACGTCACTGTCGTGAGACATTCTCACAAAAAAAATCACGGTTTTAGTAACGCAGTAACGCAGCGTTCCTACGGGAAAGTAACGGTAATCTAATTACCGTTTTTGCAATAGTAATCCCTTACTTTACTCGTTACTTGAAAAAAGTAATCGGATTACGCGTTACTGCCCATCTCTGCTGAGCATATACTTGTATTCTCTTTTGTTTAAAGCAGCTGTGTGTGTTTTATTAATGACACCTAAAGAAACAGGTCAGTCAATCCAGAGGATGTGCAGCGGTGGTGATTTATTAGTTTGTTTTGCTCAGAGTTTATCTTCCTGCTGATATAAGCTGATCTCTGCGATAGGAGTTATATAACTGAGTGACACTCTATCCAATCTGCATTGAGAGTACAGAATGTAAGGGACACTGTGCACACAAACATTTGACACGAGGTAAACGACACCCTGTGTGTTCTTCAATTAAATAATGCCTGTAGTTTAAAGAAGGCTCTGTTTATATGAGGAAGGCGATTAAGAGGTGGATGTATAACTATTTAGCTGAAGCGGTTGAGTAAGTTTTGATAAAGGTCAGATGTGTACATCTGTGCAGTGTCAGCAGTCATCTGGGGGCAGTTGATGAGGGTGAAGAATGCATGTCGAGGGTTGGGGTGGGTTGATTACAGATGTGACTGAAGAACTGCCATGTTTAAAGTCTGAGGTTGAAGGTGTTTAGGACAGAGGCGTGTGGAGGGTGTGTGAGGGAAATAGCGCTCTGATTGGTTGGAAGCTTCTCGGCTTTTGTTGTTGTTTTTGAGCTCTAAAGGCTTTAACTGAAAGACAAGATGGCAAAAAAATGTAAGGTATGATGGGGGAAAGAGAGAAAGAGGTCCTGCTAAAGGCCTCCGAGCGAGATGTTTCACCCACATTTCACAGTTTAAATGTCACCGGGGTCATTCAAGTCAGCACAGAGCAACGACAGAGCTTCTTCTGTTACATTTAGAGTTTAAAAAAAAACTTGAGCTGCAACATAAATCACCCTGCAGCCATGATAATATCTCTGCTCCCTTTTCTGTGACTCTTTAAACACAGAAAAGTGCTCAGCGCTGTTTCGACAAAGATTGACGTACACAAGTGTGTTTTGGGGACACATTCCTTTTCCTAGTATGCTGTTTTCTCTGCCAACAAAGTTCCTAGAAAAACACTGCTGTATGTTGTCAGTAAGAAGCCAAAAGAATTTTTTTTTACTTTATAATACAAGCTATTCTTTGAAGCTATCATTCGCGAAACACACAGTGTACATTTAAAGTCTGAGTCATTATAATGACAGCCATGTTTCTTGTCATTATCTCCTCTTAGGTGGCCTCATCAGCTTTGACATTTTCCCAGAGGGCTGGGACAAGAGACTCTGTTTAGAGGTGCTGGAGAGGGAAGGCTTGGATGCCATCTACTTTTTTGGCAATGAGACCTCAGATGTAAGTTCAGTCATAAACGGTTAAAAAGCAGGAATGTTCTGGAGACTACAACACCCCAACTGTATGTGATTGTGAAATAGCTCATTGATTGGCCAGTCAGGCTTTCATTTTTCATATTTTGTGCTTTGGCATGTTGAAGACAATTGTGAAAAACTCTTCACATGGTCACAACTCATCAGCCACAGTGTAACCACTCTCTAAGTAAGGCCTTGTTGTACCTCTTGTTTTCCTATGATGACCATAATTTATAAAATGAATGTTTATTCTATTAAAAATGACTTGAAACTATAACTTCCTAGGGAAGTGTTTATGATTTCTATCCAGTCCGACTTGTTTTAGCTAACAGAGAAGTCCTCCCCCTTCTGGCCATTAGAAAGAATGCTGGTCTAAAGGTTTAAATCTGACTTGCTTTCACTTTTACATGAGATGTTTAATTGGCACCAAGGAGTTTTGCAGTTTCAGTAAGCCTGTTTATGTTTTTCCTAGATGTTTTCATTTATGAGCAATTGCATATCTAGAAGAAGTGCAGAAATTAGACAAAGTGACTTCCTGGATTAATAGCATTAGATTCTACATGTACTGGCCACTTCATTAGGTACAGGTCAGAATGGGGAAGAAGTGACTTTGAACGTGCCGTCGTTGTTGATGTCAGATGGCCTAACGTGAGCGTTTACACAGAAAAATAGAAAATATCAAGCGGGCTACAGAAGCAGAAGATTTGTTGTAAACAGCATGAAATCCATCCTGCCAGCTGGTGGTGTAATGGTGTGTGTACCAATGAGCATCATTTAAACACATCAGCCTATCTGACTATGTTCATCCCTCGTACCATCTGACAAATTTTCAGCAACTGTCTGATGCTATCATGTTGATTTGGACCAAAATCTCTCTTTGAATCAGTTTGATAAGTTTTGATCAAAATTCATTTTTACCATATTTGACAGAAATAACGTGGAGACGTATAACTTAGTTTTTCTATGAGGATGTAAAAGGGTGTAGATGTGAAGAGAAACAGCTGCACTTCTGGGAAACCCTGGAAAGACTCCTGCTTGTTAAGTGTCCATTCAGTTGTTTTGCAATCTCAGTCCAACGGTCCCAGAATAATCAGGCCTCAGCCAAATGAAGCTTTATCTGTTTTTTATGGTTTGTTTTGCTCAGAGAGAACAAAACAAGCCAAACCAGGCGGCACTAATCTAATGGTTTTTCTTTTCTCTCTGCAGGGAGGAAACGACTATGAAATTTTCAATGACCCACGGACCATCGGCTTCACGGTCTACTCTCCAGAGGACACAGCTCGGCTCTGTCGGGAGCTTTTCTTTGACGCTTTACCACATGAGTCCTGATGTCCCGAACTGCCCCCTTTCTCCTCAAGCCCCGTCTGAACACGAGTCTGTGGCCGTCTGCTGGCGAGCTCAGACTGTTTTAAAGTGATGAAAGGTACCAATACCGATCTCTCCATGTTTTTAATATTTCTACTAAATTTAAATGGACTGAAGCGGGGTGAATGAGCTACACCTGTTCGGAAAGTCGCAGTTCTTTTTTTCTTTTTTTTAAAGAAGGGACGTTGACGAGGGAAGTGTTACATGTGCGGAGGACTGTGCCCGGAGATGTGCTCTGACCGGAGAGTCGCGTTACTGTGACGTGTTATCACGTTCACTTTGAGAGATTGTAACACTTGATGCAGTTTTTTAAAAATGTAAGACTTGCACTAATGCTGACATAATTTTTGCCAATGTATTGTTTTTTAACTCTGCTGATGGAGGCGAGCAGTGTGAGAGACTGACATTAAACAGGTGATTTATGGGATTTTCTATGAAAACGAGATTGGAATTAAGGGCCTTTCTTAGATCTCAAGTCGAGGATACAGAGGAATCATTCCAGATGTTTTTAATGTCTGAACTGTACGTGTTTGACTGTTTTACCATGTGATCACAGGAACATTGGATTTTTGTTTTAACTTCTTTAACAGAAAGAAGCTTGGTGCCATTTCTCATTCTGCTTCTCAAAGCTTTATAAATCACATCCAAGGGAAGGTTCTAAAGATTCTTTACTGTAATCAGTGAATTAAGCTACTGTCACTGTATACTTACGTGGCTCAATATGGAAACTTTTTCTTACAAGCTGGGCTTTTGCCTGCATGTGATACGCGTGACTGCATCTGCTGATGCTTTTCCAGTTGTACGACATTATCAACAGCTGCTTAAAGTGGAACATTCAGGCTCATTTCCAGCTGCTTATATTTATTCTTTGACTCATGCTGATCAAACTAGTCTTTATTTATCCTACATTGAGCCTTGCTGCAGATCGTCCTCTGTCTGAAACAAGCCACTTTAGCTCCTCTCCTCTTATGCAAGCTTTCTTCTGATTGGCTGCTTGTCCTAAACCAAAGGTTTGAGAACAACAGGAGAGAATTGGGTTCTGAGGATATCAGTAGATGGAGCCGATATTGGAAAAAACTCAGTGAAACTAAGGTTTTAGAGCAGTCTGAAGCTTGAGGTGTTCATTCATGTACAAGCATAATAGGTCCTCTTTAACCTCCTGGTGTCCCCATATGTGGACATCACATTTTGGGTTATTTAGACCAAAATACTCAATTTTGCTCTACAAGGGCCTGATATCCACTTACGAGGACATTATGCTGCTACTGTTCTGTCGAAATTTTAAACGAATATCCTCATATGTGGCTCTTATTTTTCTTAAAAACAAAAATAAGGTAAAAAAAAATAAAAATCTGGTAATTCTTTGTTTTTACATTCATCGGGCCCCAATCAGCCCAAATATCAAAGAGAAATTAAAAATGCATGCTGTGGAAGAGTTCGGGTCTTAGGAGGTTAAAGTGTTTCAAAAATGCCTTTTAATGATGTTTAAAATGTGTTGGCATCATTTTTCAGTCACATCTGTTATTGGTTTGAAAAAAATCATCGTACTTCATGGATCATTGATGCGAATATGTGGATTTTAGTAAGTCATATATGGAACATATCTGTTTCTGACTGTAAGCACTCCTTCAACCTGAAAGACTACAGGGGTCGTGTAGACTGACATGCACATCTGGATATGAGCCTGTAAACTGACTGTAAGATTGGTAACATATGGATGAAAATGAACTGTATTAAATGTTTATTCATTTTCTGTTCAGTGTGATATGTTGTCTAAGGACCTCAATGTGTTTTCCAGTAACTCTTTATTGAACATCAAAGTGTGCAGGAATCACTTGTCTACTTGTTTCTCCAGTCAGAGCTCTCTGTTGGTGTTGGTGTTTTTCTCAGCTATTTTACATGTGAAGCACTTCAGGCTGACAAAAACTTTCTCTGTAATTTTGTCACGATTCCTTTCCTGGGTGTGCTAACACTGCAGAGACAAAGAGTCCAGCTCCACCTCTCTGTGGTTGAATTGGAGACTGAAGCCAGAAACAAAGCCAGATTGGGACGGTGGCTCTTCAGTAAACAGCCTTTTACCTGTCTTTCTATACCCAGTCACTAGATGGCCTCTGACTTAGAGCTGCAAGATTGTCATTTTATTCATGCTTTTTGTTGCAGCTCTTTTTCTCGCTTCCTCCTTCTTTGTTGTCAACTTCTTTGACTGTTGTCAGCTGATTATGGTGTGATAAGCCCCTATTCCTGCACATGATCCACATCCTGCCTTCCACCCTGACCACCACGCTTTCCTCCCACTGACTGGACATGTTCAAGTTGTCCTATCCACCAATCAAGCTGCAAACATCATCACTGCACTGGCTGACTGTCCACTGGATGGATTATAATATCAGGCTGTACTTGTTAATACTTGGTTTTATATTGAATATATCTCAAACAAACCTTAATAATTTCTTTTCTAATTAAAAACCCATTAAACCATTGAATATTATATTTCATGTAACTAACTGTGCATGAAATAGTTACCATAGAGGCTTGTTACTCATACAGCACATACTCACATTTAAAATGGTCTCAACGAGAACTTCTATTGTGTTAGAAGCAAAATAAAAAATAAAAAAAAGCAAAATTAATCAGTCTCTAATAAACTGTTTAAGGGAAAGAAAAATCACCTTTTTCCTTGTTTACTTATGTGATTTTTTTTATCAGTGCTTATTTCTTATACATAATAACAGTTTAAAACAAGACTCTCCAGCAGCTACATCCACAAGAAACAGCCATTTCCTCTGCAAGCCGTCTACCACACAAGCTGCCTGAGTTGCAGTGGTCAAGCATTTTTCAAAATAGACACACCTTCCAAGAGTCAAGTGAATCCTAACCTGCTTTAATGTTCTTTCAAGGCTCAGTAGAAGTGATGACTAGGATTACCACAACGGTGGCTCGTCTACAGAAAGACAAAAACACCAATTAATGAAGTTAAATTTCACAATGAAAAAACTAAAAAAAATCAGGCAGTGACACTGACAGAAAGACAGAGACTCAGTGGAATGCATAAAATGATTTACAGTACAGTTTTCAACCTGAAGAACAACAATATGACAATATGCACTATTGGCACCCAGCTCTGCAACTCTGCAGTCAAGTTGGTTGCAGCCCGTTCTCGTTCTCATGGCGTCTAATACTCCCGTTTTGGTAAAGCCACTGGCGCACACACACGGTGGCCTTTTAGGTTTAGACATTAGGTGTGTAACAAAAACCCTTTGGGATCACATTTTTCCCCATCTTTCAGGATTTATTTTTCACATTTTTGCATTTGTTAGTTAGTACAGCGAAAGGAAAGTGGTGAAATAATTAGGCCTGAAAACTAAAATCATCCAGCAAAAACCAAGTAAACCACATTTCAAAGTGTTAAGCTCTCAAACAGGAAGCAAACAAATGAATCCTGGCAAACTATCTTCTGAGTTGCAGCACCACCATCCCTGCAACCTCCTCATGTGGACTTTAAAGAGGACCATTAACTTGCAGCGTGCACAAATGCCACAGGCAGTGTGTTGAGGTCCAGACGTCAAAGGACATCTTATGCATAATTTGGCAACACAAGCCGCATCTGAGAGAACAGCAGGATTTGACGCTCTGGGATGAGAACGCATTGGCAGTTCACAATCACAATGACTCAGTAAATCACACACATATATGTTTCTATGAACAGAAAACAAAATGTACACACAAGTAATCCATGGCTCCAGATCCTTTGACGAAAGGATTTTTTTAAAAACAAACTAAGACAAATGTCTCGAGTACCGCTGCAGTTTTCGTATTGAAAGTTTCTTAAGTGCAACTTTTAACTGCATTATTTGAAAAACAAAGCAGTCTGACATACAGACGCACAAACAAACCAACAAGCGAACGATAAAATGAAGTGACCACAAACAAGACAATACAGTAAAAGGTGGTTATTCTTAAAGGAAACGCTTGCAGTAACCTGTATATATTTCATATTTTTGAAATGTTAATGTTTGATCTTGTCTGCCTCGGTCTCCCATCACAACAGACAACATTTAAAAGTTTACTCTAACATTGACAATAACACAGAAGAACATTTCCCTCTCAGTTGTGTCTTAAAATGGTGATCTGAAACAAAAAGGAGGTCCTGTCATGGGTGCAAATATGGAAGTAGTTACTGTAAGATTTGTAGGGATTTTGTTTTTGTGGGTTTTTAATGCTAAACCAGTTTTAACTTCTTTAGATCTTTTCAGACTTAATACTATTTTTTAAATATTTTAACACATTGAATACAAAGTTCCTACTCATCTGTTCAAAGTTGGACATGTGAGTATGTTGTGATAAGTGATCTGACCCAGACATGTGATCCCTGAAACTTTGGTGAGCTGCTATCAGGGGAAGTAAAACCGAATCCAGCCTGTTGTTCAACTTTCTCTGCCCAGTTTACTCCTCACTTATGTCAGTTTTCAGAATAATATAACAGCATGATGTCTTTTCTACTTTTTCATCCTTTACAGACCCATCCTTTCAAAGCTCTCACAGGTCAGTTTACAATCCCAAACAAAATTCATGAGAGCAGTGGACACTTTTGAACAGGACATGTCAGCTCTGTAGGGTAGACACAAAAACAACTTCATTATTGACTCTTATTAACACCGGGCATGTTTTCTGTGAAAGGAAAACCTTTAAAAAAAAAAGTGTCAGTCCCAGAGCCCCTCTTTCAGCGCACACCAAATCCAGTCCAGTGCAGCCCAACAGGCCCACAGCTCCCTCCCTACGAGCTGATGATCTGCCCAGACCAGGTCTCATGTTTCGTTCCTGGCTTGAGGTGTGCGATCTTCACCTCCACCGCCTGCACCTTCAGGTTTTTGGGTGGGACCCGGCATACTTTGTATGTGACTTCATCTCCCTCGACTGGGACGTATTCCCCCTCGATGCTGAAACGTAGAAAATTCAGGACAATGAAACAGAATTAGAGCGTTTTGCTTTGCAATGAGGATAAAAGCTGACAGGAACACAGAGTGAGGGAAACAATTATTTGATCCATGCCGGAATTTGTAAGTTTGCTTGCTTACAAAAAACAAAGTCTCTAATTTATATGGTAGATTCAATGGAAAACGAAGCAACAAAAGAAATCCAGAAAAAAAAGAACAGGTTACATGAAAGTTATCAAATGATTTGCATGTCATTGAGTAATAATGAGTATTTGATCCTCAAGCAAAACATGACCTAGCATGTGGTGGGGAAGTCTTTGTTGGTTAGCACAGTTTATTATAGTCGGTCACCAGGTTTGCACACATCTCATGAGGGATTTGCTACTTCTCTTTACTACTACTCCTATGTTACTCTTTACAGAAATCTTTTAGTTTTCTTTACTGTTGCTTGGCAACTTAAATCACCAGCTCCCTCCACAGATTGTTACGGTTCTGGGTCAGTGTTGACCCAGCATTTTGAGTTTCTTATATTTTGGTCTATTTTTGCATTATGGATTATTTTCTGATGTTCTGGTGCTTTGTTTATTATTATTATTATTATTATTATTATTATTATTATTATTATTATTATTATTATTATAGATCTGTTTCAGTTATTCTTGGTGAGGTATCAGTTCTTAGGTTTTGGGTTCTCATGTGTATTGCAGTTTCTGTTCAGTGTCTAGTCTGTCTCTGTGTCGTGTCTGCATCTTTGTTTAGTGGTTCCTTGTTTCCTGTCTTATTGTGAAAGTCTTTGTCTTATGTTAGGGTGTGCAGCTTAGCTCCCCCGTCTCGTTAGCCCTGATCTCCCCCAGCTGTGTCTCCCTTCTGTTACCCATTCCCTGATTACCACCCTGTGTATATTAGCCCTGTGTTGTCCTCAACCCAGTGTCGCGTCGTACCCGCAGATCCCGCCTTTGTGTTCCAGTTAGTGGTTTCATGTTTGGTTTCTGTTTTGTTGGTGCCAGCAATAAAGCTGTGGTTTTCAGTTATATTTCCATCTGAGAGTCCTGCACTTGGATCCACATCTCCACCTGCCCGCACACAGAGCCCTGACACAGATTTTCAATCAGACTGAAGTCTGGAGACTAGTTTGGCCACTCCATGACCTTAATGTGTTTCTTCTTTAGCCTCTCCTTTGTCGGTATGTTTTGGGTCAGTGTCATGTTAGAAGACCCATCAACGACCCATGCGGGTCAAGTTCGAGACCCACCATGGGTCCAAAACTTGACCTAGATTTTGCTTTCACCTAACCATAATCCTTTCTTCTAATCCTTCTCTGAGTTATTTAGGTGTTCATTGTAAAACTGTAAAACTTCTTGAGCAGAGGGACTTGCAAGATTTCAGTCCATTGCAGCGTGTTCTTGGTTACTGTGGTCCAGGCTGCCATAAGGCAAGATCATGCATGAAGCTCCAGATCGAGGACGACTGATATTATATTTCTTCCATTTCCCAGTAATCATGTAGACAGGTGTCTCCTTCTGACCAAGGTCTTTAGTCTATTCCATTCTTTTGCAGGTCTACTGTCTTGTCCCTGATGTCCCTTGGTCGGCCTTTGGTTTTGAGTATCATAGTGGAGAGGTTGGAATGGGAGAAACTGTCAACAGATGTGGTACATGTGCATAATGAGTTTGGATCATAAACATGTGTAACTGACTGATTGTAAGCTGTGTGCCACATCAGTGAGAGTCAGAATTCTTGCAGGTTTGTAGTGGATCAAAGACTTATTTCACACAGTCACATGCAAATCATTTTTTTGTGAGTTAGGAAATTCAAAAATCAGCAGGGGGTCAAATGAGTATTTCCTAGCTGTACAGGAGGCGCCATCAACAATTTATAATCCGCTTATGTAAAAATTACAACAGAAAATCTGTTTTTAACTTTTTCGCGTTATTCACACAACATGTGAGAACCTGTTTGAAAATCACAACCATTTGAAGCCGCTTCTATTTTAACTATTCTGTCTAAATTTCCTCCACACTGCACAATGAACCAAAGAAGCAGCGACTTACAGGGATAGGCTGACATTTGGGAAAATACCAAAACCATTCACATGATGAAGTGTGGAGCTAGAGCACACAGAGGAGAAAGCAGCTCTTTCCCCTCCATTCAGAGCCTAACATCGATCTCTCGTCTCCTCTGAGCTACCAATTAACTTAAAAAGATTTAAAACAGTGGCTGTTGTTTTTACATTTATGTGTACTGACAGAGAAAGCTACATGCCTCCTCCTTCCACTCTCACAAACAGACGTGAGAGTAGTAAAACGCCTCATCCAAGCAACTCAATCCTCTCCAAAATGTAAGACTGCTCTCTTTAAAGGAATTGTTCCCTTTACACAATAAGGTCCAGACATCCGTTCATAGAAAGAAAATTGGAAGACAGCCCCAGGGTAACAGGATCATCCTGCATAATCAGTTTGCACCAGTTTGCAGAGTCTTTACTAACATTTGCCACATTGCTTGTCAAAAAAATCATTTTAAAAAATCACTACAGATGAGCTTTTCCTGGATTCAGAGTAAGAGAAGTAATAAAGTGAGAGAGAAAAATGCTTTCGATTTGAAAATAAGTACAGAGATGTTTGCTCAGTTCTTCCTGTCCTTCCTGTGCAGTTGACACTGCAGATCCGCTATTTTTTATTCAGCTAACACAACATATTAGTCTGCTGTGCGTTCAGCTTTGTTTCCACTCACTCTGAGATGTGAACAAAGATGTCTTCACCGCCGTGGGAAGGTTGGATGAAACCGTGACCTTGTGACCTGGAGAAGTTCTTACATACTCCTTTAAAAACTGGACCTGAGTGAGCGCGCACAGTGCTGTGGACAGAAAGAGGAAGACAATGAAATCGCTTACATCAACAATAAAATAGGCTTTTTATAGTCCAAAAGCTGTTCTGTTCCTCCAGCGGAGAGTAAACAAATAAGACAAAAAGCAGTCTGGAACAATGCTTATGTGATACATTTAATGGGTCACACTCTTTCAGCCTGACAAATGCAGGCGTGGGATAACAGAGAGAAGCATTTAACAAGGAGGTGAGAAAAGCAGATGAAGTGCTGATGAAATCTGCTCCCACACACACTGCCTCACAACGTCACGGCGCAACGACAGCAGAGACGAGAGCACTAATCTGCTGAGGCACAATCGTCCCACGATGTGTCAGTCCTTCACACATTCTGAGTAACAATACTGCAATTTAAAATTACTCTGTAGCAGGTAAAAGTACTCAGCAACCTGGGGTAACCTGTCGGTCAGTGTTGGATCAGATAGTTTAATGTTGCTGCTGTATTGAGTCAAGGTGGAACTACATTAAACTATTTTATATACCTTTAACTTAAGCATACTTAAGTTAAAGCAGTATCTTAATTGCCTCTTGGGGATAAATAAAGTCTCTCTGATTCTGGTTCTGATTATTCTCTTAAATGTAAGCCAAGCATTTTTTTTTTTTTAAAAAGTAAGAGATGGAAACATTGAAGTAAGATGCAAGTGCATGAGAACTTTTCATCTCTCACTGCTTTGTAAATAATCTAATGATACGTACGCAGAGTATGTGCGGGTGCGTTTGGTCGGCAGTGGGCTGGGCAGTTCTCGCGGCAGGGGCTGCTCCCTTCCTTCCTCCCACACCCGGCTCCTCTCGCTCAAGAAGGGGAAGGATAGGGTGACAGAGCTGCTGGGGGAACGCAGAGGGGTCCCAGAGGGCGATGTGAGACTGGGGTCCGCCATGTCAGACGTGATAAAGAAGAGGACGATTTAGGGGTGGGGGGATGTTGTAGATGTAGCTGCTGACACTGCTGTCTGTCTTCCTGTGTATCTGTTAGCCCGTACGCTCAGAGGGGCCCGCCTCAGTTTGGGAAACAGGTCTGGGGGAAATTCAGGTCAGCGCTGTTGCCTCAGGTCTGTTAGGAGGACTAGCTGTGAGGAAACAGAGAGCAAGAGAGACCAGGGTGATCAAGGAGCTGTCATATTTTGGCCTGATGGTTGAAGCCAAAAACCACAAACAATTCAAAGAACTAGATCCAAATGTATGTCTTCATATAGATAGATGAAGTTCGCTGAAGGAGAAGAGTTATTGTGCAAGCGAGTAGTGTAAATCGCGTTAATTAACAATACATACACTATAAATCTGCAGCCCTCCATGCACATAATGATTCACAAAGCTGGGAGATTTGTCACTGACAGATCAATAAGATGAGCAATGCAACTGGATGCCAACATCTCACATTTTTAAATCCTTAGCAGAGGTCCTATAGTGCAGATGTATAAGACATGGCACATGATGACACAGTTAAAGCTCAGTTCTTCCTTTCAGGTTAAGAAGAGTCACTAAAAGCATTATTTAGCTGTTTCTGTGTTTGGATAAGTGCATAAACTCATTTTGGGATTGCCTCTTTGCAAATATTGATAATATTCAACTTACAGCTACCTGAATTCCACTTCCAATGTATCAATTTTACTCAACTAAAACTAATAACATGGTCCTGAAAACTAACATCACTATATTTCTATATAACACTATATAACACTAATAGCCTATATTTCATATAAACTGGGTAGGATATCGCGCGCGCGTGTGTGTGTGTGTGTGTGTGTGTGTGTGTGTGTGTGTGTGTGTGTGTAGGGTGTATTTTTCTTTACGCCCACTCATCTGATGATGCAGACACGCTACGTGACGTCAAAACAGCTGCAGAAGTCCGCGGAGAGTGGCGCGTTCGTGACGTCAGTGTAATCCCAGAGGACTAACTAGAAGGCCCACTTATACTAGCACCTGATATGGCAGTCTGCATGCAAATAAATAAATAAATTAAATTAAATTTAAAGAAAAGCAGCTCTCTGCGTGAATGATAGGTGACTTTTAAGGTGTTTATCACAGAGGGGGGAAAGAAATGAAGCGACAGTTTTCACTTTTACCCACATGCAACAGCTGGAGAACATCTGAATGACAAAATGAATCAAGCAAAAATAATTTAGATGGAAAGGCCTGACTGATTGCGAAGTCTGTCCTCAGAGAATCCACTATTATACACTTTACAACCGGATAAACTGTCGTTTCCTTTGTTTTCGTTTTTCATAGCGTAAAGAAACATTTTCCTCGACTCACACCTGCAAGTGTGCAATTTCTGCGAAAAAATAAGCGGATAAAGCGCTCTGTGTGCTCTGTGTAAGTTGGAACAAAAGCAGGGTGAAAAGTGGCTTCGTCAACAGTCAGAGAGACGACGGAAGGCGACCGATCCTCCACACAATCAGGAAAACACACATCAAGCCTGTCTTTTTCTGATCCAGCTCTGACTGTCAATCAGGCGTGCAAAGAATACAGTACGTCCCGATCCAAGCACAAAGACACACTGACACACACACCCTCTCTGCTGGCACTTACACACGTATGCATTCCCAGAAATGATACTTACTGCATCTGTTCCGTTAGTAGGCTGAGGACGGACAGGGAGTGAGTGCGTGTGTTTTAAGTCAGTGCTTATTATATAACGAGTAATTAAATAAATAAGCCAAATCCGCGCAGATCGACGGAAAACCCTGATGTGACGAAGAGAGAGGCGGGGCGAGTGTAGGGGGGGGGGGGGGGTGCTGGTGAGTCTGCGCAGCTGGCGGAGATTCCGATGCCGTGATGTGACTGTGTGTGGGAGAGAAAATGACTTCCCTCATTCCTTGACTTCCATGCCAGCCTCGTGTGGTGAAGGCTGGTTTCACCGTGTATGTCGTTTATGCGCTGCTACTGACGGCTTTGCATTTATAGATTTATACTGATGACTGCTGACAGAGTCAGGATGCAAAAATGAGCTCGTGTTCACATTATTTAGTACCCTACATAACGCTACTTATTCAAATGCTGACTTAGTTCATATGTAACATTTCTGCTGCTCCCTTTCCAGCGCAGACTGTCCTTGTTTCACAACATCAACCATGCAGTTGTCACATGAAACAGCCCACTGATTGCACAATAAACACATCTGTGTGTGTAGACTGACATTAAGTGTGCAGAGGGCAGATCTGACTGTGTCCTTCACTGCCCATTACACTGAAGGATTTAAAGGCTGCTCACTAATCCTTTCTGATATACTTTCTATAATCACACAGAATGAAAAATCCACAGAGCAGCTAGCTCTCATTTCGACTTTTATTGTGGAGGAAAAAAACAGGAAGGGGTGGGGGGTTAGCACACACTGAGGATGTGTGCAGCAGATCCTGGAGGTGGAGGTATGTCAAATAAAAATAACATCTTTTACAACATGCAATGCTGGTGACATATTCTTTTTGATTTTGCCGCTGGATGCAGTTTATATATACAGTAGGGTCACACTTATTTCTCCCCCCTGCCTGAAAGATTTCAACTTAATTACATTAAATGGTAAATAATATT
The DNA here is from genome assembly GCF_057382275.1 of Copadichromis virginalis. Classification (NCBI taxonomy): domain Eukaryota; kingdom Metazoa; phylum Chordata; class Actinopteri; order Cichliformes; family Cichlidae; genus Copadichromis; species Copadichromis virginalis. The sequence continues at coordinate 12,335,990 of NC_140621.1, forward strand.
CTTGCATAAAGTCAGTGCTTCCATACAAACTGTCTCGTCCCTTTTAAATTACCCCACGTTGTGCATGTGACACAGAAAGGACTGCTGCTCAAAAGGCACCAAGGAAGAACTGGTTCTCCATCACACGGATGCCACATGGGTGGAAACAGGCACCAAAACAGTGGGGTTCAGCGACCTTTGCCGAGGGTCCCTCGTGCCTCAGATCAGCTATGATGTTTGAACAGCTAGCGTTAAAGACTCAGTGCTAGCTGTTCCACCATGACAGCAGCCCGAGCCCTGGCTCACAGATGGTGCCCTGAAACAAAAAGTGGAAAAGGTCAGGGTGGGTGTGATCCTTGACTTTTAGAAGAGTTCAAGCCACTGCACATCCACAAGGCTGTGTAGGTCTCTTGTTTCAGGAAAACGTATACATACCGGTCACATCATACTTCAATTCTTGGTGTAGTAGACACAAAGAAAATCAATGCTGGCTACTATGCTTTCACATAAAGCTGAAGAGCTGAAAAGAGCAACTTGTCACTATGGAAGAACTCAGATTTTACAGATGCCACTCACATTATCTATTCTGCTTACAGGTCTTGTTCGTTATGAATTTTCCATCAATTTTCTCCAGTTTTAAGCATCAATTAAGCTTCTAAATGATCCCCGGGTCTGAACACAACACAACACAGAAACAGCAGAAAAAAAGCTTCCAAAAAGCTAAAAGCTCCACTGCCACAAGTTTGACATTATTTTGCAATCCAGCATTTAAAAAGTTATCTATAAATAAGCATGTACCTAATTTTGTATGCATGAGTAAAGAGAGACAAAACTATTTGGGGCTTGATAAATTTTTTTAACATGCACACACATAACATTTTAATAGTGACCCATTTTTAGACGTGAATGTAATGATATTTGTCTCGCATCAGTGCTGCACCTTCCTCTTACTTCTTTGTACACTAATGTAAATGTCCTGTATCAGTCGGGTTAGGTAAAGATAGCAAAGTTTATGGTCTTCTACTGCACTGCAAACAGGAGTCAGGAGTTCATAGGAAATATCTACTTTAATCAAGTGTTTTATCTTGCTATCTCTAGATGTCCGAGCTCCCAGCATCATTTTCATGAGACCGAACAGCACGACCATAAGAAACGAGGTCTAGCTCCAAAGGTGGTCCCCCCAGAAAAGCTAGAGAACAAAACTGCTATTGCCTTCTTGTTTTTTTTTTCTTAGCTTGTGACACTGACACAACACATCCCACTGCCTAACACAGAGGGATGCAAAAGTCTTGATCACTTTAGTCACACAGTGGTAATTACTTCTTTCACTAGAGCGATGAAAAGGATGGTTTAAAAAAAAACTTTTCTTGTGTCCATTTAGAGACAGCTTGGTAAGAAAAACCTGGTTGACTCCTTCAGCCATACAGATGAAGGCAACGCCTTAATTACCACACGGTTACAGTTAGCGCCATAATTTGTTGGGCACTTTTTTGTCGTTTTTGCCTCTCAACATCACTGCAGTGGATTTTATATCGATCAGTCATAATGCGAGCTTTAATTCAAGGGGTTAAAGGAAAGCATTGCATTAAGTGTTACCAGTGTTGGGAAGGTTACTATTAAAATGTATTCCAAAATGAGTAACAGTAGGGTGGACATTAGGTAAGGCTGCAAATTTTGCAGCGATCTCATATAGAAAACTATTCCGTGCATATATAAAACAGGTCCACGGCTCCGAACCGTAGTAAAGGGACCTCTGGCTAATGTGTTGGGCTCCGTGTCGGGCTCGTAACCAAAAACTAGCTTTACTTTCTTGTCTGGGTCAACTTTGCTAGCGAGAGACAGAGAGAAGCGTTGAAAGGCTGCTTCAACAGAACTTATTGTTTCGGAGGAAAACACGAACACAGTGTACAGTCGAGTCTTAATAGCTTACTTACAACTGGACTACACTGCCCATGAGGCTACATTCGTTAGGGCTATGCCTGTAACACTCTGCCTGTTGCCCTCATATTAAAAGATTTTTTGAACAATAATTTTAAAAAATATTTCTTCACGTCATAATGCAGGCTGCATGTAGAGGTGACCTGGGCCGCGAGATTGAGACACAGGCATTGGAGCCTCTTAATGCATGTTTTTTGGGGTTTCCACCAGCGTGGAATTACCAAAAATAGAGAGCGCACAGCCTAACATATGAAACAGGAAAAGACCGCTGTGTAATCCATCGCTTTCAACAAAGTAACTTTATTCTGAATACCACCTCTTGAAATGGTAACTGTAACAAAATACAGTTACTCATATTTTGTATTTTCAATACGTAACGCCGGTACATGTATCCCAATACTCCAGACATTTTTATACAAAGTCCGTCATGTACAAAGGCTCAGAATTAACTGATCAACTGGTTAATTGTCATTTAAAAATAGAGATAGTTTTTAAAAACTGGATGGAAACACTTTGTAGTCAGTGACTGTGAAGTCTTGAAAGACCTGTGGTCATCGCCAAATGCTCCGTCTCCTCCTTTGAGATGCTCTACCTCATTCAGTAGCTGCTTGTTTGTGTTGTATTTGTGGGTGTCAGGTGACTGACTCAGCCACCGAAGAACCTCCCGTTTCTTGAGTTAAATTTACAGTTTAATTCGGGTCATTATCCAGTTTTGCGGCATTTGTCTGAATCTCAACAGCGAGTTCAGCGCTCTACACTTCACAATTTATCCTGCTGCTTCAAAAATGGGTAACGTCATCAATAAACACCAGTAAACCAGTTACACAGGTATGTCTATATGTATATATGCAATAACATTTCCACTGCAACACTTCCATGTTTGACAGGCAATGCGGTATTATGTGGCTTATCACTCCTTCATACTTTCCTCTATCTGTCAGTCAAGTTCGTCTTGATTTCTCCTTGTTGCTCTTTTAGATGTTTTCAGGTGAGATCTAATCTTACCTTCTTATCCTTGAGTGTAACCAGCAGTTTGCACTTTGCTATAAACTCTCTGTATTTCCATTAATGAAAGTGTCTCTTTTTTTTGTGAAACGCTTTGAATTAAAAGCTGAAAGTCTGCAATTTCACTGCACTTCAGTCACATCTGACTTTTGATTTAAAACTGATTGCGGTAGTAAAACACAGCTTTATGATGTTTAATGAAGACGATAAGAAAGTGTATTTTCTTACAATCAGCGTATATGGTGCCTCTTTCTTCTCCCCGCCGTCTTCTTTCGGTGGTGCCGTTGACTGTCCCGGTTGTGCCGCCGTATCAGAGGCGGCAGTGGCCGGGCCTGTTGGTGACGTATCCACAAAGACTTCATCTGTCACCCTGAAACGGATCTCCTCTCCTTGGTCCATGTAGAGGTCATGGGCACCCTCATCGGTCTCATACTCCCAAAGCCAAACTTGCTCGGCTTCATCACTGAAGTGGCAACTAAGGAAGGCTTCACTTAAGCTAAGAAAATAACCTAAACATCATTTTGATTATAATAACAGGGATTTGGAAACAAACCTGCACTTTATGTAATTCACAGAAACGTATGTCAGGATACAATTTTGCAGGCTGCTGAAGTGACTCTGGTGGGATGAGAATGTCATCAAAGAAGCCCATGGTCACTGTGAAGCAGAGAAGTGCTTTAGAAAGGTACTTTTATATTGCCTGCTGCAGATGAAAGTAGGGACACAGGAAGTTTCTTAAGCAGACTTTAAAGAAAAGCTTCACGATCATCTTTAAATACCTTGTAGAAAATATTTTAATCAAAAATCATATATAATGATGTTTTTTTATATACAGTATTTACAAAGACTGCGCAATGAGAAGACTGCACATAAGATGCGACCGACCCGCTTGCATATGAACTTCTTTCTAAAGGCACAAAAACAGGGAGGAGAATATTTAAATCAAGCGTCCAAACTGATTTACTAAAATTCACAACGCACGGTGCTAATTGTTCCAATATTTAAAGCCAAAAAAAAATCCCATGATCGTGGTGGTAACACTCCAGTAACTGCAACTGAAAGCTGTTTGGTATGTAGACTTGAAACAGGGTCTTGTGCAGTAAGTTTGACAACACGGTAGATGAGCTCATCCATGATTTTGAATGATGCGGTGGGACTGATTTTGTATTCTCCTGTTTCTATGATCTTTTGATACAGTGTTTGACATTCTGTAGGTTCCTGCTGTGCCTTCCATACTGTCTTAACCATAATGGAAAGTTATTTGGAGGGTACCAATAAAGCATACATGAGGGTGGCACCTTCTGGCACTGGAGACACTGACAAGTTATTTATATTTTTTAAGCAAAAGGTTCCAAAATGTTGATTTGTAGACAGTCTCTGCATTACTGCACAGTTAATAGCTTAAATACTGGTTAAAAAAAACTTCTAAAGATGTCACCCTGAACTCTGGGAGATTTTGATGGTTGGTTTCGAGGCTAATATCAGTCAGCAAGGAGAATGCTTGTTTGTTGCCGCCCTAACCTTCCTCTGAGGGTGTGGAGAATAAACGTGCAGACACATGTGTTAAAATGGTGCTGTGCAGATGTCAAAAATTACCGTAAACTCCCTCCTGACTGCAGTACTTGATCTTGCCGATGAGGATCTCATCAAGGAAGGGGTGAAAAACAACATACCTGAAATGAACTGACACAAAGACCAGAGAAGGTAAGGAGGAGGTACCACTCACCACCATCTACCTTGTTTGTGCACTAACAGTAGAAAAAGGTGAGTTTTGCTTTGATGTCTGAGGTATTACAAGCAGTATATGACTTTAACTCAACTACAGCAAGGCTGTCTCAGCTATTTGATGATGATCGTCATACCTTTGGTGTGAGAGGCTCCATCTCCTGGGAATATATAGGAGTCCTCGAGTTTTGTGATGTCGTACAAGCAGATGCAGAGTCCCACGTTATAGACCACCTAATGTAAGCACAGCACTACACAATTTAACACACAAACTTCTGCTAAAAGGACAATATATGTTCAGTATTTTAGCTGCCAAATACTGGTATTATGTGCTTGCTAATAAATGCTTCCTTGTCTATAAATCAGGACTCTGCTATATGCCTAATATAAATACAGTAGCAACATATTTTTAAGGAATAATATTAAATGTATCTTTTTTTTTTAGCCAAAAAGACAAAGTAAAGAATATTTTTCAGAGCTGTGTGCACTTTTTAAAGACATGTAAATATTTACATTTCTCACAGAATCATTTCCATTCCTCATTATGGGTTAGAGTACTGATGATGGCAGGTTTATTTACAGCACTGAGGCTCAGTTTCCGAAAGAAAGACCAGTCTTATCCTAAAAATGTTTGTAAATGGAATTCCCTATTAAAATTGTTGTATCTCAAGTCTAGGTGGCAATGCCATGTCTTCTCTTACTGAAGATGCCTCAATACATTGCATCTCTTCTCAAAGTACTACTCATGAGGTGAACTATCAAGAACTTCAGTGTTTAAAGGCTTGTACCGTTGAAGGAGACTAGTAATGGGTATCTAAAGGCTTTTTTGATCAGGCTCTGACCACAGGAGTAGTTCAGATAACCTGGATGGGTCTCAGCAAGGTTTAGGGTCACCAGATGCCATGGAAACATTAGCCTTTCTTGAACTCTATTAGAGGGATGATCACTTTCCACAACATACGCCCTCATTTTATGTTTTAGTGATAACGATGATAATGGTGAGTGCTTTCCAAGATCTCACACAGGTGTTCGAGTTATCTAAGCCCTTTGTTTAGTGACCTACACTAGTTTTATCTGCTAAAGGGCAAAGTGAAACCAAATCGTACTGAATAACAGAGCCACTGAATCCACTCAGTGCAGAGGTCGGGTTTTTCCTTGCATTTGCCACCCACGCGTATAGCTTAAAAATAAGAGGATGAATTTATAAAGGACCCTGGATGAACTGTTAGTACAGCTTATGTTTTGTGTGGTGAAAATTGATCCTAAGTCTGCTAGAATTGTCTCCATCACCTTGTTGGCCAGTTTCTTGTTCAGTTCCTCCGCAACAGCCTCGTTGAGTTGCCGGTGAAAATTCCACGGCGGAATCCGCACCGTGTCGACCATTTCCACCAGCACGAACATGACCGGACACTGGTCACCTACCCACTAATTAACATGCGTTGAAATAATAATAAAAGCAATAAAAACATTAATTAATGATTAGAAAGTAGTATCCACGTTTCTTGTTTGTTTGTTTTTGCGACAGCTGATTTACGGCATGTCGCAATTCTAAACGGCTACGGCAGGTTTTTGGTGCCACCTAGTGGATGTAACACTGCAATTGCTAAAAAATACCGCAAACCATGGACTCGTTAGTGTAACATACCACGGCCTGCCACGACATGCCAGAAAGGGCCAAAAGCTTGGAGGTTCTGGTACTTCATACCCCCGGCTGTGTAGTCCAGAAGGGTCAAGTCAAGTCAGAAAACCTGGTCTGTTGAGGGCAATTACCAAAGTCACCTTGAATTTGGTTGCTACTTTATTACCGAGATTACGGTAAGGGTGCTGAGTAGCTGAATAAGAAGTCTGCGCTGCAATTTTGAAATTGTTAATTTGTTAGCAAAAGTTACATTCTGCTACTTAATCCAATACAGGTTTTTATAATAAATTATTATACATACATCATAAATCATAACCAAAAATGTGATGAGTCATAAATCATGTAATAATTAAATCCTTAAGAGCTGACGACAAATCTGTAAAGAAATTCCATTTTGACTTTCGTTCTATCGACAATTATTATTGATTGATTGATTTTCATTACAACAAAGATTTAATAGGTTTATGTAAATTATTGTTATTAATAATAACAATAATAATTCATGTTTAAGTTTAACTCATGTCAGTCCATGGTAACTGTCTTATCATACTAGTGTACATTTAAAAAAAAATATTAGTGTTACATCTTGATGCATGCTCAATCATCCAGGAAAGTAAATCTCCAAAAGATGATTCTGTTCATCTGGACGTAGCGTTTTGTGGGAGAAACGTTTCATCACTCATCCAAGTGACTTCTTCAGTCTCAGCTGACTGCAGGTTTCCCCAAATCTTATAAACAGTACATTTGCATAATGACTGAAACCAGCCCACTGAAGGGACAATGGGCTCGGAGGTCAGTTCCTTAATCATAATTATGCAAATTCTCATGACCACTGATCAACAACCACTGATCAATGGCCGTGAGTACCATTCACAGAGAGTTGGGGAATGGCTACAATCACAGCATTGTAAGATGGCGAAAGATGTACCCTTAGGCCCCCTCCTCGATTCAGAGATGGTCTTTCCCTTTTCACGTAAATGGCCTCCTTGACTCCGCGCTCAAACCAGCGTTCCATCCTGGACAGGGAGGAACGCTGGTTTGAGCGCGGAGTCAAGGAGGCCATGGCTGTTGATCAATGGTCCTAACCCTAACCTTAAGAGAGCTGTGCATAAACAAATACTCCCAAACTTCAATAAACTGAGGCAACATTGTAAAGAAGAGTCGGTCGAAATTCCTCCTCCACAGTTTGCAAAACTCTGAACATATTTTAATGACAGCTGATGTTTACTCTCCACTTGAGTTAACACAGCAAAACACACTTTTCAGCTTTTTGTGTATTTTTAAACTAAGTTGGGTTTTTTGTTTCTTTTTTGACACCTGGAATGTAAATGTGCATTTCTTTAATGCATGAAGCCTCAGGGTTTGTGTTTGTGTGAACAGTGTGATTTATAGTCGCCTGCACCAACATCGTGCCAAATGCATTTGCCTTCTGCCTGTTAGATTTTAACTCACAAAAATGTACTTGTGGGAAACTGGCACAAGTACAGGGGAGAAATTAGAGCACTGTGTGTGCTGCCCACATCCGTGCACCCAGCAACTGAATCAGGAGGAGCCACAGTCAGCTGATCTGGAGTCTGATCTCTCCGTAGCAGAGGGCCCAAAAAATGCACCAAGGAACAGATGCTCTTTAAAGAGATCATAAATGCCGTAATTACAAGCGCCTCAAGAAAGGCAAAGGTGTCACCATCCGAAGAGTCAGCGTCTCTGTGGGCGCAAGTTAAAGAAAAACCACTAAATATCAAACAAAAGAGGATCAAAAGTCTTGAAAAAGCCATTTTTAAAGACATTTCAAAGGTGCTGGATATTCCATAAAGACTGCACTGGCTGTAGCTCAGCCGCACCAGGAAGTGGTCATTCAAAGATCGCCTCTTCCGAAAGAAGCGAAAACTACGAACAAGGTTATTCTCATGGTGTGGTGTGGAAAAACAGAGGACGATGGAGGCCAACTACCAGAAACTAAAAAGATCTCCAAAAGACTTTTACAAGAGTTCGAAGATAATATATTTCCAATCACCATCTGGTGTTAGTGGCAGATCTTATGATGCTGACAAAAAAGAGCATGCGAGCGCACTTATTTATGCTGTACATGCTGCAAAAACTTCCCACTAAAAACCTTTGGTTAAGCAATGGATCCAAAGAGATGCAAAGGAAGAGGTGGAGGAGGAGGAGGTGGTCTAGGACACCGGGAGGAGGTGGGGGAACATAATTGGCCATCGGGCTCTTGTAAATGTCCCTGGTCAGCGTGGAGGGAATGTCACTATGTGCGCAGCCATCAGAACAACGAGGAATACTCCACTGCCATGCAATTCTAGGAACCTATAACACTATGCTTCTCCTTGCTTTTCTTGATGGTCTAAAACAACATATGTTCCAGCTGGACTACAGGGAACCAGCACAGCCAGAGCAGCCTCACTAAGTTGTTGTTTGGGATAATGTCAGCTTCCATCGTGCTGCTCTGGTTCATTACTGGTTTACCAAAAACACTAATGTCTTTCTGCCTGCATACTCTCCCTTTCTAAACCCAATAGAGGAGTTATTTTCGGCATGGTGGTGGAAAGTGTACGACAGAGAACCTTATGTCCGTGTTCACCTCCTACGGGCCATGGAAGAAGCCTGCCTAGATATATCAGTAGATGCATGCCAGGGGTGGATCAGGCATGCATGAGGATTTTACCCCCACTGCCTGGCCAGGGCCAATATAGCCTGTGATGTGGATGAGATTTTCTGGCCTGACTCAGACCAAAGACAAGATGCTGAGGTGGAATAATGTTTTTGGTGTGTGTTGTACTGTATGGTACATGAATAAAAATGTGCCACTGTAGATACATTGGTTGCGTCTTTTGTGTTCATTATGTGAAAAGGTTTAGAGGGGAAGAACCACAAGCAACGTAACTTGCCAGTTTTGGAAATATTGTTTTTAATTTATTGCACCAATGTGTAAGACTATGTTATAGTGTGTGTGTTTTTGAGGCCTTGTGTGTGATGTCTGTGGGCAAAGTTTGGTTTTTCAGCAATAGTGAATGGTTTTGAGTTTAGAGCTTCATTTTGACCCAACAATACAATGTTTGGGAAATTGGGTGAGACGTTATGGATTTGTGTTTACTGTTTGATTGATCCTTTTGATTTGTGATCCTCTGGAGCTTCTTCTGAACCGAGAGAGCAGGGAATCCAGCTGATGGTGAGCGTGTTGAGTATTTACCTAAACAGACCACTACTCCCCAAAATCCAGACTCTGTGTTTCCCTTCCTCTTGATAGACTCTTCTACCACACCAAGCATCCAGCTTGTACTGTCTCCAACCTCGACATCCCAGCTGTGAGTCCCTGAGTTAAAGCCCTCAGAGCTCATGACAGAATAGAACCAATCAAACCTCTCTGGATTATCAGGAAGCCGCTGCCTCGCTCCTTCTCTCACTGTTCAGATCTTTAGACATGATAAGGTCTGGATGAGCAGTGTTTGGGTCCAGAATGAGAGGAGTGTAGGAGACCATGTTCTTCATGTTGTTCCAGATGTTGAAGGTCAAGTTGCCCAGGTGTTTGGCTCAGTCTATCAGAGCTCCTGAAGGCAGCTGTGGATCATCCAGCAGGGGGCAGCGCTGGACTTTTTCAAACGAGAACAGCTTGTACAACTGAGGGATCGTATAAGAACCGGAAAGGGCATGTTTAGAGGTGTGGGCCTGCTCCTGAAATTAAATTATTTTATCTCCAAAAATGTGTGAGTGCAGGTGTTTATTGCAGGTCAAAAAACATTTTCTGAAGCTCAGAAAATAAATTGTGACTCAGTGTTGTAAGCTTTTGTTTCAGGCTTTCTTCTGGTTATTTGTCAGTTTCCCCAACAGTGGGAGTGTTGTCCAGTCACACAAAAACAGGTGGTGTTTAGATGGATTCACTTTGTTACAGACCTATAAAATGAAATGGATTGTAAACATGTGTTTTTGGCTCCTCTCACTGAACAACCAACAGTTACTGCAGGGTGGGCAACTCCAGGCCTCAAGGATATCACCCAGAGATGGGCCTGAGATGGCCCTATATATATACACACACACACACACATAAAAAAAAAAAACACCCAGCACGCCCCTGCGGGCGGTTTATCCTTCAAGCTCGGGTCCTCTACCAGAGGCCTGGGAGCTTGAGGGTCCTGCGCAGTATCTTAGCTGTTCCCAGGACTGCGCTCTTCTGGACAGAGATCTCCGGTGTTGTTCCCGGGATCTGCTGGAGCCACTCGCCTAGCTTGGGAGTCACCGCACCTAGTGCTCCGATTACCACGGGGACCACCGTTACCTTCACCCTCCACATCCTCTCGAGCTCTTCTCTGAGCCCTTGGTATTTCTCCAGCTTCTCGTGTTCCTTCTTCCTGATATTGCTGTCATTCGGAACCGCTACATCGATCACTACGGCCGTCTTCTTCTGTTTGTCTACCACCACTATGTCCGGTTGGTTAGCCACCACCATTTTGTCCGTCTCTATCTGGAAGTCCCACAGGATCTTAGCTCGGTCATTCTCCACCACCCTTGGGGGCATCTCCCATTTTGACCTCGGGACTTCCAGGTTGTACTCAGCACAGATGTTCCTGTACACTATGCCGGCCACTTGGTTATGGCGTTCCATGTATGCCTTGCCTGCTAGCATCTTGCACCCTGCTGTTATGTGCTGGATTGTCTCTGGGGCATCTTTACACAGCCTGCACCTGGAGTCTTGCCTGGTGTGATAGACCCCAGCCTCTATGGATCTTGTGCTCAGAGCTTGTTCTTGTGCTGCCATGATTAGTGCCTCTGTGCTGTCTTTCAGTCCAGCTTTGTCCAGCCACTGGTAGGATTTCTGGATATCAGCCACCTCCTCTATCTGCCGGTGGTACATACCGTGCAGGGGCCTGTCCTTCCATGATGGTTCCTCGTCTCCATCCTCTTTCTTGGGTTTCTGCTGCCTGAGGTATTCACTGAGCACTCGGTCAGTTGGGGCCATCTTCCCAATGTATTCTTGGATGTTCCTTGTCTCATCCTGGACTGTGGTGCTGACACTCACCAGTCCCCGGCCCCCTTCCTTCCGCTTAGCGTACAGCCTCAGGGTGCTGGACTTGGGGTGAAACCCTCCATGCATGGTAAGGAGCTTTCTTGTCTTTATGTCAGTGGCTTCTATCTCCTCCTTTGGCCAGCCTATTACCCCAGCAGGGTACCTGATCACGGGCAGGGCGTACGTGTTGATGGCCCGGATCTTGTTCTTACCATTCAGCTGACTCCTCAGGACTTGCCTGACCCTCTGCAGGTACTTGGTGGTTGCAGCCTTTCTAGCGGCCTCTTCATGGTTCCCATTTGCCTGCGGGATCCCCAAGTACTTGTAACTGTCCTCTATGTCTGCAATGTTGCCTTCTGGTAGTTCAATCCCCTCAGTTCTGACTACCTTCCCTCTCTTTGTTACCATCCGACTACACTTCTCCAGTCCAAACGACATTCCAATGTCATTGCTGTATAGCCTGGTAGTGTGGATCAGTGAATCGATGTCTCGTTCACTCTTGGCATACAGCTTGATGTCATCCATGTACAGGAGGTGGCTGACAACTGCTCCGTTCCGTAGTCGGTATCTGTAGCCAGTCTTGTTAATGATCTCACTGAGGGGGTTCAGGCCTATGCAGAACAGCAGTGGGGACAGAGCATCTCCTTGGTAGATCCCGCACTTGATGGTAACTTGTGCTATGGGCTTGGAGTTGGCCTCTAGTGTTGTACGCCACATCCCCATTGAGTTCCTGATGAAGGTTCTTAGGGTCCCATTGATCTTGTACAATTCTAGGCATTCCAGTATCCAGCTGTGGGGCATTGAGTCATAGGCCTTCTTGTAATCAATCCAGGCAGTGCACAGGTTGGTCAGTCTGGTCTTGCAGTCTCGGCTGATTGTTCTGTCTACCAGTAGCTGGTGTTTTGCACCTCTGGTATTCTTGCCAATTCCTTTCTGTGTCCCGCTCATGTATTGACCCATGTGCCTGTTCATCTTAGCCGATATGATGCCTGACAGGAGCTTCCATGTAGTACTGAGGCAGGTTATTGGTCGGTAGTTGGAGGGGACCGGTCCCTTCTTGGGGTCCAGGACCGTCCGGCCTTCAGTTAGCCATTCCGGGTGTCTCTCGTTAACTAGCAGCTGGTTCATTTGTGCTGCCAGACGCTCGTGGAGTGCAGTCAGCTTCTTCAGCCAGTAGGCGTGAACCATGTCGGGCCCTGGTGCTGTCCAACTCTTCATACTGGAGACCCTTTCTTGGATATCTGCCACTGTGATGGTTACTGGACCCTGTTCAGGGAGGTCGCTGTGGTCTGCCCTCAGATCCACTAGCCACTGAGCATTGCCGTTATGGGTTGCATCCTTCTCCCATATGCTCTTCCAGTATTGCTCCGTCTCCAGCCTTGGTGGTGCTGTTCTCTTGCCACTGAGAGTACACCTTTGCTCGTTCTGTGGAGAACAGCTGGTTTATTCTCCTGCCTTCTATCTCTCTGGTGTACCTCCTCAAGCGGCTGGCCAAGGCTGTGAGTCTTTGCTTGGCAGTTTCCAAGGCCTCAGGTATTGGACAGCTTGCTGTATTTCTTAGGCACCTTATTTGTCGCACCTTTCTGCAACTCCGTTAGTTGGCTAACCTCCCTCCGTGCTACTTTGATCTTGCCCTCTAGCCTCCTTCTCCATGGAGGGTACTGCCCCTTGTGGCTGTTCAACTTGTAGCCAAGCATCTCACTGATCCCGTATTGTAGATCAGCTTGTTAGTGTCGGTAATCGTGGTTGTAGGTATTGCCCGTAGTGCTGCATTAACATCATCTAGCAGACCTTCTGAGGGTACTTCACGTAATCTTGGTAACCGGCTACGGGGGATCCAGGTTTCAAGCTTGGCCATGATCCTATTTTTCAGGTCAGTTCCTCTCGCACTCAACGATCCTTCTCCTATCGCACTTGGGGCTATGTACCCAATCTTGGGTGGGGGTGATGATATCTCCCCCCTGACCTGGCGTCCTGACTCCTCCTTGCCGTAGCATTTGTGTTGTATCTCGTCAATCTCTAGCTGTGAGAGCAGTCCCTTCTTTCGAATGTTGGAACACTGAGCTACTAGTTGTTTCGCCGTCATTGTGGATGTTGGGTATCGAAGAATCCATAGGTCCCTCATCCTATTCATGTAGCCCCTTCCGCCGGGGTTACTTGCGTAGTAGCATTCCAACAACGCCCTGTTTTCGTCCCTTGCCCACCGATGCCTTCTTGTTCCAGTAGCCCACTTTTCGTCAGGGTGCCCTGGTTCCTCAACACCTGACGCGGACCTTGTTGATCCGGGCGACGTCCGAGCCGGCATGCCTTCATATTTATCTGTCTCGCTCATGTCTGCGGTAGGCTTGCTTAGCATAGGGGGTCTAGCCTTAGGACCCTTACTGGATACAGACGCCCCAGGCAGGAATCGAACTTGCGATCCTCTGTTCCAAAGGCGTGTAGTTTTAACCACTACGCTATCCAGCTGCTATACTACGCTATCCAGCTGCTATACATATACATATATGTATATATATACACACACACACACATATATATATATATATATATATATATATATATATATATACACACACACACACACACACACACATATATATATATATATATATATATATATATATATATATATATATATATATATATATTTTGGAGGTGAACCTGCTGGATGTGGAGGTCCTGGGCTGGTGTGGTTACACGAGGTCTGCGGTTGTGAGGCCGGTTGGATGTGCTGCCATATTCTCTGAAACGCCTGTGGAGACGACTTATGGTTGAGAAATGTACCTTCAATGCACGGGCGACAGATCTGGTTGACATTCCTGCTGTCAGCATGCCAATTGCACGCTCTCTCATTGCTTGTGGCATCTGTGGCATTTTGCTGTGAGACAAAACTGCACATTCCAGGGTGGCCTTTTGTTGTGGGCAGTCTGAGGTACACCTGTGCACTACTCATGATGTCAGATCAGCATCCTGATGTGGCACACCTGTGAGGTGGGATGGATTATCTCAATATAGCAGATGTGCCCACTACCACACATTTGGACTGATTTGTGACCACTGTTTGGGAGGGATGGTTATATTGTGTATCTGGAATGAATTTGAGGTCTCTATGTCCATCCCATGGGGAATGGGAGCAGTAACAAAGGTGTTGCGTTTATATTTTTGTTCAGTGTATATACACACACACACACACACACACACACACACACACACACAGGGAGTGCAGAATTATTAGGCAAGTTGTATTTTTGAGGAATAATTTTATTATTGAACAACAACCATGTTCTCAATGAACCCAAAAAACTCATTAATATCAAAGCTGAATGTTGTTGGAAGTAGTTTTTAGTTTGTTTTTAGTTTTAGCTATTTTAGGGGGATATCTGTGTGTGCAGGTGACTATTACTGTGCATAATTATTAGGCAACTTAACAAAAAACAAATATATACCCATTTCAATTATTTATTTGTACCAGTGACACCAATATAACATCTCCACATTCACAAATATACATTTCTGACATTCAAAAACAAAACAAAAACAAATCAGCGACCAATATAGCCACCTTTCTTTGCAAGGACACTCAAAAGCCTGCCATCCATGGATTCTGTCAGTGTTTTGATCTGTTCACCATCAACATTGCGTGCAGCAGCAACCACAGCCTCCCAGACACTGTTCAGAGAGGTGTACTGTTTTCCCTCCTTGTAAATCTCACATTTGATGATGGACCACAGGTTCTCAATGGGGTTCAGATCAGGTGAACAAAGTGGCCATGTCATTAGTTTTTCTTTCTTTTATACCCTTTCTTGCCAGCCACGCTGTGGAGTACTTGGACGCGTGTGATGGAGCATTGTCCTGCATGAAAATCATGTTTTTCTTGAAGGATGCAGACTTCTTCCTCTACCACTGCTTGAAGAAGGTGTCTTCCAGAAACTGGCAGTAGGACTGGGAGTTGAGCTTGACTCTATCCTCAACCCGAAAAGGCCCCACAAGCTCATCTTTGATGATACCAGCCGAAACCAGTACTCCACCTCCACCTGGCGTCTGAGTCAGACTGGAGCTCTCTGCCCTTTACCAATCCAGCCACGGGCCCATCCATCTGGCCCATCAAGACTCACTCTCATTTCATCAGTCCATAAAACCTTAGAAAAACCAGTCTTGAGATATTTCTTGGCCCAGTCTTGACGTTTCAGCTTGTGTGTCTTGTTCAGTGGTGGTCGTCTTTCAGCCTTTCTTACCTTGGCCATGTCTCTGAGCATTGCACACCTTGTGCTTTTGGGCACTCCAGTGATGTTGCAGCTCTGAAATATGGCCAAACTGGTGGCAAGTGGCATCTTGGCAGCTGCACGCTTGACTTTTCTCAGTTCATGGGCAGTTATTTGACGCCTTGGTTTTTCCACACGCTTCTTGTGACACTGTTGACTATTTTGAATGAAACGCTTGATTGTTCGATGATCACGCTTCAGAAGCTTTGCAATTTTGAGACTGCTGCATCCCTCTGCAAGATATCTCACTATTTTTGACTTTTCTGAGCCTGTCAAGTCCTTCTTTTGAACCATTTTGCCAAAGGAAAGGAAGTTGCCTAATAATTATACACACCTGATACAGGGTGTTGATGTCATTAGACCACACCCCTTCTCATTACAGAGATGCACATCACCTAATATGCTTCATTGGTAGTAGGCTTTCGAGCCTATACAGCTTGGAGTAAGACAACATGCATGAAGAGGATGATGTGGACAAAATACTCATTTGCCTAATAATTCTGCGCTCCCTGTATATGCACCTATATTTCCATTTCCTAGCTAAATATAGAGAAATGAGGAGTGACTTGATACTTTTGCACAGTACTACACATTTATATATTTCTTCCAAAAAACATATTCTCAAAAGCAAGATATAATGAAGACAGTTTATCGTCTTTGAATTTTACCAAGATGCTAAACAACAAACACCAGAGACATCAAGGCATGTTCCTTACAAAATCATTTGATCATTAAAGACTGAACCAAATATCACAAGTTAGACACTGACCTGCCCACACGTTCACTTCCTGCAGAGCATGGAAATAAAATCAAGAGGAATCATTTCTGTATTGGTGCAGACTTTTTTCTCCCCACATTATTCATTTACTGGCACTTTCTCCACCCTCAGCCACTTTTCCTTCTGCTGCTCCAGCATTGCAATTAGATGTATTCACAGCTGAACATTTATTATTCATGACACCTCAAACACTGACACCTCTGCCATCACTAAAGCCACTCACGCAGACACAAATCTGCTGGTCTCTGTCCTGCTTAAGGGTGATTTGTACTGCAGGTTGTGCTGGTCTGTCTTTGCAGTTTCTCACAGTAAGGTTCAGCATTATCAACACAATTACAAGTGCTTAATCAGGCAAAAAAATAATTTAATAAATGAATATCATCAACATGGCATTAAAAACATCAAGACATTCACAACGTGCTTTATTCAGGTCACTGGCAAACACACCGCCGTACGGAGCGGAAGACAGCTCAGCACCCCCTCATGATGAAAGGTAGACATGATATGGCAACGTAAGGACACTGAGTGACAACATGTTAAGCACACTGTGGTATGGCTTTTTCAGATTACATTCAGCTTTTTGCATTAGGGAGACATTAGCTACTAAAAAACAAAAAACAAATGCTGTAAGATTTGAGCAGAAACAAAAAGTAGCTTTCAAGCGCTTTAAACAGACATCACATGCAGCAAAAGAATGATAATCACTAAGCCCGAACTGCACTAAACGGAAATAATACACTGAATGGAATTTTAAAATTTTCAGATTGCTGTCAATTGTTTTAAAAAGCCTTGATTGTAGTTAGAAGACAGCAGACTTGATCCTATGCTGTTTGACCTTTCACATTAAAACCATGCATTCACAAGTACAGTTACCATGACAGCTCCAATCACTGACGCCACAGAACTAGGAACAATAAAATTTAAAGACACTGTCGAGGACGCTTCTTCATTACTGGCCAATATAACTTCAATAATTAAAGTGGACCTATTATGCTTAAAGGTTGAGGAGTCCGAACCCCAGGCTATAAGTGACCTGTAAGTTAGTAATTACAATGAAGGGCACATTTACATTTAGCTAAGCTGCTCTTGCAGTTATGCTAAAGCTTGCGAGCTTTGATTAGAAGTAATAGCAGTTATACTGTACTGTCAGAACACTTTAGTGGCCACATACCTTTGGTATTTCTTTACAGTTTTCCACTTTAGTGTCAATTTCAGCCACTTTCCTCATCTATACAACTATTAAAGAGGATATACTTTGTGCAAACGCTGAAATAAATATCCAGTGTTCTGTCCCACAATAAGCAGACAGCGTAAACTTGTCTGTAAAACCTTAAACTCACTATCTTCTTCTTCTGGATCGAATTGGGAAGTCGTGAAACTGTGCATTTTAATAGGCTTACAGTTTGTTTTCAGAACTTTATAAACGGGTACATGGAGATGGCGCCAGTCACCTGCACCAGATTCTGTAGTAAAAGTCAGGTGAAGAGCAGCCAATCAGCAGGAAGGTGGCTAAAAGGGACAGCTTGTTTCACACACTGGATGAACTAAGGTGCCCAATATAAAGTAAGATAAATACCGACTACTGTGTGAATCATGGGAAGTTACACTACTGGAGCTCAGCAATGAAAGCATGGTTCTGTAAATTAGAATAATAATACAGACACTTTAAAATGTCTTACTTCTTCAATTGTCCAAACACAAATGTGCACAAATCACAGACAAATGGTCAGAATCAAAAATAACAATAAATACACAACAGAGATTTGTTCAGAACACATCCCCAGCAAAGGTTTGTTAAATAAAGGACAGGCAACTGTCTGAAATCAAATCCCAGATGGCATGAGAAAGAATTTCCTCTCATAATAAAAACTATACAAAACAAAAAGCGTCCTCAAAACTGTTCAGCGTCTGGTCAAAGTCACTTCATCTAAACACGACGAAACCGAAAAGATTATCAGTACAGCGAACACCCCAACACCACGACAGCCTCACACAAGTTTAAGACAACAGTGAAATCGAATACATTTAGGTTAAGAGGCTATAAAATCTTCCTGACTGTGTGAGGAATAATAATAGTGAAAATGCTCAGCAGGAGTGAATACCAACAGGTTTCGGCAGCTGCTGGCTCTATACATGGTTAAATTCGTGTGCAATTACAATACATGCAACTTATCACATGGAGCTGAATGAATCCAAGTTCTTCTAACTTCTTCATGCATGAGCAACCCAGCAGCCCTTAGTGCTCTCACGGGTTAAGTCTAACTCGGTCAAATTCAGACGGTAGCAGGACATTCATCTGTGCAGGAATGTGCTTTAAAATTAATTCATAACAAAGAGAGGATGAAAAATAAGTGTGGATGTGCAAAACGAAGAAAATTAAAGTCTTTTGACCTTTGAAAGTTCTGCGGTGATTTTCAAATAGATAGGAATGTCACGAAAACCTGCTGTAATAAGCCTCCGCGGTGCTAATTAGGTGTCGTAAGCAGACGTCTGTCCTCGATGGGCACAAAGTGTCAGCATATGTGAGGTTGTTCCCATAAGCCTGAAAAACATGTTTACATATAGCGCGAATGAAGTCAAAGCTGACAAACTGCTCCGTGACTGGTAGGTGACACTTAGCTGAGACCGAACCTGCTTGCAAGCTGCCGGCTGAGCACACACGAGCAGTGGCGTCAGATTGAGTTCTGTAACATTTAACAGGTGTGTGTGTGTGTGTGTGTGTGTGTGTGTGTGTGTGTGCGTGTGTGTGTGTGTGTGTGCGTGTGTGCGCGCGCGCCAGCCTTCATCCGCTCTGTTGCTCTGCTCGGTGGCTGCATCAATATGCTCCAGATCGAATACACTCAAGTGATCCACTCACACAGTCACAACTCACTCTGTATCCTTCTCTCTGCTCCGAAGGAAAAAAGACAGCAAGGCAGAGAGAGACGGGGAGATGGAGCACGGATAAAACAATAACAAGTGCAGTGAGTTTTGTCCTGAAACTAAACTGACCTTAGACCTTATTAAGATCACATTTGGTCCATTAAAAAGTGAAATATCACAGATGAATTCTGCAAAAATGTAACAATCCTCCTCCCTGTGTAGTATTAGATCTTATATAAAATGCTGGTGGTGTAGTTAAAACTAAAAGACGGTGCTGCTGCACTACTGCCATTGGGCTGTAGGTACTGCTGAGTGATGAGCTGACTGAGGTAGAGCAGTATCTGGCTGTCCTCCTCGCCAAGCCCCAGCTGCTCCTGCAGGAAGCACCGGCGGCGGCTCTCCACGACCTCGGGCCCCTCGGTGGCGCTGACTGGCAGGTGGAGGTGATGGGTGAAAGTGAACAAGAAGGCCTTGGCCGCTAGGTGACAGAGCGTACTCTGTAAGTGGAGGAAGTAGGTGGAGCCCCGGCGGATGTAGGTGCGGTGGTCAGCGATGTTAGTGAGCAGCTGGCCACGATACGGCGGGCAGCGCAAGGTCGTCTGGTCAGCGTCCAGGATGGAGATGTAGCGGCTGTAGCGGGAGAGCGAGTAAAGCATGCTAGAGCCCAGCGGGGATGCGACCCTGTGGGGAAGAGAGCGAGACAGCGATCCCTGTTAGTTCTCCCTCTCTCCCGTTACTCAAAAACAACTAAGGCAATTCTGAATGCTACTCATGAGTCTCATGATAAAAGGAACTATCAGGAGTTCAGACAGCAACCACACTTGGAACATTTCAGGCTCCTGAAAATTCATCTCATTGCATCCTCCCTTATTTTTGGCATCATCACATTGCCTAGCAACTGGCAAAAATTACCTGTGTAGGGTTTATGCACCTATAACACCTGGTAAAGGACAAGGTCATTTTTAATTTTATGCCAATAACACCTAATCTCTAAAAAAAAACAAAAAACAAAAACGTATGCATGATACATTATGATATCTCTATTTTGCCTAGCAACCACCTAACAGAATATAATCACAGGCCAAACTATACTGTAGCATGTGCATGTAATAGTTAAACCCAGTATGCAAAGGGCTGTATTTGGAAAAACAATTAGACTAATGAGAACAATCTGATGGGACACAAAAAAATCACATCTGATGTACAGTGCAGCAGATAACTGAAACAATATTTTAAAAGTGGGTAAAAGCACCAAATTAAGGGCTCTGTGGAGCCATTAATTAAAAAACAATCCCATTAGCCATTTGAATTTTCAGTTACACAATTTTCCAATTTGGCCTGTATTACAGTTTTGGAAAACTGCTGTTTTATGTCAGAATTTCAATCACTAGATACATTTTGAAGGTTTTACTTTTGTTTTTTTATATACTGCTAGCTATAAGCAAGACTACAAACTGTCTTCAGAGCAAGAAAACCTAAATGTTA
The DNA here is from genome assembly GCF_057382275.1 of Copadichromis virginalis. Lineage (NCBI taxonomy): Eukaryota > Metazoa > Chordata > Actinopteri > Cichliformes > Cichlidae > Copadichromis > Copadichromis virginalis. The sequence continues at coordinate 12,356,674 of NC_140621.1, forward strand.
CTTTAACAGTCCAAGGACAGCTACAGTTGCACAGAGCTGGGGAGATCAAGGAATTAATTTTTTATCCCTTTGATAGCACCATCAACTGGGTAGCAACTGGGTTTGGATATTTAACTCTCATCCACTTACAATTTATTTGCACGTGACTCATTTAATTTCATGCATTCAGCTGTTTACCTACGTTTTTGATTTGGCTTTTTTTTTTTTATATATATTTATTTTTAAAAACAGGCTAACACAGGAAGATGGATAGCCGTTTACGGTCATATAAACAGCCACTTCATATTGGTCTTTGGACAGGTTCAAGCTGACTGATACACCACTGCACTGCCCAGCTGTTTGTTATATACAGTAACTTGTGTAACTAATCTAACTATGCTACCAGGTGTTTGAGATTAGTTAATGTTCTCCCCTTTTCTTGTTTACTTCATTGTAAAGTAACACAGTGAGGAATCTTTGAGTCTTTTTCTGACCAGAATATATATCCTTCAATCTGCATATTAAAAAAAAAGAAAAGTAGGATATTTAAAAGTAGAATGGGAGGCAGAGCCTTCAGCTCCCAGGCCCCTCTTCTGTGGAACCAGCTCCCACTTTGGATTTAAGAGACAGACACCTCTTCTACTTTAAAGATTAGGTTTAAAACTGTCCTTTTTGATAAAGCACATAGTTAGGGCTGGATCAGGTCACCTCAATCCACCCTTATTTTTGTCACACTGCAACAGCCTCAAGTTGCTGGTGGATTCCCATGGTGCACTGGGCGTTTCTTCTTCACTCAATATGTGTTTACACAACACTCTGCATGTAATCTGCATTGTCAGGGATTGTAACATGTAGTCCTTTTACTGAAAAAAATAATCTCTGGCTTTCTTCAACAATGTGTTTTTGTCCTGTCTCCCTCCCCTTACTCATAACTACTCTTGGCAGATAGCTCCCCCTCCCTGAGCTTGGTTCTGTTGGAAGTTTCTTCCTGGTAAAAGGCAGTTTTTCCTTCCCACTGTTGCCATGTGCTTTCTCACAGATGATTTCCTAATGTTGGAGTTTTCTTTGTATTATTGTAGGATCTTTACCTTACAATATAAAGCACCTTGAAGTGACTGTTGTGATTTGGTGATAGAGAGTTGAATTAAATAGACTGTAATTTTTCTGAGTCTTTAGACTTTTAAAGTTGACTTCTAAATGGAAGATTAATGATTTGTGATTTCACACTAAGATCATTTAAAAAGGCAAGTCTTTTAATAATAAAAGAGTTTATGTACCAATTCTGATACTTTATCTACTTATGAATGATTTCACTGTAGTGTTACATTACCTGCTGCACAGCTTTAGCATTGCACAATTCTGAATGTTATACTTGTTGTGTATGTATCAACTGGATGAGTGTAACAAATACACTCAGTCGCCTTGGATACCATCTTGTGTGAATGACTTTGGGGGATTCGCAGCCCACGCTGTCACCAGAAAGATGAGTAGAAAAAGAAGTTCAGGGACAGATGTGCTCAAGGTTGTGAGTAAAACATTAAAAAGCATGGTAAAATTTGTCATTTTTCTGGTATATAGAACAGCAGATACAAAAAGAGTTTGTACGAGTACGCTTGGCTGTGTGAGTCATCAAAGTGTGAGTCACGGGGGATGAGTAAGAGTAGCGTACGGCGCAACACAAACAAGAAAATGTAGAATAAACAGTCACTTCAAACTTCACATTGATGGAGACTTGCTAAGGTTCTGTGAAAAGCAAACTTTATGCTTTATTTAATCTTTGTTAAAAGCATCCTCACTCATTGGTTTGATTTTCCTAGTACTACCCTACCTGAGCTTAGAAAGTATGAATGTCTGTGATTAACTACCTATAATACCGAAGTGCATCAGAGTTTGACTCCATTCATACCTCTGTAATCCAATGAGTTTCCACCTCTGCAGGTCAGTCAGGGTGAAGGGACAGGACAACCAAGCTTGAACCCTCTCTCCACACTTCCCCGGAGCCGGTACGAAGAGAGCCAGAGCCGCCACCAACCGGCGGACTCTCCCCTCGTCTGCTCCGAGCACCACCAGGGTTCTGCCACTCAGCAGGCACCACAGGGCTTGGATGGCAAAGGGGTACTGACGCACAAACCTCAAGGCTCCTTGGCCAGCCTTCTTCCTCTGACGCAAGGTCACCACCGCCCCATAGCCGAGAGGTGACGCGGTCTGATCGGACCCCGTGGAGGCACTCATGGTGCAGTCTGACCCATCCTCCGCCGAAGTACGGGAAACTGCATCTCCAAGGAGGCCGCTAGGCAGCTCCAACCCAGTCACAGGGCTCTCCGAGCACGGAGAGCCGACAGTGTAGTCATCCTGGAGTGGAAGGAGGGCCTGGGGTTCCTGGTTGACCACAAGAGTTTGAGAGGGCTGCAGATGGGAGTTTTGGCAGAGACGAGGCACCGCCTCTGGGGCAGAAGCCTCATAGAGGAAACCCTCCTGGGCCATACAGCATGCTGTGTCTATCGGAGCCAGCAACTCAGACCCACTTACTCCTTCACACTCCTCCTCCCGGTTGGCCTCAAGCTCAGACATCACTTCCAACAAAGACACGGGTGTCTGGTGTCCACCATTCTCACCTTCATCCTCCCCTGCAGTTGTCTCCATCTCTTCACTGCTGCTCTCTCTCTCCAGGTTATGGTTTGGGTCAGGGGTCAAGTCAGAGTCAGGATCAGGATCAGGATCAGGCGCTTCTGACTTCATACTAACCAGACCCTGCTGCATCTCTGCTAGACCCACTCCACTCTTATCACTGCTGAAGCTTCCTTTGGTCTCCTCTGAGCTCTCCTGGGTTTCAAGAGTCTGGTCTGAAGGAGAGGACTCCAGATGACTCTCCCCAAGTCCGAGCTCACTCTCCTGAGTAACACTGGTCTCAGAAGCCGGGTCTAGATGCTCCGGACGTTCCAGCGCATCCAGCTCATGAGGTTCTGGTGTCAGAACAATAGGAGGCGGATTTAAGAGTACATAATTATCTACAGCATGGTTCACAGCACAGAATGGTCTTAGTGTTCCCAGTTCATCCTCGTCATCATCACTGAGGTCCTCCTCAAACAAAAAGGCAGTGACTCTCTGTTTTCTCTGCAGTGCCTTGTCCAGGCGGCGTGTGTAGAGGTAACACAGGTCACCCCGGAAACTTCTTTCTGTCTCCTTCAGGAGCGCCACAGTGGCCTCATAGAAAGTCTTGTCACACAGCTCCTGCAGGGTCTTCAGGCGCTTGTCAAAACATTTGGCAGATTTAGCTTTGATCAGCTGTGGCGTGTAGGAGAGCTTGCGTTTAACACCCTCCTCCTCATCATCATCATCATCTTCACCTTGTCCACGAGGATGACCCTGTCCATCCTCTCCTTTCCCCGCTTTCTCACTGTAACCACAAGGGTAGGCAATCTTGGCGTATTTGTTCAGCAGCTCTTCGCACTCACTCAAGCACTCGTCCACACACTTTTGGCAGGTGACAGCGTGAGGATCCCGTCGTGGACGGCGGTGGTAGGAGCTGATCTGCTTCAGCAAGTCCCTGTGTTCAAAAATGCTCTTTTCCACGTTGGCCAGTTCGTTGGCCTTTTCCACAGCATGAGCAGAGTACATGCTCTGAGGCCCCGCCTCTCTCTGCAGGCCCTCCTCCCGCTGCAGCACAGAGTGAGTGTACCTGAGGAGAGCACAACAGAGATAGTGATCGACCTGTTTTTCACACAGGGATATAAATATTACCTGACACAACAGGATAAGACTAACCCAGCACAGGAAACACTGGATACCTGCAGCTGAGACCCACATCTTGGAGCAGAGTGGGGATCATTTTATTTCTAGCAATGCTATTATTGTGGCTCCAATGATATCTGTATTGATCTGCTAACTGATTTTACCAATACATTAATCAATGGTCAAATGGATTTTTTGACAGCTACAAAATGGATTAAATTCTGTACAGAAATACAATCACAGGCCACTTTACGAGATATAGCTGTTCAAATATCTAATCAGTCAATCAAGTGGCAGCAACTCAAAGCATTTAAGGATTGTTTGAAATATTTCAGAAGCGACTGCTATTACTACTGACTGTGCCACACAAACATCTCTTGGGTTTACAGAGACTGGTTTGAAAAACAGAAAATGTCCAGTGAGCGACAGTTCTCTGGGAGAAAATGTCTTCTTGACACCAAAGGGAAATTTCCAGATGGCAGGAAGGTTACAGCTACTCAAATAACTGCTTGTTACAGCCAAGTTATGCAGAGGAAAGTCACTGAACACACAACATGTACAGCAGCTGAAGACCACACTGGGTCCGGTCAGCTAAGAACAAAAAACTGAGGCTACAGTTTCTTGTTACGTCACAGTCCACCTGAGTGTTGTTGCTTACCATGTCCATCCCTTTATGACTACAGTGATCATCTGATGGCTGCTTTCAACAGAATAACACATTTCAAAAAACATTAATCATCTCAAACTGGTTTCTTGAACATGACAATTAGTTCACTGTACTCATACGGCTGCCACAGTCACCAGATCTCAGTGGAAGCTCTCCTGTGGAACAGGAGATTCACATCACAGATGTCCATGCGACAAATCTGCAGTAACTGTGTGATGCTCTCATGTCAATATGGATCAAAATCTGAGAAAAGCTTCTAGCATCTTGCTGAATCTAAACCATGAAGATTTAAAGCTGTTCTGAAGGTAAAAGGGGGGCCAACACGGTGCTTCAAAGATGTGCCTAATAAAGTGTCTGGTGAGGGCACATTGCCGCCGGAGGACAGGATAATCCTCTCACATTTCATTTAGCATTATAGCAGTTTAAAAATATTTTGAAACCTATCAACATAGTATCAATTAAATATCAGATTACTCATATTTTTAATGCCATCATGTTAACATTTTATTCAAATAACAGCTGTGCCAAAGCTCAGCCTCACAGTTCAAATCAAACTAGTTAATCAAATTATATCAAATCAAACTAATCTCTCATCACTTATTTTCTGCTGGCAAAATGTCTAAACACACATGGTTTTTCCTTTAAGGGTTGAGAATCCCCTACCTTCCATTTAGAGCACCTGTTTGTGTTATAGAGTGTCAGTACTCTACAATGACACCCATCCCTGATCCTTCTAGCCCACAGAAACACAGAAGCATCATTCTAGCACACATCAGTAGATCAAGCTGCCAAGAAATCCTGCTCACTGAGAATCTGAATACAACTATCTGATGTAAACTTCTCATTTGGATGAAGTCTTTTTAAACTGTATGTAGGAGAACAGTTAAGGTTGCGCTGGCATTCTTACTCAAGGTCTCGGAGCTTCCTCTGGAGTTCCTTGGCAAATGCCCTCCTGTTCCCGGCCTTCAGGCACTCTGAAGCCTGCGAGAAGCGAAGAGAAAGCTCCTGAAACTGCAGCATGATCTTCTTTTCATCTGCTGCAACGTAGGCCATGCAGAAGGGCCGCACGAAGCCTCTCGCCTCAAGGTCATAAAGGGTAAGGTGATGCACGTAGGCAAATGCCCCCTCTTTCGAGTCGCCCAACACCACCCTGGAGTCCTCCACAAAGCTGAGCCTTGGGTAGCCAGTGCCAGGCGGATGCCCCACGAAGGAGGCCTGGTAGTCCACTGACATGATGCGCAGGGAGAAGTAGTTGAGGTCGAAAGTGCCACAGACTTTGGGATCATCTGGGATAGTAAGGAGAGGCTGTGGGCCCACCTGTTCAGAGAACTCTGAGATGAGGATGAAGTCTTTGGTGAACTTGGCATAGGAGGTTTTGGCCCAGGGGTTGGAGTCAGCCAGAGGATAGAGGGGGACAGAGAACTCCTCTGGGAGAGGCCAGGGATCAGGACTGGTCTGCCCATACTCGTCCTCTTTAGCGAAAGCCACCACATCCGGGGAGCCTATCATAGTGGTGTTTCTAAGCAAGACATGAGAAACACGAGACACGAGTGCAGTTCCACTAATAGCCTTAAAAAACAGTTAAATTGGTCATCCTGCACTCACACAGTCCATAAAGCACCTCGCCAGGTGATGCTGATTAAGCGACTTGAAAGGGGTCCAAGAAAATCAATCTGTTTTATATAAGTCATAAAGCGGGGGGACACAGGTGTCCCTAAAGGCATCTGTGCCCCTGCATAGTTTAGTCCACAGAAGAGGATCGCTTATTTTAAAAAAGAAAGAAAGAAAGCAGCTGACTCACAGAAACACAAATCAGCGTCTGTGTTAACAAAAGCAATTATCCAGCGCCAATCACAGCGTGCTAGGAGGCATCAGGCCATCCCTGCTGTGCAAGAAGGAGAAAAAAGGATAAAGCTGCTTTAGCGGAGAGCTTGTTCTTTCCTCCTCTTCAAGTCTTCACGTCTGCCCTGTATCACGGTAATTTCTGAGTCCGTGGCTCAAACACCGGGGCCGCAGAAACGCCGCTTACAGCTTGAAGCGCTGCACTGAATTCCCACAGTCGAACACGGACGCCATGTTTACTCAGCTGCTTGCCGCCCGGTCACGTGATCAACGTAAGGAAGGAAATCCACCCTGAAACCGAAAGTCAATTCAGTTTATTTTATTTTATTTGAATTCGTCAATATAGAGGTTTAAAGCACTCCACGAGTATAAATACATATTAGGAAATAAGATCTGGGTTTTTTTTCCAAAATTATTATAGAGCCTTAAAAGCTACTAATTAATTATCAATTTTACATTTTAGAGATTTAAAAAAAAACAACAACAATGTAATATATTCTAGAAAGTAAAACCCAATGATCAAACTCCAAATTACCAATAGTAAGTTATTCTGGCATGTAAAAAATGGGTGTATTTATAGTGTATTTTATTTTTTTAACAACCGAGTAACATTGCGTTAGCGTTATTCTATAAAAAACTAATTATAAAACATATGCTACACATCTAGACAAAAGTAAAATTGAGTGGACGTATTGTAATATTCTTTCTAAGCCTGTTTTAAGGTTTTCATTTGAGGTTTTGCGTCAGGATATTTGCGACAGTGTTCCGACCTTGATGACGGCAGTTTTGACAGGCAGGCGCGGATTTTGTAAACAGAAGTAAGAGTGTTCCTGTGTCTAAGGTCCTCTTCATTTTTTTTTTATTGCTAATTGTTGGTAATTTTCGTGTAGCAGGCATATATTTCCTCTTTGTTCGCTGTTTTATTTGTGGGAAGTGAAGTTAGTCAAGCTTTAGTTGCCTTTTTTGCTCTTTGTTGAAGTTCCTGGGAGCTGATAATATGTAGCTCCCCGCATCAGCTAGCATGCTAACAAAATGGGACGAGAACAGCGCTGAAGCTGTCCGTTGAGCCGGCTGCTTCACGTGAGAGCGGGTATGCTAGTAGCGTGTCTCCTCAGGAGATCTGTGCTTTTATCGGGACTACGGCGGCCGGGAGTCCAGCGGAGGTATTTCTGTGCGGCGCAGAGTGTCCTCCAGGACACATTGCAGCAGGAGGCAGACATGATCCGAAGCCGGGGGCAGATCCGTCGGGTCCTCTGCGTGGCCGAGAAAAATGATGCTGCTAAGGGGATCTCTGAAATTATGTCCAGCGGCAGGGCCAGGAGGGTCAGTCACATCCCCTCTCACACACTCACCTCAGACAGACAAATCTACCAGGCTAATGTGTCAACTCTCTATCAGTTCCAAAATGTGTAGCACTGGTAAAAAGTCTTGAGCCACCTATCATTTCTTTATATTTTGCTAAGTAAACATACACAAACATACATGGAAATACAGTATATAAGGCATTTTTTATTCTGTTCTCTCTCAGGATGATCCCACACTGCTTCAATAATGTTGAGGTCTGGGCTCTTGGGAGGCCAATCCATGACTGATGTTCCATTGTGTGTGTGTGTGTGTGTTTTTTTTTTTCTATCCAGGAACGCTTTTACTGCATTAGCAGTGTGTTTGGGAATATTGTCATGCTGAAAATGAAGCTGTTGCCAATTGGACATTTTCAGAGATAGTACAGTTAGAGTGGATCAAATCTAATCCATCCAATTCTGTATTTATAATTTCCCTAACATTACTGACTGAAATGAAATCCCAAACCATGGCACCGTGTCTTACAGATAGCTGTAGACAGGCTGATTTCCTCTGTACATGCTGAAGAGATTTGAGTAAGAAGTTTCAAGTTTGGGTTTGTTTACTTCCTTAAGAATGGCTTTATGACAGGCACCTTTCTACAACCCTGGGATATGTTATTGTTGTGAGTAACAACTGTGATATATCAGGGTTTCTCCTGGCTAAAAACAGGCCTTTGGGAGGATGAACACTCACAGAAGCACAACTGGTCCCACATATAGCTGGACCAGCAGTGAGATTGTGTTACTTGTTTCTGTGAATTTGTCTGTTATTTTTGGTCATTTGATAAACAAAGATGTATTTTAAACTCGAGTAAATTAAACTCCATTTAAATAATATGTGCAGGGAAAAAGTATATATATATATATATATATATATATATATATATATATATATATATATATATATATATATATACACAATAACAAGATCTCTGACAGACACATTTGTATTGTGTAGCTTACATAAATATGGTGAGCAAAATAAGAAACGCCTGTACAGTTTGACTTGTCAACCATACCGATTTCTCCATCTATACATCTGACAATACAACAACAAATCTTTGGTTGCTCCAGCACTCATTGTCTTGTTTTTTTATTTTAGAGGGAAGGAATGTCGAAGTTTAATAAAATCTATGAGTATGAATATCATCTCTTTGGGCAAGTAAGGAAAATTTCATACATTTACCTAAATGTCTGTTCTTTGGCGTTTCGCTTTGTGTCTGATTTTTGTCCCTGTGCTTCCTTCACCAGAATGTGACTGTCTCAATGACATCAGTATCAGGGCATTTACTGGGTCTGGAGTTTAAAGCTCCATTTCAGAAATGGTAAGTTTAAAAATTTTGTTTTTTGGGGGTATAAAGCATCAAACACGCTAACAGAAAAAGCTTATTGTTTTTTATCCTTTTCTCTCCAAAGGCACAGCTGCAATCCGGTGCTGCTGTTTGATGCAGAAGTAGAGAAATATTGTCCGGATAATATGTTACAGATTAAGGTAGGCTCATTAACTGTCCTCCTAATAATAGGAAACATCTACTGAAATAAATGATTATTTTGTATTTCAGTTCAAAGTTTACTGTTTATTAAGTCAACTGCTATAACATTCTTCCTCTCCTCACTTTCCTTTTCTCTGTCCTTTTTTTCTTACATAGCGAACGCTAGAGAAGGAGGTGAGGCTGTGCCAGGCCTTGGTCATCTGGACTGATTGTGATAGAGAGGGAGAAAACATTGGCTTCGAAATCATAGATGTTTGCAAAGCAGGTATAGCAGAAGTCTGGATGTTTTTGTTGACTGTGTAAGGCCTCAGAAGTTCAGGCTTCATGTGAAAAACCTGCTGCTAAAAACATCTCCTCTGTCTGCATTTTGTTTTCTTTCAGTGAAGCCAAATTTACAAGTCTTTCGGGCAAAGTTTTCTGAGATCACGCCCAACTCAATCCGAAGAGCCTGTGAGACTCTAACAGAGCCTGATGCTAACGTCAGCGATGCAGTTGATGTCCGCCAGGAGCTGGACTTGCGTATAGGTAAGACAGCACTCGCTCTTAAGCACATGGAAGGCTTTGTGGGGATAATGGATTGGGTCAAAGGTCAGTGATTCAACAAATGTCTGATGCATCCTTCATAGGTGCATCTTTTACTCGATTCCAGACACTTCGCCTGCAGAAGATCTTCCCAGAGTCCCTGGCCAATCAGCTGATCTCATACGGCAGCTGTCAGTTTCCCACTCTGGGTTTTGTGGTGGAGCGCTTCAAAGCCATCCAGGCATTCATACCCGAGACTTTCTATAAGATCAAAGGTTTGTCCGTGCACACACCCCAATACTCAGCAGAAATTCAGTGATTTGGGTTTTAAAAGGATATTCACCTCTCTCCTTCGTGTCTCTCTTTGCCTCAGTGATCCACGAGGTGGAGGAGGATTGTGTGGAGTTTAACTGGAAACGAAACCGCCTCTTCAATCACACAGCTTGTCTAGTGCTCTACCAGATCTGCATGGAGGTATGTGCCTGCATTTTTTTATGTTGAATATCCTACACTTTGTTCCTTCAGTGATTAAAAACTCATGAGCTGTTCGTGAAATAGTCACGACCTCTGATCTGTTGCTTTTATGGGTTTGTTTTAGTTGTTATTCTAAGTGAGACTGTAGCTGCTGTGATTTTTCTGTGTGTTTATACAGCCATGAGTGTTTTGTGTTGTTATATTTTGGTTTGGGGGTTTTTTTGCTTATTGATGAGAGAACAAAGTTGTCATCTGGCTCTATGACTCTCATCGAGACACGTGTATTGTTTACTGTCGAGCCCAGTAATTAACACTTCATTTTCACTGTTGCCCACAGAGAGAAATGTGAGAATCGGAAGAAAAACTTAAGTCAGAGAGACTCAGCAATGTTTGTCTCTGTGCGCTGGGTTTAGTCTGCAGTTCTTTAGAGTATTGGAGGATAACAAGTCAAACTGTAGATGTGATGAACTTATTCTAGTGGGGCAATGAGAGCCTGATTCTGGTTAGAGAAGGCCAGCAAGGAAGTTCCTGCATTATACCTTAAAAGTGCACACTATCTTTTTATAGTAACATGGTGAGACAGCTCACATGTAGTTCCAAAACCAAAGAGTTCAGCATTCAGTTGTGTGGTCCATTTATGGCTCCACTAAGCTTTCTTTTATTTTCTTTTTTTAAATTTGTTCCCCCGTGTTGGCAGAGAAAAACTGTTAATAGACTTTAAAATGTGTCCTGAGGAGACAAACAGAAGTTCACATTTCCTGTTTGCATTCACAGCTTTTCACCAAAACAGACTACAGGTGCTGAAACAATTTCCTTCCTCACTTAACATTTGTGTTCCTTTTTCTGCTTTCAATTTGAAAATCTGTATTATTTACACCTCACACTCAAGATTGAGATGGTCTTTGATTAGGTAGGCATCTCACATTATCAAGCACTACAGGTCCTGTTACTACTAAATTAAACTATCCATTGTGGGGGGTCATTGTCGCCATTCAAGAAGCTTTTCAATGCACAAAAACCCCACACCACTTGGGCCAGAATAGCTGGTGTTTATTTCAGCTGTTGCAAACAGATAAGTAACATCAATAATATTTTTGAGGATGCTAAATCTAACCAACAGCAGAAAGTAAAAGAGTGAAAAGTACAATCCAAGGTTAGTATCCACCTTGAAAGGCACCATGGACATGTACCAACTGTGTGTGAGGTTACCACAGTAAGTTTCAAGTGTTTTCAACCTGCACAAATAAAATGATATAAAAGCCGCGTGTGAAAAGAGAATATCACTTCATTCATTTCCAGGATCCCATAGCAACAGTCACCTCAGTAACCAGCAAACCTAAGAGTAAATGGAGGCCACTGCCTTTGGACACTGTGGTAAGAATAAAAAGCCAAACAGCTGCACATAAATGTAAAACACACAGCAACTTTAAAAAAAAAAGATTTTGTCCTGCTGCTTTGGCCCACTGCAAATAGTCTTCTTCATTTGTCTGGCCTACAGGAACTGGAGAAACTGGCTTCACGGAAGCTCAGAATAAGTGCCAAAGAGACCATGAAAATTGCAGAAAAGCTCTATACTCAGGGGTGAGTGTGTGAATCTTTTAGTCGAAAGCATTTTATGTGATGTAAAAACTGCTTTCCAGAGAATAAACTAATGTCTCGATGTCTGAACTTATTTCACTCTTAAGCCTGATGTGTGAGAGTGTCTGTGGGTTCAATGAAACATACAAGTCCATTTAGATGTTTTCTTAGTTTTATACACAAAGAACGTCCACTCTGGAGGTTCGGCAATCAGTGATTTTACATTTCCAGAGCGTTCCTACATCGTGAATCATGCGTCCTTTTCTTTGTTCTTTTTTTTTCTTCTTCTGCTCAGGTTCATCAGCTATCCCCGCACAGAGACCAACATTTTTCCAGCAAACTTGGCTCTTACCCCACTGGTGGAGCAGCAGGCTCACAGCCCGGTGTGGGGGGCATTCGCCCAGCGAGTGCTTGACCAGCCGGGGGGACCCAACCCAAGACAGGGCAAGAACTCTGACCAAGCCCACCCTCCCATACATCCCACCAAGTTCACTAACACACTGCAGGTAGCTTGGTGTGATCAATAACAGGGATTTTTTTTTTTTTTTCATTTCTATTGTTTCAATTTTATGAACAGAAAACAACCACAGAATCTGAGAAGATAATTACAATAAACACTGCTTGTTGTCTCTTTGTGTTCTTCCCAGGGCAATGAAGGACGTGTGTATGAGTTCATTGTTCGCCATTTCTTAGCTTGTGTATCCCAGGATGCTTTGGGACAGGAGACTGTGGTTGATATAGATATCGCTCAGGAGAAGTTCTCCGTCTCGGGACTCATGATCATTGCAAGGAACTACCTGGATGTTTACCCCTATGACAGGTGGAGCACAAAGGTACAGTGTGGGTGTTTAGACTGACCAAACTTTACCAGTTTTGCTCTAAACCCACTTAACCAGCTCAAATAGTGACTGAAACATTCTTGGCATTCATTACACATCTCTACGTTATTGCTTTTTGTGGACAACATATTCAAATGTGCTCTACAGGTGATTCCAGTGTATGAACAAGGCTCTCAGTTCCAGCCCTCTGCTATTGAGATGGTGGATGGACAGACGAGTCCTCCGCAGCTGCTCACTGAAGCCGACCTCATATCGCTGATGGAGAAGCACGGCATTGGTATATAATTGACGCACAAAGTCAGAAATTCTGTTTTTTTGTGGGTTGTTAGGTTTGTTTGTTTGTTAGTTAGTTTTGTGTATTTGTCGACTTGTCACTAGTCCATAAATACTTTAAATGATGAATATATGTAATGTGTGGTTTTTCACAGGATGAGAGATTTAAAGACCCAGTACATAAAGTGTCAGTTTAAAATATTATATATACAAGACCAGCTCACTGTCATGTGATTTAATGGAAGAAATGTTTCATTATAAAATATGTTGTTAGTTTTTGATCATTTAGTGAATTAAATATCATAGTTTAAATTAAATATTACCTTTAAAGTGTGATCTCTATAAAGAGATTCATGATTATATTGACTCAGGTCAATAGTATTCGGCAAATGAGGGAATATTACATTTTACCCCCACTTTGTTGAATTGGGGCCTCGGACAATTAAGGCAAAAGAAAGTCCAACTTGGTCCAACCCAACTAACAAGTTGTACCTAATAAAGTGTCTAGTGAGTGTATGTGGATATTTTTTGTGTGTTGATCTGGTTTAATAAAAGCAGCTCCACCTACTAACACGTGCTTCTCTCAGTATAGACCTTCTTTGCTCCGTACTCACAGTTTGGTGTCTAATGTGAGTGTTACTATGCTAACTGTTCACATTACAGGTACAGATGCAACCCACGCTGATCACATTGAGACTATAAAGAGTCGCATGTATGTGGGCTTGACAGCTGACCAGAGGTTTACGCCTGGAGAGCTGGGCATGGGGCTGGTGGAGGGTATGTGCACGCACGCTCGCACTCAATGTAAAGCTCGGTCACTCAGTTAAGCTGCGTACATATCAATGTGTGCGTGTTTGTGTGTGCGTGCAGGTTATAACTCCATGGGCTATGAGATGTCAAAACCGAACCTGCGTGCTGAATTGGAAGCAGACCTCAAGCTGGTGTCAGAAGGCCGAAAGGACAAACAGAGCGTGCTGCAGCATCACATCCAGAAATACAAGACCGTCTTCATTGAGTCTGTCAGGAAAGCGAAGAAGTTAGTTGCATTTACCTTGTAGTTTACACGTGTGTATGTCTGCATCCTCAATATTAAAACTAGTGCATAACCTTTCCTGCTATCGCTGCATCCTGCTGGTAAGAAGTCGTATGTCTGCTGTTCCCTCAGGTTAGATGAAGCGCTGTCTCCCTATCTCGGTGCAGCTCACGAGATCCCTGAAGCAGAGCAGCAGGACATGGAGATCCCGCTGCCGGTGAGGAAGTGCCCTAACTGTGGTCGGGACATGGTGCTGAAGAAGAAGAGAGAGGGAAACAGGTGAGACGATGGAAACAACGGAAGCTGTAAAAAAGAAGGATGCGTTCTTCCAACCTTCCTCAGCAGGCAGTAGAGATGTATTTGTTAAAAATACACCGATTGGGCAAAAAAAGAAACTCACACCTTCTAATATTTTGGTCCTTACCTTTGGTAAAAGCACACATGCGCTGTGGCATCTCCCAGTGTGGGAAAGTTGGACTGTTATATAAAGTCTTCTCAACACATCCCAAAGATTCTCACTGGGGTTAAAGTCTGGACTCCGTGGTGTGTGAAAATGGTGTGTCATTCTCCCTGAGCTGAACTATCACAGTTTGAGCCTGATGAGTTCTGGCATTGCCATCTTTAATGTGCCACCAAGGGGCATACTAATGGAAAAAGATTGAACTTGACCAGTTCAAGGAACCTCAGATCCTAACACTGCCACCACAGTCCTGTGTGGTAGGAACTTCATGTGATTCACTTTTTACCTGACGCACCCATCACATCTTACTTTTATTTTTTTAGTTACATTTATTCATTTTGATTATTTTTTTGGGGGGGGGAGGTTTCTACCATCGTAGCGGACATAAACGCTTTTTGCACCCTCGCTGCACTCTGACCTCTCAGCTGCTCTCTGTCTCCTCCTGCAGTAAATACCTGTCGTGTGTGGGCTTCCCAGCCTGTAAAACAGCAGTGTGGTTTCCCGACGTGGTGCTCGAGGTCAGCAGAGATGAAAGCACATGTCCTACCTGTCAGCCACACCCCATTCATATGTGAGTATTGATTTGTATTAATCTGGACAGTATTAAAGCCTCATAGGAGTGCTTGATAAGTTACCAAACTGAAATGTCCTAAATAAAGTAAGGCTAGCTTACTGGGATCAAGGGTTGAGTAATGCTGTGACAATGCTGATCTGTCTCTTCCTCAAAGACTCAAGTTTGTAATTTGCTTTGTAGTACAAAAAGATTATTTGTATTTTCCCTTTAAAAAAATAAAATAAATAAAATAAAATGTCCAAAAGTTGATTCTTGGGCGATCGTGGCTCAAGAATTGGGAGTTCACCTTGTAATCGGAAGGTTGCCGGTTCGAGCCCCGGCTTGGACAGTCCCAGTCGTTGTGTCCTTGGGCAAGACACTTCACCCGTTGCCTACTGGTGGTGGTCAGAGGGCCCGGTGGCGCCAGTGTTCGGCAGCCTCGCCTCTCTCAGTGCGCCCCAGGGGGGCTGTGGCTACAATGTAGCTTGCCATCACCAGTGTGTGAATGGGTGGATGACTGAAAATGTAAAGCGCCCTTAGCCCATAGGGACTAGTAAAGCGCTATACAAATACAGGCCATTTACCATTCTGTTAATCTGGACGTAGCGTTTTCAGTGGGAGAAACGTTTCGTCACTCATCCAAGTGACTTCTTCAGTCTCAGCTGACTGCAGGTTTCCCCAATCTTATCAACAGTACATTCGCATAATGACTGAAGCTAGCACCACTGAAGGAACAATAGGTCAGTTCCTTCATCATAATTATGCAAATTCTCATGACCATTGATCAACAACCACTGATCAAAGCTCACTGATCAAAGACCACTGATCAATGGCTGTGAGTACCGTTCACAGAGAGTTGGGGAATGGCTGCAATCACAGCATTGTAAGATGGTGAAAGATGTACCCTTAGGTCCCCTCCTTGATTCAAAGATGTTCTTTCCCTTTTCACGTAAACGGCCTCCTTGACTCCGCGCTCAAACCAGCGTTCCTCCCTGTCCAAGATGTGAACATCCTCATCACTGAAAGAGTCCACTGGCCTGCAGGTGTAAATAGACTGCAGAGTCCTGGCCTGACGAGGTAGCTCTTCTGTGTTGTGCCATGTGCTTCGCCAGAGGTTTCCCTGATGTATAAATCCTGGCAATCCTCCTGGCACTTAACAGCGTACACTATGCGTTTTGGGGGGTTTAAAAGCCACAGAGACACAGTTTAGAATGGATTCTGAATAAATGAATACATTTTTAAACATCCATTTTCTTTCTTCTGTATTTTCCTGTATTTATTTTGATATTTTCATCAGTTTTTGCATATGGTTTTTATTGAGCCATATTATTTGACTGTGTCATTAACACTCCAGCTGAAGAATAATTACACCTTAAATACAGACTCACAGAGCTGTAAGCGTGGCTGAAGAGTCTTCACACACATGTCCTCGTTGTTCACTGTGTCCTTCTGGCTCTGTGTGTTTCATTAGGCTCATTTAAACTGTGCACAGTAGATTTGTAGTGCTACTCAGTTTTTATGCAAATGTCCTCTGATGCAATGTGAGTGACAAATAGGTAAGAAGCATTCGTATTTACGACTGTCCTGCACTAAAGGAGTTGGGATTGTTTTCCTCTGCAATCCACTGCTGTCCAGCCAGAGCAGTGATCGCACATTATGTGGTCAGTGCTGTAGATAAACGGCCTTCACAAGAGGCCAAAGAGTGCCTCCTACTTGGTGTGTGTGTGTGTGTGTGTGTGTGTGTGTGTGTGTGTGTGTGTGTGTGTGTGTGTGTGTGTGTGTGTGTGTGTGTGTGTGTGTCTCTAATGCTTGTAGTCTTTAAGGTCTTTCAGGAAGTGTAACACTAACTCTCTGCTCTAACCAGAAGAGCGTAAGGTACCCTAAGCAGTAATAAGTACGTTGGAAAAACAGCTGACAGACTGGTTTTTGTGTTGTTTTTTTTCTTCTCCTGTTTTTTTGACAGCCTACTAATGTTGACAGTCACAGCTTTAACATGAAGTGCTCTTTTTGTTTCACTTCCTGCTTGTCACATGAACCCAGGAGAAATATATTAGTTTACTAATTATATTTCTGAAGTCCTCAGCACTGAAGACACATCCCCAAAAATAGATAACCAGCAAATGTCAAGTTTGGTACTGTTAGAATAAGAGTGGACTTTAACTGCAGCAGTCTTGTCCTGCATGATTACTGATTACTTATTGTACTGAGATACATCTATCTCAGCCTAACTGACCACTGTTATGTATCAAAGTTCAAATGCTGATTTAAAGAGCAGCGACCTTCCCTGCAACGGTCACACAATACAGTACAACGCAGAAAAAATCTGAATATGTACAGAACAAAAACATGTAGACTCTTAATAACATATAACATGTAAAGTATGTACTCTGGCCTCAGATTTCCAAAAGACTCTTACAGTTACAAAACTGTTTTAGGATTCGGTAAACGTCCCCTAGCGTCACGCAGAAAAGAGTCTCAACCTAAATCATCTCCCTAAATCATGCCTGCTGATTTAGACTTTTGTCAGGGTCTGTGCTACAGGGGGCCACATAACCTATTCACACTTGCACTTATGCTGCATTATGTGTTAATTACCCTGTGTTAGTGACCTGCTGTTATAGTCGATAGAAATGCAGGGGCTTTTTTCTTTCCTGTCCCCCCCACCTCTCTTTGTTTTGGTCAGTTTTGTTTTTTTGTCAGGGACAAAATTTTTCACTTCTGTTTTTCCACTTCTTTGTACATTTCCTCACGTCCATTCTTTTAGGAATTTACTGACATGTGTGAGTCATTATATATCTATTATTGGCATTATTAGCATCAATATAAGTACAATGGTTGTTATTCTCTCACTGATAAATTCAAAAACTGCTGCAACAAAGGGTAGCTGGAAATGTACAGGAGGAACTGTTACTGAACAGACCAGTCAGTGCAGATGCACGCTGTGTCACCACGACGTGTTGTTGCATTTCTAGGGAGGTACACATCAGGCATACGGTTAAAGTGTAGATTTTCAGAGAGGTTTGCGTGTATGACTTAGCTATGGTGTAGATTTCCCAGTAACACGCTATCTTCCAGCTTAACAGTGGAAATACCAAAGAACCATATGCTGTAAAGTATTTGCACTGATGTTCTGTTGTTTTCTCTTTGCTGCACTACTCAGATCCTCCTGAGCTGCTCTCGAGCTATATAAAAATGTTTTACAATTCCAGCCTCATGACTTAGACTTACAAGCTAACTGGACACCAGAGGCCTGGTGTGAGAAACGCTCCACTATTTAATAAAAATCAAGTTTGAAGAGGAACTAAATCAGTTAACCAGACTTTAAGCAGTTTTTGCTCAGGAGAGTCTGTAGAGTCTGCTAATCAGCAGGTCGGTGCTCAACCCCCGGCTCCTCCAGTCCACATGCGGAAGTGTGCTTGGACAAGATAATGAACTCCAAAGTGCATTGAACAAACCTTGTGTGACTAGGTGAATGAGGCTTCTAGGAAAAGGTGCTTTGAGTGCTCAGATAATATAGAAAAGCACCGTATAAGTACCAGTCTGTAAGCAGACTGTACTACAGGTAGATGTATCTCAGCTCAGTTAGTGACATGTGGCCTTTGCAGACTTTGACAGTTAGATGAATTGTTCTGCATGTGCTGACTTACACAATGAAATAGTTTGAACATATTTTAGAAGTCAAAACTACTCAACTGATAGAAGGTGATCAGTTTTAATCACAAAGACGTATTCAACCAGTAACTGGTCAAACTCTGGACACTCGGTCATTTGCAGAAATGTGCAGAAACATTTGCAATGCTTCACGTCTCTCTGTTAGAGTGCTCACACGCTGTGCTCAGTGATGCTTTTTAATCAGCAACTGCTTCATGGCTTTCCTGTTGTCTTTAACTCATTTAAATTGCTCCATATAATCCAGCTCTGAGGTCTCCATCAGACCTGGACGATCGTTTCGGTTTCTCACTGAAATTAACACGTTCTCGAATCATGCAGGAGCAGTCCAGCTTTCTGCATGTGTTTGAGTGTTGTGTTTTTGGTAACTGGCACCTGTAACTGGTGTTGAATGTTCTTTCATCACAGGCATAAGGCACAGTAACACGATTAAGCCAGAGCCCTTATGTTGTGAGGGGTTTCACGTGTTGTTATGCTAACTATATTTCAGAACGCATGATTTTTGAAGGTGCTTTGTACTTGACTGATTTAGGGAGGGATGTCTAAGTTATGAGTGCTTTTGTAAAAGATTCGTCCTCTCAGCACAACAGAGACTTAACTCACACATTAACTGAAAAAAAACATGTATTTATTTATTTTTTCAGTGGTCACGTCAGTGCTAAACTCCCTCCGTGCCTTATGCTACCCTCTCAGGCAAACAAACAGCGACGGCCCTGACGCTCTCGAGAAATTTCTCCAAATCTTGTTTACACAAGTAGGCGTTAACCCTACGAGCACGTGGCTCAGCTCAGTCCAAATATAGGGCACGCTCACTCGCAGTGAGCCAAAGTGCTCCACACCAGCATCTGTTACCATGGCAACCAATCTGGTGGCGAGCTCAAAGTTGAGCTCCAGCCCTCTCTCCAGAACAATGTCAGCGATGTAGTTTTTTTTTTTTTTTTTTTAAATCAGATATCACTGTGCAGCTTGTTGGATAACTTCATATGCTGATAAATGCAGATGTGCGCAGGAGTAGACTGTTGCTTGGTGCTACCGCCTCACTTGTTGCCACGGCAACTTGCCCTGTTTTACCAACTTTTCTTATGTACAGATTTTTGAAAAAGCCACTTTATGGTGGACTGTTTGTCCTCAGTGCTTCACACAGTTTTCTATGAGAATATATATTTTATTACATTTCAGTCATAAGTCATGGTGTATACTCCTGAGTTACTGGTAATTTCAGTTACCTACAGCCACTAAAATTGACAGAGGGTGACAGAAAATGTCACTGCATGGAATTAAACTTCTATATGATATGCCTTTGGTTCACTGATAAATCGTCTCTGTGGATCAAATTTAATTACGCCAGTTGTAACAGTTGCTATCGTAATGCAGTGTATCACCACATGGCGGCGCCTCCTGTCTCACGACTGGTGTCACCCCCTTTTTGTTCTTCTTCGCACTCCTCCTGTAATGGATGCTCCCGTGTGTACGCGGACTAGTGTGCTCTTCAGTAATGTGTGGTAGAGGTAGCACTTATTTTTGATATTGTAAATAAATGAGTACTTTTTGGAAAGTCAGAAGCTGTTGCTCATTCGCTATCCACCTGCACACCTCCGCGGCTGGCTTCATCTCCACCGCACGTTACACAGTGAAGCACATATTAATCAAATGTCCATGCAGAAGCGCAAAAGTGACTCACACGTCGTTACCACTGAGCCAATTATATCATGTTGGAAACCCTGTACCTTAAGACATCCAGATGTGTGTGGGGGTTTTAAGCGTTTCCTTCTAATGTCTTTTAGTCACAGCCGAGCACAGAACAACAGAATGAACCTCATTGTCAGTGGAAATATTTAAGTAATTAGGATTCATCTTCTAGAGTTTATTCATATCTCTACATACTTTATGCCAAACAATGATGATCGTCATTCTGCATCAAAGGGGTGGATTAGCAAGCTGATAGATCCATTCATGGGGCCATGCTGGAGTGTCAAATACATGTTGGTATTGGCACAAATATTGACCAATAATAATTAATAGAAAACATTTTTTTAGAAAAAAGTGCAGAAAGCAAAGCTTGGGTTTTTTGTTTTTTAGAAATTTGTCATCATTGATGTCTTAGCTTCATGGTGTTTCTGCAGCACATGTGCAGATCCACAAGAGTGTGGTGAACTGGAGCCTGTCAGCGACAGAGCGAGAGGCAGGGTCACGAGTCAGTCGGACTATCTGAAGAAAACTCACACAGGTGCAGGGAGAAGATCCCAATCCAGAAAGGTCCCAACCAGTCAGCGCCACCAGCCTTCTGCCCTCCTCTGCCGTAATATAACTATTTATGTCAAGAATGTGTTTAAGAATCTTTTCTGCAATAACGTTATGCAGGAGGATTTTTTTTAACAGTGAACTGTGAAATCTTAATACTCCACACCACAGCCATCACAATACCCACTTGACTTTTGTGGGTGGAAACAGTCGGCCTGCTGAACAAATAGTATAATAATTGAAATTACCTGAGGTATTTGATTCTGATTGTGTTGATTGTACTAAAATTGCCCACTCTGAATGAGTCAAGCAAGCTAAGAGGACTGAGCTTACCCGTAGCTTACTTGACTCATTTAGAGTGACTTACTCTCTTTGGATGTTAAATAAGTGATGGATTGCCACACAGCACAGCTCATTTATTAGATGTGCATACTGAGGTTGCCTCCTGTGTGTCCTCCCTTCTTCAGGTTGAAGTTCAAGTTCCGCAGGGGTAGCCTTCCTCCCATGATGCCTCTG
The DNA here is from genome assembly GCF_057382275.1 of Copadichromis virginalis. Classification (NCBI taxonomy): domain Eukaryota; kingdom Metazoa; phylum Chordata; class Actinopteri; order Cichliformes; family Cichlidae; genus Copadichromis; species Copadichromis virginalis. The sequence continues at coordinate 12,377,888 of NC_140621.1, forward strand.
GAGTTTGTCGGCTGCATCGGTGGCTGTGACGAGATCCTCCGAGAAGTGCTGGACCTGAAATATCTCAGACCAGGGGGAGGTGGTGGTGGTGCAGGAGTTGGAGGAGGGGGTGGAAGAGGAGATGACCCTCATCCTCCACCTCCAAGGCCACCCAGACCTGATCCGTCCAGAACCCGAATCTCTAATCCTCGCCATTCTCTCCCGCCTGTGCCCTCCTGGACCCCACAGCCGACGTCTCCACCAGGTGGCCGCAGTATGAGTATAAACGCCAGCAGTGACGCGATCGTGTGCAACTGTGGTCAGGATGCACTCCTCCTGACTGTGCGCAAAGACGGCCCTAATCAAGGCCGGCAGTTTTACAAGTGCAACGCCGGGAGCTGCAACTTCTTTCTTTGGGCAGATCAACCAAGTCAGCAGGGGGCGCCACAGAATCGAGGGCTGCCACCGCCAGCACCGGGGACTTCCCAGCCTCCTAGGCCATCTCTGGGATTCAGAAACACATCTGAAGGAAGCAGAGGGCAGGAAGCGGGTGCACCAGGACATTTGGAACAGGTGATGTGCAACTGCAACGAGGCAGCCGTGACGCGAACGGTGCAGAAGGACGGTCCAAACAAGGGTCGCATGTTCCACACCTGTGGGAAGCCAAGAGAGCAGCAGTGTGGCTTCTTTCAGTGGGCTGATGAGAACGTACCTCCACCAGGTGGGGCTCTCACACACAAATCCTCCTCTGAGCTCCTAATCATAATCCAATGTCAGACCACATACCTCCAACAGGGCTGAAAATTCCCTCTACACATGCACGAGCTGTGTCACTGTTATCTCTGACTTCAATTCAATATGCATTTGTGAAGATATGATGCACATTACACACAAAACAGTGAAGAATGCTTCCTAAAATTCCTGGATCCATACACAGTGACTCATAGTCATCAGTCACTTACACATGAGTTAGGCCCCGCCTCTGATAAAAATGCAAATCTTTCCACAACCTTTTGAGTCATTCGTTTAACAAACAGGCAGACAGAAAAAACAAACAGTCTGAACCAATCACGTAACTTCTTTGGCTCAGGTAGTGAAAAGGAAAAGTATGTAATTAGTTAGATTACTTTGTTAAATGGGCATAAAATTAATTCTCATCTTTATTTCCTTTAACAAGTATGGACAAACACATTCCTGGCAGGACAAATAGTTGAACAAGTGTTTCTAGCAGCTGCTTGATTTTCAGGGAAATCTCGTCACAAACTTCCTAACAGAACTGCTTTATTGTTACAACGTATGGAGTCACCAGCTCTATTGAGGTCATTGCTATTGAGCCTGGGCTTTGACGTGGATGCGCTGCGGATATACTGCCTTTGTATTGGCTTCACCTGAAACACATATTATGCGTAGGAACGAGTGAGTCACAAGGACAACATGAGGATGAGCTCATTTTCAGATTGTGTTTTGCCTTCACTGTGAACCTTTATCAACAAGTTGGTCTCATATGGATAGCATCTACAAACTACACGTATCTTTTTTCCAAAACATAAATACAGCCTAAAAATAGAAAACTAGTTTGACTTATGTTTTGGAAGCTGATCTTCGCAGCGCATAGACACTGATCTTATACTGGTGTACCCACTTTCACTGGGTTAAGTCACATGGTTGACATTGGCAGATGTTTGTAAACAACAAATTCAAAATGTCTCTAATATGACCATATTACGAGACAAATGTTAGAGCCTGACTGATTCATCTGCAGGCTGATATTAACTATGCACTATTATGTCGTTCTTGACAATTATAACAGTCAATAAATGTAAATTAAAGAAATAAAGACGAAGGCAGGAGAAGCACCCTTCAGCCACGTTATTAGTGTTGACGTTGCACAGTTTGTCGACCACGTGCACTTTGCAAATCCACTTGCAGTTTCTTAAACTGCTTGTTATCTTAGGTACCTCAACAGTGTATTGAATAACTACACATAACAAATGTCAGGGATCTCTCTTTGTGTTTGGTGTGGCTAAAAAGTAATATCAGCCAAAATATCAGATGTTTAAGTAACCAAAATATCGGTATCGATATTAAAAATCCTATATTGATCGGGCTCTAATACTTGTAAATAAATACAGAAGTGTTTTTTTAATAACCTTGGCTCTGTAGATGCCCACATGAACCAATTAAAGCTTTATCTGTAATAACTGAAGCAGTGTGGTTTGATTAAGCATAGTCACCCTTCAAAACACACCGTTATTATCAGGTCCAAATTTCTTTATTCATACTGCAGCGAGAGTTCACATGTGATAAGAAAGTAACACACAGCGAAACATTATCAACAACAAATCATAAAACTGATGCAAGAAGTGATAATGTATACTAATAAAGTATGGACCAATAAAGTATTGACAGGATACTTAGGGAAATCCAGTCGGTGTTCTTTATTGTTACACGCCATCAAAACTTGGCATGAAGACTTTTAGTTTACCAGCTGAAATTTTTTAATCTTCATCTTAATCTTAATTATCTGGTCTTATCTGTCTAGGATAAAAAGGATGGGCATAGTTTTCAGGTCTCAGATTGAACCCAGAGTCAAAGTGCATTCATTAAACCTGTAGTGCTTCTACTGGCCAGCAGGGACTGACTCATTCGGTGGCAGAAGGAAGTCTGAGTACAGAAGTAGATGGAAAAACTGCCAAACTGCTCACTTGATCTACAAAATTTCCTGGATGCGCTCTGTCACATTCCAGTTACTACGTCCACCTTTTATATTCTTCGTGGACATATTCAGGTTTTCAGACCAAGCAATACAAGACTTTCTAATAGATTCTCTGAAAAGATGAGTCATCTCAGTAAAAGCAAGCGTACTTGACATTATAAATGTATTATAGACAGGCATTTGCAGTGTATGCTATTGAGTTTTAGTGGACCTTGACTGCAGTGATTTGGCTGTAAAATTCTACGAAAGTTCTACAAAGCACATTATGTTTGTTTAAGAAAAAAAAGGATATTATGCTCACCATTTGATGGTAAAAAAGAAAGTACTGTCACGACTCACGAACACAGAGACCTTGAGGCATCAACATGACATGTACCTGCAGTCCCAACATGCTGAAAAAAATTCTTTGGTACTTTCTATGCTATAACTGGTAACTTTGACTCTTTTAACTCTGATCTCTGTTTCCCCGTGTCAGGTGGTTTTGGTGGTGGATTTTATAGTGATGGAGACGGCGGGAGGAAGGGAAGGAAGATGATGGGAGGTCCGAGTGCTAACAGACCCCCTGCTGCTAAGAAACCTCGCACCTGTGGCATCTGCCACATGCCAGGACACACCCGAGTCACCTGTCCTCAGCGATGACCGCTGTCTGTGACTGAAGCCACCCCATAATTGGGCAGAGTTAATGAAGTCTGTGACTTCAGTTTTAAATTTTAAACAACTTGGACTATACATAGAGTGGGGCATCTGCAAAGCAACTGGGTCAACAGGATAAGTGTGTGCAAAACAGAAAGTGTTCCACCCACATGTGTTGGCCAAACCAATACCAAAAGTGCCCAACAGCAGCATAAACTGCAGCTTTTCTTTTTGTTTTCACTCAGCACCGATGCCTCAGCTGTACTCAGATCAGTTCCAGATGAGCGACTCTTCTGTGGGGCTTGGGAGGACAAATAAGGTCAAGCTAATATTGAAGTGTAAAACAAACCAATCAGAACTGTACACGATCCATGTATGCTGGAGAGCACACATAAAATAAACTCTGAGACAAACGCTGAAGTGCTGAACTAGTTTTATTACTCGCGTTTGTAACCACAGCAACCTGAAAGCGCTTAGCAAGTTATTGAAAATTTGCTCACATGGCCTTGGATCAACCGATCCTCCACTCCACTGTCTTTTTCTGCTTTTTACAATCTCGAAATCCTAACTAAAATCCTGTATATTTCTGACTCAGGAGCAGTATCCGAGCAACAAATGAACTTCATTTTAAAAGACGGCGTGCATGCCGGTCAAGACTAATCGGCCAAATGTATTGATATCTGAATATTTTCATGTATCGATTTATGGAGGTGGAAGAAAAAGGCGGGGGGAAAAAAATTGTTTTTACACTGCAAAGGTTGGACTGGTCATCTGATGTTCGCACTGATAAAAGTTAATAAACTCATTTTAACATTTTATAGTACATTGAATCTCTGCAGTCATGACAGAGGGAACTTTTGGTTTCGCTTGGAGTGTTCGGGGTTTTCCATTAGCTTTAGCTTTTGCTTTTATTTTGAGTCTGTTGTTTGCTTCTCTTTGTTCATTTACTTTTGGTTTTGAGTCTTAAACTTTCAGTCGGCCCTACTTTGGAAACGAAACAAAATTTATGACTAAGCAGAGCATGCATGAATGAAAACAGACTTGCTCTGGCCTGAAAAAAGTAGGAATAGAGTCAACCAAATCTAAAAAAAGTTCCCCACAACATCTCTCAGTATGTAACTTTCATATCCAATAACACTTATGAAGCCATGCAAAATCTTTCCTTCATGAAGACTTTTACAGGTACATTAAAGGATCTCATAATTGTAATGAATGTGCTTTTTTTTTTTTTTTTTTTTTTTTTTTACCCCCAATAATTTTGAGCCCGTGAAAGTGCACCTTTAATTTAATGCAGTCACATTCAGTTTGTACCAAGCACATTTTTCATTAATGATTATATAAATGACTACGTCTTTGCTTTTATATATTTCTGTTGCACTTGCTTCATGTTTGTGAGTTTTTTGTGTATTAATAAAATAAAATATAGTCTTTCTGTGTTAAAAAATAATTGTAACACAGAGGGAGTGCGAGCATATTTCATACAGTTATTTTTGATAATATAGCCATACTAAGGCCTGTAGCTCAGACTGTATGTTGCGTAATAGTCTGAAGGTAAGATTTGCATGACTTCTTTCAAATCACTCCGTGATTTTTCACGGGATGAACCGTAGTGTGCAAAAACACTCGAGTACACAGACGTAGTCAAAATTTCTCTGCAACTTTGCAATCTTTCCACCACAAGGCCCGACTACAGAAACGCACACCCATAGGCCTATTTAAAACCAAATGCTGAGCGTAAACAAGTTCTTTCTCCTAAAGTTGTGCAGTTTTGTGTTCCAGGGAAAAGTCTGACCGGTTCCGTCTTCCCATAAATGCCTTTTGCCTTTGTTCCCTTGAAATGCACCCCCTGCGGGTGTAGGACAGGAGAAATAAACCCGTGGATTCCCGGTACTGGGCTGTAAGTTACACTAATGTTTTTCGCTGGTCGTATTCCAGTGAAGCAGCCCTGATTTTACTGGCACGTTTGGTGACTCATATGTGAGTCATAACATGTGGGTGGGAGCGAGCGCTTTGATCCGTCCTGCCGTGTTGTGTTTGCCGCTCCATCCCGACTCCCAAATCCGCTACAGTAGTATCCGGGCAGATAACGAGTCATGTGACCGCCGTATCTCTTCTCTGAATTGCAGGAATGACCTCCTACTTACGGGAAAAGAGGCGCATTTATCCCGTATTTCAGACTGATAGGTGTACTCTTCCCTATAGGACCATAAAGAACAGGCGGTCAGATCACCAGAGCTTTATGGACTTTACCGGAACTAAAACACCACAGCGCTCTGTGCAAACTCACTGCTGGTTATTAAAGCGCCCGTGTGGAAATACTCACTGCACAAAATCAGATTAAAAGGGCACTCTGCCACTTTTACAAGTTCTTCTGCTCAAAAAACTCTGACAGAATAGCTTCAGTGAGGTCATCATTATATCATCAGGGGCATCTTGGCGTAGATTTAAATTTTTAAATTGTGTGTGCAGCTAAAAATTGAAAGTTTTTAAGGCACAGCCACTGACCAGGGAAGGAAGTAATAATTAAAACACTGAGTCATGGTAAAGATATTAATCTAATCACAATCTAGCTTTCATGCTCCCAGTCAATATAAACTGGGGTGACTGACTTTGGTTCTTATAATGATGGTGATCATGCAGTAGTTCTTAAATCAAAGGATGAGGATGTATATTCTCTGCTGTTTGGACCAGTAAATGATCTTTGTTTTAAGTAAACAGTGAGTACGGAATTAATTCTAAATGTTAAAACGTGTTAATATTTCTGTCACTCTTCATGTAACCATATAATCTGATAACCTTTCAGTTCTTAACAGTTTATTAATGCTTAATAAGGTCACTGTAAATTACTGCATTTCATACTCCTGCAAACTTCTCATAACCACTGTTCACAATCTCATCAGGTTGTTACAATATGTTACAGCTACTTTTTAAAATGCTTTCCATTGATGTTGTGTTAAATAAGTAAAGTGTGGCCAATTTCAGACGGGTTTTTTTATTATCTTTCAGGCACTCAAAACCTAAACACATTCCAGCATAACAGTGCTGTTATTTGTGAGTCTTCACTAGAATAACATGACAACAAAACTTTAAAATAATCGTCTTTTATCATCACAACAAGTCACAGATTACTTGTTTAGTCTGCCTGACTCTGCTCAGATCAGCAGGTTGTTCTTTGTAGCTTTAGGTCCAAACACGTGGTGAACACAATCCAACACTCATAACACGGTGAAAGGTGTGTCTCTCATCTCGCCGTTATGTTTTCATTCTGCATTTTTAGCCGTTACAAATGCCGATACTGACATATCAGCAAATATCGTCTATAAATCAGCCCCGCCCAAATGCTGGATTAGCCCCGCCCTAAATGAGCAATAGAAACAAGCTGCAATAGGATGATTTCACATGTTTACAAGTTCTGGATCATTTCAAGCTTCTCTTGACTGAAAAATACACTTGACATTTTTAAATTGTCTGTTGTTAGTATGTTGTGCGTGTAAGGTAACAACATTCACATCTGTCCTGTGTTTTCACAGCAGTTTGTTGCTTCATATCTCGGAGGCTACATTTAAACATGCACACAACAGTGTCATTGGATTAACATGTTTATATAATCTCAAAACTGGGAGGTCAAAGGTCGACAAGTTCAGCTCATTCTTCATCCTTGAAGTGTTTGTCAACTCCTCCTGCTGTGTCATCATCATCATCATCATCATCCAGCTTTTCAGTTGTTGCCGTGGAAACAGTTGCCATGGCACCCAATGCGTAAGTGATGCAAGTGCTCCAGGTGCAGAGAGAGCGTGGACCACAGGCCGTGTGGATGAATTGTGTTTGTGTGGAGTTACAAAGAGGTTTTTTTTTCTTTTCTGTAAACTGATCCACACCAACCTCAATGAAAGACAGTAGGAATTTGGCTCTGGGCCCTTTTTCCACAATACTTGTGCCACCTTTATGAGCTGTTCTCACCTGGGGGCTGGGTGAATAGATGCTCAGGTATAAAGTTTGAAAAGTGCGTGAGATCACACTGTTAAACAACATCTTTTTTTTCTTTTTCCTTGATCGCATGAGCAGTTATTATTTAATCGCTGAGACCTTCATCTTAGTTATAGTCAGCTGTATTTCCAGCTCTCCTCTCTGCAGAGAGGTTGCTTAGCATTCAGGATGTAAAATTAAGACTTTCTGTCAGTGTTTAGCTCTTTCGTTCCATATTTGGATCAAACGTGGTTGAAGGGGTGGACGTTTCCACGGGAGAGGGAGAGAGAGAAGGCGAGGCTTTCATTTCCATTGCAGATTCTGATCTTTGCTGAGCTTTACTTCTGTTACATAAAAATACATAGAGCTCATATTGTTTCATGCTCAGGCTGGAGTCCAGTGGTGCATCTAAGGACTTGTGAAAGTGGGAAAATTAAAAAACAATAAATCCCTAAAAGTCATATTATGATCTTAGACCAGACTGACATAGTGTCTTTGTAGTTTTCAGTGAGTGAACTTTTTAGCTTTTTGGTGCAGAGCTTGATGGAAAGATTGATAGCATCTACACACTACATGTGTACATTGACCTTTGCTACTGGGGGGGTGGAGGTGGTTGACAATATTTTGTTAGCCTTGTTCAGAAGAATCCTACCTTCTTCCTCCTTTTTCTGCATTAATGCGAAATTAAGTTGATGAGCCAAACAAAATTGAGAATCTGGCTTTAACATTTTCAGAAAACTGGATGCTATGGAAGCTCTGTTTCTACAATAGGGGGGCCATGGAGGGTGGAATCAATCACAACAATTGGGTTATAAATTAATGTAATTCTTAAGTGTTTTTAAACACCTTTTAAATGGTAGAAATACAAAAAAAAAATGCTTATTTATATAATAAATTCGCGATTTAAGTAAGTTTCTACAGGAAGCTACACATTTTAAGCTTAACATAGTCAGCTATGTTAAAAAAAATCATGTTTAATTTAGAAAAAAAATTCAGACAGAGGTAAGTTCAGATTTCGTGTTAGCTATTCTAACACCTGAATAAGTCGAAAGTTCGAGATAGCCAATTTGAAATTTCGCGTTATTGAGTAAAAATCTATTAAATATGGAGTTATTTAATAGAAATTTCCAGACAGTCACCCGAAATTTTGACTTATGAACGACAAAAGCAATAATAATTCATGAGCAAAAAAGCAGCAGCTCCCCTAGCTGTAACCCTCAATAATCCTGTCCTCGTGATCTCTTTCCCTCTGCCCCTCTCCTGCACTCTAGTCTAACTTGCGTGCGCGGCCTCGCGGGTGCGGGCACGTATCTTGGAGGCTCGGCCCCTACGCAACAGTGTGAGAGCGCGCAGGACTTAAAGCTGCTGTTGATGTGTCGCAGATTTTAAATACTGAGAGAGGCAGGCAGCAGGAGCAGGCGTGAAGGGGAAGAAGCGAAGGCAGAAAAACAAGCGAGCATCCGCCGTGACAGTGCGAGGGTTTTCCCCACACATACTCGTCTTTAAATAGTATCTGTTATTTAAATTTTTGCACTGCGACAAAAAACAACAACAAAAAAGCCAACAAAAACAACAACAACAACCGAAAAAGCATAGATACCCAGTTCGCGTCCTGCTCAGGATTCAGCGATCAGCGATGGAGCTGTCTTCAATTGGAGACCAAGTGTTTGCAGTGGAGTCGATAACAAATAAGAGGGTGAGAAAGGTAAGAATGAGCACGTAACTCACAGAAAAACTTAATCGCCTGTGTTTGTTTTCCCTCTTGAAGGAGCGCTCTGCTCCGGTTGCCATGCACAAACAAAACCTGGCTACGCACTTTTGTCGCTCCCAAATCCTTCTCCAGCTTTTACGCTAAGACACAACACCGATCTGTTTTCATGCAACTGCGCCAAACTTTAACACTGTTTTAGCGCACGAGTCGCATCCTGTAACCTTCATGTGCAACGGCTGGCGCTGCAGCTGCTGCAGCGTGTTCGTGTTTTGGAGGAGCCTACGCAGTTGTAGTGAAATGTGTGGAGGAAGAAGAAGAAGAACAAGGGGGGTGTGTGACCTGAAAACAGGTCTGACGGCCAGTAGCTATGCGGGCAGCTGCGCACTTTATTTTCGGTTAGATGGTGAGCGCTGCGTAAATCCGTCGCTGACTCCTTCGTGGTGGTGGCCCATTGATTTTTTGCAGTTGGGGGTGGTGGGGGGATTTGGGGGTGATAATTTGAGCAGCACGAGCGCACTATAATGTAGAAATGCGCTCTCGCATAAGTTTAATAGAGCCTGTAAACAAACACGTTCTTCTCCTGAAAGCGCGCACTGTGCGCACGTCGGAGCTGCTCTTGTTTTGTTTTGTTTTTATCTCGTCTTCACTGGGACAAACTGCGAGCATTGATTTTCGAGCTGATAATTTAAAAAGTAAAAAAAGATTTTAATTTTTTTAAGATAAAATTGCGCAGCACCGCGTTGTTTACATGCCCCCGCCTCCCCTCATCTTCACGTGTGGCCCCACCTATACGAGCGGAGGGCTGTTCTAGAACGTCCACGAGAATCGTAGAAACCGGCACCTGCTGTAGCCACGTTCGGTCACGTCATCGCCAGCGAGAGACTAGCTGCAGCCACTCAGCCTCGCTGTCATTGACGTCACCCCTCACAAAAACACCCCTTTAAAAAAAAAAGAAGTAAAAATCCTCGTGACTCTCCCTCTGTCCCTCCCATCCACACTTTAAAGCGACAGCAGCTTGGTTCTGTATGCGCTGGAGCACGTGTTTTGTGTGTGTGCTGCATCATCTCTAAGTGTACACCACCCCCACCCCTCTGTCTCTCCTCAGGGTGCTGTGGAGTATCTATTGAAATGGCAGGGATGGCCCCAAAAGTGAGTAAGCCTTGAGTAATCATCTAGTGACCTCATCCCCCTCATCCGGTGTATATTTATGAGCGTTTATAGAATGTGCTTCTTCATACTAGATAGACTGACATCTTGGGTGTGTGTGTGTGTGTGCGCTGGCAGGTACAGTACCTGGGAACCAGAGGACAATATTTTGGACCCTCTCCTTGTTCTGGCCTACGAGGAGAAGTGCGTAATTACAGAAACTGTTGTGGTTTTCCTTTCATTCTGTTAGTCACACTTTCATATTCTTGCTTTTGTTTCTGACCTCTCTCTCTCTCTCTGTCTGCTTCTTTTCCAGCCGGGAGAAGATAAGAACTCTGACCTATCGCAGGAAAGGTCTTAGACCGAGGAGGCCCATCCTGCGGGTAGCGACACTTACCTTTCCTCTTGTCTCACAAACCTTTGTTGTATCTTCCTTCATTAATCCTAACTGCTGGCCAGGCTTGTTTGTTTAAAGGCAGTTGCACATTTATCCAGGTGATGACTTTTGGTATTTGTGCACACACACAACAAACAAATAAAAAAGATATTAAAGGGGTATTCCATCAATTTAACATTAAGCTTACAAATTTTTGGGATGTAGGAATCCTGGGACTTTTTTCTTCTTAGTTACTTATTGGCCTAAAGTTCCTCTGATGGGAGCGCCTTAGGTTCAGTGTCAAATCACAGACCTTACCATTAGCACCCAACAAACTCTGCCTTCTGCCGCCTGAACCGCCTGACCTGTAACCCTGCTGCTAATGCAACTTGATCTCAAGCTCCAGCCCAATAACCCCAATTACATCACCATGACATCAGCAGGATTATTTTTCAAGCTCGCTTTACTAGCTGAATGGTACTCAAATGTAAGTTTCATGTATAACATTGCCAGAATGCCCCTTTGATTGAAACATTTACTTCTCATAAACAGCTGGAAATATGAGGAAACAAAAAAAACCCCAATGCTGTATCATTGTGAACAATACTTTTGTTGTTTTTTCTTCACAGTTCATTATTGTCCAGATGTTTTAACAGTTTAAAACATCAGTTTCTTTACAGAGTGACCCATTAGCGCTGATAATCAATCACTAAGATACAAAACCCCAGCAGAGATCAAGGCGCAATGGCCTCAGTAGTTTTTAAAAGACATGTTTCTAAAGCGAGGGGTGTGACCCCCGAATGGTCGTTGCTCTCACTGTGTCATTATCACTTCAGTCGTTAAAGGTGCAATTTGTAAGAGTTGCTGTCAAGCTTTGTCCCACACGTGGATATCAGAGCATCACAAATTAGCCAAGTCAAGCTCTTGATATCACCATGACGATGTATCAAACTGCAGTAAATCTGTAAATATACATCTTTTAATCTGATTTTAATGGCAGATATTGGCACATTTTCTGTACTTATAAATACGGTATTCACAGCAGCAGGATTGTTTTATTTATTTATGTATTTATTTTTTGGTTAGTATTCCACCATCCTAGCTAATCCTAGCTAAAACCATCCTGTCAACCAATTTCTGCAGAATTAAGACATTTCTAAAAAACAAAAATAAAACAAAGGTGTTAAACATGCTAAACAGCTAATGTTTGCAGTTTGGATAGTGGTGTTGGCTGCAGAAGTAAACTGAATATCACAGCATTTTCTTTACGACTACATTTCCCATACACGTGCTGTCTGTCAAAAATGAAATGCATCCTATGTTTCCACTGTAAGTAACTCAAAAGGCAGAACTGTATTTGCTTCCTGCTTGTGTGCGCAGTCATACAGCTTCTGACCTGCCACCATCTCTGCTCTCCCCCAGAATGTCTTTGCCATGGACCTCCGCAGCGCTCACAAGATGACGGAGAAGCCTCCGCCCCGCATTCGCCTCTCCCTCACCCGCTCCATGAGCACAGACGTGGACCACGTTGAGCACGGCAGCATGTACCAGCGCCAGGTGAGGAGGAATGGCTGGCAGAGGGTGGCCAAAGGAGGGCGAGATGGCAAACGTATGCATCTGCAGAAGAAGAAGATGGAGCCCATGGAGGAGGACTGGGGCGGCACCAGTGAAGAAGAGAAGTCTGAGAGCACCATGGGGGAGAGATGTGAAGGCAGTTTATATGGTTGGTTTGTCAAGCTGATAACAAAACGCAGTAGCCCCACCATGACCTTTGACCCTTAAAAATGAACAAGATGTGTCACCATCTCTTTTCAGGCCTGTCAGAGTGCAGCTCACCTGCTTTGCTCGAGCAACATGACCTGGAGCTGCAGGTGGGGGAGAAGTTGGGTGGTGACCTGATGCCGGTAAGCTCGCACACGTGGATCAACATCATGGGCGAGTGCGATTCGACACCGAAGCCAATGCTTGTGCGCAGCCAATCAAAGGACAGCACCTCTGCATCTGAGGCCAGACTGGGCGATGCAGTTTCTGTGAGTGACAGGTCAGATTCGGACAGAGGAGAGGAGGGCTGGGAGTCAGGCCCGGAGAGAAGCAATGCAACCTCAGTGATAGTGAGCATTCGGGGGAGCAGGGGGACGGCAGGTGACGCCGCTACCGTCTGCTCCCTGGCTGAGGTGAGGAAGGAGGAAGCGAGAGGCGACGATTCGATCGTCGCCCCAGAGACTGCTTCCCCAACAGCAGATCAGCCGAAGACCGTCATCTTGACAAAAGTGACTATAAACTCTGTGACGGTGACGTTTAAAGAAGCGAGGGTGGCCGAAGGCTTCTTTAAGGGCTACTGAACAAGGGTGACGAGTGGCACCGAGAGCTCAGAATAACCATAATTAGACTTGCCACTCATTTTGTACATGTAAAACGGTCACGTATGTAAGATAACTCTACATGTTTACAAAGCTACATTCATTTCCCACTGAGTTCGGTGAAGAAATTTTTGCCTTTGCATAAAAAGTGAGTGGTAATTTTATTATTGTGGCTCATTTATTAGATGTGATAGGAAGCCTGAGGCCCTTAAAAAAGTGCTCAAATTATCCATAAGAATCCAGCAGACTAAATAGGTCTCTGGCTGGTTTCTTCCCCGGGGCCGCTGGGTTTACCGAGAGTGAGACACACGTGAGACAGCAGCCTGAAACGATGCAGTTCAGATAACTACTCAGATGCAGCTACTTTTCTCAGTGCTTTCCAGCAAGACATCGGTCTCACACTCAGATCAGTTCTCGGGGCCCGTTTTCAGTCGCTCCTCTTTCTTACAAATGATTTTGTAAAGATGTTTCTTTTGTCATTTAATTATTTTTTTTAGTATTTGCACAGAGCTAACCGCATGCCCTGTCAGTCTGTGCCACACATGCTCAAAGCCCTGTCCTGTGCTTTGTTGAAGAGGTTTATTTCTGTCACAAAAGCAAGAAAAAAAACAAAAAAACAAAGACAGAGAATTAATGCCTGTCGCTTAGATGAAGTTCTGCGCTTCAAGGAGGATGGATGCACAAAAACAAGTACTCAGCCGTGTTCGCCCTTTGTCTGTCCCTTTATTTTTCAAGTATGAAATGCTACCTGGTTCTATTTTTGTATTACCATTTGATAGTCCACTCTCTTCACTAGCCTTTGTGCATATCAAAACAGGAGGTGTCGTTTTACTCAGCTGCTGTGTAGGTAATGTGCAAATGAAAGCAAGTGTACATTCAGCCGGACCGTAGTGCGCTTTTATTTATTGCATGTCACACGTATAAGCTAAACTAACTTATGTCACTCGGTGTGTCCAAACAAGTCTCTTTCTCTCTGATAAACATGAAATGTCAAAGATGTCTTCTCTCTTAAAAAATACATTTTTACTTTGACTCTATTTCCAATAAATGTGTACAACAGTAGCTGCCGCCTGGAGTGTGCTTAGAGGGGGTGGGTATAAAGACATGTTTCTGTGTTACCTTTCTGAAAGAGATGACGAAGCCAGTCATGAAACACAGATGTATCCAAATTTATTTATTCATTTCTTGGGAAGGTTTTTGGTTTTTTTTGTTGTTGTTTTTTTGACAATGAACCTTCTTTGTTGTAGTTTTGCTTTAGTGCCTCGTGATGAGAGATTTGTTTCAAACCCACTATCGAAACCTAACAACCAACTGACGAGCAGTTTCACGCCCTTGTCGTGTCATGATAAATAAAGCAGAGAAAAGTTGCATTTGGTAGCTGTTCACTGAAATTTGGAGAACAAGGCACAAAAACATGTAAGTGAACCATTTATTTGGGGTTTTTTTGGCCTTACACGGAGAGCAAAAACCAGTTGGTACAGTCTTAAAAAGAGAATGAATGCAGCTCAAAGCAGCATGAAAGACCAGACCTTGGTTAGATGTTAGACCACATCCAGCCAAGTCAAGGACACTCGAGGAGGTGAGGTAGGTGTATCGTCAAAGTCTGAAATCAAAAGACGCCTTCATGAATGTTCACAACAAGGTACAAGCCACTGGTTAAACTCAATAACAAGAAGGTTCGATTAGACTGTGTCAGAGCCTGCACAGCTCTGGAAATTTCTTTTAAAAGATGAAACCTAGATTAACTTGTAGCAGAATGATGCGAAGAGAAACCGCTCATGAGCTGACCTGTTTTCACAGAAATGATCCCCACTCCAGACACCTTATCAAATGGTGATTAACCCTCATGTTCATTTCTCCGGTACAGCAACGCTGTTCCTGGGTCAGTTTGACTTGGGGCATATTTAGTTATCTAAAAGTGTCAGAAACTTTTAGAAAATTACGATACACGTTATTTAGCATTATTAACTCCATTACTATTTCATTCAATAATTAGTGCAGTATACAATTAGTTTCTTACATCTCACACATGGGGGTTCAGTGAGGATATCACTAGTTTTTCATTATATACACTGGAAGGACTTACATAAAAAATACAATCATTTTTCATGACATTGTTTTTTTTAATCTAGTCTAACAATAGGTGCCAATTTGTCTTTCTCTCATCTGGCAGTGCTTGTCTCTCAATTGTCAAATTGGCTTACTCTGCAGAAAACATAGTCTCCAGGGCCATCATGGCATAAAATATGTCTCTGCATCCCACAAACTGGCTGTTGATTGAACCTTTGACCATACATGGGACCCTCAAACATCCATACAAATGCATTTTATCCAGCTTCCAGTTCTCCCCCCAAAATCCACAGTCACTTTAGTCATTTTGAGCATGTCTGTCTGTCTGTATTGAATTGGGCTCAAAAGCTGACTTGATGTCTATCACGTGCCATCCTAGTGGGCCCTGGTGCTGTCTTCATTATGCTTCATGCCAACAGTTTTGCCTGATGTGCATTTGAGGATGAAGATCATTATATTTTACCATTTTCTGATGCGATTGTCGTGCTTGCAGGGATATGATTGGCATTTTCCTCATTTGGAAATCATCAGAATCAGAAATGACCTCAAGATGGTCTTCATCTTCAGACACATCCATCCTCCTCTGTGATCAAAGTTGAGTTCTAGAGCCTCCGTAAATCACGTGTGGCTGCAGAGTGTCATGTTGTTAGGACTCCTTTACAGAGAACCTTTATATGCTTTGCTTCTGTATTGCTGCACATGGCCTGATAAAGGAGACGTGGAAATCACTTCAGTAGGCCGGTCAGAGTGAAGTTAATGTGACTGATTGAACAGATATTCTTGCTGTTTGTCCTGTGTGCTAGTAGCTGTACTTCGAGTAAAAGAGAGTCAGTGAAAATGTAAAAGGAAAAAGCCAATTTTACACCAAAGAATAACCCACTCCATTTACTTGTTGTTTAAGGGTGTGAGAGCAACGTTTAAATATAAAGACAGAATTCAATTTGATGTGAGGTCAGTGAGAGGTTGTGGTAAAATTGCTTTCAGGCAACAGGGGAAAAACAATTAAGAATTAAAGTTGTGTCTAAAATCAGAATTGATCATTATTTATTACTGATACTGATGGTGATGCAATTTTCTGGAGAACTGATTTGTCACTGGGTGCTGATTTCATACCTGTTGATCTCTAATCTGAATCTTAACCTGCTCCGGAGCGGGCCTGGTTGATGTGACTGCTGATAGAAGCAGCCTGATGAAATGAAACGGGAGATTCTGACCTGATCTCAGTCCAACAGAGCAGAGCATGCCTTTCAGTTATCAAGTACAAAACTGAAGGTAAGAAAGTCCTGCTTTATTCCACATATTTCAGTTTCTAATGATCAAAGAGGAGACAGTAACCTGAACACATGTTGCCAAACTTCTCTTCATTTCTCTTCAGTCACTCACACACTTCTATCAATGCCTCTTTAAAGACAAACAACACTGTATTCTTCATCCAGTGGTTTGAAATTTGGTTGGGTTTTTTTTTTTTTTGGTTTTTTTTTTAAACCCTCCACTAGAGGGCATAATGCTCTCACGCAAAACATTCCTGTAAGTGACGCCATGAGATTCTAGTGAACAGTGTGATTCATGGGTCAGCGTGTCAGAGGAGTGCAGCACGGGAAATGGTGGCGCTGCTGAAATAACAGTGTTTAACTGGAAGAGAGAAAAATCAGTGTCAATTCCCACGATCATGGGGAGAGAAAAACTAACACAGGGCTTTCAATAACAACAAGTAGAAATGGATGAGCACAGGGCATGCACTTTTGTGGAGCATGGCTTTTACCTAATGTATGTGAAGGGAATCCTTTCTGTTGTAATCAGAGGAAGGTTAGGCTGTCTATTATCCAACAGACCCAAGACACCAAGACGTCTGAAGCTTTGCAGATTCTGCTGAATGTGAGGGAAACTACACATTCTTGAGTCACTGTTTCAGTTTCTCACAGGGGCTGGCTCATAAAGGGATAAAATTGCTTTGATTGTCACATGTTGTTCAAAGAAGGTATGCCGACCTACGGATACATCCAAACTGAAACACCAAAGCTGTTGCCAGACACCTCCATTCATGGCATCTGTCAGTTTCTTGATCTGCTGACGATCAACCTTTCCTGCAGCATCCGCGGCCTCCCAGACACTGTTCAGAGAGGTGTGCTGTTTTCCTTCACAGTGACTCTCCCACAGGCTCTCGGTGGGATTTAGGTGTGGTTTGGGACTGAATCCGTGTGTCATTATTCTTTCATCTTTAAGGCCTGCGATGGAACATTAGCCAGTATAAAATTCACAGTCTTCTTGAAAGATGCAGACCTTCTCATCTTTAATAACACCAGCCCACACCAGTACCTCACCTCCACCTTGGAGTCTGATTTGAAGTGGAAGAGCCACCATCCATATCCTCTGTCAAGAGTTACTCTCATCTCATTGGTCCATAAGTTTGTCCTTGGATATTTCTTGGCCCGGTCTTGACTTTTCAGTCGGATACGCAGCTTCCGTGTCTCTGAGCACTGAACGCCTTTTACCATCTGGGCACTGCAGGTAGGCTGCAGTACTGGATTATGACAGCGCTGGAGGATAACGGCTTCCTGGCACCTTCACATTTGATTCTTCTCCAATTTCTGGCAATTCATTTGCATCTTTTCTTTTCACAGCATGTTTTTGTGAACTTTTTGACTACTGCCAACAAAATGTTTGATGGTTCTGTGATCATGGCACATGCTGCACCCCTCTGAAAAACTTTTTACTTTTTCTATTTTGCTTGTCAGAGTCAGTCAAATCTCTTTTTTTGTCCCATTTCGCCCAAGGAAAAGACACTGCCTATTATTTATCTTCTATCTTGAAATGGGCTGTTGATCTCCTTAGGCCGCATTCTCCCTCATTACACAAAGACACATCCCCTGACATCCCTGAATCCAATATCCATTCAAGTGTATATGGCCTGGAGTTGGAAATTATGCATAAGATAGACGATATAGTCAAAATACTCAGAGGTGACTGTACTGTACTGGAGGATTTAGAAGTTGAAACATGGAGGAATCAGCAATGCACGGATGCAGAAATAATAAAGGAGTAATGGAGAAGTTGGTGGATTAGGTCTACTTACTGATAACCATTAAGTAACTGTTTATATTTAATTAATGATACACTCATATAAGCTCTTTGGGCTGGTTGTTAATTAGTTATGATGTACCGCTCTGCAACCATCAGGGTGTTCCAAGCTTGTTCTTTGAATTTTTGTGTCCTTTGTTGTAAGCTATCTTCGGTGCATCGTGGCCGGGAGCCTTCAGCATGAAGCAGGTTCAGGGTTTAGCAAGCGTCACATTTCTTGACCTTGTTCTTGGCAATGACAAAGTGTTCAGGGTTAGATGTTACAAACAAAGAACTGAACTGCGATGCCATAAATGGGTGCTTTTTGTAACTCCACACACTCACAGAAATATCCAGAGAGATGTATGGCGTTATTTTTGTGCCACTATTCTGAGCGCACGTAAAAAAAATTTGCAGGTGCAAGTGTTGCATTTTGAGGAGAAATTTAGTTTGAGCGAAGAAAAGCTGAATTTGAGTGAACAAAATTCATTGCTGCGTGCAAAAAATGTATTTCAGTGTTTGCTATTATCCACACACACAATAGCAGCCCCTCTCGCTCAGTTTTTGCACTTGCGCTCGCTCGCAATGTGTCGCTCGCGCTCTCAACATTTCAGCCCGTGCGCGCTCAACTCGTTCTGTACACCGTTATATTTGTGCCACAAAACCAGCCAATCACAGACTTGGATGCAAAAAAAATCTGATTGGCTGTTTTCGTCTCCAACCAGCTCGAAATGACGAAATGCAATATCCCAGAATCAATTTCGTCCAAAACTCAAACGAGGCAGTGGCGGAGGAACACAGAGTGGCAGAGTTTGAAATATTACTCTTTGTGGGTCACAAAATAAACTTTTAAGATATTTTCATGCGAGAATGGTGCTGTGTAAACTTCTAATATCTGCTCGATTTATCAAGACATCACATATTTGCATAAGTGCTCTAACGTTTTTGGAGATGCCTGTTACCCACCAGCTGACCGAATACCTGGACTGGCCATTGGGCATTTACCCGGCATGGTGATTTTTCATTTTTATGTTAGTTTGTTTGTTTTTGTAATGGTATAAACAATGAAAGGTGGTGGATTAGCCAGCTGGTAATAATCAACTCTGGGCTGGACCAATTACAATACATCCGTATTGAGGGGAAAAGACTTCAGCGAGAATAAAAAAGACACAAAGCTGGAGTTATTCTGTGTCTTAGCTGCCTCTTCTCTCCTCATTCTCCCTCCCTCTCCTGTTGCTACTTCAATCATGAAACTGATCAATGATCAGCTGATCGTCTCTCTTGTTTGTTTATCTCCCACTTTGCGCCAGAAACAGGAAACCAGCGGATGTTGCGCTAAACAACAACAGCAGCACGTTCAAAATTGATCCGCTGTTGTTAGAATTTATTTAAAATTAATTTCTAGTATCAGCTGATGTTTGCTGGAGCCACAGCTGTAAAGCTGGAAACATGAAGGTGATACAAATCATACATATATACCAACAAAACAGTGTACATCACTGTCACAACAGCGTTTGTTTTCGTTCAAAGGCTTTATGGTTTTTCCAATAATACCTGGTGGTGTAGTCGGTGATTTTTTTGTCAGTTCAGCCTTATATATTATGTTTAACCCGAGTTCCCACCCGGTCAGCTGGTGGGTAACAGGCATCTCCGAAAACGTTGGAGCACTTATGCAAATATGTGATGTCTTGATAAATCGAGCAGATATTTGAAGTTCACACAGCTACATTCTAACATGAAAATATCTTAAAAGTTTATTTTGTGTCCCAGAAAGAGTAATATTTCAAACTCCGCCACTCCGTGTTCCTCCGCCACTGCCTCGTTTGTAGTGATGGGTCGTTCGCGAACGAAATGGCTCTTAGAGCCGACTCTTTGACGTGAACGACGCGAGCCGGCTCCTTATCGCGAGCCGTCACGTGGTTTTTTGTTTTTTTTTTCTTTCTCTCACCCTCTCTCTCTCTCACACTTTTTTTCCCGCTTCACTTCGCACCTGAGCCTTGTGCTTTATGCTGGGCAGAGGGGGGAGGGGCGGTAGTTACACTCAGTAGCACAGGAACAGAGCCAGAGGGAGAGAGAGAGAGAGAGAAAGAGAGCCAGGGACAACAACGTCACATTAGAAAGGTATAGTAATCATCCACAACTATTTTCGGTTGCAGATGATAAAGGATTCAGAAAGTTTATTCATGCAGACCCATATGACAGAGAATATGCATCTTCTTTTTGTTTTCATATTATAATTTATATTTAATTGTGTTGTGGTTTGAAGTGTTTTGTGTTGTTTTCACTTTAAATTTGTAAAAGGAAAAAGCTGAAAATTTAAATAGTTAAAATTTGAAATGTGAATAGTTGATTTTTGTATTATATGATTTATTTATTACATTTTATGTGGAGTGAAAAAATAAAAGTATATTTACAGTGGCCCCTACAGACAAAGCACATACAAACTTCAAATCACGTACGAACTCTGAAGCACGTACAAACTCCAAAACACGTAAAAACACGTACAAACTCCAAAACACGTAAAAACTCCAAAACACGTACAAAAAACTCAGAAGCACATAAAAACTCAAAACACGTACAAAAGACAACAGAAGTGCTCCAGGATGCTGGGCGCAGTGTTGAGCTTTTGTTACCTAGTGGCTACACAAGCCAGCAAGTACCAACGACCGGATTCGGTGTGTGGTAGTAACAGGTAAATGAACTTTTTTTTAAATTATTTGAATATATATGAGTGCCTGTGTATAAATACACAAACAATACACACATGCTTTCAATTGTGTAATTTAAGTGATCTAGTAGCTCTGCTTTGGAAGTTCAGTTCATGCTAGAAATGTGTTTTGGAGTTTGTACGTGTTTTGTCTCTAGGGGCCACCGCATATATTTATATATAAACATATACAAATAAAACCACTTTTTTTTACGTTAGTAATTCCTTTTGTGCATAATTTTATATTATTGTTAATAATAAATTAATTAAAGCAACAAAACAACCTGAAGAGCCGGTTCGGAGCCGAAAGAGCCGGCTCTTTTTAGTGAGTCGAACCGAAAGAGCCGGATCTCTAAAAAGATCCGGAAATCCCATCACTAGTTACTACCACACACCGAATCCGGTCGTTGGTACTTGCTGGCTTGTGTAGCCACTAGGTAATAAAAGCTCAACACTGCGCCCAGCATCCTGGAGCACTTCTGTTGTCTTTTGTACGTGTTTTGAGTTTTTATGTGCTTCTGAGTTTTTTGTACGTGTTTTGGAGTTTTTACGTGTTTTGGAGTTTGTACGTGTTTTTACGTGTTTTGGAGTTTGTACGTGCTTCAGAGTTCGTACGTGATTTGAAGTTTGTATGTGCTTTGTCTGTAGGGGCCACTGTAAATATACTTTTATTTTTTCACTCCACATAAAATGTAATAAATAAATCATATAATACAAAAATCAACTATTCACATTTCAAATTTTAACTATTTAAATTTTCAGCTTTTTCCTTTTACAAATTTAAAGTGAAAACAACACAAAACACTTCAAACCACAACACAATTAAATATAAATTATAATATGAAAACAAAAAGAAGATGCATATTCTCTGTCATATGGGTCTGCATGAATAAACTTTCTGAATCCTTTATCATCTGCAACCGAAAATAGTTGTGGATGATTACTATACCTTTCTAATGTGACGTTGTTGTCCCTGGCTCTCTTTCTCTCTCTCTCTCTCTCCCTCTGGCTCTGTTCCTGTGCTACTGAGTGTAACTACCGCCCCTCCCCCCTCTGCCCAGCATAAAGCACAAGGCTCAGGTGCGAAGTGAAGCGGGAAAAAAAGTGCGAGAGAGAGAGAGGGTGAGAGAAAGAAAAAAAAAAACCCACGTGACGGCTCACGATAAGGAGCCGGCTCGCGTCGTTCACGTCAAAGAGTCGGCTCTAAGAGCCATTTCGTTCGCGAACAACCCATCACTAGTAGTAACAGGTAAATGAACTTTTTTTTAAATTATTTGAATATATATGAGTGCCTGTGTATAAATACACAAACAATACACACATGCTTTCAATTGTGTAATTTAAGTGATCTAGTAGCTCTGCTTTGGAAGTTCAGTTCATGCTAGAAATGTGTTTTGGAGTTTGTACGTGTTTTGTCTCTAGGGGCCACCGCATATATTTATATATAAACATATACAAATAAAACCACTTTTTTTTACGTTAGTAATTCCTTTTGTGCATAATTTTATATTTTTGTTAATAATAAATTAATTAAAGCAACAAAACAACCTGAAGAGCCGGTTCGGAGCCGAAAGAGCCGGCTCTTTTTAGTGAGTCGAACCGAAAGAGCCGGGTCTCTAAAAAGAGCCGGAAATCCCATCACTACTCGTTTGAGTTTTGGACGAAATGGATTCTGGGATATTGCATTTCGTCCTTTCGAGCTGATTGGAGACAAAAACAGCCAATCAGATTTTTTTGCATCCAAGTCTGTGATTGGCTGGTTTTGTGGCACAAATATAACGGTGTACAGAAAGAGTTGAGCGTGCACGGGCAGAAATGTTGAGAGCGTGAGCGACACATTGCGAGCGCAAATACAAAAACTGAGCGAGAGGGGCTGCTATTGTGCGTGTGTATATGGATAATAGCAAACACGGATATACATTTTTTGCATGCAGCAATGAATTTTGTTCACTCAAATTCAGCTTTTCTTCGCTCAAAATAAATTTCTCCTCAAAATGCAACACTTGCACCTGCAAACCTTTTTTACGTGCGCTCAGAATAGTGGCACAAAAATAACGCCATAGTATAGACAAATGCTGTTGTTTCTGTGATGTAGCAAAGAACAAAGTAAGCATTACGTTAAGTTTAAGTAAGACTTCACTGGCAAATGAATCAAATCTATACAAAGTGCTCTGTGTTTGCAGCCTCTGCCCTTCTTCTTCATCATTTCTGTCGCTGGATATCAGCTTCTTGGCCAAATCCTGATTGATGGCGATCACAGTTGATAGGTTTGTAGCATAAACCTATTCGCTGGAACGTTAAGACAATATAATTACACTGCAAGCAAGACACAAGTAGGCAAACTTCTTCATGGTACTCGTGCACGGGAGAGAACCGGACAGGCACCGTTCCTTCGCTTGACCCCAGTAGCTCTCGTCCGTTCTCCCATACACTGTCCTTTTATTGAGGTTACATGAATATGCATAGGTTCATTAACATACGACGTCTACATACAAACAAAGAGTACCTTGCCTGTGTGTGTGTGTGTGTGTGTGTGTGTGTGTGTGTGTGTGTGTGTGTGTGGACTGCTGATCAAAGGGTCAAACATCCTTGGTCAGGAAGAGGGTAGCCTCCCCCTCACCCTAGATGGTTCATCCTAGATAACACGGTGAGGAAGTCCTGCAGTTCATCTAAACAAAGAGCACTTAGACTAGAACAGATGTAGCTACGTTAATCCTACCATAAAATAATAAGACACGGTATGACCTCTCATGCTCCCAAAGTGCTGTCTAATACACACAAAGTTTGCAGACTATCAAGGATCAAAACCTCTACCAATCTACAACTAATTACAAAACTCTAAGCATATATAAGTAAATATTTCTAAGCATAAATGACAATCAACAATACAAATCTAACAACAGTTTGCTGGCTTCTCCTTGTCCACCTGCTTTTAAAGGATTGACCACTAATCCTCAGTTGGATTAAGATCTGGGGAGTTTCCTGGCCATGGATCCAAAATGTGAATTTGATGATCTCCAGGCCATTTAGTTATCATTTTTATCTCGTGATATCACGCTGGAAAACGTGCAAATTGCCCCCCAGATTGAGGAATGAGGGCAAGCAGAAGCTTGTAAACTGTGATCATCTTCGTCATTGATCATGTATTTTAAGTCATAAGACTGGATTAATGGGAAGTCTGGGACAGCTAAGTGATTCTTCTAAGCTTTCAAAACCGTATCCCTGAGAGATCACTTCGGAATGGTTGTGGTTTGGATGTGAGCACCTGATGTGGAGCTCGTCTGTAGTACATCTCATCCGTCAACACCAACGCTGGTATTGGCATCAGATCGATACTTTGTTTCTATCCTCTAATGTGTATTTTTCCTTATTTGGAAATGAAAAATGTACCTCAAACATGCACTGTGAAAAATGTCAGAATCTTTTTGTCAACTGTCATGTCAATTTTTTTAGTCTTTAACACATTTAAACTACGGAAGTTGACCCAAAGTCGGGAACATTTCCAGGTCTCTGAAAGTCTTTTTTCAAAATGCATGAAATGCTGAAAGATGTGTTCTTTATTATCAAGTAATTATAGTAGCACTAACAAAGAGCCACACACAGGACGCACCGCTATTGGTAATTTTCATTTTATTATAAAAACAGTATTTGAGTCCACAGTTTGTTTCCTTTGTACAGTAAAAAATATTAAATTAACCTCCCAAAGGTCTTAGCAGAAAGATAAAGAGGATGGAGTTCATGGGGAGGAAGCTCACCCCAACTCCCTCTCGAAGAGTAGGCAGGGGGGATTTAAAGTCCAAGGGAAGCAGCAAAGGGGACGAGGCAGAAAGAGACGGAAACCAGCTGCTCACATCACCTTCTTTTGCCTCAGTTCTGTGCAACACAGTTCATTTGGATTGTTATCCTCTGTTTACTTCAAAACAGCAGAATCCTAAAAACACTAAAACCCCACCCCACTCTTTTTGTTTTTCATATCCCAGCCAATGTACTCAAAATGTTACAGGCACACAGGTATGCACCCCCCTCCCCAAGCCTCCACTGCTCCGTTTTAAGAGTCTTTAAAAAGGAAGGAGTGCACACACATTCGAGGGAGAGGGCTTTGCATGTTTGTGAGGCGGGGGGAGAAGAGTGTCTTCCAGCATGACTGATGTCCCAGAAAAACAAAAAGCTGTCCGGGAACGTCGGAAACACATCTGTTCAACACGTCAGACTCGGAGCAGACCCTCAACCTCTGCGAGAAAACACCAACATTTTCCCCAGCTGGAGAGAGTCGACTACAGACATCTAAATCTTAACAGTCAATAACAAAAATATATTTCTATAGGAATCGTAGCAGTCTCAAGGTACATAACCCCGCCCCCTCCCAAAATAAAAGAAATAAATAAAGCAAACCCAAACATTAAAAAATAAAAAAGGGAAGATATGCATCATATTTGGATCTACATTAACAATTATCCACATCACTCTAAAACAGAAAGAGTTTGACATAAGCAAAACAAAATGGATATATATTTATTTTAAAAAAAATTTGTATGCATGAAATCATTTCCTCTTTAATTCTCGATCACTTTTAAAATCTTAAAAACCATTTCTGAAAAAAACAACAACAACAAAAAAAGGCAAGTACTTGTATTTATCCCCCAAAAATATCACCTTTTGTGTACTCTGTAACAGGTGGCAGGATGGGGGTGGGTGGGGGTGCTAGAGAAGCAGTCTCCCTCTTTGTCCACAATTGGCAAAAAATATATATATATTAACAGCAATAACTTACAATTTATTTATTCTAATTCTTTTAACAACTGGTTGATTTCTTGTTCATCTCCCATAGGAAGTTCAGTTCAATGCATCTTTATTGAAAACATTTTAAATAACATTTAATAATAGTATTAAAAAAAGAAAGAAAAAAAGAAGGCTGAATAATAACAGTAATACTGTCCTGGGCGAGTGCAGTCTGTGCGAAGGATCACGGAGAACTTCAGCTCAGCTTGACACTTTGAGGAGAAGTCCTACATGATGTTTAAAGGGTTGTGATTCATGTTCTGGCTCAGCGGGTCCTGGCTGTTGCCCCCTGGCCCGTGCAGACCGGCCATGCCACTCAGCTGGGACAGCATGGCACTCTGGTCTGACCCAAATTGCTCCATAGTGTTCTGCTGCTGCTGCTGAGTCGTTGGCTGCTGCTGTTGCTGTGAAGGAACTACCATTCCCGGGTGGTGCTGGTTTAGATGGCTTGAGTGTGGCGAACCTGTCTGCAACTGGGGGGAGATGTGGTGCGGAGAAGGCTGAGGCTGCATGCGTGGGGACGGGCTAGAGTGCGGCGGCTGGGACTGGGGTCTGGGTGACGGTTGTGGGGACCGCACCTGGTTAGCCAAGGATGTGGGCAGAGGCTGGCCCTGCAGGTGTGGATGTGGAGACTGGGCGATCTGCTGCGGCTGCTGAGGGCTCATGGGGTTACTGTGCTGGGCTGGTGACCCACCGGGGCCCATATGTCGCTGCTGGAGCAATCTCTGGTGGAGCACTTGTAGGGCCTGAGAAGGTTGGGGTCCACTTTGTGCAGATTGAGGGACCTGGGGTGGCTGCTGAGGGCCTCCTACACCCTCTCCACCTGGACCTGCATCACCCCCTGGCAGGCCAGCCATGGTATGTTGCTGCTGCTGCTGCTGCATTTGGAGATGATGCTGTTGTTGAAGCCTCTGTTGGAGTGCCTGCTGCTGGGCCACAGAGCCTGGGTAGCCTTGCCCCTGCTGGCCCGGTGGACCACCAGGCTGCTGGGGACCAAGAGGCGGACCTCCAGGAGGACCCTGTCCCACAGTGGGAGGCTGCATCCCCGGCTGTCCCATGAATCCCTGGCCCTGTGGTGGCTGTGGTTGCTGAAACTGACCATGATTAATACCCATCTGCTGCTGCTGCTGCTGCTGCTGCTGAAGATGCCGTCTCATGAACAATTCTCTAAGCTGAGGATTGCTGATGTTTCCCATCTGTGGCCCCTGGCCCTGGATTCCTCTCCCCACTCCCTGCTGCTGCTGCTGCAGAGCTGCAACCTGCTGCTGCTGTAAACCGCTGAGCATCGGTCTCTGCTGCTGCTGCAGCTGCTGTACTTGCTGCAGCTGAGCCATAGTGGCGATGTTCACATTGGCCCCTCCCTGACCCCCCATGTGCATGCCTGGCTGACTAACACCAGCAGCATTCAAGTTCACCTGTGGTGCCCCACCTCCAATGACATTTCCAACAGGCCCCCCTGTGGGACCTGGTCCTCCTGGCACAGCCCCTGGTCCGCCAGGGCCCCCCTGCCCCCCCTTATACTTTGATGCCCTCTGTTTGATAAAAGCAGCCATCAGCTGTGGGTTTGACCGCAAGATGTTGAGGACTTGCTGTTGCTGAGGTGGAGAGCTAGGTGAGCGGAGCATCCGTAACAGCTCCTGGAGGGCTGCTTGGGGGAAGTTTCCACCAGCAGCGCCAACCCCCTGGATACCAGTGGCTCCAGGTACACCTGTGACCCCGCCTCCAGCGCCTTGCTGCTGCACCATATTCATCAAGGCAGCATGGCCCTGAGCCTGTTGGTGCTGCTGCTGCTGCTGCTGAGCGGCCATCATGCCAGTGTGGCCCACTTGGTTCATCATAGCTTGTCTCTGGTGGGGCGGCATCCCCTGGGCTGTCCACTGTGTTTGCTGCTGCTGTGGGTTCTGAAGTGGAGCTCCCATCCTCTGCTGCTGGAGCTGTACCTGAGGGGGCAGCTGGCCATGTGGGATGTTACCTTGCTGAGGAGGCTGCTGCATGGGCCCGCTGGTGCCAACCATCATCCCTGTAGGAGCACCTTGCTGCTGATCCATGTGGGCCCGAGCAGCTGTCACTGCCACTTGGGTCTGCGGTGGCATGCCCTGGGCTCCTACCATGCCTACAGACCCTGGGTGTCCCATGCCCATCTGCTGACCTTGACCTTGTTGATGTTGAGTGTGAGAAGGCATCAACTTTCCAGCTGCCTGGGCTGCCTGTCTCTGTAGTGCCATCTTCCTTTGAGCGTCAGCCACCTGCTGAATCTTCATAGCGATTTCTACAGCTGCCGGTGGAGGGCCAGAAGGTTGCTGCTGTGGAAGGGAGGGCTGGCTCGGCGGCTGGTTAGGAGGTTGCTGGCTCCCAATGTTTCCAGTCATGACAGCGCCACCAGGCTGCTGCTGTTGTTGGGGAGGCGTGGCAGAGCCAAGGACTGGTTTACCTTGGGACTGGTGGACTGGTGAGGAGCCTGGAGGTCTGCTGGAAAATTGAGGCAAACTGTTGTGGTGCTGCTGGAGCTGCTGAGGGTTGGTCACTGCTCCACTGGGCTGCTGCTGATGTTGTGGAGAGTTCATTATCCCACCACCACCACCTCCCCCTCCTCCTCCTGGAATTTGCTGGAACTGATGATGAAGGGCAAGCTGGGGAGGCATCCCTCCTGGCTGCTGCTGCACTCCTGGACCAGGACCCATTCCCTGCTGCGGGACTGGAGGCATTGACTGAGTCGGGGTTTGAGGAGTTGGAGGCTGCGTTCCACCAGATGTTGGGGTACTAGGCGCTGTGGTAACATTGTTTCCTGGTGATGGAAGTCCAACTGCAGATCCGCCCGGTGGCCCTCCAGCTGGCTGGGTCACCCGCTGCATGGTGGCCATCCTCCTTCTCAGCATCTGGGCCTGCTGCAGTCTGTGCTGCAGCTGCTGCTGCCGGAGTTTCTGCTTAATGTTCAGACAGAACGGGACAGGACATTTGTTCTCCTGGCAGTGTTTGGCGTGGTAGCAGCACAGAGCAATGAGCTGCTTGCAGATAGGACAGCCGCCATTGGTCTTGCGCTTGCAGCCCTTTGTGTGCTGCACAACGCGCTTCATCTTCTGACAGGACGGCAGCGAGCAGTTGGCATTGCGACACTGGCAAGCGTGGACCAGCGACTGGATGCAGCGCTGGATGCTGAGACGGCGAGAGTCACCGGGGCTTTGAGTAGCTGCCGCTGCCTGGTTGCTGCTGTCGTCATCCAGGCCAAGCCCCAGCTTTTCCATCTTGTGCTCATGACCCTTAGTGTTGTAGCAGGTGATGCACAAGTCATAGTCCTGGAAAATTAGGCAAAATTAATCGTTTAATAACACAAAACTGATAGATTAACTAACATATGCTACTGTGAAATGAAAAATTGTGCTTTAAAAAAAAAGATCTGAATATTCATAAAGTACAGTTTAAATGTTTCTCACCTCGCAGACAGTGCAGTGGAAGCGAGTCTCCACGTGGTGTTTACACTCGTTGCAGGTATAGACGAAGCGGTCCTGGCTCTGGTTGTGGAGCTCCACCAACATACACATGGAGCTCCACTTGGACCTCCTGAGAGAGCTGAACTCCAAGTGCTTGTCTCTGGCCAGAGTTAGAAAGGCATCACGGCCGTCCATCAGATCGCAGGCCATTAGAGGATCTGGGTCGGTGATGGGGGGCAGTGAGTTGGCGGTGGGACCAGCAATGAGGCGGATGACGAAGAAGACCTGCCAGTTTAAAGCGAGGAAAATATTTAACCAACCTTTAACAAGATCTGATTTAGTATGTTTATGCGGGAAGATAAAACTGAGGGAAAATGTGTCTTTTTTTCCCCTGCAGATCAGTGAGTCAGTGTTTTGTTTTGTTTTTCAATAAAATGTTACCATCATTGCACTAAACAATTTTGGTCTCTTTTCTTTTTTAGACTTAAAGTTGAGGATCATTAGAAGCGTGGTTGCTTTGAAGGACAAGTAGGTGCCACTCAGACCACTAGCTTCCTGCTAGGTGTCACAGAACTGGACCTCTGAACTGGGGCAGACTTAAATGCAGCTGCTTGCTTTGTGGCTTCTTCAAAATAATTTATTTCAGTGCGTGAAATTAAAGGATTTTATTAGTCTGTTGCATACAATGTATGTGTGCAACTTGCTTTTTGGTGTCAGCTGATAACTTCCCTTCCCCCTTTTGTCCAGCTGTAGTCACTTCTGGTGCCAAAAACACAGCTGACAACAGGTCATGATGGTATGGATGAAGCTTCAAAAACGGGAGCTCACAAACCAGCAGTGGCATAACACTGGCTGTTTCCATCTTTTATATACAGGCCATGAAACAAGGTGACTTTCTTGTTAATGGTTGTGTTGCCAAAAGGCATCTTTGAGGTTGCACTAAGCACATGGACTGTGTTTTAATGCCGCCGTATTAAGTAAGTAATATCAGAACTGCTCCACAAATCAGTCTGATGGCTGATAGTGGTATAAATATGCTGCAGTGTCGAGTAAGAGAGTAAGCAGCGGCACTACGACTAAATTAGACTTGCATACCTCTTTATGTTTCTCCATTGTGGCGTAAAGTTTCTGGGAAAGGTCGTTGGAAACGTTGGGCATCCCTGGTTTTTTCTTATTGGCTCGGCTCAAGCTGCTCTTGTTCTTGCTCGTCTTTTTATTGTTCTTCTTTTTGGCATTCTTGCTGTCTCCTTTTATGGCCTGTGAACGTTTAAATGTCAATTAAGCAAGAGGACACCGCGAATATATATATTGTGACAAAAATTGAGGACCTTGTTCCACTCACATCTGTGCTCTCATTAGAGGTGCTGTTCTCCTCCCTCTTCCTCTCCTCCTCCTCCTGTTCCAGTTCCTTGATGCTCTCCTCCAGGACGTTAGGCCAGAAGTCGCCCTCAAAGTATGGCAGCTCCTTGGCACTGGTCAGCCGGTCTTCTGTTGCCTGCTTGAAAATGTCCTAAAGGGATGACGAGGACGAAACAAGGTAATGCTGTTAATGAGGTTTCAGAGGGTCACACAAAGCATGCAAGAAAACTATGTTAAAGACAGTCCAGGGCGATGGAAACCGTAAGAAGCCACATGAAACTACCAGAGTACCTACAAGAACAGCTTGTAAATGGACTCATTTGCTCAAAGAATCTGGGACAACCAGACACAGAGCATGAGAATTAGGGATAAACTGTCTCACCTTGTAATCATGGACTACGCGCTCAGACACAGCCTTGTCCAGCATCTTCTTGTACCATTCCTGCAAGCGTTTAGGCTTGGGGATCTTCTGGTCCAGTGGGTGACAGTGGAAGATGTAGTCATCCCCTTCACTAGGAGGACAGGCCCAGATATGCCCTGTTGTAAACCTGAGACAGGGAGACAAGGAGCCTTTTATATAAAACTGAGCTTTTCATGCAACTAAAAGCATTCAGAAACAGCAAATGTAACACAAAGAAACTCTAAGCTCCTGTCTTACCCCAGCCTTTTGACATACTCCAGGTAGCCCAGCAGGATCTCGTGATAGACTGCAGTCCTGAGGTGTCGAGGTTTGAAGAAGTGCACGCTGTCCAGGTAGGAAATGTACACTCGCCTCTGATTGGGAGGAGGGCAATCTGAGCCGTACTCTTGAACGTGCATGCCGAAAAAGCAAACGTCCGCTCCGTCAACGTCCTCGAATGCAAACAGGGCTTTCATCCTGTACGGGAAAGACTCGGCCATCTCTCCGTTGTCCACAAACCTGATAGGGAACAAAAATAGGTGAAGAAAACTGGCGTCAAACATTATCAGCAAATGAAGAAACTTGACTGTGGCACGTGTGAACACAGACTACAGCCATGCAGCGCTTTTACCGAGTGAGCTAAAATCTGGTTAGGACAAAACTGTCAAAGCCAAAGGGGTTGGATGTTAAATGAGACGCAAGTAATCACTGAAATCAATTCAGATTGCAGCTTTCCTCCTTCTCGACTTGCTGGACACTTGATTTAATCTTTAATCTCCTCACTCACTGCTGAGTCACCTCTCATCTTCCCTTTTGATAATCTCATAATGATTTGCCTCGTCGCTGTGAAACGTAGGGAAGTATTCTTCTCACTGATTCCTTCAAGGATTCATACATACTTGCAGAGCCCGACAGAATATTTGATCATTTAAAACGCTGATATATTAGCTGATGTTTTTTTTTATTCATTTCAGACACACAAAGCACAGATTTACCCAATACTTGTTATCTGTAGTTTTTCTTAATGAGTTCCTACTAAAATAGTATGACAAAGCAGTTTAAAATATTGTTTTGAGCGTTTATCGGGTTTCAAACAAATGATATTAACAGGAAAGGTGCAGAGTGCCCCCTAGAGGACAATATACACAACACTACATCTCATAACCTTGTTTAGGATATTTCTCTCCTTTGTTTTTTAACTTTCATTTTCATTTATTGACCATTACAAACACTGATATAAAGAATGATACCGATAACATATCAGTATCAATATCCACCAATATATCCGCCACACTGATATATCTGCGCTAACTCTATGTAGAACAGGGATCAGTGTTTTCTCACACTTTAAATCATTTTTCATTGTTCCTGCAAAACTGACAAACATGATCTTAACTTATTACCCTTCACTTACATTTTTTTTATGCACATACTGATATTTTTGTTAATACATGTAATAATATGTAGCACCTCAAAACTTTCACCTACCAAAATCACAGCTTACCGTAATAACTCCTCCCATAGCAATTAGGAGTTTCCATGGATTCCCACCTCTAATCAGTAATTATGTTCCCCAAAAACCTGCAGCAGCAGTGAAATTTAACTGTTTACCTGGACTTCATTCCCGGCTTGACTTCAACCACCTTGTCTGAGACATGGACCACACGAATGGTGACCTCTCCAGACTCGGGATGGTTTTGCCGCTTGATGTAGTCGTTCACGCGAGTTTCTAAAAAGCTCCCCAACTTGGTTTGAGGAAGCCCTGCGGACACAGAGAAACAGGTGTGACCAAATAACAGGGCTGAGAGGTACCACTATTCTCACACTGTAGTTTTTGGTGAACAAGTATTTTAACTTCTTTATTTGTGAAAAACTGGAAGCAGCTGTGGGACAGAGCCTTTTTCTGACTTCATTCATTGAAAACCTCCACCAACAAATATCTACTACCTTGTATCCAGGAAACAGACCTCCATACAACACATTTCATCAGCCTCACTCCAGTATAATCAATCTAATCTTTTGTCCTCCATTTGTTCAGTTTCCTCAGGTTTTTAAAGCACAAACTGCACACCCCACAGAGATATGGGAGATATCTCAATGAATCAACTCATTGGTGCAAAAACACCACTTTATGTCTGCCAAACGGTGTTACCGATGGCATTATCATATATTAAACTAAAGATAAGGGAACAAACAATGTGTTTTTGTGACAGGCTGCTAGTAACAAAGTGTTTAAAGTAGGGGTGGAAATTTAACGCATTAATTGCAATGAATTTGAAAATATAACGCATTAAAAAATAATGCATTTAATCGCACTTTGAATTCCTAGCTAAGGGGAATTTTTGTTGATGCACGATTTCCTGGTATACCGATTACACTGATGCACACATCAGAGCTACAAAGCATCAGAAGAAAGCGCATTGCTAGGACTGATGGGAGGCAAATTTCATTTCAAAAGACTACCTGATCGAACTGGACCTGAAAAAAGTCAGATGCAAGGACTGGACTGAAAAAGCAGCCAATGTCCAAAAACTTTGAAAGATGAAGAAACTGCTGCTCAAGACCACGAAAACGCAAAAAACTAAAGTCAGGACAGTCTGGATCATTGGAAAGCAAAGTGTAAAGAAATGAAGGGAAACTCAGGTTTATGTATAGGATGGCATTTCTAAGTTAAATGTACTTATAAAAACACTGAGAAATCCCTTCTTTCAGCATGGATGACTAATGCTAACCAGGCATAGTTTTCTGGGTAAAATCCAAATCTACATCAAAAAACAAAAAAAGAGCCTTGCTGGCAGCTTTCTTTACTGTTTTTCTGAGTCTGCTGGTGACAAAAACAACACCATTCTAGTAACTTTGCACGATTTACAGTTCAAAATAATCCTCATTTATCCTGCAGTGTATAGCAGGGGGGTAATACTGAACAGAATTGCAGAAACGGGTATTTAAAAGAGTAAATAAATGAATTGCACTATCATACTGTCTGCAATAATACTGGTATAAAGACATAAGGTCATATTAATGCTATGACAATGCCATAGATTTACACTCCCTACTGCCTGCAACAATTAGATGATCTGAGCATTCCTAAAAACTGTGTCAGATGATGACTGAAGTGCAGTGCTTTTCAAAATATACAAGAAACGTGTTCCTGCTGAAGGTGAAAACAAACTTGTTTAACCACTTGAGGCAAAAACCAGGCTACGAAGGAGGAGATACTAACAGCTGCTCATGTGCAACCCAGATGTAAACAAAAGAGCCTGCCGAGCACTGCTGGTGCTGCACTCCACATGACAGGAAGAGCATACAGTGGACAGAAATCACTGATGCGGTTACATACTTCGAAGTGAGGGCTTCAAGCAGCTAAAAAGATCAAAGATACGACAACCCAGACAGATTTTCAAGATTAGGTTACTTTAGTTACTGTTGCCTCAATGTCCAGGGAAAATACGACTTTGGCTACTTTTGTGCTTTTAATCTCAGCCTGATCTTTTTGTTAACACTATTATCGTTTTTCTTTTAAAAGGAAAAAAATAATGAAATTGTGGACACAAGCGGTGGAAATAAGCTTTCTCCAAAGGGTGGATGGGCTCTTCCCTAGCATAGGGTGAGGAGTTCAGTCATTCAGGAGGGGCTCAAAGTAGAGCCGCTGCTTCTCTACATCGAAAGGAGCCAGCTAACGCAGTTGCCTCTTAGGTAAGGTGTTCGGGTTAGGGATGTCCTACTGAGAGCAGCCCCCCCCCCCGGGGGAGACCCAGGACACAATCTCCCTCTTGGCTGGCCTGCGAATGCCTTGGTGATTCGCCAGATAAGCAGGAGGAGGTGGCTGGCAAAAAGGAGGTCTGGCCTTCCTTGCCCCCGAAACTCGATTTCACATAATTGGGATAAAATGGCTCGATGATTTATTGTTTTGTTATTTTAGATTTTAACTGTGTTTTCTAGTTTTAGACTGGTCGGTCAGTCTAATTTTTTGCCCCTCATCTCTAGGTCACACTTTAAATGAGGAAGTAGAGGGTGGCTGATATTGCCTTGAAATTATATCACTATTTCACGACAATAAAGATGAAAAAAAATATATATATATATACTGAAGGTTTTATTCATGCTTGCGCTTGAAACATATATTAGTGGAAGTAAATCAATCCTTACTGCCGGTGACACAAACCTTATTTGTCTAGATTATTTATCAAGATTGTTTAACAGGTGATGTAGCATAATGTAAACATAAAGACAGTCAACATTGATTTTATTCTGTGGCAAGTTTTGGTACATTTTTTAAATTATATACATTTTTCATTTATCTTCTAAGAGAGGCATTGAATTCATGTGAAGAGAAGATTTGTACATTAGCAGGAATGCACACCAGTGTTATAACAGTGTGAACGCAGTGTTATGTTTATGTGACAGTGCAATAAAAACATTTGTCACTACAATAAATATATAAAAAT
The DNA here is from genome assembly GCF_057382275.1 of Copadichromis virginalis. NCBI lineage: Eukaryota > Metazoa > Chordata > Actinopteri > Cichliformes > Cichlidae > Copadichromis > Copadichromis virginalis. Next base: position 12,413,023 of record NC_140621.1, read on the forward strand.
CAATGACCAATCCTGACACATAATCACAAATCTCAGCACCGATCAAAATAATTGTCCAAGCCAATTTTCTTCTGATTAGTTGCCTCTCTCAAACAGGTGCTTTATTAAAAATATGTGGGTAGGGCGAAGAAGAGAAGCAGAGGTGTAAGGACTAAGCATTAGACGAGCCCAGCTTTATTCCACTTACTTTTGGCGGCGTATTTGTTTTCTTTCCGTGTCTTATTGGCCTTTTTGAGACAGCTGTCACAAACAAATCTGGAAGTGAAAATTCAACGGTTAGATTTGGAGGTTACCATCAGCTCTGTCACAATAATCAGCAGTGACAGTGACAAAGCGGCTCTAATCAAGACATGACTCGGCCTTTCATGCTAGTCCTCCTTTCTTTAAACAACTCTAATGAGTGGGAAATCACTCACATCTCTCAATTAAAAACAGACCACACATGTAGGGAGGTCAATCTTGGAGGAATGAGTCTCTTTGCTACGGGACTGCCGCCACGCTGTCAAGCATTTTTGACACCCCCACCCCGATGTAGCGTTTGAGATTTAAAACCTATTTTAAATCAGCAGCAGCTGGAAAAGTGAATGTCAGACCCAACATTTGTAGTTGGGCATATTAAGTGATTTTAGTTAAAAAAAAAAGAAAAAAAAGAATGGAGATTATATTCCAGACCCAGTCACGCAGAGAGCGTGTGTGTTCGCGTGTGTGTCTGTGATAGCTGGCTCACCCTGACGGCCATATGGTTTCATTATGGAGGACGCAGATCTGGTGCATTTTACGGCCGCAGTCGATACATTCCACAAGTCTGAGCGGGGAGAGAGCGCGAGGAGACAAAAGACAGACGTTCAAAAGTTAGTACAGTGAAAACATCACACCCGAGGAAATAACCCGCTTGATTCCTCGAGAACCTTTAACACAATAATGGCTCTCAAATGAGTTAAGAAGGGCTACATACAGCTCGGGGTCAAGCGTGTCGTTCTTCTTCCGCTGGAACTGGTCTTTGTTGATGGAGCTGTGGGAAAAATCAGAAAGAACCAGCTGTAATCAACTCAGCCCTCTGCAGACTGCAGGCTGCATTTCCTTCATTCGGAAATGTTTACAACAAATTCAAAATGTGCCCACTGCCTCAACACTTCCCCTCTACATGCTCTCATCCTGATCATCTGTCATGGAAGACAAAGCAATAATAGGAAGCTCTTCTAACCCACAGAGCCGCCACAAACTAATCCTGTGCAGCTCAACACTGTTTAATCCTACAGGACTCACTGTTAATTATCTGGACCATTTTCTCGCTCATTCAACAACTGGGTCAGTAAATATCAGGACTAGAACTTTGTGACTGATTATTCCATTATTCATTTGATCAGTAAAATCTGCAGCCTGTTTCCTAAGCTGCAAGATGCCACTTAGCGAATGTTTTGCCCAGGCTGAGCTCAGTTTACTACCATGTGTGATAAGTGTGTGGCATTGGTTCTCATTTTGGCTAACAGAAAGATTCAGGACGATTATGTTACAGTGATATCAAATACAGACGAGCAACAAATCCACACCTAAGAGAAACACAAAGACTTAAATTATAAAAAGGAAAGAAGTGAAGCTTCTTTCAGCAGATTTTACACCAGAAGCCCTCCCGATCTTGAACTGGAATCTTATGTGTGTTAAGCAAATGAGTGAATCACTACAGTGTGGCGCCACTAATAAAAATGCAATGCTTTTACAACAGTAACATTAATTAAGAAAAAGCAGCTTGAGGAACTAAAAACAAAACAAATAAACAAACAAAACAAAAAACTGCAGCTAAGCTATAGGTGTACACAACAGGAAACATTTGAGTGCCTTTTTTTTGTGCAGGTTTATTTCCAAAGATGTTCCTCTGCGGAGGCATCGCTGCAGAAAAGTTGCTCTGCAGTGTTGGGAGACACTGATGATACCATTTAGAGGACACAAACTAACTTTTAAACTGTATTTTTGATCACTAAATTATATTTTCGTGACGTAATTTAGTGCTGGTCGCTTGCACAATAGTCTTTCACTGCATTCACAACAACCCTATCAAAATCAGTGTGTTGAACTGTGTTTCACTCAGGAGGACAGAAGCATTTCTTCTTAAAAAAAAAAAAAAAACTAAAACAAAATAAAGTTTCCAATTAGTTTTCAATAAATTCACAAATATATTTGATAGCCTAAAGAAAAGGAGTGGGTTTCAAGCATTACACAAGGACCTCTGAGATGAAGCAAGCTGTCTTGTGTTGTGCGTTGCATGAAGGAGACAATGTGATGGTACTCACGTCTGAGGCTGGGAGGGGTCATCCCCCAGGGAGACACTCTCGCCTTGGATTTCGTTGAAACACTTCTCACAGAAGTGATACCTGTCAGCAAGAAGCCCATATTTTGGTGAACTACACCGTTCGTCATCAGCACAGCCAATCACAGAGAGGGCACGAAGAAGCAGCCGCCAATCAGGGCAGGACAGGCCAGGGGGTGGACACACAGGAGGAGGCAGAGGGCAAGGTAGGTCGTCGCCGGCAGCCAATCGTGATGCAGGGTTTTTGTGTGGGCGGGTGTTTTGATTTTGCGCGTAAATTTCGGAGTGGATGATTGGTCACACCAAAGCAGGCCAATGCAGACATCACAAGCGTTAAAAAACACAAGGAGGGAGAGAGGGGAAGGAGAAGGGAAGGGAAAAGGGAGGAGGGAGGGAGATGGGGAAAGGGAGGTCAAAATGAATATAAAAAAATAAAAAATAAAAAGCGTGAAATAAAACGTTACAGATCAGACGGAGACGATGAAGGGAGGGACAGAGGGAGGGGTCGAGGAGCATGGAAGGAGAAGGATGTGAACAACAACCAACAGAGGACAGAGAGCCAAGGCAAAGCAAAGATTAGCATCAGACGTTCAGTGATAAACAACAACAACAACATTACAGCAACATGAGAGACCACTAGGAGCTGTGGAGGAGGAAGGGAGTGAGGAGTCTCCATACATGAAAAGGTGGATGAGGAAAAAAATTAATTATTAAATGGTAAAGCAACAGAGACCCATCATCCTTTCTGGTCATTTAGAAAGTGGGAACCTTTCTTCTGGTGACGAGCATGACACCACCACCACCTCCTCCCACTCTGCTCATGACGGTACATTTTAGAAAATGTGAAATCAACTTGGTTGTGAGAACAGTGGTGCAACAAATTTTAAAAAAGAGGAACTGTGCAGGACAACGGGAGCCCACTTTATGAATGACAACAACATGGAAATTAAAGTGGTGAAGTATGGAGATGGTGCCAGGGTAACCATTTGAAGCCAAATTAAAACTCATCTGTGATTGAACTGACTGATTGATGCTATGCTGTAGGAAATATCAGTGTGAGGAATACAACACGACACATACGAGGTGATCTCATTGTCACAGCAAAAAAGAAAAAAAGAAATGAGAACCAAGTTCTGCCGACAGCCCTTACCTGTTCTGGTAGCTAAAATAAGCAGCATCACGTTGGATGGTGCATAACTGTTTTCCATAGCAGCATAGCGTTTGGGGGGAAAACTCAAACTGCAATGAGGAGACAAAAAGAAATCTCATATGAATAAATGTTTAAAAACACACACTAACACTAGATGTACCAGGTTTACATAAAGTCACAGACTGTTAAAAAAAAAAAAAAAAAAAAAAGAGAAGATGGACTTCGGGGTCTTTGTCTCCAATGGCAACCAGGGGACAACTTATCTGAATTCAAAACTAACTAACACATTACATTTCTTTGCTCCCTTTTCAGCTTCTTCTAATCCTATATCCTAATCCACGCAGTGATGCGGAGGATTTGTCTGAGTGGAGAGAACTAAGGTTATTATAATTAACTAAAACTAAAGTAAAACTAATATTAAGATGTGAAAAAAAAACATTTTAGTTAACCAAAATAACTATAAAAAATAGACTTTAAATAAAATAAAACTGAAACGATTTTGTGAACTTCAAAAACTAAAATTAAAATGCAGGAAAAATCTTTAGTTTTAGTATCTGATAGTTTGGTTACAAAAAAACAAGTATGTGTTTAAAAAGTTGTGTTTTTATTGCAATACCTGCCTCTGACATATGCCCTCCATATAGTAATCATTAAAAAGACTAAGGTTAACACTGAACCTAATAAAAACTAAAATGCAACATTTTCAAACAACAAAAACCAAACTGAAATAAGAAAACCCACTCTGGAAACTACCTGAAGCTCAACTAGATTCAAAACAAAAAAGGTTCTATTCAGCAGGTTTGATCTGCAGAAATGGTAGATAAAGTTTTTCACTTATTAGTCTACACCTGCAGACACACAGGAATGATAAAAAACATGGTTCTGCCTCACCTTCCTCCCACAGCAGTACCCCAGGCCCTGCATGACGGGATCAATCTCCGACTCGAACACCTCAGCCAGCTTGGAGCAGTACTTGTAGACGCGGGAGGTTTTGCGGTTGTACAGCCAGGCGTTGTTGAACATCAACCAGATGTCCTCTATATACTGCCACGGCTCCTGGTATTGCCCCGTGTCCAGCTTCCGCTTGATGGTCGACAGGTCCATGGGGTTCTTCACGATGTCAAAGTAGTCCTGGTTTGGAAGGGACGCCGTCCAGGTAAGAATGGCAAGTCAATGTAAAGTTCAGGTAGTTGAGAAAGATTTAGAAGCAGGGAGAAAGGAAAGAGCAGCGAGATGTGGGAGCATTTGATCACCCAAGGGAAGAGTTTGAGAGATGGGGGGAAAAAAAGAGTACGATCAAGGTCATCGTCGTCGTGGTCATCAGGTGAAGGTGCGATGACGGCGTCGCAGTCAACCAGGCGGGACCAGAGTAGGGAGAGAAGAGGGTGCAGGGGGACAATGTTGTTGAGCGCTGTAGAGAAGAAGGTTCGCGTGCAAACAGAGAGACATGACAACTTCTGCCCTCCAGCTCTCTGCCTTGCACCCTACTTTAAAAGTCAAGTCCCTGTCTGTGCTGTCAGCTCATACACCCATTTAAACACTACCTAAAGATGACATATAAACATAATGCAAATGACACCCAGTAATGTGACTGCAAAATTATTATTTATCAATTTGCTTTGGGAAGTATGTTGGCTCATTTTGCCACACAGCCGGGGGGAAAATGAGTCTCTGGGTTGTGATCAGGGTGCAAAACCAAGAAGAATAGAGCAGCGGCAAAAGCAACAAGGCAGACAGAGATAAACTGTTTCTAGCAGCCGAGTGGTCGGCGTCAGCTATGCTAGCAGCACGAGCGGCAATATGTTGGCTGAGTTAAAATCAACAGGGCTGAGGTGAAGCAAGTGAGTGTGAGAGGAGGGACGCCTCTCTGGGTTGTTTTTCTTTTCCTGTCTTAGGCATTCTGCTTCTCCTCAAACTAAAGCACAGTTTGAAAGGCAGAGAGGGGTGTCAGAAGAAAGGAGGTCCATCGGCTCTGAGTGAAAACACTCACAAGAGGAAAAAAACCCTGATAAAAACAAACAAGCAGTGCCTAATTTCTATTACAGGGCCGAATATATATCACAGCAATGTGCTATATTTTGTTTTTTATTACGTAATCCAAACTATTGTAAGTTACATTCCCCCCCCCCCAAAAAAAAGAGCTGAATGGTTATTCAGCAGCAGAAAGTTACATCCCTTGAATGTGGGTGCTCCAGAAGGAGATGTGAGCCAACAGGCTTGCTAATCACTGCTGTTTATTAATGTTCATATTTGCAGTGGGAGGACAGACACAGTTGCTCCGATTCAGAGTAAAAACATCCTGAATCTTATCAAGTAGTCTTCCCTCCAAATTGGACCCACTGAAGGTCACCCACCTCTACACACTGCCCACCTGAACACCGTTACACTACTACTGGTGAGGAACTGAACTAGAAAGCTAGCAATGGGACACTACCACGATGATGATGATAATGATATATTTAAAAAAAACATTTTTTGAAGCAATGCAACTTTAAAACTTGATGTCAAATGGCAACAAATTAAAATACATAAATGAAAGCGACTGGCTCGTGAACTGCAAATCATCCAGAGTGTATCCCGTGCAAAGTCTTTATTTTTAGGTACCGGTATGTGTAATATTCTTTCAACCGGTTTTTTTTTCTTATATTATGAAGTTTTTAAATATGGAGTTAAAATACATTTCAGCTGTTAATACCTTTTGATGTTGTTTCATATTAAATTTGCATTCATAAGAGCCACTGCTTTCATTTACAAATGGCAAAAAGTAGCATACAAATACAAACACGTAAACATATGACATGCAGTGGGGGGAAAAAAAAAAAAAACAAAAACCATTGAGGTAGGAGTACAAAGTAAAATTAAAGTGTGGGAAAAAAAAATACGAAAAGTATGAGAAAGAAAAATATTTAAGATGGAAGAAACAAAAACAAAAATAAGCTAAATTTTGAGAGGAGTTGAAGCAAAATGGCAGCCAGTGCAGTCCCTTACCAGGTTAGTTTTGTTACTAGTTCGAATACGTACGGGTATTCCCAGTAACTGGGGGTCCACCGGCTGACGGAAGGGAAGGGACTCCGGGTCCTGCCGGTACAGAGATTCCAGGGTGGGCATCAGAGCCTGACGCAGCTCCTCGGGCTTAAAAACTGGAAAAGGAGAATCAGTCAGGGAGTGGATCAGGGAGCGGTCAGTAACCCCCCCCCCCCAACTGCATTATTAAAAGAGGACGTCTTGTGCTCATTTCCAGCTCTGTGTGTTTATTCTTTAATTTATTCATTGTTCATTTTCTTTCTGTCTGATTTTTTTTTTTTTGGGGGGGGGCAATATTTCCTAAAAAGGGGGGGAAAGAACAGAACCACAATAATTCAGGAATAATGGGTGCAGGCTTAAGCAACAGCTTGCGTGAGCCTACCACTCATACATAATGCAATGTTTTGCATATTATTCTGTGGTATGATGCACAACACTGTTAATAAGCTACGACAGCCTTCACAGGCCAGCACTGTCAGAAACAATGATAAAGTTCACAGAAGTTCATCTTTCTCCTCGAGTAGATTCATGTGATTTCAACTTATTTCTCTATGACAGTGCTTCACATGAGTCACAGTTTGTGGTTACACAGCTGTCACTGTGGAGATGCTACAGCTGTTAATCACTAACAAAGACAACAGTGGACGCTTACTTTTCTTCTTGCTCTGAGTGTTAGCTGGGGAGCTGTTGGTGGCTGCTGACCCTGACCCTTCCTCTTTCTTCACTTCTGGCTTCTTGTCTTCACTTGTCGCTACTGACGATGACACACAAGATGAAGATGTGTCCATGGGCTCTCCTTTACACCCGTCTCCTGATGGCTTCTCTTTCTTTATCTGAGAGAAAGGTTTGTGTGTCAGTTAACAAATTTCTTTATCAGAATGAAGACTAAAAGAAGACTAAAATAAAACATCAGGAAGTTCATTTTGAAGAGCCTCACCTCTGGTTTCTCCTCCATCTTCACATCAGCTTGACCCTTTCCCATCTTCCCCTTGCCGTCTCCTTGAGCATCGGCTCCTTCGTCGTCCTCTTCTTGTTTCTTCACCTCCATTTTCACATCTTCCTGGCTGGGAGCAGGGCCGTTGGCTGAAGCGAGCTGAGAGGTGGGATCAGTGCTGCTGGTGACTGATGCTGGAGAGCAAACCTGACCATCTGCTGTCAGAGAAGGCTTCGCAGATAGCTGAGGCAGAGCAGGCAGAGATGGAGTGAGGTTTAGAAAAGGCAAGTTAGAAATCACAAACGGGACACGTGCCATGTTATGTTGGGTTTACACAGTCATCTGCTAAAACTAAACATGATGATTTTTTTCCCATATTTCCTGTGAGTACAAAAAAATAAGAGTCAGATAGGGAACCAATTCAAAACGAAAGGCTCACAAAACTTAGTCTTAGGGAAAGAATGTGGAGTAAGAGCAGACAAAATAAAGAAAGACTAATCTGCTCACCGGGGTCTGTGGCTGCTGTGATGGCACGTGAGCATTCTGATTCAGCACTGAAGAAGTCTGATTTGTTTGAGGGCCCGAGGAGGCCATGTCCCCAAGTGTCTGCTGTTGAAGGTGATTAGCTTTCTCAGAGTTCATCGTGTGCACTGATGGCTGCGGCTGCGGGGCTTGCTGTTGCTGCTGCTGAGGGTGCTGGGGATGGGGCAGCTGGGGTGTGCTGGGGGTCTGCGGCTGCGGGGTCTGACAACCAGGTAACCTCGGGGGTGTCTGATGGGGTTGAGGTGTTAAGCTGCGTGCTGGTGACGGGGAGTTTGTTCGCATAGGCGGACAATGAGGGAAAGCGTTGGACTGGTTGGAGGATGGAGGCAGGTTAGGCAGAGACCCAGTGCCACCAGCATTCACAGACCCCATAGAGCCTACGGGGGCTCCGGAGCCTGGAACAGAAGGGGCGGACTGGGGAGCGGGGCTGCTGGCTGGGTGGGATGGCGGTGTTGACATCTGGTTCTGATGCAGAGAGTAGGACACAGGATAATGTTTAGTCATCCTCTTTGAAACTTTATCATTCTAAACTTGTTACAAAGTAATGTCACTCTTCAACTCAGTCCTTACCGCATGCACAGCATTCTGTGTTCCTGACTGATTCATACCAACGGCACCAGCACCAGGACCAAGTCCTGGACTGGACCCAGGAAACTGGCCTGGAGGGAGGTACTGGTTCTGTAACGGTGTGGCGTTAGGCTGACTCATCCTCGTTGTTCCTATACCCATCTGGAAACAAAACAAGTCACGTAAAGTCTCATGTAAGCTCTTCTACTGCAGTTAGAGCTTTTCACAGCACATGAGTCAATAAATGGTATTCATATGAACCCAAAGTAATGACAGAGAATGCAACAGTGATGCCAACCTGGTTCAGCGGAGCAAGAGGAGGCGTCGACCTCTGACCCATCGACTGCATCCCACCTATCTGACCAAACTGGTTCATTCCTAAAAAAAAAAAAAAAAAAAAAAAAGGACAAAATCGAGGCATGTGAAAACACTTTTCACTGGGCATTGCTGTAACTTGCACTGTTTGGATTATGCAGACATATTAAAGAAAGTGATATAAAGAGTAAGTATTTCCTGGTCGTGGCAGCGTGTAATCTCATTTAAATTTGGCTCAAACTTTTTCTGAAGATGTTTAAGCCTTGGTTCACAAAGATTAGAGTGATAACCATATTAATAATATAGATTATCAGCAGTTTATATAAGGACATTTTTTTTGGTAGAAAGTTTGAATTAACAAAAATAAAAAGCTACAGACTTTGCTTAACAAGATTTAACATAAACTGCTGGCAAAAAAAAAAATGGCAAAAATGAAAACCACAAACAAAATTCGGCTCACCTCTGATGATTTGGGATGGCAGCAGAGAGAAAGAAATAAATATCTGCACATAATTTGGGTGAACCAACCCTCTAATGTAGCTCTCTGCTAAACATTTCCACAATGGGGGAAAAGCCATATCTACTTCCTGATTTCTAAATTTTTTAAATACTGGTCTAGAACTCCTGTCTAAAATAAATACAGTATATGACATTTACTCAAGAATCCATTGATTTTAAGTCATTTATACTTGTGTACCTGCTGGATTCTGCATCCTGTTGACCATCTGATTGGGGCCGGGTGGTCTGACCATGGATGGATCAACGTGAGGCCCATCTGACAGAGCAATAACGAGGAATCAAAGTGAGCTCCTTGTCTACTTCAAAATTACACCTTTGCCTCTGGACTACATTTCATTTTTGAGAAGGAAATTTTGTGTTTTGTATCTTGTACCAGGCAAAGATGTGACTGGTGGCAATCAGTTTGATTATTTGTATGCCAGCAGTATTTGTAGACGAGTGTCTGACTGAGGTAATAACATAATGTTTACTCACTAGGTGGTTGCCCCGGCGGCATGGGAGGTTGTCCCATGCCAGGAGGCCCCTGTGGGAGGCCCGCAGAGGGTATGCCAGGCTGGCCAGGCATGATGCCCTGCTTCTGGAGCCGCGTCCTTCTCTTCTCTTCCAGCTCTTTTTGGATTTTGTAGATCTTCTCTGCCAGCAGGTGGTAGTACTCCGCCTAGAAGAGTCGCAGCAAGCGGATTTTACAGGATAAATCCCAACAGCACATAACACTAATGTATGTAAAGTTATTTTTTCTATATCTGCCAACTAATAGTCACACTGGATTCTTACCCTGCTGTTGGCTGACTCATACATATCCCCCTCTACTTTTCGAGCGTAAGCCACCAGATTATCCATCCGCCGGTCCTTCAGTGCAGCTGGGTCAGGAGTGGGGAAGATGGCCTGCACACTGTTCAGATACACACACGAATAGGAAAAATGTGCATCTACAATTATGTTTACACCGACTGTTGGAAATAACTTGTTTATTCATTTCATTGCCTCTGTTCTGTTGGAACGTTTGCAGGACACGACAGACTCACAGCTTGTGGACAAGGTGGTTGCGGAGGTCTTGTGTGATGTCTTCATGCCAAGACTTCCTCATGCCTCCAGCAGAAGGTGAAGTAGCCGTGGGCAAGGAACCAAGGCTCCCCACACCATCATTCATCAGACTGAGAGAAATGACAGATGAGTTAGTTAAGGTCTCAGCCAGCGCAACCCGAATGAAAAAGTAGTAAATAGATGTGGCCAATGAAAGGCAGTCTGACCTCTGCGCGTTCATACAGTTGTGCAACATGGCATCTGGCAGTAGCGAGGAATGCTGGTTGGAGGTCTGCACCCCAACTCCACCGTTCACTCCCATAGAGTTTCCCCCTGGAAAGAGAGGGTTTTGGAGTTAGAATAGAAAATAGGAAGTAGACTAGTGTTTACCTTAGATTTTAGAGTGTACTCACACTACACTGTCTATATCGTGCCCTATCACATTTGTCTGATAAAGCCAGGTTGGTCTGACTAGTGCGATCACTGCGCACCGATCCCAGTACACGGTTCAGTTGGACCCATATATGGTACGCATCTGGTGTGATCGCTAACCACGCCAAAGCATAAAAACGTCACGTTTTTACAATGACAGCTGGCACCATGGAAATCACTGTTAAATAATTAGCAAACCTTTAAGGCACGTGAAAAGACAGTTTCTCACTGTTTATAAAAACGTCTCAGCTTGAGCCACAAAAATCACATTGTGCTCTAAAAAAAAAAAAACACTCCTTGAAAGTATGTATGTGAGTGAGTGAGTGAGTGGAGCCGAGATGCCCAGACAAACTGAAGTGTACTTGGGTCTGGATTGTTAAGTACAGTGTGAATATAGGCGGGGAAGAAATACAAACGATGTTAGCATAGACTGTTGCATTCAGCGTCACTGAAATGTAAATTAAACTTCAGTGGAGAACTGTAAAAGATTAAGGAGGAACTAAAGAACACTCAGCATTCACCAAAGACTTGTAAAGTTACATGTTTAGGCCTCTTTCATAACACCTGAGGCAGCGCCAGCAACTGATGAGAAGTTCTGAACAACTTTAAACAGCTCATTCGAAGTTTCCGAAAAGCTCTACTTAAACATTACAGGGCTGCTTAAGTTGTTCCCCAAAGGTTAAGGACATCATATTCCTAGCAGGTTTCTATATACTAACCCATGCTGTTTACAGTCCTAATCCCGGGCTGTCCCTGCAGCCCCTGGTTTGGCACGCTGGCCTGCGACGGCTGCTGTGGCATCTGGTTGCCCTGGTAAGTGAGGCCCAGTGCAGCATAGGCTCTCTCTATGGAGCTGGGGTCGATCTGGTTGGGAGGGTTCAGGTTCGGTGCGTTGGACTGTCCTCCTGGCACACCTGAACCCAAGGAGTTCACTAAACCCACCCCAGCACTGTTGCCCAGAGCTGTGGCAACAGGAGAAAGAAACAGAGGTAACGAGAGATGAGTATCGTGAATTCTAGCCCACTGTGATGCACTTTATTGTTTAAATTAGAAATAATAATTAATTAAGGAATTAATGTGCAGATACAGCCAAAGTCTGAAAAGGACTCACGCTGCTGATTCCTCTTGTCCCCAGCATTTTTCAGTGGCAGACAGACAGGACAGTCGTGTCGTGTGCAGTTCTTCCAATGAGAAATGATCTGTCTGGATGAGGCACAGTGCGCCACTGGAGGAGAAGACAAGAGTGAGGAAATGTTTTAGAAAAGGAAATAAAAGATGAAGAGTAAAAAAGATGGGAGAGCAAGTGGAGGGAAACAGTGTGTGAAGAGTGAAGGCAAGAGATGATTAACATGACAAGGATGAACAAAAAAGCAAAATAAGAGCCAAAAGGTAATAACTTATTATATGAGTCACTCAGTAAAACAAAACTACGTCCAGATGGAGACTCGGTGAGACAAGGAGAGGAATTACAGTAAAACAGCCAGCTGAAGAGAAAATAACTCATCCTGATAGAGAAAAACTGGGAGGCAAACCAACAGGGATTAAAAGAAAATATGTAAAAGAACAAGAGAAGGGGAAAAAAGTGTTGCAGATGCATGACACCATCGTGTTTATGAGATAAACCACACACCATATAAACTAGCCATCGGTGTAATTCAGCAGACTCACCCTGGCAGGACTTGCCAAGCTGGCAATGAGTCATGTGGTTCAGCACGTTCTTCATGGTGCGACAGTGAGGCAGGTTGCACTGTCGTACCTCTCCGTTGGCCTGCTCCCTCCGCTGGCATTTGTGCGCGTGCAGCAAGAGGACCAACTGCTGTTGAATCAGCTTCCGCTTCTCGGGGTCTGCAGTAGGAGGTGTGGCGCCGGGTCCCGCCCCCACAGCATTGAGTCCAACCTGCACCCCTCCCACTGCTGCTGCTGCCCCGCTGACCGACACACCGCCAACTGGTCCAGGCTGCTGCTGCTGAGGAGTCGTCTTAGGATGGAGAGTAGAAAAGAGGCACAGGCCACATTAGAAAGATTATCCACCACAAAATGATCACTTTCAGTAACCAATCTTATAACAGTTGAGCACCTAGCAGCTAAAGATCCATGCTGCAAGAAGTCTCCGAGCATGGATCTTTGAAACTGCCGTTTTTGCCATAAGTTTCAGAAGTTTAATACACTCGGTAAGATCAGGTACTTGATTCAACAATCAGTAAACTAATATGGGAAGAAATGAGGAAAAAGTCTACTTCTGAATAATGCTTTCAGCTATTTAATAATTAAATACAGCAGAAGAATCTAAAGCACGAACGAGCCTGCTGAAAAGCACAAAAAAGGCCAGTTTTTAATTAGAGCCAAATGGTATACAGCATAATAAGTAACTCTGTAATGTAACCGCAGCAGAGCAGGTGACAGCGCCCAGCTGACTTCTGATCATCTCTCTTGGCTAATGATAATCAGTGCAGAAGATCCACCTGCTCATTTAATTGGAAATGTGAATGAACTCAAAAATTGGGGGCAGCTCTTACACTCAAACACACAGACTAAGTTAACAACCTGCAGTGAGTCACTGCTATCTGACACTACACTCCTGAGGCTTTTGGTTGATCTTTATGATGATTCATCTCTGTGAGATAGGTGGGATTATTATAAAGGTGATCTGAGCTACTTATTTACCAAAAACTCCCTCCACCACAACTGTGTTCATTAAGATAACACGGGACACAGTTATTTAGCAGAGGCAGCCCATCTTTTCTAAAGAGGTAATGACAAAACAAAAACAAACTGGAAGTCATCAATGAGACCTACAAGCTGACTGAAGCCAAGTGTGGAGACTGGGTGCTGAGATCGAGTCAGAAATATGACCCCATCCCAGTCTGACAACGCACCAACAAAAATGGGAAAAAATGACATTCAAAACTTTTAAACCCCCATTATTATTATTATTATTATTATTATTATTATTATTTTATTATTATGTGTCAGCAAGGCTCAGTGTCAATGTCATCTCAGCTGCTACACTGTCTGGAAGGGAGTAAAAGACTTCTTGTACGACTGCCAGTGAAAGGCCAATATTTGAAGAAAAAAAAATGCTCATCTGGACACTGCCTTTCTGAGTAATTAAAGGCACAAAATAAAACAAATTCCCATCTGGCTCTCAAACTGATCTAGTTTATAAGGCATCATCTAATCGCCTCTGATAGGATGTGTTGCAAATGGCAAATCTCAAAAGCTGTGCAATCATATATAGCAATGTAAAGTTATTGAAGCAGATCTGTAAAGAATAAGGTAAAAAGTTTAAGCTCTCTGGCGTCTACTTTTCCACCTCCATACATTTGCCAGTTGTCAATATTGGAGGGAAAAAAGCACCGGAGGCAACGATAGTTGGTTTTCAGCCTTTCAAAGGATATATTTAATACAGTAAGGATGACTGTGAAATACCCTCAACACTTTTTCTTCCAATCTGAATCTCATTCAATATTTGGTTTTACTTTGAGTCATTCAGAGTTAAAATGTGTGTTTAATTTGCAGTAAGGGCCAAAAGGCTCCTATATGGGCTACAGAGTTTTAAACAGAAGAAAAACCAACAAATCCTACCATCCCAGACATGCCTTGACCCGCTGGTGTCTTCTTCTCCATGCTAAACTGGGCAGCCATATTGCTGGGGAGGCCTGCTTTATTCTGGAGCTGTGGGCCCAGCCCTGCTCCAGGCATCCCCTGGCCAGGGGTCTGGCCGTACGGACCGCCATAGGGGCCCGCGTTGGCCATCATATTCATCTGGAGAGCGGTGGAGAAAAGGGTGAGGGGGTTTAAAATGAAAAGAGGGGGAGGAGGAGACAAGACAATGTAAGAAAGAAGTGTGATAATAAACAGTTTAAAAGGTTACTTTACTTTTCACAACATGTACTATAACCAGACAATCAACACATTTAGTCACCTTTTAAATAACATGACTGTCTGGTTACTGTACTTCACCTCCCTCTCCAAAATAAACTTACGACACAGACATGATTTATTGCCACCTCTTCGACTTGGAAAACAATTTCAGTATCAGCGATGGTCTTCAACATCTGGCCAAACTATTCTCTTATCACAGCAGCAAATCACGGCCTAAACTTCAGTGAGAGTGAGCCTTTAGTACCAGCACTGTGAGGTGGGTGGTAACCTGCTGCCATGTGTAAGTGTCTAATTGAACTGCTGATCCCTACTTACAAGCTCAGAGAGAAAATAAAGCAATTTACTGGGTTTAACAGTGCGATTTCAAACAAAGCTGCAGGCCTGTTACTCTTGAGAAAAGGTCCCAGAGACGCAAACTAACGCAAAGAAGTAATCCTTGTTTAAAACCATTTAACCGTCTTTTCCGATAACGTCTTTACGCCTCTAGAATAAAAATCACAATCATCATGTGGCTAACAAGTCACCAGCAAGTGGGTTAACCATCGATACCACAGAGTAAACTGTGATGCAGCTGTACATCCAACATGTAACCGCATTTCTATCTGCACCTGTGCTGGAGATGAGTAGTTTTATCCGAGTGGCAAGTGCACAGCTTCATCTGCCTACAGCTTTCCATGCTCTAATCAGACATATACCTCCAGGCTTCAGCAGTAATTTCAAACTTTCATATTTTATATCCATGTGAGGAATTGAACTCTGACAGGTACATCCCAAAACTGTTTAACCTGCCAGTTTGACCAGTTCAATCTCTTTGAAAAATAGTATTTTAAACACAAATGAGACTTGCTTTGAGTCTGCCTACCTTGTTCAGTGCTCCAGGCTGCTGTGGTCTCATCCCTGCCTGACTCCCGGCTCCCATTTGCTGACCGCCTTGCTGCTGATGTTGTAGGCCATCTGGCAAAAGATTACTGTTGCTTCCCATGCCAGCACTGCCGGGGTAGCCCATTCTAGGTGAGCCATTAACAACCTGGCCCCCCATCAGCCCCTGCTGAGGCTGCTGTCCACCATTACCCTTCTGGGCTCCCACCATAGCTGCTGCCCGATTGTGCGCTCCAACCATGCCGACCTGCTGCATTAATCCAGCTTGCTGCGGCTGGCTCTGGGGAGGCATGCCTTGAGGTCCTCCAGGGGCAACGCTGACACCCCCCATCATCCCCATGGATGCCCCAGATGGCGTGCTATTAGAAGTGGGGCCACCCTGCTGTGGTGCTGCTACTGCGCGCAGGAGCTCAGACAGCTGCTGGTGTTTTGCAGCTGCATCCTGACCACCTCCTCCTCCTCCGAGGCTGCTGTGGAGTTGACTGGCATCCCCTCCGTTAGTCAATCCCAATTCCGAAGAACTGATGAGCTCGTCTGGGAGGTCATGCTCCAGTTCAAAGAGTGAACCGAAATCTAGGCATACAGGAGGAAAAACAGAATTATTACCAGCCAGAAAACTAGAGATTTTGTTAACAGGGTTTTTGTGTTTTGTTTTTAATAATCAACTATTAGAGTGTATAGGCAGGAAACAAGACCAGCACTAGCTGCCTCTCACAGCCTGGACCTCTCCCCAGAGCCCCAGTTTGTGGTTTGTGGGATGCCACACATGGAGTCGGGACAAGGCGAGAAGCCGCAGAGGTAAACAGTGCAGCACCTTGGAAGGTGTGTGAATTTGAACTGCAGTTCTATGGTTCAGAGGAACAAACTGCAGAGACGTGGAGGAAGTCATATCTACTGCAACAGGAGGCACATTAAAATCATAACCTGTTTTTAAGTAGAACTTTCATTTAAAAGTGACAAGAGCATTACCTACATTTTTATGGTAGTTTATGAGCTGTTGGCACCTCACTAAACTTGAAATTCCCATAATGACTTCTCACTTTTTGGATCAAATACTTCCAAAGATGTATTTGCACTAACAGATCCAACTTCACATACGAGGTGATACACGTCCAGTTGCTCTGCCTGCGACACGCTTTGTTGTTATTATATAGAAAAAAGTGAGCTGCACCAAGTGCGGCGCAGCGTCGCCGTGTAGCCAAACAATGGGGACAGAGAACCAGAATGGGCTCTGATAGTACGACCAAAGAGCTAAAAGGAAAAAGGCCTCTGAACAAAGGGCACCAAAGAAGATATGTCAAAGTCTGTGGCTTGCTTACTGTTTCGTTTAAACCCGGCAGCAGTGAGAAAATTAACAAAGCTGTAACTTCTGCGGGACAAGGACGCTCTGCCTAACTTATTCAAGTCGAACAATAGCTAGCTTGTATATAACAATAGTTTATTAAAAACCCAGTATGCTTAGCGCTAAAGACACAATAATCATACCGCAAATGGTATTTCTCTCTCTAGAGTCACTGGTTATCGACTGATACTCAAAAAGACTTGTTTCATTGAGGTTTTTGTCTTTGCTAACCAGATGCAGGGCTCAGTTGAGCCGGTCTGGTGGGTTTATCTGCCTAGCTACTAGCTAGCTGCTCGGCTACCCTCACTTTCTCTTAAAGCTGCCTCGGAAAAACCCTATCTTTCTCTAGTTTTTATCGGGATATCCAAGAAGCCTGGTGCTTAATGTGTCGGCACTTTAATTCTTCAAACTACTCAATTCAAAACTACCTCTACAACTTGAAGCAAACCGGGCTGACTCGCCTCTTCCATTGTTTGGAGGTGGACCCTAATAGTTGCTGCTAGCTAGCCTGTTGAGGCTAACGCATCAAAACACAAGTGCTGGAAAAGTTGTTCCTGTCGCCACAACTATTACCATGTTCCCCGATTAGCGGCCAAAAACTCTCGGATTAAGACTTTAAAAAATAAACAAACAAACAAACTCCCCAAGACAACAACATGTTGCTGTTCGCAAGCAGCAACTTTTGAGCATGTCAGTCAAAGCAACTAATGCAACTCTGCAGGGACTCCGAAAACTGACCGGCAATTTACACACACCTCACAGTGAAGCTGGTTTATATTTTATCCAGCCTTAATAATGCATGCCAAATAGTTACCATTTCCATCACTGGCAGACACCGAGAGAGCAGGAGAGGACAGCTTGGGCCTCTTGGCTGAAGGCGGGCCGGACTCCAGAACATTATCGGCCATATTTTTTTGGAAGAATTAAAAATAAAACGCTTTAGATCCACGGAGGGCAAATGCAATCCCCCACCCCCTTTATTTGCGTCTCCCAGTCCTTTTAAGCAACCTTTCTGATCGTTCCCCCACCGCTCGGGGGGGACGGTAGGGGAGAGAGGCACAGCAGTGTTGAGTTCTTTCAGTTCTCCCCTCTCGTTTTTATTCCTCTGCAGATATCAGTCCCCCTCCCCAGTCGGAGATTTTGTTTCTTCACAGATTTGAGCAGCAGCAGCAGGAGGAGGCGGCGGCGGCGGAGGTGGGAAGGTGGAGTCGGCAAAAAAGGCAAGCGTGCGGCCCTCTGACAACCTCATGTAGCCTCTTCTGCGACACAAAACCCGTCCCAAGATCTGTCCTCCAGGCTGTACTCAGTCCTGCCCGGCATAGTCGGCGGAGAAAATCTCCGTTTCAAATCCGAATCGCTCCAAGCCGGGTGAGGGGGGTGGAGAGCAATTTGTCAGGGCACAAAAAAGACAACTGCGATCCAGCAAACAGAAGCCAGGAGTTGTTTTTTTCCTCCTTTCTTTCAGTCTCCTGTGTTAACTCCAGGAGCCAAGCTCTCTCATGCAACAGATTTCTCTCCTCCTCTCTGATCGGACCTCTCTCAGTGCCACCGATTTCCCTCAGAAGTAAAACGAGGCAGTGGACACGGTTAAAGTTGCACTACAAACAACCTGCACCAGTTTTAAAGTAGCTGAAGAAATTAGTCAGCTGCACAGAGAGGACGACGCGCCGGGCTTACGGTTTCTCGGATAAAAAATAAGTCTATCGCGGCTGTATATGTCTCACTACATATAACCCAATGATAGAATTCGTTGTGTTCTGCATGTACATGCCGACTTGTTTGTGCACTTAAGTGTTTGACCATGCAAAAGGCACTGTAGTCAGAAAGAACAGGACTCGTATTGCACGTAGTGGTTGTTGCAACCCGCTTGCGCGAGATGTCTTGCAGTCAGCACGGCTGCAAACAGAAGATCTTCAAGACCAAAAAAGAAGGGGAAAAAAAAATCACAGTTCTTGTGCAATCTCCCACATGCACACTTTATCTCTCCGTACACTTCCCGAGGACGATTACAGCGCAAATTTCCTATCAGCGGGCAGTCAGATTGATCCAATCAGTATTTTTCCTCTCTTGCAGAGGACGGTCTGTTGGGTTACTTATCTTGTGCTCCACAAGAGGTTCCTCTCCTGGTATTTAAAAAAAACACTTTAGAGAAAAAACCTCAGATTAAGTCACAAATATCGTCGCTTTTAAGGATGTCTTGGCCACGCGTGGAGGAGGAAAAAAGAAAGAAAAGCTCTGAAGCAAAAGCAGAGGATCAACGGCGACTGGAGAAAAATTGATCAAAATCTGACGGCTATTTCGGAAGCGGAAAGCTTCAGATCGGCACAATTATGTTGACACCCCCTCCTCCTTGAAATATTTTTGGCTGACAAAATCCTCTCATTGACTCTTTGTGATGGTGAATGCTCCCCCTCCGCGTTGATCCTGGCAGTTTTCCCCCCCTTCTCTTTAAACCCGTCTTTCTTTCCACCTCTCTCTTCTGCCCGGCAGCAATTTATTTATATAATTGTCTATGCGGGCTCTCTCCTTCCTCCGCGACGGACACATTATGATTTTTCATGTTGATGTTTTCCCTCCTCTCTTTTTTTGGCAGGTTTTTCCCCCCCTCGTTATGAGACACCGTCCTCTTCCGCCTCTCCTCCCCGTCTCCGCTCCGCAAACACCCCCTTCCTAGGATTTTTTCGGAGTATTTCCTTCTCATGCATACATATACACATATATATGTCACCGACTCGGTTTTCCCCCCACTGACGTCTTATCGGTTTTCGTGACGCTTTTTCTCCCCGGATAGCACGGACAGGATTCGGGCACTCTTTCGTCTCCCGGCGGTTCCCGGAGCGGCTGTCGTGGGTCGCGGAGTCGCTCCTTCTCTCGGTTATCTCCTTCTGTTTCTGACGGTCTGTCCGCACAAACAAAATGGCGGCTTGTTGTTTCTACTCCTCTGATACGGGGGGAGGGTTTGAGGTACAGCAACATTAGGCGTGAAAGGGGGGAGGAGGGAGCGCGCGACGACGGGAAGAAGAGGTTGTCTTCGTAAATGTTCGGGAGTGTCCGGAAACCGGTTCTGGGCTCTTTTTTTTTTCTCTTTTTTTTCCCTTTTTTCTGAGGATTTTTGCCGATTTCAATCTGCAGAGGACAGTGGCGCTCCACTTTTATCTCAGTCAAATACAGCGGCTTTCACTACAGCGAAAGTGGAGAGCGACTTATTTGACAATAATATTGAAAAGTACAGTTTTTAAACAGGGGTGCGTCCAGAATTTTTTGGTGGCCATATAGGGGCCGCTAAAAATATTGGGGTGGCACACCAAAAACAGAATTTCCAGTTTTATTGTGCTGTTGTCAAATATAGGTTACTTGAAAAACATGGCAACAAAAAGAGAAAATTCATTATATGCCTACTTAATTTCCTGCTATTATTGTTGATATCACTGAAAATAGGTACATAGATAAGATTTCAAAATCTTATCTGGTTTCATCCTGAGAGGAGAACAGAACAAAAGGCAGGCAACGGGATCCAAAGAAGAGCTTTGAATGTCCTTTAAGAAGCTTGGAGAAGTATTTCTGAAGACTACTTAAAGAAATGACAAGAAAGCTGCCTCAAAGTGATTAGACTTTGAGGTCGTACCGTATATTGATTTTCAAGCTCATTAGAATCACAGACATCCTGTTTTTGCCTTATATATTGTTTTTAAATGTACGTTTGCACATGTTTCAATAAATTCCCGCACTTATTTCCCATTTTTCTAAGCAAAAGAATATAAGGGGCGGCTAACATTTACACATTAGTGTTTAATGAAATATTCTAAAATAACTTTGATTCTATCCCCAAAAGTTGATTCTGTTCATCTGGACGCAGCGTTTTCAGTGGGAGAAACGTTTCATCACTGATCCAAGTGATTTCTTCAGTCTCAGCTGACTGCAGGTTTCCCCAACCTTATAAACAGATAGATCAAAGATACTTGGATTCTAATAAAATGGCGAATTCATTAAGTGTTTTCTGTTACAGAGACAATACACTGCTAAAAAAAAAGTATCATGTGATTACTCCAGAGATATCAGTGTGTCCAGTTATCAAACAGAAACCACTGTGGATCCAGTTCACCTTGCTTAGTGCAAATGAAAGTGACAACAGGTGCTCTGAAGAGCCAATAAAAAAGGAAAGGGTTTGCAGGTGGTGGCCACAGACCACTGCTGGTGATGAGAGATGAGAGCAGGTTCAGACTGAGCACATGTGACAAATGTGTGCTTCTGGAGACACCGTGGGAAACCTGCTGTCCCAACATCATATGTGCAGTCATGGATCTGCCAGTGGTGAATACCAGTTGAGTTCCACAGCGCAGGTATGTGAACACAATCCCAATAGCAGAATAATAACCCCTTTAAATTTTCATGAAATCTTTAACATCACAGCCCTGCATCAATAAATCTAAGCATGCTATTTAGCAGAAAAGAGTTAATATTACTTAATAAACATTTAAAAAAAATCTTATAAAATATTTAATCATGTACAGTTTTGTCACAAATACATTTTTTTTCTGTCATTTGGCCGATTTGTGCTGGTTGCATTTCAGCTTTTTCAACACAATTTGCATATTTTCATTGGTTTCATGGGTGTAGCTGGACAGAACGACCAATTGTCACAGATGCAAACTACCTGCCTTCATTGCAGCAAGACCCAGATTAGGCTGGCATTTAAACTACCAACAAACAACCTCCAGTCCTCTGCATTGTAACAACCCATTGCACTCAAAAGACCTTTAACATCAACACAAAGATAAAATCATCATCCACTTGGACGAATGGAATAAGATCATTCTCAAAAATTTGATTTCTGGAGGCAGGGGTTTTTTTCCTCACTGAGGCGACAGTCGCTTCCTTTGGCACATCTAAATCTCATTCCAGTCATTTAACGGTGCCTGAGTGAATAACTGGGAGACAGATGAGCTGCTAGAAGATGGATCTTCAAAGTCCCCATCATTACAATGTCATGCATCTGGAGACAAGACACTCTCACCACCTTTTTTTTCTCCAAATATTATTAACGTTAAAACTGAAAAAAGAAAACAAAAGGCATATGGAAATATTTATCACATTGATAAACACCAATCCATATTAAAATAAAACCTTTTTTGTAACTAAGTATAACAAACAAGATGTTAAACTACATAAAACTTTTCCTTGTTTCTAAAAACCCCCAAACATATCAGGTTATACCAACTGTTTTTTTTTTTTAAAAACAAAACAAATCAAGTTCAAAAGAGGTCTCCAAATATTTTTTGGCTTTTACAATAAACAGTCCCAATCTAAAGTTTAAGACCACTTGAAAAATGGAAAAAAAAATCATATTTTGCATGGTTGGCTCTTAACAAGGTTCCAAGTAGAGCTTCAACATGCAAAAAGAAGAAATGGGAGCGAGACGAAACATTTTTTTGAGCATGCAATTTATTGAAAACAGCGCTTAAATGGAAACAAGCTGTTTTACAGCTGCTTAAAAGGCAGTATTTTTAGTGTGTTATTCCGAGGCGTGAGTTCAGCATCTGTGTTACAAGCACAAGCTGATTTCCAATCCTCTGGTCAGATTCCAAATCTACGTTCTATGGATTTAACTCATGTTGTGAACTGATGAGAATCAAATTTTACAAAAATAAAATTGTAAAACATCTTTTCTTATTAAAAAACAAAACATCCAAGACAGAATCAAAACACTAAAAAAGGAAATTGACAATATATTGACTGAAGAAGTGGAAAAAAAAACTTTTTGAAACAGGATTATTATGAGAACGGCCCAAAAGCAGCTAGACTGTTAGCACGGCGTCTTAGACAGCAGCAAGCTGCTAATACAATTCACAAGATTAGGGACCCATCTACAAATAACTTGCAGTATAGCCAGGAAGCAATAGAAGAAACATTTAGGAAATATTACCAAAACTTGTATAAACAACCATGTTCCTCAAATAAAGACAAAAAAACTGCTTTTCTTAACTCCCTAGACTTACCACGTATTGGTACGCAGCAAAACAGCAAACTAACTGCCCCCATCAGTCATGAAGAAATATCTAGAGCAATTTCAAGACTTAAAGCTAATAAATCACCAGGGGCCGATGGGTTTCCCTCAGAGTGGTACAAGAACTTTAAGGAGGAGTTGATACCAATGCTTCAATCATACCCTTGCGGAGGGTGTAACCCCTCTCTCATGGAGAGAGAGGCGATTATCTCAGTAATCTCTAAAGAGGGAAAAGACACAGAATATTGTAACAATTACAGACCCATATCGGTACTTAATGTGGACTACAAACTATACACATCAATAATTGCTAAGTGATGGAGGAGCTGCACAAGACAATAAGCAACCAGCAGAACTCCCATCCAAACGCAGTGCACATTATAGCTGGGGACTTCAACCATGCTGATTTAAGGTCAGTATTCCCCAGATTTGAACAGCATATTAAATGTGCAACGAGGGGGGAAAACACATTGGATCAAGTTTGCAGATGATACCACCGTGGTGGAGCTCATCTCAGGGGGAGATGAGACGGCGTACAGAGCTGAAGTTCAGAGGCTGTCAGATTGGTGTGTAGATAACAACCTGGAGCTAAATACCACCAAGACAAAAGAACTGGTAGTTGACTTCAGAAGGAGGAAGTCCGAGCTCCAGCCTGTCAGCATCAACGGGGAGTGTGTGGAAAGGTGTGCACATAGACACAGACCTCCAATGGAGCTCTAACACCTCTGCAGTCTTAAAGAAGGCCCAACAGCGTCTCCACTTTCTGAGAATCATCAGAAAAATGGACCTGAAGAAGGAGCTGCTGACCGTCTTCTACCGCTGCTCCATTGAAAGTGTGCTGACATATTGCATCGGTGTGTGGTTCTCCAGCTGCACCACAGCACACAGAAAGGCACTCCAGAGGGTCATCAATATGGCCCAAAAAAATCATTGGGCATCCTCTTCCCTCCCTGAAGGACCTGTACAGCACTCGCTGTCTCAGGAGGGCACGCAGCATCCTACGGGACTGCACACACCCAGGACACCGGGTGTTTAAGCTGCTGCCATCTGGTAGGAGGTTCAGGCTGCTGAGGTCCCGAACAAATAGACTCAAGGACAGCTTTTACAACAGGGCAATAGCCCTGATCAATGCAAATAGCTGACCTGACTGGCTACCTGCCTGGACTTTGTTAGGGGGGAGGTAACAATGTTTAAAACAATAACAATAATAATATTTATATTTATAACAAGGTGCAATAATAATTAATGTGCAATAATAACAGTGTGCAATACACATACACTTCTTCTTCTTTTTTTATTACTAAGTTAATATACTGTGTTGTGTTGTTTGTGTTGCGTTGTGATGTGTCATATCGTGTCGTGTTGTGTTATATGTAGTGCCGACGTAGGACAGTTTTCCAATTTCATTGTACTACTGTACTATGTATGACAATAAAGAGTTATCTTATCTTGATATGGGGCAATTATGACAGATTTAATTAATGAAGACCAAACTGGCTTTATCTCAGGACGTAGAACTCAAGATAGTATAAGAAGGACCCTCCAGGTAGTTAATTCGATACAAACAAAAAAGGGCAGTGCGGCCCTAGTAAGTCTGGATGCAGAGAAGGCTTTCGACAGTGTAGATTGGAGCTTCCTATATGCCGTGCTTGAAAGGTTTGGCTTTAATGACGGTGCTGTGATGTGCATCAAATCTATTTACCAATCTCCTACAGCTCGAATTAGAATCAATGGCAGCCTAACGGAGCAAATCTCTCTCTCTCTCGAGAGAGAGAGAGAGGGGTACCCGCCAGGGCTGTTGCCTCTCACCTCTTCTCTTTGCTCTATATATTGAACCCCTGGCACAGGCCATCCGACAAAGTGAGGAAGTGAGAGGAATAAATATTAAAGGGGAAGACCACATCATCAGCTTATTTGCAGATGATATGATATCATAGTCTACCTAGAAAATCCAAACCAAACTTTAATTCCACTGTTTAATGTAATTAATATCTTTGCTGAACATTCGGGGTACAAAATTAATGTGACCAAAACTCAGATACTGGCTTTCAACTATTTGCCATCCAAAGAGGTTAAAATAAGTTTAAACTGAACTGGACTGCAAAACAAATGAAATAGTTGGGTGTAACTGTGACTAAACAATTGAGTGACCTTTTTAAAACAAATTATGATGGACTGACCACTCAGATTAAACACGATCTAAACCGATGGTCAACTCTTACACTAGACTTTAGTGCAAGAATCACAACAATAAAAATGAGTAGATTTCTATGGAACTGTAAAAGGCCTAGAATAAAATACACAACATTACAACTATCTAGGAAGCAAGGTGGTGTGGGACTCCCTAATCTAAAAGATTATTACCATGCGGCCCAAACCAGGCCAGCGATAAAGTGGTGTGATCAGAACTTTAATGCTAAATGGAAAGATATTGAAATAAGAGTACAGGATGTCCCAGTCCAGACTTTTCTTGGAAATGAGCAACTTAAGAAAACTTTACAGCATTTCCTTGATCCTATAACATCCCACACTCTAGAGATATGGTCACGTCTTATGGCGTGCTTGATTGCGTAATCAAATCATACAGGTGCCTCCAATTCAAGGAAATTTCTGTACTATATAAAAACCTAAGAGAGAACATGGCAACATCAACTGAATACATAAAAAAGAAATGGAAGCAGGAAATAAAAACTGATATCTCAACTGAGGAATGGTTAGACATGTGTGAAACCCAGAACACAACGACTAACTCAAGATGCTGGAGAGAATTTGGATGGAAACATCTTACTCGATTCTTTATTACACCAAAAATCAAAAGTAAGCAGACTCAAGACAGTTTGCCATGCTGGAGAAGATGTGGTAACATGGAAGCACATCATACGCACGTGTTTTGGGAGTGCCTGAAACTGCATCATTTTTGGAAGAACGTGACTCTTGTAATAGGCAATATCTTGGGCTATCAATTACCACACAATTTTAAAACTGTATATCTTGGGAATATTAGAGAGTATGTTATGTATGATGACTTGTATTTGACATATATCCTATTGATAGCTGCAAAGAAAGCTATAACAAGAAACTGGTACAAACTGGATCCACCTTCTTCAAAAGACTGGTTAAATGTTGTTATATGGCACCAAGGAAAATTAATGAACGAACAAAACATTTAAGGTCTATAACTTTGTATATCCATATATGCATGCATGTATCAAAGTATGTATATAAGCTGGAGTATGTATGCTGGGAGTAAAGGCAGGTATGCATATGGTAGTTGATTAGAATTGGCACCCACACCTTTTGTTCGCTTTAGTTCTGTTTGTTTTGACTGTGTGCTTGTTTGGTTATTTCCCCTGAAATGTAAAACTGTGACAAAACTGTTAATAAAAACTACAGTGTCAAAAAAAACCCCAAAAAAACATGGTATTATATGGATTTATAAAAAATTAAATGGAATGCAATGATTTTTAATGTAATCAGTTTAAGTCATATGTTCATTTTACATGGGTGTTTTATGTTAATGCAAAGTAATGATATTTAAAATATACTATATATTATGCACTAAGCTCCCAGTTTCCTTTTCCCAGTGTCAAAATAATATGATCATTCATGATAATGTACTAGACTGCATTATGTTTAAAAGGGTTTAATATTCTCCTGATTGACGTTCACTACACACCTTCTCATTTATTTTCATGACTATTTACATTGTAGATTCTCACTGAAGGGATCAAAACTAAACTGAATGAACACATATGCAATTATGTAGTAAACAAACAGTTCAAAACAAGTTTTATATGTTAGATTCAAAATAGCCACCCTTTGCTTTGATTACCGCTTTGCACACTCCTTTTCTCCATTCCCTCACGAGGTCGTCACCTGAAATGGCCTTCCAACAGTCTTGAATGAGTTACAGAGATGCTGAGTGCTTGTTGGCCCTTTTGCCTTCATTCTGCAGTCCATCTCATCTCAAACCATCTCGACTGGGTTTAGGT
The DNA here is from genome assembly GCF_057382275.1 of Copadichromis virginalis. NCBI lineage: Eukaryota > Metazoa > Chordata > Actinopteri > Cichliformes > Cichlidae > Copadichromis > Copadichromis virginalis. The sequence goes on from NC_140621.1 coordinate 12,439,937, forward strand.
CAGGTGACTGGAGGCCAGGCCATCTGGTGCAGCACTCCATCACTCTCCTTCTTCTCCAAATGGCCCTTACACATCCTGGATGTGTGTTTGGGGTCATTGTCCTGTTGAAGAATAAATGATGGTCCAACTAAACGCAAACCAGAAGGGTTGGCATGTCACTGCAGTATGCTGTGGTAACCATGCAGGTTCAGTGTGTCTTCAATTTTGAATAATTCCCCAACAGTGTGACCAGCAAAGCACCCCCACACCATCACATCACCTCCTCCATGCTTCACAGGGCGAACCATGCATGTAGAGACCAACTGTTCAAAAAGCACAGATTTCCACTGGTCTAATGTCAATTCCTGGTGTTTCTTGGCCCAAACAAATCTCTTCTGCTTGTTGCTTTTCCTTAGTGGCTGTTTCTTAGCAGCTATTTGACCACCAATGCCTGATTTACACAGTCTCCTCTGAACAGTTGATGTAAAGATGTGTCAGCTGCTGGAACTCTGTGTGGCATTTATTTGGGCTCTAATCTGAAGTGCTGTTAAGCGCTTGATAGTTTTTGCGACTGCATTTGGGGACACATTCAGAGTTTTAGCAATTTTTTCAGACTGACTGACCTTCAGTTCTTAAAGTAATGATAGACTGTCATTTCTCTTTACTTAGCTGATTGGTTCTTACCACAATATGAATTCTAACAGTTGTCAAATAGGGCTGTCAACCTCTGAAAAACACAACTGATGGTCCCAACATCATTAAGAAGGCCAGAAATTCCACAAATGAACCCACACAAAACACACCTGTTATGATCAATTACTGATGTGCTTTTGATTACCCTCTGAGTTTCTATGGAAGCAATAAGGAGGAACTTAGTACTCCACAGGACTGCGCAAAGCCCTGTGATGATAAGATCTGTAATTGACCCTGAACTAATACTAATACTGCATTAATGCTAATACTATCAATCTTCATTCAAGCAACATATATATTCAGATTAACCACCAAAAACTCTTGAACTTTCCCTGACTTTGACATTAAATATATTTTTATTAAAAATATACTAGTTAGATAGTAAGTATAAATATACCAGCTGTCACCTGAAATGCACTGAGATCTTTTAAATTTAAACCTTGAGATTTGACAATAGGACCAAAGCATTTCATGACTTTTATCATTCCAAAAGAGCACTTGGCTCTCACACTGCAGGCTTATTTAAGGTTTCCAGAGTATTTAAAGTAGAATGGGAGGCAGAGCCTTCAGCTTTCAGGCCCCTCTTCTCTGGAACCAGCTCCCAGTTTGGATTCAGGAGACCGACCACCTCTCTACTTTTAAGATTAGGCTTAAAACTTTCATTTTTGATAAAGCATTGAATTAGGGCTGGTCTGTCCACAGTCTGGTATCGCTTAAACTTTCTTCCTGCCTATTGTAGGGTCTTTACTTTACAATATAAACCACATTGAAGCGAATTCTGTCGTGATTTGACACCATGTAGATAAAAACTGAATTGAATGAATGGTCCTACAATACTGTCCTTTTTGTCCAAGACATAAGGGGACAACTGACCCTTATAATATAGTGAAGGAAATGTCATCTCTCACTATGATCGACCAACAAAACATCCTCCATAAGTAACCCAAGTTAAACCCATTGAATTTATTAGTTATGAAAGAAATATTGGAAATATTTTAATACACAATAATTTAGAAAACAACACAACTCTCCTCTCTGCTAAAAGAAAAACAAAATCCAACACACACTGACACTCTTGTGACCTTTTTCACATTCAGCAGATTAATGAAGACATCACAGTAACTCCAGATTTATGACGAGCAGCCTTTTCAGTACTCAGGTTTTTGGATCCTTTGTACTGCAGTATGAGTTGGAAAACAATTATGCACTTCTGTGTGCAACTTCTTCAGTGAGATATGAAAATGAACCATAGTTCAGAAAACATGGTGAGAATCAAACCGGTTTTATCACGTAAAATACTTTTGTGGTAGCTGGATGTTAGCTGTTGTTTGTAGATGTTGATTTAGGCTTTAGTGTCAGATTTGGCTCACTGATAAAATCTGTAATCTGCCTTTTTTTGTAAATAAAGAATTGCAACTTTATGTTTGGCTGTTTGGTTTTATGTCTTGGAGCTGAGTTGCTCTAATGCAGCCAGTATTTCATAGACAGAGTAGTGAGGATAACAGGTTGTTGTGACTTAAAAACTAAAGTCTTATTGTGTGCTCCCACCTGTAATGCACCACGGCCCTGAGTCTCAGGATATAAACAGATAGCAGTGAGTAGCACTCGGTCAGTTCTCTTTCTCTCCCTGCTCTATCTCTGTGCACAGGCCCGCTCTACATCAGCGATGGTCTTTGGTGCGTCAGAGGACAGAATCAGAGGTCCTCCCTTCTCTCTGATAACCACGTCATCCTCAATCCTGACACCCAGACCTCGAAAGTGCTTCGGCGCTTGGTCGTTGTCTTCACAGATGTATAGCCCTGCAGCAAGACACAATGTGAGCCGTAACGGTAACGGGACAGAACATTTACATGCAGGTGCAACCGTGTGGATTTCAAACCTGGCTCTATGGTGATGGCCATTCCTGGCTGAAGAGGTTGCGAGCGAGATAGTTCAGGAGTGTCGTGGACATCCATGCCCAGGTAATGGCCAACGTGGTGGGGGCAGTACTGCCTTGCAGCCTGGAATTTAAATAAATAAATAGTTAAAAAGGCTGCAGCAGTCAGACGAGTGGTTCTACTAAAGTCAAACCTCACATAAACCTTAACAAAGCACAACCACATTAAAAAGCACTTAAAACACCAAAATAAAAGATGAATGGAAGTCCAGCATGGACCTGAGAGGAATCCTCTGGATTAGGTCATCTGGTCTGCACACAAAAAAACAAAACAAAAAAAAAAACAAAAAAAAACTTTTTGAAATGTTGAATTGAAGCTCCAGCTTTAGTAACTACCGACACAAGATATCACCTGTAATACTGAAAGGGAAATCTGACTTCATAAGAATATGAAGCCTAAATTATACTCTGTTGCAGATACGGACAGCCAAAGACCCGACAACAGAGTAGTTATTCCTGTTATACTTCTTTGACGACCACTTGAAGTCCACTGCATGTGTAAAAATTCTGAGGAAAAGTACGATTTGTCCGGACTCCTCCTCTAGGGACCATGACACTGTGCAGATGAGCCTCATTAAATATGAAGTGCACAACCAATCTGGGCACCCACCGTTTTTCCAATTATTACCTTTAGCGCCTCAGCATCGCTGGTACTGGCCCCGAGGATGCCAAGCCGCTTAAGCTGTCGTCCCAGCAGAGCCAGCATGGTGCTGTAGATGTGATCCAGACTGACGCCTGGAGAGCAAAGAGATAAACAGGAACGCTGGACCTCCAGGACGGATTCGTAGAGCTCAATCTGTGCAGGACTGAATCTAGTATTGAACACAAAAAAACCCCAAAACGTTTATTTCTGTGACTGGAACTGATCAACCTTCAAAAACAGACTACAGTTTCTTTAATTTCAGGGACCTAAATTCTAGAAATCAGATAAAATGAAGTTTAAAGTTGAATACCACGATCACCAAACCAGGATTGGAGGTGATGTGAACCACCTTTATTAACACATGCACTCTGGAAACAAATACTTGGAACAAATAGATGACTAAATAAACCTGGATGTAAAATGAAGTTTGACAAATTTACACTGTACACTGACTCATGGGCTGCGATGCACAAATGGGAACTTCACTCTATCGTTAGCGAAGTCATGATAACAGATGGAAAAGAACTTCTGCCACAACTCAAGGCGTAAAGGATTGAAACCTACAATCAGCGATTGTAGTTTTGTAGTTTAGTTTCTCTCATTTCCAAAAGCTAGATCACCCCTTTTTTTATTTTTTTAAACAAATGTCTGGTTCTATTAAGGGTTGCCACACTAGATCATCTGTTGCTATGCAAGCCAATACGCACTGTGGTAGGTAATTTTTCAGATCCCCATATTGAAAAAGCTTTTGTGTCCTTCCTGAGGGCATAAACTCTCCATATTTATGAGCTCATTAAACAAACTATCACTTCTGTAAACAGTTGGCACCAAATATTTTAAGGGTAATCAGCTTACTTACTTTCCATTTATTGGCCACGTTCGAGTGATATCGCTGACATAACCAAAGTATTCGCAACCACCATCCAGCAACACCATCTCACCATCCTGATGGAGACAAAGAGGAGGGAGCAAAACGTAATGAGTCATATATGCTACTTAAATACATGTAAAGTAATTATTCTCAGGAATATCTGTGTCCTCTGACGTGTTCATGGAGTAATTACCTTGATTATTTGGTTGTTATTTATGTAGTGCAGAGTATTAGCTCGATTTCCTCCAGCAATCACAGGAGGGTACGCAAGAAAGTTAGCACCATGGATCCGATTCTCAAAATCAAACTGGAAAAAAGGTTATGTTAAATACAAAGAATGGAGGGGAGGCTCAAGACTTTTGCACAGTACAGTACGTAACAAATAAAGTAGACACTGTAAGACTTAAACAGCATTTTCAGTTTAAGGTACAACTCTCTGGAGTTCCATACCTGCTCTTTTAAAGCAGATTCGTGAAATTAGGAGGGAAATTTGGAAAATTTCAAAGCTGCTTCTCCAACTGTAAAAATCAATAAACTAACACTTACTGTTCTAATAATTACATCATGAGCCTAATCAATGAAAGACACAAAGATAATGACTGCTCGCACACGTAAAGGCAGTGAAGACAAAGGTCATCACAGAAGTCACCTTAGCAAACAGGACAGCTTCATCCACATCTCCTTGAGACAGAGCCATTGTCCTCCTAAAAGCCTGAAAGATAACAATATGAGCTGCTGCAAGTACACTTCATAAATCTAACATTCACTTGGAGTCTTCAAGAGCTTCACAAGAACCAATTTAAACGTCAACCTGTGCCGTGATTCGACCCGCTTCTTGCATGAGAGCCACTTCGGCTGAGCTTTTGAGGGCCCTGAGAGAGTGTATGAGAGGTCTGAGAGTGCGTGGTGTCGGCCCCGCCTCCAGAACGGGACACACGTGAGCCTGGTGGAGCTGAGGGTGAGCCGGCTGAGAAGTGTCGTACCACAGCATAGTGCCTGGAAGAGGATCAGAGAAGACAGAAATGCTAAGAGTGAATTTGAAGTGATAAAAGAGCTAAATAGAAAAAAAAAAAGAAAAACATTTTAATACCTAAATGAAAAGTTTTGGCACTGAAATAGGAAAGCATTTATCCAACAACTGCATTTTTATTTACCACACACGTCCCATCTTTCTTTACTACCGTCCTGTCAAAAAGAACGTCTTCACATCAGTCAATAAAATTATATTATATACTCATCCCAGATTTTGAGTAGATGCAACTATGGTATCAATTTGTAAATCCTACTTTGCCTCACTCTTAAGTTATCACATCCACCCGGCTGTTCAATGGGCTGATGACAATACCCCATTAGCATTTTACAGTTGAAGGACAAAAGAATCCATGCAGATCCGCAGGTGCAGAGCCAAAAAAATGTGAACACAGAACAATAATCAACAGGTCACACATTGCACAACTCTAGAATCCTTATTTATTGCTTCTAGTGAAGTTTTGAGTACACCTGTTCTTCGTTTATGAAGATGAAGAGCAACCCACCTCAGCAGCAATAACCTCAATTATCAGTTTCTTACATAATTGTGGAGAAACGTTGCTTCACCTCATTGAGGTTTGTGGGCATTCATTTATGCACAGCTCTCTTAAACTTCCACCAAAGCATTTTAGTTGTGCTGAGGTCTGGACTTGAGGCGAGTCTAGGCCTGTCAGGTGAGGTCTGACTGACACCTTGATTTTTCTCTTTCACCCATTTGCTGTTAGGGATCATAGTCCTAATGCATGGCTTAATTTGTGCCAAGCTTCAGCTGCTGCACAGAGGGCCTCCTGTCTGCGTGGAGAATACTTTGGTATGAAGAGGAGTTCATTGTCAACTCAATGACTTCAAGGTGCCCGAGTCCTGTGGCTGGAAAATGAGCCCATTCACCGTGCTGACAGTTGATACGAAGTGCTTGTGCTGATATGCTGTGGTTGGTTTTCCCCTGTGCTGTGTATTATGGCCATAATGCCAAACGTGTGGCTTGTTGCATCATTATAAACCTAATTCCCCCCAAACTGTACAAGCAAGAAACTTGTGGGTCTTTTGCAGATTTTCTGACCTTGAGGTTAATTTGATAGGGCCACCACTCCTGGGCAGAAGTTTTGCTTCCAGAACACTCCATCCATCCATCCATATATATTCCTGCGATAATAAGGTTTGTGAAAGACCCTGAAGCAGTGTCACTTTGCTTCTTTATTCAAGCAACATGCGTAATTCAGACTGACCACCCAAAACCATTGGGCCTCCTTTTCCTTTCTCAGAGAAAGATATGGCAGTTAGTGATCTGGTAGGAATGAACCATAACACTTTCTTTTTTCTCTCCGCAGGATTGCAAAGAGTAACCCCCCCCCCCCCGCCACTCCCATGCACCCACCTTTCAGGCTCTTGAGTACAACACCCAGTTCTTCTATGCTATGAACTCTCTCTATGCCAGTCAAAGCAGCTGCTCCGTCCTTCCCAGACCGCGGTCCGTCCCACAGTTCTCTCCCCGGGTCTCTGCGAGGGACGAACAAAATAGCCTGGTCTGGTTGACCCTTCCCGTGAAGAACCAAGGCACTGTCAGGTTCGAGAAAACCACTGAGGTAGAGGAAATCCTGAGGAACACGTGTTTTGAGATGAATTAGTAAAAACTTACCCAGGAATTTCACCCAGGAAAAGGAAGAAGAGCAAAATCCAATTTTTTCTCCTTTCTGAAGAATTCTGAACTGAATGCAACTTGAAAGCAAGTGCTCACCTGGTTCTGATGGAAGGGATAAGGGATGTCATTGGTCATGTATCTAGTTGGGTGAGACAAAATGATGGCCACATGGGTGCTGGAGGAAGCAGAAGGTCCGAGTCTTTCGGCCTGAGCCTCGATAAGCGAGGCCAGTCGGTGTCTGCGGAGCTCATATTCCGTCTGGCTCAAACCTGGGGTTACCTCACCTGAGGAGAAGCATGCTTTCCTTAAAGAAATAAATTAAGAAATGACATTTTACAAGATCAGCTGTCCACTGTAAACAATACTCACCATGTTTGATGAGGTGCGGATGAGTGAAAGGACTGGGCTGGCCAAGGTAACGAGGTGGAACCGTCTTTGGCTTCAACCCGCCAGGTTTCACAGAAATGTTTCTGCACAGGCACCAAATACATCCTGCAGACAGAAACACACACAGACTGTAAACAGGTGCTTTGGTCAGTTCAGTTTGACTAAAGCAAAGTTATATCAGTTCTGTCCGCTGGGCGATGCTGGAGTATTGAATATAGTAGTTTTTTCTCATGCATCTTTTTAAACAATTTTAGAGTTCGGTACTAAACGTTAGTAAAAGTTAAAAAAATAAAAAATAAATAAATAAAAATAAAAGACCCAACCCCATTTATAGCAATTTTCAGGCCACTACAAAGCATCCCGATGATTATTTACTGGGTAGAAGTCTGGCTGTCTTTACGGTTTCATGCAACATATCAGTGGGACGAGTGGGTGTCTTCAAAATGAGATAGAGAGAGAAATCAGTTGCATTAACAATCTATTATCTCCCACCTACTTACCTTTTGCTCATGTTACTAGGTAACAACAGGACGTCATGGGACAACTGACTATTAAAATTGGTGAGTGATCTAAGCCCTGTGACATTAACAGATTTTTTTTAAAGTGTAAAACTAGCGCAAATGTAATATTATACATATGTATTCAGTTACGGTGTGTCTGATTTCAGCCAATATGTAAAACTTTATCCATACAAAACCATTAAAAAAAAAAAAAAGGGGGGGGGGGGGGGGGCTCATTTAGCAATCACCTAGAGGTGGGGGGGAGTGACAACGATCAGCTCCAGGCTTCGCAAACCAATAAGTTGCGTCACAGCAGCTTTATCAGCATAGAGCAGCGTCTCGCATCAGAAAGTATTTCAGTGTACCGACGGGTAAATCGCTGCCCACTGGTGGTGAAGGTTTGAAGTTACATTTTTTTAAAGGAGCGATTACAAAACATACCTTTATATAAACAAGTAAAAAGCACAGCGGCGCTGGACAACATTAAATTATTATGACTTTATTAGATATTTATTATCTGAGCATCAACATATGCTGTATTTTACAGGTTGAAGCAATGGTGAAGTTAGAGTAGCCCATCAGTACAGTGCTGTGAAAAAGCATTTCCCTGATTTCTTCGTTTTCTGCATAGTCGGTACACATCATCATCAAGCTCATCAACAAACACATTTGTTTTTTTAATTAGAAAAATATAACCTGAGTAAATACAAAATTCAGTTTTAAGTGAATATTTTATTTAATAAGGAGAAAAAAAACCCTACCTGACCCAATGTGAAAAAGTATTTTGCTAAATCATGAACTGTGATTAATTAACCACATTTTTGGAAAGCGGAGTGCAATTTCAATTTAACTTTTTTTTTTTTTTTTAATTAAACCTTCATTTAAGGACCACATTTTGTATTTTCTCAGGTCATCTTTGCACATTCATTAGCTAAACCACATAAATGGGACACACAATCAATAAATAAATCAGGAAGAAGAAAAAAAAAAAATCATGGCATTGTAACTACATGCCAGTTCAGTTCAGTGGATCTAAGCTCCAGTACTGTGCAAAAGTTTCGAGCCAAATGAAGACGCACAGGGGTGGCTGTGTCCATAAGAACCTTTTGTTGATCCACCTACTGTTCACTGAAGGGTCATTAGAAATGGTCTCAGTGGAAGGTTGAGGGATGCCAAATTACACAAGAACTTGACCAAAAATCAGTGACAACAGGTCTGATGGAGTGTTGAATCCAAATGTGACATTTCTGGTTCAAACTGTCATCAGTACGTACAGGGGAAGTCAAGAGAGAGGTGCAACAGTGAGTGTCTACAGCAATCTGTAAAACAGGGTGGAGGCTCTATCATGGTTTGGAGTTGCATTTAAGCCAGTGGTGTTGGGGATCTTGTCAAAATTGATGGAATTATGAATGCAGAAAAGTACCATCAGACTTTGATCTACCATGCAATCTGCCTTTTAAGTCTGACGTCATTCGCCGTTTCAGGGTCCAAACTCCTCTTCAACTCAAACAAACACTGCGGCATCACTGGGAGCTAAAAAGTGCCAAAATTCTTTAGTTTGTAATGAAGTAAAAAGTGTGGCTGCTCTACCAGATGCAACAATCAAGTTTAAGATTCAGGCATCCATGAAAAACAGGATTTATGAAGTTAGAGGTTAGTGGGGAGTAAGTTCGCTAGTTTCTATCCAAAGATGATACACCATATTCTGACTGAGTTATCCTGAAAAATGAAAAGTACAGCGCAGCAATCACTTTGGACATGCATGAAGACAGAAAACTAAACAGCAGCAATGTTTGTAAGGTTACTGAAGTTGGGCTAGCTGACAGAGCTATGGTTGATATGGAAAATAAAAACACATTAGCACAGTGAAGTTGGAGGATGAACGCAAACTTTTTTGCTCTCAATGAAAGTTAATGTGAGAGACCCCAATGGGCAAAGACAAATGCAATCGTACAACAGGAAAAAGACACTGAAAATGGACCAAACTTCAGTCAGCAGAACGCCTGTGATGATCCATCCCCAGCACGTGGTTAGTCACTGATATCCTGCTGCATAGTTTGGATTACTTGCTATGAACAACAGCTTCATGCACCCATTCAAATCTTCGTTAGCCTCAGAGTGATACTTTTCTGACACATTAAAATATTTGGCGGCTCCCAAACAATAAGCTGGTTTAAATCAACTGAGCTTTACAACGTGCTGCAGACAAATGGCGGTAATAAAAACCCAGAGAGGTGATCAGCCAGTGATCACTGACTATTTTAAGGGCTTGTTCAGATTAAACTGAACACAATACAAACACTTTTAAAAGACACCAGCCTTAATGGAAACAGGGTTTATACGTCATCACTTAACAACCGGATACTATCTGGAAAGTGTCTGATTGATTTTTCAGGATGATAATGATCCCAAACACACTACCAATGCAGTAAAAGCATACCTAGAAAAACACACATTGGCCTCCCCAGAGCACAGACCTCAACATTATTGGAGCAGTGTGGGATCATGTTGAAAGAGAACAGAACAAAACCAACATCCAGAGAAGAGCTTTAAATGTCCTTCAAGAATCCTGGAGAACTATTCCTGAAGATTACTTAAAGAAATGAAAAGAAAGCTGCCTAAAAGACATTAGACTGTGTTGAAGAATAAAGGCGGTCGTACCAAATATTGACTTTCAAGCTGGTTAGAATTATTCAAGCTCTGTTATTGCCTTATATACTGTCTCTAGACGGGTTTTTTTCCCCATTTCCCACCCAACATGTACATAAGAGAGGCATGGTTCAGGACTTTTGCACAGTAATGTCATTGTAGTGATTGTAAAGTTACTGTCTCTAACCTCCACTCCAGGTCCGTGGCATCAGCTTGACAGCGGTCCTCACCAAGGCGCTCGCTGAGAGCAACATTGTTGCTGCAACTTGAGGACACCGATCAGTCACAGCATGTCGCTCCCCTGCGGAACAAAGTGTGACAGTCAGCGAACTACCGAGCACTCATATTCACAGAGACACTCTGAAGTAACTTATTATCACTTACCGAGGTTAACAGTCTCTCCTCCAGCAGTTATATGTACCCTGAATGACAGCTACACCTAGCTAGCTCGCTATTCTCACGTCTGCTAGCCACGCTCGTTTGTAGTTCATGAGAATTGCTTCCCTGAGTTTGGTTTCCCAGGTAGAGAAGCGGAACCCTCTCCCTTTCCTACTTGTTGAACCGACTACAAGCAGCTTTTATTTTAGTCATTTGTACACTCAATAAAATGGAGGCTATCGAGTGCCAAAAATAATCAAATAACTAGTTAAACAATTAATTAAATGTAATTAATTAAAATTGTTAACAAATAAATTATTAAATGTTTTAAATGGCATTATTGATATTTCAATTAATTATGTATAGATTTATTTAATGTATTATTTCATATTTTAATTAATTATCAGATTTTATTATTTACTGAATGATGTATTTATTTGATTCATTGAGGCACTGTATGTCCTCCATAAAATACACCATCAGCTTGTAAAAACAAGTCACAAACATTGCTCTCTCATAAAAAAAATAAACTACTAAACTAGAAACCAGCACAACACTGTCACTCTATTATTTAGTATGATTTTAACTTACAACAAGAAAAAAAAAAGTAGAATATTACAGGAGCTTCTTTCTAGCATTTCTACTACATGGTAGAAACAACAAATACGTGTATATTTATTAGCGATTTACACTATGAAATTCAGCGTATATGATTAGAAAATGAAAGTGCCTAAACCGTCAGGCGCGTTGCTGCCTGGGAGGCTAGACTCCGGGAAAACTGGCCCACTCAATGATGAGGTAACATGCTGCCTGTGCATTTTAACCCTGAGCGTGACATTTCAGGGAATAACGAGACAAGGTTCAAGGTGGGATGGGTTTGTATGTTTTTATTGTCTATTATTGCACTAACTTTTCGTATTTATGTTCCTCTTCTTGTATACAGCGCTTTGTGACTGTTTGCCTGTTAAAGTGCTTATTAATTTATTTATTATTATTGTCACGATGCTGATACAGCCATGACTAGTAAAAAAAAAATCTAAATGCACTGTTATATTAAAATGATCCAGTACAACTACAGGAAATGCTGTTCACTATGTCAGTAGAAAGAATATTAAATATTTATATATATATTTATATTAAATATTATTTTTTAATATTTCTATTTACAGATATTTATATAAGAAGAAAATAATGTTAACACTTTTACTACTTGGGTTCATTAACCCCTCTAATGAAATAATCTCGTACTTCTAGGGTTTACAAAGTTTGGAGGAGCTGAGTTGATTCGCACGCGCTGTGAAGCGCAACCGTTTCTGTCAGGCCATGCTCAGGGCACACACCACCCTTACCCCCTTGGTCTGTCCGATAACACGCCTGAATGAAAACCCAGGAGCGACGCCACTGTCGGTGAAGGTGTATTATAGTACTAACATCGACTGCAGGCTTCTTCTGTGTGTTTTTTCCTTAACTGTCAGTTAGGCATATCTTCGGCGGGGTGAGTTTGCTTTTATTCCTGAAAATAATGTTTGCATCTACGAACTATTTTCATTAATCATGGCCCGCGGTGCAGCAAGCTAACGACGTTATTATGCGTCAAACGGTCGCCGCGTCACAGATGAATTCACATTTCTAGAAACTTCTGACCTACGACCCCTGAAACAGTCAATACTCATAGGCGTTGCGTGGTTGGTTCATTTATAAAGCTTCAGTAGCGCTTGGTGCTGGTTTTATATTGAACTGTGGAGCTGGTTACTGCGCACGCTCATTCAATCCTTGTGCGTTAGCATACCTAGCTTACGGATGCTGTCATTTGTTTACGTGCAGCTAAACACAACTCCGGACTTTGCTAAGCTGTTGATTGTTTTTCCTCTCTGGTTTCCCCCTGCACCTAGAGCTCCGTCTGGTGGACGTGAAACTGCAGCATGGACCCACGGAAAGTGGCCGAGCTGAAAGGCTTCGTGCAGTTGTGCGAGGCTAATCCCGGGATCCTGCACCTTCCAGAGATGGGCTTCTTCCGGACGTGGCTGCTAAAGTCAGTACACTGGGAACTTACCTGTTGCTAAAAACAGTGGGAAGCCATTGTCTAATGCTGGTCTTCCTGGTTTAAGGAATCACAGATGATTTTTTTTTTTTCATAATGCCAAAACAAGTGCTTAGGTGAGATCTGAAACAGACTGTAGAGTTGACCACATGCCCTGTTCCGCCCACCTAACGGTAAAGAACACGGCCCCCCCACCGTAGGGTGCACAAAGCAAAGCCTCACAACACAACTAATTGTTAAATTAAAACCCCAGAGGTTGTTTTGCTTCCGTTGATGTTAATACCTCAACTCTGCAATGCAGAAAACTGTTTTGTTTTTTCATCTGAACAGCTCGGACTGTGGTACTATTATTTGTATATATTTTTAAGGTGCAGTCACTTATTTTTTTTTGAGTTTGTTTAATATAAAAAGATATTGTGCTTAAGAATATGCATCGATTAGTGTGTAATTACATTTCCAACAAATTGAGGTTCTCATAAACTAATTAGTTCTCTTAAAAAAAATACAGAGGAGCAGGTGTCACTTTATGGAAGCCGCCATGTTACCCTGCAAACTTGAATACAGTGACTGACATGTACATCACTGTATGTGGGTAGAGACCAGCAGCATACGTCAGAGGCCGCAGAGAAATCGTAAGCGTTCGCGTACGGTGGAGGTGAGATTTAATTTGTGTCTGCGCCTTCCCACTCAAGATATGAAAAGTTACACCTAGGTTTTATCGGTCCCCTTCACCAAAGAAGTGAAAAACGCACGATGGCATCTTAATAAAACATCATCCTCTTGCTCCTCACCTCAAGCCTCATCTCCTAAATTGAACTCAGAGAGGTCTAACACACAGAAACGTGCATAAACGTGCTTATTTATTCTTGATATTGTCACAGTTGGGTATTGTCAGCCGATTAGACACGCGACCCTCCTGAGCAGACAATGAGCAGGCTAAACAACAAAAGTTGGTTATAAGCTAACATTATGCCAGGTAATTTTAGTCTCTTGTGTCCTAAAAATCGCTGTTCCATGTGATAAACAAACCTCAGTGACACTGTTATCTGAAGAAAGCGATTCGTTTCAGACTCTTTCAAAGCTTTCACAGTTTTACAGCTGCCTCCAGTGTAAATAGACCTAGAAACACATTGACAACTGAGGTAAACAGCTGACTGACAGCCTGTACTCAATACAGATGAACTGCAGTCAGTTGTTTGTCCTGCAGAAGTTCGATGGGATTATGCACTTGAATTGGGGGGGGGTTTAAAAACAAGCTGAAATCAGTTGACTGCAGTCTGCAAAAGACTGACATCTGGTGGTGAGATTTTCAGCACTGTAACTTTAACTAAAGTAGCAGACTTTTGTCTGTGCTGCTGAGAATTTTTAGAAATAAACTGCTTGGAAAAACTGAATTAAAAACCAATTAGCCAAAACATTAAAAACTAGACTACTAGTATTCAGACACCCACCAAAGGACAGATCTGATATATGTGTGTGCTGCTGAGCTCTAACTTAATTTTCTAACACCTAACTACAAATCATTAGTTTTCTGATGGATTTGAATACAGGTTTTGTTTTACTACACTCTTGGGCTCACCAGGAGCCCACTATGATTGTTGGGGGTCTGACACAACTTCCTGTGGGGATAAAAGAACGGTCTTTAAAGGTTTGGGACAGGTTAAATAGGGTTAGGTAGGGTAAGGGGCTAGTGAGTACACCTTCTCAGCATCTGTCCTCACAATTATTATCATAGAGGCATGTGGGCCAAAATCTCAAATCAAAGTTCACGGAATGAATGTTTTAAGGTGCCAATATATCGTCCGCTGTGATCGCTTTGCTCACTCCGTACCGTCATCACACAGATACAGGCTTATACTGGTTGTTAAGCCATGAAAAAGTCGCTGCAGTATTTTCCTAAAAGATAGTTGTTAGGGCTCCGACAATATCGCATCACAAGTGCCGATAAGAAAGAGAAGGAGTCAAAACTTGAAGCCAAGACTTTGTTGAGTGTCTTTTTTTAGGGGGGGGGGTTGATTCTTTCTACACACGTTTTCAAACAGTTGCAATATCTCCCTCCGGGCGTCAGTACACGATCGTACACTTGTGTCTTCAAACAACCTGCGACTTCTGCGGGGCAACGAACCAAGTTACAAAACTCAAGAGGTGCAGAACCGGCCAACACGCCACAAAGATTGGGTCTCGCAACACAGGATGTGATCTCAAAATCATCATCAGAAACCAGCGACCCAGGGATCATTAAAGTGGCCTTACTTTGTGCGCTGCTTGTTTTACTCAATTTAAGCTCACTTTTTGCAGTTTTAGATGCTGTGGTTCAGTGAAGTGGTACCAAGGAGAGGGACGTAACTTTAAATCTGATGGTGTATATGATTTGATTACACTAAAATGTTGAGAAATTAACTAAGCAATATGTTCAGGTGAAGTAACCCTGTTGCAATATCTGTTTAGGCTTTTCCTCCAAAACAATGTCTTAAAATTTAATGTTTTGTGTTTATTTTATTGTTCTGTTTTGCAGCATGGGTGCAACAATCCCTCCACCACCCAAGACAAGTGACTCATGCCAGGTGATGCCTAAAATATTATTTAATTGCCTTTTACTTCATGCTAATGTCAGAAATTACACCTCATCGTAACAAAGCGTGCTTTCTGACTTGTAGGGTGGCTGTCCCTGTGGCCCTCCACCCACCACAGCTTCGCCTCCTGAGCCTGAGCCTGCGCCTGCTGTGCCGTCTGAGAGCGAGGAGAGTGAAATAGGTACTGTATGCCCCACTCAACACTTTGTTTGATGACAGCCTGGAGCTTTGATTTACATGCTGTAAATTTAATAGATTAAATGAAATAATGAACACAATTTACAGAAGATTTTTTTTAATAGAGTACACTTTAACTGCTAGTCCTTTATTTATCAATGAATGTTTTAATTAATTATAAATAAACAGAAAACACTTCTATTTACATCCTATTAAAGCATTTTAACATCATTATTTAGTACTGAAACAGACTCAGAGCTTACCCGCAATCATCTAAATTCCTTATTCTAAATATTTCTAAACTATAACAATGAGGGAGTTAACACAAGAATCAAGTAAGAATACTAAAGAGAAATTACTTGAACAGTTACCATCAGGATACAAACATTAAGTTCACCAAGGAGGATGCCGGGGAAAACACACAGACATAAACATATTAAAAGATATCCAAACTGGGCCTTTATCAAGTCACCAAAAATGCACCGAAAAGAACCTGAAGCATCAACCAGTGAGGAGCACAGTGACTGGGAGAATAACGCTGTCATCCACGGCACTTCAGACCCAGCCACACACTCAGACAAAAACCCTAGCTAAACAACTCAGTGCAGAGAGGAGTGCTTGGTTATAGACATGAGAGCGACCATTTCACAGCCACATGGCACAACACCTCTTCTACAGGATGAGACTGGGCTGTATGTTTGCCTTTAAAGGACAAAGGATGCTCTCCTGAGGATTCTAATGTTCACATTTTGGACAGAGAACAGGAGGCAGTCTACATCCAGTTTTGATTTAACCACCATTCGTGTTTCCACGCTGACAATCCCGTGAGCTTTTAGAGCTGAAGGGGCTTACTGGATGAGACGTGAAACCCAAAAGAAGTCCAATTGGCTTCAACTTGAGCCATTTCAGATCAGGATAGAATTTTTTCCATCCAGGCTGAAAAAGCTAATGCTATCGACAGATGGAGCACAGTGGAGATGTGGCTGGACGCATGTGCAGAAAAATAGCTCACTGATATGTAACAGTTCTGATGTGGTCACATAAAAATTGGTGTAACATCCCAACATAGAATGTTTTTACATTATATCCCTTGTTGGTAGCTGAGATGTGGTGCAGTTTTTGCTAGCTGTTAACCTGTTTTTAAGCTACACCAATAATTTCATTGAGCTTATTTCAGTTAGTGTGGAGCTGAGTAAACGTTCCCCGCCAACAATAATGGTTCAGTCCTGCAGGGATGCTGATGCGAGTAATTGTCTACCCTCCAAGTTATAGAACAAACTGCTCCCGTCTTAATTATTTATGTTATGTTTTTGTGTTTGGTTTCTCAGAAATCGACAGAGAGGGAGTGATCGAGCCAGACATTGATGACCCGCAGGATATGGGCGAGCTTGAAGACATTGAGGTAAAATTATGCACATACATTAAATCAAAATTTAACCCTATCTTAGTTGGAAGCTGAGCCCCTGACTAAGATTCAGAGACAGAGAAATTACTATATTTTAAATTTTAGAGAGACTTGAGGCATAGATATCCATACTCTCCCACAGGTCACAGAGGAAATGATGGACCAGGCCAATGAGAAGAAGATGGAGGCCATTAACGCTCTAGGAGAAGGTGGGTTGATGGTCTGTTTACAATGAACAGTGAATGCAATTCCTGAATGCTTCTCCCTGTACATGGAAGAAGAAATTAAAAGGACTCTATGATCTGTAATGTCTCATTTTAAATATATTTTAGGTGATCTGCAGAAAGCTCTGGATCTTTTCACTGAAGCCATCAAGCTTAACCCCTGCCTTGCCATCCTCTATGCCAAGAGAGCAAGGTGAGAGTCCACTGTGTCCTTCATTTGAAACCACCGCCTCTTCTTCCCTCAGATACCGTCTGTTCTGAATGCCTTTGAGTGTAACTGGTTATTCTCTTCGTTTTAGTGTCTACATCCAGATGCAGAAACCCAACGCAGCCATAAGAGACTGTGACAGAGCCATCAGCATCAATCCAGACTCTGCACAGCCTTACAAGTGGAGGGGGAAAGCTCACAGGTACGAGAGAGCTTCTGCTGCACAGGCAACATAGCCAAACTCTCATTCCAAACTTCCGCAAAAGCATCATTCAGGCCTGAATTACTCCCCTAAATGGGCTGGTCAGTGCTCATGATGTTTGCAGTGATAAGACATGCTTTTATTTTGAAGGCGAATATTGTCCATTTCTGGTTCATGTCACACTTTTTCAGCTTTCACAACCAGTCGGAGAGTAAAATTTTAAAGTTTGCAGACAAGTTGATGTCTTCCATGCAAACTACATGTGACAAGGTTTTTTGGTACAGCACCCTCTTTTACCTAGCAACAGCCAGCAGCCCTCAGCAACCACCAATCACCAAACAGATGGAGGAATGTGCATTTTCCCTCTTGGCCTGTGTGAATGGGGCCTTAAAAATGCTCCAAATAGCACCAACAACAGACAAAAACACTTCAGTAAGTCAGATTAAGGGAGGTGATGTTAAGCAGATCTCTGTCAGCTCTGCTTCACTGTATTCAATTAGTTCAGTTCGGTTTTATTTATTTAAAAAAAAACTTGTTGGGGGTGAAGGAAAAGGAAAAAAAGGAGTGCATAGGGAGATGATGACAAATGAAAGTAGAGAAAATGTAATGTTGCCCAGTAGTGGCTTCTTAACTAAAGGATATTTCAGAGGGTGTCTGTCTCTTGAATCCAAACTGGGGCCATTCTACTTCTAGAAACCACAAGTAAGCCTGCAGTGTGAGAGTGAAGTGCTCTATGAGAGTAACAGGATGATTTGATGAGGACTGATTGATCAGGGTTTTATATGTGAGGAAAAAGATTGTAAATTCAATTATGGATTTAGCAGTGAGTCAGAGAAGAGAAGCTAATGTGGGAAAAATTTGATCTCTGTGTCTAGTCTCTGTTGGTGCTACAGGTGCAGCATTTTGGATCAACTGAAGGCTTTTTAGGAGCTTTTAGAAATACCTTTAACTCAAGCAGCCATATAAGTCCTAAAGAGATTAAATATGTGAGTTATTAAAGTTCTGAAGAAGGTAACTGGAAATGGAAACCAAATATTGTCAGTAAATTGATGTTTGTCCTGCTGCAGGCTGCTGGGACACTGGGAGGAGGCAGCCAGGGACCTGGCCACAGCCTGTAAACTGGACTATGATGAGGATGCCAGTGCAATGCTGAAGGAGGTCCAGCCAAAGGTAATAGTGAAGTGAACAGAAAGATTAAAAAACGCTTTGCCACAGTTTCATTTTTTTGGTGGGAACAGTAATGCAGGTAGTTCAATATGTAGAAGGTTGCAGTTAAACAGCAAAGTCCTGATCTGTTTACACGATCTTAATGCAGATGAACTCTTTGTAATTTTCAGGCCAACAAAATCATAGAGCACAGACGCAAATATGAGCGCAAGAGAGAAGAGAAGGAGATCAAAGAGAAGCAAGACCGGATAAAGAAAGCCAGAGAGGAGCACGCACGGGCTCAGAGGGTGAGTTGCTGGGAGGAATTCCACAGATTTTCCAGGAGTGAAAAAATCCAAAAACTGTATGACACTGATGAATGTCTCATTCATTGTTTTGCAACAGGAAGAGGAAGCACGACAGGCTGGAGGAGGATTCTTCCCAGGTAGGAGAGCAAAAGCAACTCATTTTACTGCCGAATGCCTTATGATGGAGTCCCATAATTTATACTCCTGTAAACACTGATTGTTTTATTGATCATCCCGTGTCTGCAACGTCCAGGGTGAGAACAATGTGTGAAGCTGTGTGTTCATGTCAGGGTTCTGTTATGCATCCATTTATTAGACACATAAGTGCAAGTATAAGTCTAATCATTGCTTGGCAGGTCCGGGTGGATTCCCAGGCGGATTCCCAGGTGGAGCCGGAGCTGGTCCCGGCATGGCTGGTCTAGGTGAACTCCTGAAAGATCCTGAGCTGCTTAATGCCATGAAGGTGACTAACTCTGTCCTCCACATCACAGCTGTCCCATGGTTAGGGTTGGTTATTTTAACACGTAACACGGTGCTGAGGAGAGTCTTGTAGACAGGACGGCTAATAGAACAATTTTGATGCGCACACTTAGACCAGGGAGCTTCAGGAGTGGGTTGGTTGTTTTTCCACACAGTAACAAATGATTATTTTAGCCTTTAGGGCAGCATGGAGATGAATTTAGTTGTTGTTCTAATTTTTACTCACTGACAAAGCTGTCTGCACAGTGTAGCCAGCACCTCAATAAAGGCAGATACCTAGAAACTGTATTTCTACTTGGTTTAGGAAAAATTCTCATCGTTTTGACATTTAAAAATCATTGATGTCACCTTTAACATTATGTCAGCAGCTATTCTCCACCGTGAACTATGTTAAAAACAAACACTGCTCACGCCTCACAGATGACAGCTTACAGTCCTGCGTAAAGATGAAAGTGACTTCGTACAGCCCCGATTTGCAGATGCTGTGTGCAGAGGTTCAGGAGCAGAAGTCCCATTGTAAACATATCACGGCAGACCTGACGATGTTTGCATGAACATGCTTTTCAGCTTCTCTTTATTGACCACTTTTCACTCACGGTTGCTTTACGCATACAGCCGGCTGTAGCTTTGCAGCTCACAGCCCGACACACACCAACACAACAGCATAGATGGCACAGACGTTAAGGTGGCGAGGCGTGATTGCGTGTGCCGCTCAGGTGTGTCCGCCTCCCCTGCAGTGGCGCTGCAGACCACGCCCCGCCAGACACATTAACTGGGTAAAATACATATTTAGGCAGAATTTTGCAAATATCTATTTTTCTTTTTTAGCAGCATAGTACTTTTTTTCCAG
Organism: Copadichromis virginalis; assembly: GCF_057382275.1. NCBI lineage: Eukaryota > Metazoa > Chordata > Actinopteri > Cichliformes > Cichlidae > Copadichromis > Copadichromis virginalis. The sequence continues at coordinate 12,460,255 of NC_140621.1, forward strand.
TTATTTTTTTAAAAGTCAGGTCAAGGATCCAAAAGCCCAAATAAGGGTGGCGGCTCACAACAGTGTTTGTTTGCTGAATCATTTTAGTTCAGCTGGGTGTCTTTCCTTTTGTTATATTTCTTTAAGAGTTCAAAATGTGTTAATTACATAAATAAAATGTAATTTTCTCTGTAGCACTTCATGGATTTCATAAGCAACACACCTTAGTTGTTCACACAAAGCATAAAGGTAAAAAACAATATATACAGTGTTATCTTCATTTTAGATGTCAAAAAGTATTTGCTGCTCCCAGTGTTTTCGTTTTCATGGAAACCGGGTTCAAATGGCTCTTTGGGTGTTAAAGGTTGCTGACCCCTGGTCTAGTCAGCCGATCACATGGCAGCAGCCTTTAGGCATGTAGACATGAGCCAGATGACAAACTGAAGTTCAGACTGAGCAACATACTGGTGATTTAAGTGGCTTTCAATACAACATTGTTCTTGGTGCCAGACAGGCTGGTGTGTCTGGATTTAAATCAGGGGTGCCCAATCCCGGTCCTCGAGAGCTACTATCCTGCAGCTTTTAGATGCATCCCTACTCCGACACAGCTGAATCAAATGGTTTGATCTCTTCAGCATGCCATCATGTTTGGCAAAGGCCTGATAACAAGCCATTCATGTGATTCAGGTGTGTGGGAACAAGGATGCATCTAAAAGCTGCAGGACGGTAGCTCTCGAGGACCGGGATTGGGCACCCCTGATTTAAATCAAGTTCTTATGCTGAACAGTACATAAATCGGGGTAGGCAACTCCAGGCCTCAAGTGCCAGTGTCCTGCAGGTTTTAGATGTGTCCTTGATCCAACACAGCTGATTCAAATGGCTAAATTACCTCCTCAACATGTCTTGAAGTTCTCCAGAGGCCTGGTAATGAACTAATCATTTGATTTAGGTGTATTGACCCAGGGTGAGATCTAAAACCTGCAGGACACTGGCAATTGAGGCCTGGAGTTGCCTACTCCTGACATAAATCATTCAGCCACACATGGCTGTTATGCATTGTTGAATCAGTAAGACCACCATATGACCTATGGTTAAAAAAAAACAAAAAAAACATCCAACAGTTTTTGTTAAGCTGATTTGGAAATGCCCTGGGTGAGCAAAGTTGACCCCATTTTTGTCCAATATCCAACTCCAGGACCCTGAGGTGATGGCCGCCTTCCAGGATGTCGCCCAGAACCCGGCCAACATCTCCAAGTATCAGAACAACCCCAAAATCATGGCCCTCGTCACCAAGCTGAGCTCTAAATTTGGAGCTCCTCCACAGCCATAGACAGGACGGGACCGAAATGGGAGAGAAGAACGAGTGGATATGTGGTGAAACAATCTGGAGAGCAAAGCTTTTCAACAATTATTCACTGTGTGTAGTTCAAACAGGGGAGCAGGTGACGGGTTATCTGGCATGGTGTAGAGGAAGATTGGCAATTTCTTTTTTTTTTTTAATGTTCTTAATCAACCTGTTAGCACTTAGCAACATGTCAACAAAGCAGCCCGGTGGTTAGGAGTCAGGTCTGATACTTATACACCCCGTCCAGCACATCTCAGCTGGGAATTCACTTAAACCACAGGTTGACGTTTTCTAACCTGCGTCATGAACAGCCAAACCGGGAGCCTCCTGCATTAAGACGCTAGCTTAGAAACATTTCTACCGCTGTTTAATACTCACTATGATTTAGCTACTGGTTTCTTTCTTTCTGTGGACGGAGCTGAACTCTCACACCACTGTGGGCCCTTCTTGTTATCAGACGTATTATTATAAAAAGTATTGAACATGTTTGACCCTGTTGGAAAAATTCACAAAAATAAAAGCTCTGTTCCTGCAAATCAGGTTTGATCTGCATTTCTAGTTCTGTTTCCCGTTAAATGTCATGTGTAAAAGAGTTCACTCATTTTTATTTTGACTTCAGTTTTCCTGTGATAATTAAACTGGAAAGAATGATCAGAAAACTCGACTCATCTTTAAACCTGTCATAATCATTGCCTCAATCTGTTTACAAACACATCAGCTGGTTCCAAATGTGGGTCTTTAAAGGTACTTTGATAAATCCGGCCTGGTGGGAGAGTGGGCCACCAGCTACTTAATCCATCCACAACATCTGTCTTTCAGCCAGAGGATTACCACTCTAACACGCAGCCGGCTGGGCTCTTATCAAAGCAGATCTGACTGAGCACTGTCCTGTCACAGCAGACGGCTGATTTGTCCTTTGGATCTCCTTCATTAACTCAGTCTTTTGCCCACAACCCCTGAAAATGTGCTGCTTGTCCCTTCCTCTTTAAAATTCCGACAACACAAGTCACACAAGCTGTATTTTTCACAAGATTCCTGTTTATTTCTGTACTTACAATATACCAGAACAAAATACATGAGAAACAGCTTTTATAAGCGGGTCAGAACAAGGATAAAGTGAGGGTGCTGCTTGCAGAAGCCAACAAAGGGGTGAAGGATAAACGAGCTAGTGTCCATATCTGTGAAAACATGACAGAGAGGATGTTCTGTCAGTACAGCTCTTCAGTTTTAAAGAATAAACAATTTTCTCTGCGGGTCAACAAATGATCAAATGCACTGTTAACCAAGGAACCCCTTAAACCCTTGTGATTGGACCACACAGTAAAACTGTATACAATGTAATGCATGGTACTCACTTCTGAAACTCCCACTCCCTGTTGTCCAGAGGACACACCTGTCTGGTCTTCAGCCAGCGAGAAATACAGTGGAAGTGGAAAGCATGCTGGAAAAGAGAAACAGTAGAAGGATGGTAAAACTACCTAAAAGAATTTTATTTAACAAAAATAACTTCTCTAGTGGAAAATCTATATTTTACTTCAGGTTTACAATATTTAAGTATCATGTATTTTATTTATTATTAGTCCTTTATTTATCCAGGCAAAAATCTCATTTCCAAGAGAGACCTGGCAATACTGCTAATACTAATTCTTTGTACTTCCACACGACAACAATCAAACTTTGAGGCACAACTGGAAAACAAAGAAATAGATCATGTGCGCTTAAAATAACAAAATGACCAGAGGATCAAGTTATCCCAGATTATTTAAAACCATTTTTAAGGATTTGGGAAACTTTAAAACCTTCCATTTAAATAGTGTTCATTGCATGTATAGTTCCTGCATATAAACCTGGCATGAGCAAGCTCTTATAAGCACAACAGCCTTGTGCAGGAAATTCCTATTAAAGTTCATTATGATCAATGTTGGGAAAATCGCTTCAGAAGTTATACTAATATTAATTTGTGTTTAACATGATTCCTCTCACCTTTATGGATCAGCATGCTGATCATTTTTGATAATGATATATCATCTGGAAGATCACCTCTGCCCGATACATAGAACTTCCTATATCTGCCCTTCCTGGCAGCAGAGATGATTGTTACAGGAGGTGCCTGTCATCGTCTTTTTAAGATCACTCCTTAGAAGTCCTAATCTGACTTTGTGAATCTGCATGTTTTCAGTATGAATGCCAAATTTGAACAGGGAGCATCAACAACTGTCAGTGCTACAGACACCAGGGTCAGACTGTGAAGACTCAGTTCTACTGTGATATCCTGAGTTGTCCCAGGGAGATCATTCAGTAGAAACAACCTGAACTGTGGAGTGCAGGGCACACACACTTCCTATGACTTCCTCCTTTGTTCCCAAAAAATAATTTCAGACACCCATTTTCATCTTCTTTGCTGTGTGTGATTGGCTTTTGTTGCCAATCACACACAGCAAAGACAGAGAGAAAACAGAGAAAATCAAGTGGTCAGATCAGGATTTTTCTTCCACAGTGCAATTCAAACAAAGAGCAATGGTCTTAAAGGGGAGCTGAGACCATTTTGATCACACTGTACATGTTATATAGAAGCTTACATTGCAAACACCCCAGGCTACAGTGCACTCTTCAGAGGTTGCAGAAGCTTGGTTGGCCTGGCACTCTATGCCTAATGGGTGAGGAGGGAAAAGAGAAATGTGTCAACATAAAAAGCACCATATCACCTACAATGATAAGCAAACCTCATTTACTGTCAAAATGTTCACCAAAGAGATCAAAGACCAAAATGTAAAACTGAACTCACAGAGATCCATGATGTGGTTCCTACAGATAGCACAGTTGTCCACCACAATGTCCCAGGCCCAGAGCGCCACAGCATTCCACTGAGGGGGGAAAAATAAAATCACACAAATATATGATCCAAGATTCATAATCTGGAGATTATTTAATTTAAAAAATGTCTATATCCCCTTATTTGAACCACACGAGGGCCAGCAGTGCACAAACTGCTGTGACTTGAGGGGCACTTTTTGAGCTTAATAACAAACATGACATAAACATATGTTTTATTTAAAAATATATATTTTAACTTTGGTTCATTATGAGTGTCAAATGTCTTTTGATTTGAAAAAGAAGAAGCAAAAGCATCTCTTGAGTGTCTGTAAGAGGGCCTTATCCACTTCCCCATCCCAGAAACACGCCTGAGATGTTACTGTAAACTCTATAGAAGTCCTCAAATCATTAGAGATTTAAGGCATGGGGCACTAAATATATCATTTGAGTCTAGCTTATTGAGAAAAGAATAGCATAAGAACGAGACACACAGTCGCCATCGAAAGCATGTCAAACGTGTAAACATTATTTTTAAATACAAAACAAAAATTACGTGTGATGTGTAGCTAGGCTAATTCCGCCGGGGTACCGTTTGAACAGCTGATGTGTTTCTGCCCATTACACCTTTGTTATTAATTCAGAGATATCTGTAAGGGCGTTGATTCTCGGCCCCTTAATGGGAAGTGCAAATTCGTGGGTATTCGTTACTAACAGCTACAAGCCTAGTGTCCTATGCCACAGTGACATAGCGCTAAAGTTAGCATGCTAGAGTTAGCTTAGTAAAGGCAGTGAGCGGCACTGAGCTATGATAGCGTCCATTGTTCACATTAGACAGCTTCTTAGTAACTCCCCGGTGAGAGACTTTTTACAGCCATACCTTCTTTACTTCAAATCGTTTCTTGCTTGCGCTATTAGTACCGCTCGGTGTATCCACGTCCATTGCTGCTGCCATCTTGAACGGAAGAGTATGACGTATGAGCCAAATCAGGCGGAAGAAGAGCGGCAGTTTCCGCCGTCGAATTTGAGAAATTTTAAAGCGTATTATATCGATATTTGACGGCGTAATGAAGACAGATCATAGTTATTTTCTTATATTTATTTCAAAAGCTAACAATGTTAACTTTCATGAACACAAAGCGAAAAGCTTCTCCATCCAAAACATTTAGGTTCCACCGAGATTTGAACTCGGATCGCTGGATTCAGAGTCCAGAGTGCTAACCATTACACCATGGAACCCCCACGACTAACCCTCAACTACACCTCACTATAAAGGTAGGTATCACAGACACAATGTTCTGTCATTTCCCATTAGATATAGTAAATTGTTAGAGCACAAATGTTGCTAACACTGCCAAGTAGTTTGAATTACTATTGATCTCCCATCGATGCTACGGTGATAAGATCAATACTTTGCTTCTATCCTATAAGTTCAGTTTGTAGCCCACTGAATTTTGGAATTAAAAAACTATAGCTCAGACATGCTGTATGAAAATATCTGAAAGATTTTGTATTTACCGTCACGTCTAGAATATTTAAAACCTATAGCACATTTAGATAACAGATGTTGACCAAAAGTGCTTAAAAGACAGGTCTAAAAAAAAAGAATAGTTTTAAAATAATTAAGAAGGTGAAAGATTTGTTTTGTTGTCGTGTTAACTAATTATTGTGGGAAATTTAAAAAAAAAAATCAAAGTGATTTTAGTGGTCATTAAAATGTGTTCAGAATTTGCATATTGATGACTATTTCATAAATCATGAAACACTGCTCTCCCTTACATAAGCTGCCCTTATAGGCTAAAAATATTTGTATTGGTATAGGGAATACTGGCTTGATATCAGATCAATACCAACATTTGCAGTACTGCACATAACTAGCTGTGTTTGTCCGTTTTTGTTAGCTTTCAGTATGGATACACCCATAGATAAGATTTTTTTTGGCTATGTGGTTCTTCTATAAACTACACTCAATTCCAATGTGGGATATTGCTGTGCCGTCTCACATAGGGACAATGTGGGATAACATGGCCTCGCTGATTTCACCTATAGACACTTGACGCTTGGCCTCTGTAAATTAGTATGTGCACCACTAAATATACATTTCTGTAATATGCATAGCAGTTGGGCTCCTCTAAAAATGCGTTGTTATTCTCTCTCAACAAACCTTTTTAGTGTTGCATTAAAGTATCCCTGCAAGAATGGTGAGAGATTGGCTGAGTGACTGTCAGGTTTCCTCTGACTTTTTGACTTTGATTTTTCGCTTGGATACAAAAGACTTGCATGGCTCAACATTTTAATTTAGAACCAAACAAATGTAGCTTTCAAGAAACCCAGCTCCTTAACACTCAGGTTTATTGCAAAAAAAGAGGAAAAGGAAAATGAGTTACATGTTCTCATTTCAGTATCTTCTTTTTCTTTGTTACTTTTGGTGGCCCAGGTTTTCTTTGAGGCTGCTTCCTGGGCAGTTTGGCGACTTTAGCTGTGGTCTGTGCTTTGACTTTTCGGGATTTCAAGGAGTCTGCTTTGGATTTCTTCACTTTTGGATATGCAGCACTCTTCTTTTCTGGTGGAGAAATGTTCTCTGGGCAGGACTTGAAGACGTGGATGCCCCGGACCTTCTGACCTCTGAGCTCAGGAGGGTGACCACAAGTTGCGGTCAGCTCCAAACTAACATTCTCCATCCACCTGAGCCACAGATACAAAGAGACAGAGTCAGTAAAGCTGTCAGTTCATTCTAACTGTAGTCCCAGGTAAATCTTACACCGACCTGCGCAGAGGAAGCAGAGAGCAGTCACAACGCAGTGGGTTGTCCTGCAGGTCCACAGTCTCCAGGCCGGTGAGTGGGCTCAGATCAGGAAACTCCTCCAGCTGGTTTCCTCTCACAGTCAAAGTCCGCAGCTCTGAGGCCAGCCCCAGCAGTGCATCCTTGGAGATCTGCACAGTGGTGCAATACAAAGAGTTGAAAAGAAAATTCTTTATCTTGAACAAGCCCTCAGTGCAGTGAATAATCAGCACATATTTTCACATAAACAGTACAGTCACGTTTGGACTAGATATTGGAAACCTGGCTGGTGTTCAAATACTGACAATGCTGAGAAAACATAAACACGTTGCAAACGAACTTGTGATATTAGCTTAAAAGGGTCTCTCGTACCTTTTCCATTCCCATATGATCCATGTAAAGTCTCTTCAGACTTTTGGATAAGGGCTGGAAAGCATTTGGTCCCACCCAACGAACTGAGTTCCCAGAGAGGTTGAGCTCCTGCAGATTAGGGGTCTCAAGCAGAGCGTGGGTGGGCACCTCAGTCAGCTGATTTGAATCCAGGTGAAGGGTACATAGAGAGTCAGAGTCAAGAGCGCCCTTGGCAATGTAAGTTAAGTTGTTATTGCCCAGATATAACTCAGTAAGTTTAGAGCCCAGTGAGGACAGCAACCCACTGGTCTCAAGTTTAGAGATGGCATTTTGCTCCAGATGTAACACAACCAGACTTGGTAAGAGTGACAGAGCTAGAAGAAAGACACAGAACAGCCATGTTTTAGTTCCAGTGTTTCTTGTAGATAGTATCTACTGAGGCAGACTTAATGTAATTTTTCCACTGACCTGATCCAGGGAACTGCGCCAGCTTGTTCCTCTCCAGGTGGATGTAGGTGAGCTTGGGCACTCCAGCAAAGGCCTTGGGGTCCAAGGACATGAGGTCATTATCAGAAAGATACAAATACAGAAGGTTTTTCATCCCTTGGAGGGCACCACCTTCAATTTCATGGATTTTGCAGGACTGCAAGTGAAGAGAAACAAGTTGGCTGCTGCCTGGGAAGCTGTTGGCTGGAAGGTAGTGGAAGTGATTATCGTGGAGGTCCAGCAACTGCGTCTGGGCGGGGAAGCCTCGTGGGATTCTAGTATGGCCCCGACCCTCACATGTGGCATGCTGGGTCTCAGTCTAGAGAAAATCAGTTTTGAATGTGAAACCTGCAAAACGTCTCAGTGGAAATAACAAACAGTCATCGAGGCAGTACTCTGAGGGTTTACTTAATAGAATACCGACATATCACAGTGCTCTGAGACACTGATAAACATATGAGTAAAACAGCTGCCTTGTAGCATGCAGCATTAGCCTTCATTTAAAGGCCTTTGAAGCATTATTTGTGGTGTGCCAAAAATCTACCACTATGTTACCCATCTACCTACAGTGGAGTTTTAGAGCTTTCAACTCAATTTTATTCATATAGCATGGCCACTTGATCCAACCCCTAAATATATGCTTTATCAAAACCCTTTTAGCATAGCTCTCTAGCTTAAAACTAGAGAGGGTGTCTGCCTCCTGAATCCAAACTGGAAGCTGGTCCCACAGATTAGGGCCCTGAAAGCTGAAGGCTGTGCCTCCCATTCTACTTTTAAATATCCTAGGAATCACAAGTAAGCCACAGTCTGAGAGCCAAGTGCTCTACTGTGATTAGCGAAGTAAGTAAGTACAAGTGAGCCAAGTGAGAGTGTGGTAAAACAGCAAATCTATGAGAAACTGGAGTTTTTATTTTTTCTTCCTGCTTTCATTGTGTCCCAGAAGTGTTTTCTGTCTCCAACTTACATCACATTCACAGTTAGCTGGACACTTGACCTTCTGCTTTGGCTTGGCAGTGGCTGTGACCATGGGTGGGACTCTTTCCGTACTCTCCTCCTCCTCCACCGGTGACTCCCCCCTCCTGCAGCGCAGATCCAGAGGAGACACCGCCTGCAGAGGCTCATCTGAGAGGTGAGGAGGTCCAGAGCAGGCCCCCAGCAGCTTCACACCACTAACTCTCGCCCACTGCCTCAGTGGAGACATGTAGCAGTTACAGTAGATGGGGTTCCCTTTAGAAAAAGTAAGAAATGCCTGTTGGTCAGCATGTAAAAATGACACATGGTATGCTATCACCCCCCTACATCTTTCTTTCTTGGCCTCACTATGAGACATGAGAAGTCAGATCACTTACATCTGCTGGTTTGGAAAAAATGAAAGCCTGTTATGTTAAAGTAAAAATCTGTGTCCAATAAAAAATATCAGAACACAGGCTTTACCTGTCAGGTTGAGGCTGGTGAGGTCTCTAGGGCCTGAGAAGGGCTCCACGTACCGAAGATGGTTGTGGCTGAGGTCAAGGTGTGAGAGGAGGGGGGCTTGAGAGAAGGCCTTGTCTGAGAGGTCCTGAAGGGACATGTGGCTGAGGTACAGGTGTGTAAGCTTTGCCATGGAAACGGAATCTTCCCCGAGGTAGACCATGGGGTTGTGGTTCATGTGCAGCCGTGTGACCTCACGGAGTCTTAACAGGTGGAGGACATGGCAATTTAAAATTGTCACTTAAAAGCTCACAAATTTTACTACATATATATATATATATATATATATATATATATATATATATATATATATATATATATATATTATTGACTTCTTTCTGAGTGCTGCTGCAGCTGAGGATTCAATGCTAAACACACATTAAAACACACATATCAATACGTCCCATAACAGTCGTCCAGGTTGTCCCACCTCGTCATTGTCTGTGTGGGGAAGAACTGCAGCTCATTGTGATCCAAGTCGAGGCGGCTGAGGGTGAAGAGCCCAGCAAACGCCTCAGGTGCCAGGTTGTTCAGAGAGTTGTGGCTAAGACGAAGAAACTTAATGTTCTGCAGCCCCTTGAGGAGGAAGAGGAGGAGAAGGAGGACCGTTGTGGAATCGCATTACCAAACACATCCAAAAAGATTATTAACGTATTTACCCATAATTTGGAGTACCTGGAAGACCATGTTAGGGATGTAAACCAGCTGGTTGTGGGTTATGGCCAGTGTGTTGAGGAAGCCGAGCTGTGTGAAGGCTCCAGGCTGGATCTCCTCGATGCGATTGTTGTCAAGTCGCAGCTCTTTCAGGGAGGAGAGACCGTCAAAGGACTCCTGCAGCAGTGAAAAGAAGAGAACATCATTCTCATAATAAAGACTCGAGAGGAAAAACTGCGGGCCTCTGATCTTACTTGGTAAAGGATTTCAATTTTGTTGTGAGCCAGGTTTAGAGAGACCACTCGGCCAAGAGTCCGAAAGGCGCCCTCTTTAATCTCGATGATGTTGCAGCGCTGCAGGTTGAGATGGGTGAGGTAGGGTGTGTGCATGAATGTCCCCCTGGACAGCACCTGCAAGTTGTTATTTCTCAGGTCGAGTTTCACAGTAATCTAGAGGAAACAATGAGTATTGGACACACAATTACATGCCAGGACGGAAACCAGAGTGAGGCTGGTTTATTCAGATAATAAGTCTGGTTAGCTAATCACTCTTTGGTTCTAAAATCACTCTCTCTTGATTTCAGCACTAATTACTCACAGAATGTGGTCCGTGCTTCATAATTATACGCTTTCATTCTTTCTTTACTGAGGACAATGAGTGATCATTCACAACACAGGCTGGAAAATAATTACATGCAGTATTTTACAGAAGCTTCTTTAGCAGCAGCAAACTCCCTTTAGATGTTTCTGATGTTTCACTGAGGAGAAATCTTTGTCCTATAAACCTGTTTCAGTTCATCGATATTTCTGGGATGTCTTAATTGAAAACCCTTTTCAGGTCGTGCCAGAGCATCTCAGTCAGGTTAAGAGGAGAGCATTTGAAATTGTTATTGAAACACATGCACGCGCCATCCTTCAGAGTAAAGAGGAGAGGATCCATCCAGCTTGTTATCAACCCTCAGTTTAAAAAGCCTACATGTCTAAGATACAGCAAAACCCCTGAATTCCTCACCTCCTCCACAGTCGGGGGGACATCTGTTAGGTTCTTGCCCACACAGGCTGTTGTGAGTGTGATGCTGTCACAGCTGCAGGCTCTGGGACACTTTTTGGCTTCCACGGGTAAAGACAGTGTTAAAACAAGGAGGACGACTTCAGCAGAGAAGATCTGCATCTGTGCCAGTAACACATGTTAGAAATAGAATTACAGGAGTGGCTAAAGGCCCCGGGTTGGGAGACAGACACTAGACACACTAGTTCAAGTTATAAAGCTCTTCTGCACCTTACAGAAGCAAAACAACAGATTTGGGGGTCTTGAAACATGGATTCCTCCTCATTTAGTTGGATAAAGGACTCTGCTTTTCCTTTCATGTCTATAAAATATTTTTGAAGGATTGTCATGTTACCTAAGGTATCTTTAAGGAGGCAGAAGAGCTCTCCACGGTTGAAACCAGCATAGCCTTTTACTTTGTTTGATTTCCCCTGATCTCCCACAACTGGTTCCTGGTTCCCAAAACTCAACGGTTTGGCTTTAGCAACACATGGCACACATCATTTATCTGCCATTTTTAAAATATAGATGTAGCAGGTGATGATCAAAACTGATCGATACTCAATATCTTACACTATATAGCTTAACACTGAATGCTACCATATGAGAAATCTAAACTCCAAAGAAAATCCGAGTTCAAAACCCAGACTCACTGAAAACAAGCAGCTTGGCTTACCTTTAACCATATGGCTGTGCTATCAGTGTTTCCTTGGTAACAAGAATTAGAGATGGATTTAATCTGCCAGTTCGGGCTTTAAGTTGTTCACTGAGGGCTTTACTTCACTCTGAGTGTGCTCAGTACTTACAGCCTGTGGTCCAACAGGCTAACAAACAAGACTTTGGTAAATTCTTTTGTGGTGACCCCTGATCTTTGTGTCCTCTCTCTGCAAATTAACACACTGGCTTCACATTTTCTGAGGCACAAGAAGCGAGCAGCTTCTATTTGCTGACACATGAGATGAAATAACTCACTGCTGGTTTGGAAAAATCAAGGCTTTTAAATCTGAATGCCGGAGTTTCATCCATAAGCTTCCATTATAACCTTAAAAAAGCCTGCTTCATCAGGCAATAATAATTGTGTGATGCCTCAAAGTATTCTGTTATTTCTGCTAATTCCGGCTATATCTTTTGGTATTTATTACTATTATACTTTTTAAAATATTACACTTTTTTCCTTTTGTCCCATTGAAATGAATGGAAAACTTCCACAGTTCTGCTAAAACTTGCTTGTTTTTGAAACTTAACTACTTCCTCATACTTTCACGTAGAAACTCCATTCAAACTTTAAAATGTTCTCAAATTATTGGGCTTTTTATGTGTGATTCAGCTTTTTCATATGTGTTACTGTTTTAATTTAATGCCTCTTTAAGTTTTCAGTTGCAGCTTTGTGATTTTCCAGAAAATACATGCGTTGTTATGGTTGCTATGCAATTAACTCAGAGTGACAACTTGTCCTTTCTGAACTTTCTCTTCATGTCTGAACAACTTCTTGCTACTCACTCAATTTTCACTCAACCTCCACAAATTATACATCAAAACGTGGGGATTTTTGCTGGCTTTCAGAAAATGTCACTATCATTGTTGTGGAAGTTACAGATTTTTATCAGATCGCCTCAGAGCAACACAAAGTCTGAAAACTCTCCATAGAAAGTCAATGGAGAGTTTGTTCAAAATCAGCGCTGGAACTCTTTAATGAGAGCCCTTTTCAAATCGTCATATCTCCTTAACAAAGCAAAGTTAACAAATGAGGCTTGTGCCAATTCATCTTCAGACACTGCTGACACTCACGGTCGAAGCAGTTTTTACAGTCATCTTACCGTTGAGCCATAAATTACATTTGTTTGAGGGGTGGAAATCTGTCCTTTCTGTCCGCAGTGAAGGTTCAAAGTCTGCCGATTCACCCAGTACAAGTGACAGGACAAGTGCTTCTATCCCACCGAGTTTTACAGTAGTTACACAACGTTTTGTAACTCCAAAAAACGGCGCAGTACCTCTGATTGGTGGACTGAAATTGAGCAGAACCAGGTTGTTCTGCCTCTTTTCAGCAGAAATTTCAGCGTTTTCACCTCTTATCAGCACAAATCTCAGCCTCTTCTGCTGTTTTTATCAGAATTGTCAGCTTTTTTCAGTTACGTGAGAACCAGTTTGGCTCAATGAGTAGCTGAAAAATTGCAGCCTCTTCTGCTCTTTCAGAAGAATTTCAGCTTTTTTACCTCTTTTCAGCACAATTCAGCTTCTTCGGCCCCCTGCATATTTTTTCTCTCATCATATCTATTGTTGGGACAAGAACTGCTTTGGCTCAGCGAGATGAGCAGCTGCTGTGAGATCTGTTGGTGCAGGTTTGAATCCTACTTGTTGCTGTTAGCACACCTCTGCTTGCATGCACTCTGCTTTAGTGACACTGTTCAGTGTACCCTTTCAAATAAAGCAGTTTTCAGCAAAGAGTTCAGCTTCTACACAGTGTTTTCATCAGATAGTTCTCCTGCTGTTTTCAGATTCCACTGCAAGGCATTCACACAGCATTTTCGCAGGAAATGCAACTTTTTCTAGTTATTACTACCATTTCAACTTTTTTTTCTCCGTTTTGCATTACTGTAAAATCTGTATCTGCATTACATCTTTGGAGTTTAAAGTTTTGCTTTTTATTTTTAAATAAAACTCATTCCAATAAAAGCTCGGATGCTATCTGAAATATAAAAAAACCTAAGTGTAATGATTTGAAATGCTTATAAATCCCATTTTTATTCTGACTGCAACATTCGAAGAAGGAAAAAATTATTTGGGAAAGAGCCACGTTCACCACAACAGCCTTCTTCTTTTAACTGCAGCCAGGCCATTTCAGCACTGAACCTCTTCGCTAGGTTTAGCATCGTCTTGCTGAGATATGCAAGGCCTTTTTCTGAAAAAGACATTATCTGGATGGGAGCACATATTGCTCTAAAAGCTGACCTTATACCATTCAACATTAATGGTGCCTTTCAAATGTGCAGATTATTCTGAAATTGCTCCGTAAATTGTGGACAAGGTCTTTTGCCAGATTGGTTAATATATATCCAATCACGTTACTGACCCGTTGCCAGTTAACCTGAATTTTCCTTCAGCTGTTTCAGTAGTTTCCCTTATCAGTTTAAATATTTAACATTTTCCATGTTTTATTGTGAATAAAATATGGGTTTATGAGACTTGCAAATCACTGCATTCCAGTTTTATTTCCTTTAAACAGCATTTTGTCTTTTTTGGAATCGGGGTTGTAGAAACTACACAGTCAGCTTGCAGACACTTAAAAAAAACAACAACAACACTCAAATGAGCTTTATTTTTGCAACACAATTTCATCAACAACTGTCTAACCTGAAAATACATTTCAATTTATTTAATGCATTTTAATGTGGTATGTTACAGTCTTCTTTCTGCTTGTCAATAGATATTTTAATATCACAATTTGACAATATTTGTGAATATATAACAAATATTTGGTGTGAAACAAGAGAACAGCAAAGGTGAAAATTAAATAGAGAAGCCACAATAGCTGCAAGTGCCAAGTCCACACTGATCCTGGTTTACAGCTGTCATCTGTGGAGCGTGAGGCCTTTTCTCATTCACCCATATACAAAGAAGGTGAAGTTAAAGGTGTCAGTGCTGTCTGGTAGTTATTTGAACATATACAAAAGGCTTCAACAATTTCACACCTTCAGAGCTTTTTCTATTTCATAAGACATATTCAAGTTATGTCCGAAGTCCAGGGAAAAAAGGGGTTTTCTCAAGTGCTCCTCTTTTTTACTTTTGTGTTTGTGTGTGCTGGTTTCCAAAGGCCATGAATGATCAGTCTATGCGCACGTGTCCACAGTCCTCAGCTCTGAGACCGGACTCTCTGCAGTGTTGATTGGAGATTGTTTTTAGCATTTCCACATGACTCCAAGGTCTTGTTATTCCTAAGAATGACACGTGCAGATTGTACAATTATTTATCCTGTATTACAATTTTTTCATTAAAAGATCTGGAGATTTTCTAGGATCCCATGAAACACCCCAAAATCAACAATAATTATTTAATTATTAATTTTTTTATAAGTAAACTGCACCAAAATATTGCATTATATAAATAGTTTAATCAAGAATATAATGAATCCTCTCCAACACAAAAGTGAGATAAAACCAGGGCGAATTAATCACCATCTGTTTACGCACCTGGTGCAGAAGCATTTATGTGCTACGTTACTAAGGATAGGAAATAATGGCGTTTTGTACCTGGAAGCTGCCTTTTGATTGGCTCATTCTGTCACGTCCTTACCGGGACATGAAGGCCTCCAGCACAGCCACGCTCTCTTTGGGGAAGTAGTCCTGTCGAACGACATGCTCCAAAGCTTGGAGGTGGCCGGGGACCACAATCACAGGTTTCACCTTATCCTCGCTCTGAAGGTAGAGGACCAAAAACATTAGGGGGGGGGGGGGGGGGGGGGGGGAGCAAACCAAAGACACATTTTGCAGAGTGTTTCATACCTTAATAAGTCCAAGCAGCACTAACAAAGATGATACAAAGCTGTAGCCTTGGAAGGAAGAGGAGGTGAAAGCTTTCCTCAGGAGCCCATCTGCAAGAGGAAAACCATCTTTACAAACAGAATTTTCAACACTGGAATAACACATCACTGACAACAAGTTTAGTTTCTCCAACTCCAAGCACTACAAAACACACATTTATGCAAAGCAAAATAAGATTATTTATTTTTTTAAAGCACAACTTTCCATCCACCAATTTGTTTGTTGATGGGAAAAATTACAATAATATGAAAAAAAAGTGCAACGTGTGGGGAACGTATACATATATATATCGTTATATCTTAAGGTTAGCGTGGCTCTCTTGGATGGAAACAACTACCAGCATCTGAAGCTAATGATTTTATACTGCTTCATAAATCCATACACACCATGCTAGTGTAAAAACAATGAAAATAAATAAATAACATACATTTAAAAAAAAAAAACAAAAAAAAAACCAAACAAAAAAAAACTCTGGCACATACTGTATACAACAACAGAAACAAATGCCAGTTTTACATGTGGCTTTTGTTCTAAATAAACCTTTAAGTGGATCTATTATTATAAAGCTCCACTTAAAATTTTTGACTCCGTATGAACTCGACGAGACCGGTGAGGACAGAAGCCCCGCCCACCTTCCGCACAAACCCTTTGTTTGCAAGTGGCAGCCAAACGTGACAGCTGGCTCTAACTGTGATGAGCCAAAACCACTTTTTCCAGAGTAGACTGAGCTTTCTAATGACTTAGATGAAGTAAATTGTAGGATTATTTAAATAAAATTAAATAAAAATAATTTAAGAGCATTTTAAGCTTCAGCAATAGCTGAAAATGAGAAAACTATACTAATACTCAAAGTAATATGTGAAAAAAAAAAAAGAAAGAAAGAATCAAACAGCTTAGCACAAAATAACTAAAATACACAAATGTCACACAAGTCTGGCATTTGCAAGATGACTCAACTCCACAAAGTGTCTTACCAATACTGTCCAACACTGCATTCCTAACTTCAGTATTGTCCTCCTTGTACACAGATGCAATCTTGAGGAAGGCTTCAGCTGTTTTTGTAGCGTCTGAAACATCCACCTGGGCCCGGAAGAAGAAATGTTTACACACTAAAGAACTGCTGGATCTTTGCATAGGATTACAAGTGTGTTTTAATGTCACTGGAGATTTCTTTGCTACCTGCTGCTCAATAAGCAATGCTCTCGTGGGGCCCAGTTTAAGCAGTTTGTCAGGGGAGGGAAAGCTGAGGAAGGAGGAGACTTCTGGGGGTCGAGGTGTTGACTGTGGGGTGGAAAACTGTAAGAACAAGGCAAAAGGAAAAAGTCAAAACACAAATGTGTGCATATGATCACAGCTAGTGTGGATTTTAGACTTCCTGTCACCTATTCAGTACAGAATGAGGCTTCTGTTAGACATAATAGTGACGTCCCTCAATACTTTAACATGTTAGTCATCATTTGGATTCAATAAGGCCCATATCTTACATATATCCTACTTAGAACTAGTGTATATTTTTTTCCTTATACAGTGGGGCAAAAAAGTATTTAGTCAGCCACCGATTGTACAAGTTCCCCCACTTAAAATGATGACAGAGGTCAGTAATTTGCACCAGAGGTACACTTCAACTGTGAGAGACAGAATGTGAAAAAAAAAATCCATGAATCCACATGGTAGGATTTGTAAATTATTTATTCGTAAATCAGGGTGGAAAATAAGTATTTGGTCACCTCAAACAAGGAAAATCTCTGGCTCTCACAGACCTGTAACGTCTTCTGTACGAAGCTTTTCTGTCCCCCACTCGTTACCTGTATGAATGGCACCTGTTTGAACTCATCATCTGTATAAAAGACACCTGTCCACAGCCTCAAACAGTCAGACTCCAAACTCCGCCATGGCCAAGACCAAAGAGCTTTCGAAGGACACCAGGAAAAGTATTGTAGACCTGCACCAGACTGGGAAGAGTGAATCTACAATAGGCAAGCAGCTTGGTGTGAAAAACCAACTGTGGGAGCAATCATCAGAAAATGGAAGACATACAAGACCACTGATAATCTCCCTCGATCTGGGGCTCCACGCAAGATCTCATCCCGTGGGGTCAAAATGATCATGAGAACGGTGAGCAAAGATCCCAGAACCACACGGGGGGACCTGGTGAATGACCTGCAGAGAGCTGGGACCAAAGTAACAAAGGTCACCATCAGTAACACACTACAACGGCAGGGAATCAAATCCCGCAGTGCCAGACGTGTTCCGCTGCTGAAGCCAGTGCATGTCCAGGCCCGTCTGAAGTTTGCCAGAGAGCACATGGATGATACAGCAGAGGATTGGGAGAATGTCATGTGGTCAGATGAAACCAAAGTAGAACTTTTTGGTATAAACTCAACTCGTCGTGTTTGGAGGAAGAAGAATACTGAGTTCCATCCCAAGAACACCATACCTACTGTGAAGCATGGGGATGGAAACATCATGCTATGGGGCTGTTTTTCTGCCAAGGGGACAGGACGACTGATCCGTGTTAAGGACAGAATGAATGGGGCCATGTATCGTGAGATTTTGAGCCAAAACCTCCTTCCATCAGTGAGAACTTTGAAGATGAAACGAGGCTGGGTCTTCCAACATGACAATGATCCAAAACACACCGCCCGGGCAACAAAGGAGTGGCTCCGTAAGAAGCATTTGAAAGTCCTGGAGTGGCCTAGCCAGTCTCCAGACCTCAACCCCATAGAAAATCTGTGGCGGGAGTTGAAAGTCCGTGTTGCTCGGCGACAGCCCCAAAACATCACTGCTCTCGAGAAGATCTGCATGGAGGAATGGGCCAAAATACCAGCTACTGTGTGTGCAAACCTGGTAAAGACCTATAGTAAACGTTTGACCTCTGTTATTGCCAACAAAGGTTATGTTACAAAGTATTGAGTTGTATTTTTGTTATTGACCAAATACTTATTTTCCACCCTGATTTACGAATAAATTCTTTACAAATCCTACCATGTGGATTCATGGATTTTATTTTCACATTCTGTCTCTCACAGTTGAAGTGTACCTCTGGTGCAAATTACTGACCTCTGTCATCATTTTAGGTGGGAGAACTTGCACAATCGGTAGCTGACTAAATACTTTTTTGCCCCACTGTAGAGATTTAATGGTTAGAATTTAAAAAATTATAATTACAGACACATTTGATGCCATTTTACTCATTTAACTTGAGCCAACTTGTGTTAAAACTATTGCAATGAACAGACATGTCTTACCTTATTGCCAGTGCTTTCCTCTTCCTCCTCTTCTTCCTCTTCTTCCTCTACTTCCTCCTCGTCCACATCGTCCTCGTCATCATCTTCTTCCTCATCGTCATCTTCGTCCTCCTCGTCATCATCATCTTCTGGCTCGCCCTCATCATCACTGAAGAAGTTTTTTTTTTTAAAGCACAGCTCTGTAGTGAGGACTTTGCAAAAAGACTTCATGACCTAAAGCTGCGTCCACAGTAGATGCGATTTGCGCGTTTCACATCACTTGATAAACTGATATTTGACATCTGACATGTGATGTATTTACTACCGTGTCATTCAATGGTATCCTGAGTTGGCAGCCGTTTGAATCACTCACCTGGGATTTGAGAAAAGTTTATCTCGGGTACTGTCCACGTCATGCTGGTTAGTATTTGAGTAGAGTATTTAAGAGAAGCCTGGCAGGAGGATCTCAGTATAAAGATTATAGACAGCAGATGTCAGAAGGCTCAAGAGCATCTACGGACCTCGTCAGCATGTGCCAGATAAAGGCCTATTACAATTCAAGGTTCTACACAGGCTACATTTATCAAAACGCAAACTGGCTTCCTTCCTAAAACGATTCATCCTGCGATCGAAGCGAACAAATACCGGCTTCTCTAGCTCAAAAATCCTGAACCTGTCCACACATCCGAGGATTTTGCACTAAGACATTTCAGGCCTTGTCAGAAGTTTTGCTAAAGCAAATTGCTCGGGGCCCAAACCAGACATTATTTTGGGTGAAAGCAGCAACCCTAGAATTGTCAAATAATCAATACATGTTAATCGGATTTGCGCTGTTATTGACGAAAACTTATTCTGTTGAACTGGAAGCAAACGAAGCCACCGAGGTGGGACTTATTCCATGTCATTGGGCAACTCTTTGACTACTTTAACAAATCCAAGGCATGAAAGATGTATCTATAATATTTTGTCTTTGAGATACTTTTTTAAGTTGCTGTAAGTTCATATGAACAACCTCAAAAAGAGAGTTGTGGGGGGGGGAGGCTCTGAATGTCACTTTCTGCTATGAATCACAACCACTGTGGATGCAGCTCAAGCAAACAGGAGTCAGACTAAGCTGTGATTTACCTGAGTGATCCAAGTAGCTCGCTCATGTTCATGGCTTCCATGGCGACTTTCAAGGCTCTGCAACCATCCTCTCCGATGCAGTTACCTGAAAACCAGAGATCCTTTCACACAAGCCATGAAGCCAAATGCAGCTAAAACAACATTCCTCCATAATGTCTCAAATACAAACAAACAACAGAAGCATCATGACTGACACCGACTGCATTCTTTGTACCATTTAGGTCCAGTTTCTCCAGTTGGTCCTTGTCTTTTACTGCCTGTGCTACGACCAGAGCAGCATCCTCAGTAATCTCACCGTACGACAAATTGAGCTCCTGTGGAACATAAAAACTATTTATTCAGAAAGGTGTCCCACGTACATACATATGCTTTTATTTTAACTTCTGTAACGTCACTGTAGACTTCCACTATGTAAAACAAAAGGCGTTGGATAGGAGCAGCTGTAAAGTAAAGTTTTCCTTCACACGCGAGCTCCTAGATAGGTTTCTACTGCAGGTCTATTCTTTGTTGCAAATGTGAGAGAAAAGCTTTCATGGTGACAACTGAGCGTGAATTAAACGATAAGCGTCGAAGCAAACTTTTACATTAAAGATTTTTTTATAATCAAGTTAATCGATGAATCGTTACAACTCTAATACCATCATTAACCCTGTGCCCTGTTGTCAGGATGATAGGGGAAAAAAAAATTAAATATTGTCCAAGCCTACTGCTAACAACAACTTGCAACAAAGAGCTGGCAGTAGAGGGTTGCCCTCACTTACCTTGAGGATCGGCAGCCCCTCTGACACGCTCACTGCAATCGCTTTGGCTCCTTCCGGTCGTACCAAACAGTCTCCAAAGTTTATCACCTGGATGCTCCGCAAGTGTTTCAAGGCCTGTGAAGACACAGACAGTATCTGCTGTATCAGGCTGAAAATAACCAGTACAAATGATGGTGATGCATATTTTCACTATATTCAAATCATTCTGTCCTATTTTGCAGGCACTGTACAAATGTATCTTGTGAAGGCATAACTTTAAAGAGTTATATAAACAATACAGATCTTTCCTCTGTGCCTTTTAAACCAATCACTCTTTTGTGCAGGTGTCAGTGAAGCAGATTTCCATGCCTTTTTCAAGACTATCCAAGATTCTTTTTCCAGGCCTGGGAAATGAACGTTTTCAAATACTTTTCAGGTATTTCATGAGTGCACAAACTCTGTTTAAAAAAAAAAACAACTCACTGTCTAGATATGCAACTACTAATCCCTTACATATGTATACCTGAGCCATGGCCATAGCCCCCTTCTCAGTGAACGTGTTGTCATTCAGATTGAGGATTCGAAGTCCTGGATTGTGTTGCATGGCTTCGGCCAGGGCGGTCACACCTGCGTGGTTGATGCCATTCTGGGGCATGTGAACCTCCTCCATGCTGCCCATAAGCTGGAAAGACAAACTTTAATCGTACACGTTCGCTGCTTACACATAAAAGATAAAACTGTAAAGATCTACTTTGAATGTGTCTGACAGCATAAACTGGCTGATAATTATTTATACGAAGTGGTCCAAGAATAAAACGTGTCAATCATTAAGAGACGTATGAGAAACAGTCGTTCTGATGAATCAAAATGAAGCCTGTCGATGAAAATCAGTCTTACCTTAAAAGCCTGAGCGAGGGCAGTGGCTCCGTCATTCTCCAGTCGGTTTCTTCCAGCAACAAACACCTTCAGGCTGAGGGGCGATCCCGCAGCGCTGGATTTTTTATGGTTGTAGATCAATGATGCAGCTAAAATCTGAGGAGTACAAAACAAGTACAGTCATAATGATCTAGGATGCATCTGTCCACTTGTCTGGTTTTCATCTTTGATGCTTTATTCTTGACAATGACGACCTTATCCAAGAACACGTGTCATCTCCACACTTACCTTGCCACCTCCGATGCCCATGCCACAGTTGTTGAGCCGTAGCTCCTGCAGTGTGTAGCAGGTGGAACTCTTTAGCAGATTCTCAATGCCCTTTACTCCATCGGGTCCAAAAGCATTGTCGCTGAGGTCTAAAACTGTGAGCCTGGCACCCGCCAGCATCAGAGCATCACCCAGTGAATTCTACAAAACAAAAATAGGAAAATAGGAAGTGAATCAAAACTAACCGCTTGGGAGTCAAAATTGATGTGTTATTGATAATCATGTAGTACCAGGGAAGGTGGGATCTCAGAGCGCAGGCGACCTGTAAACATGTCACTCCAGTAACAACGCTGAGGAGGAAGGAAGCAAGGAGACAAGAGCAGTGTCAGTGGAAGCCACAAGATGATTGACTGACTGATTGTATTCCATTACAGGGCAGTTAATCATATAAATTATTATTAGATTCACCCATGCTTGTTGCAGGTATCAGTGTGACAGAGAGCAGAAGGCTGTTTTCAGCCATATTTAAACATTGTGTCGGACTAAGTTATCAGTTCATCTGCATATGAAACTTCTTATTTTAAGTGTGCACCCAACCTATCGCCCTAAGGCAGCTGCAGGATGCCAACCCCCCTTCACCCAAGCCATGAATTGGATAAACGTTTGGATTTCTCATTCCAGATTTTCATACTTCAAACATTTGCTATGATAAAGCACCTTTCATCATATGCCTTTGGAATATTAATATAGGGCTGGGCCATATTATACCGTTCACGGTAATACCGGTATAATGTTAGGCAACGATAGGAAAATGAAATATCGAGATAGAATATGAATAGAACGCGCATGCGCAGTGCCTTTGTTTTCATACGCACATGGCCGATTGTTGAATGAAACAGATGAACCAGAATTGGTTTGTACAAATGGTGCAACTTCAGTGATGTGGAACTGGTTTGGTGTTTGTCCGTCAGATACACAACAAAGCACATTTTTTTGCAGAACATGCAAGCGGTCGTTGTTATTGTCATATTTGTCGGACTAAGATGCTCTTAAATCTGGGAGTAATCTGGGTCCTAAACTCCGTATACTTCGGGTCAAACAACACTGCAGCATCACTTAGAGTTAAAAACTGTCTAAATTCTTTCATCTTTAATAAAACGATCAGCATTGCTGCTTTACCAGGTGTAACTATGAAGTTTAACTTCCAGGCATCCATGAAAACAAAATTTATTACATTTAACAGAGTTAGAAGTTAGCAGGAAGCTAGCGGAAGTTAGCTCGCTAGTTTCGCTAGTTACCTAAACATGATATTGCATGTTCTGACGGAGAGATTTCTGAAAAAAATCAAACGTACAGCTCTGCTATCACTTCCAACATAAATGAAGACAGGAAACTAAACAGCAGTGACGTTTGTAGGGTTACTGAAGTTGGGCTAGCTGGTATATAATGATGTGCTACGTGATCGCTAGCGACACAGCTATGTTAGCATAACATAAACAGTGAAGCTGGAGGACGAACGCTAACACTTTTCCACTTATAAAAGTTAACGTTAAGGTTCCTCATGGTTAGAGACAAATGCAATCGCATGGCAGGATGCTGTAAAAGGACCAATCTTCAGTCAGGAGAACAACTGAGATAATCCATCCACAATACGAGGTTAGTCATTAATATACTGCAACAACATGGGAATAGAGCAGCTGCCAGAGAATTCAACATTAATGAATCAATGGTACAGAAGTGGAGGAAGCAAGAAGAATGAGTTTAATAAAGTTTGATTTATCTGACTGCTTTGTTTCGCTTAATGTGCCTTATAATCCCGTGCACCTTATGGTCTGAAAAATGCGTACTGCACACTGCAGTTTAATGTTGCAAAGCACCTCTTTTTAACTTCAGTGGATATTATACATGGTTATGCTCAGGATATGTCAGCCCATTTCCACTGGAAATGCCTTTTGGTTAAACTTTCAGCAAGGAATTTGCATTTGCACTGTTACATTTTTATAAAGCTTTAATGTACATAAAAACCAGCTTCTTGTTTAAGTGAAAATAAATGGAAGGTTGTCTTTTTGCGCTAGTAATGTTGTGGAGTTGTATTTTGTCTCGCATCAATTATATCGTCAGTTATATCGTTATCGCAAATTTTCAAATATATATCGTGATAAATATTTTTGGCCATATCGCCCTGCTCTATATTAATATTAATTGTATTTTTATTAGTTCGTATTTATTGTGGAGAAATATAAAACTGCTGAAATGTTAGAGATGATGAACAGAGAAAAACGTCTCACCATCAATGCACTCTTTGTCTCCAGGGCCTTAGCAATGGCCTGTGCTGCCTCCACACCTACAGTGTTTCCCTCCAATCTCAGAGCTTGTAAACCCTCAAAGTCCTGGATCTCCTTCACCATCTCCTCAACTGCAGAGATTCAAATGATCATATTAAAACAGATAACACATAAGAAAAATCATTAAAGCCAAGCCTTTGGATTATTTTAGTGATTAAGTGACACTCACCTGACTGAGCATCATCCAGCTTTCTTCCCTGTCCTTTGTAACTGAGCTCTCCATCCTCCACTCCAGTTTTGGCCAGAGAGTCAGCCAACTGCGCAACGTCGTCTGTCGCCATCCTGGCACCTGAGGACCAAATGCATCACTTTTTAAACTTCATGATAAACTCCGCTGTCTGACTCCTCTGCCCAATACCAGATGCTAACAGAACCAAAACAAAAGCACCCAAAAGAAGTCATTCAAACTCTAAATTATTCAGCTGGGTGTGAACAATCTGGTTTAAAGAGCGCGGGTTTTTTCTGGAAAACCTACCCTTACTGCTAGCCTTACTGCGACACAAAAACAGCTGAAAGCGCTTGTTCCACTGAGGGAATAATGCACCTCAAACACTGATTTTAAGTCTGGAAAACCACCGGAGCTCCCATGTCTACACTGTGTAACCAGTAATCTCTACAGTCTCCTACATAACGTCTGCACTCTGTGTGCTCGTCTAATACCCGGAGACAGCCGACAGCTTTGACGTAACGGTCACTGAGACAAGAGTTGTTTTGGGGTGGATTTCCTCTTACAAGCAACCGGCGCCTAGCATGGGCTAACGTTGCTACCG
Source organism: Copadichromis virginalis (assembly GCF_057382275.1). Classification (NCBI taxonomy): domain Eukaryota; kingdom Metazoa; phylum Chordata; class Actinopteri; order Cichliformes; family Cichlidae; genus Copadichromis; species Copadichromis virginalis. Next base: position 12,485,068 of record NC_140621.1, read on the forward strand.
TTATGCTAATATACCTGCATGAACTGTAACAGGCTCGTGTCCGTGGAGCCTTTACGATCGTTTCTGGAATTTATAATCCATCTTTATGCCATAATTACATATTTTCTTATGCGAATATGAACAGAAAAGATTCACGTGCTAGCAAAGGTCCATTCAACGTGGTTACAGCTCGGTCAGTCATCTGTTAGCAAACCTTTCAAGTTGGCCAGCGCCGAGGTTAGCCCCAGCCCTCGGGTTGAATTAGTTATTTTACACACCCTAAATCGCGTTTTAGCTAAACATGAGTCTACTCTTTATATAAATGAATGCTGTCATTACCACAACACTGCTGTGCCGCTTGAATACAGTCCGGCGGGTCGCTCCCTCGCTATTGCGCCTCTTCTTCTTCTTCTTCGTGAGTTTTATCAGCGAAAATGGTGCATTACCGCCACCAACTGGTAAGGAAGGACCTTAACAAAAATATTAGTCTGTCTTCAAAAATTAAAAAGCAGCCTCATAACCTTTATATCTTGAAGTTTGTTTGTTTTTTAATTTGTTTATTTATTTTCTTTGCCTTTAATGAATAGCTTTTGTTCTTATACTGAAGTTTTAGATTACTTGTCTAAAACAAGCCAGCATCAGAACTTCAGCCAAACTACAAAAATAAAATACGAAGGTCAGCCAGGAAGTGAATCAGAAACAAAAGCAACAAATCCTGAGATGTTAATAACCCATTAATCTTCGAAAATATTCTGCCATGCCAATTTGTTATGTTTTATTTCTCATGGAAAATACAAACTAGTTGCAACATTACAGAGATCCTCTTTTATTCTTGTTCTTCTTTTGGCTGTTCCCTTTAGAGTTCACCATCCGCTTCACATCAACTCTCTGCATGTCCTCTTTCACTGCATCGATGTATCTTCTCTGTAGTCTTCTTATTATCCTCTTAACTGGCAGCTCCATCTTTAACATCCTTTATTCCATATATTCAATATCGCTTCTTCCCTTGTTATCAGTGCCACCGTCTCCAAACTAAACATCATAGCAGGTCTCACTACCATCTGAATGGTGATTTTGCATATCTTTATGATCACCAGAAACTTTAAACTCGGAGTTATGAACACTTATGCCTGCATGTGATTGTGTGTGTCCTCAGTCATGAGGTCAAACTGCACGTTTTCTCCTCTGAGGGCTGCCTTTGTAATTTCAGACACTTGTAGGTGCCATACAGCAGTGTGATGGTGGGCCTCTTTCTGATATATTCCAGATGTGTATGGGGGTGAAGACGAGTCAACAAATGGCATAGCGGGTAGGTCTTTGGCATTATGCCAAAGACCTACCCGCTATGCCTGCTGGCATATTTATGCAGGCTTTGTCAAACTGCTTTTATTCTTGTGGATGTCAGAGCTGGTAGGCCCTAGCTCGTTAAGTTAAATATGTCCAGAGCCTGTGATGCGCTAAAGGGCGGCAGTTTTATTTCAATAGAGATCAGAGGTCATCTCCTTCTATTTGTCACACTTACAGGATATGATCATGTGATTCATCATCTCTTGACTGTGCTGATCTGCTCTGCTAAATGCAAAATTTCCTTCTGTGTGCTGTGACTGTGCGGACTCAGGAAATATTATGGTACCCATAGTTGTGTGATTTTAGTTCAATTTTTGTCTTAGTGCTTAAAAGGTTTAAAATACCTTACAAATATAAGATGAACCGTTAGTTAATCATCAGTTTATCACAGTATTATATAGGTATCCTTGTTGTCCTTGCTGTTTTTAGTCTGAAGCATGCCTTCTCACCAACACTACAGCACTTTACCAGCTTCTGATTGGCTGATTCAATCATTTCTTCCCCTCCAAAATGGTGCTGTTTCATCTATCTAACATTTTTTTCATCACCACCTCATGCATCCATGTAGTTTGACCGCATAACAGAAATTAAACCATTTATAACGATTTTGTAAAGTGAAATGTAGTACATTCAGATTAAACTAAGAACCATTTTTTATGCTCAAACTTGATCATCTCCTTTACAAACAGGTTTGACAGGTTTCCAGTGCAGCAGGCAAAGTGGGGCGCAACAACCTTGCTTTTGGTTGTTAAAATATTATCATATTACCAAAATAAAACCCCTCTGAATTTTATTTTGTATAGTTATGCCTGTAAAGAAATTATGTATCATGGTTTGTATTTTTTATTGTATGCAAATACCATGTGAGTTAGAGTAAATCAAACAATATCAGCTTTATTTATACATCAGCTTAATGCCAGTTCATATCATTATTTCTAAATATTATTGAAGTGTTTCATACACTAAATTAAAAAATGTAGGGGGAAATACAGCAAAGATTGCGATGTGAGTAAAAAAAGGAAAAGAGGGGTCTAGTAAACTGGGAATAAATGTGAATGTTTTGTATAATACAGTAATTCAGTTTATTTAAGATAGCTTTTTAAAAGACGTGACAGTGCTTATACATTTGTATCTGTTCTCTAATTTCTAAAAATGTCAAATTTGAATTGATAACTCCATCATTTTAAGTCCAGTTTACATATACTGTGCCACACCTCAGGCTTTTCTTCCTATTTCCCTCCCTTAAGAATGGCTTCTTGACAGCCTTTTCACACTGAAACCATTTCTGATGACGCTTCAGTGAACAGTAAATGAATCAGCTGAAGGTTCAGGTATCAGGTCTTTGCTAGATTTCGCCTAATTTTTAAGCACGTAACCTTCAGAATGAAATATCTATTATTTATCTATCTTCATTTAAGCCTGCTGCTTCTTCTTTTGTGCTCCACTTCTCCTGTCTTATCAGATGTTTTAAGGACACACTGGACATCATGCTGAGATAATCACCTTGGTAATGGATAAATACAATTTTATATAGAATAGAATAGAATAGAATTCAACTTTATTGTCATTGCACATGCACAGGTACAGGGCAACGAAATGCAGTTTGCATCCATCCAGAAGTGCTTTAGTGATATAGATATATTACAATATATATTAGCAATAATATAGATATGTGAGTATATTACAGAAATGGGTCTATTATGGTATGTTATAATGTACACGGTATGAAGTATGTTGTGAATATTCTATAACTATAAGTATGTACAGGCTGTAGTGAGTACAAGCTATGTACAGGCTATGAACAGGATATAAATATGAAAAACTATACAGAATATGAAATAAATAACTTTACAGAAATCTGAGATATACAGCTATACAGAAATGGGAACTATGCAAGTTGTAAACAGTTGTAGGGTTAAAAATTATCGAATGTACAGAATGATTATTTACACAGAGCTATACAGTAGTGCAGTTAAGATAAGTGAGGGTGTAGATAGTTTCTACAGAGGCTATATAAAGTGCTAGTGGTTGTGAGTGGTGGTTCAGTCCATGTTATTATTGTGTTTGAGGGTACAGTTGTCCATTGTGTGTGTGTGTATGTTCAGTCCATGTGTTAATGTGGGTCAGATGTCAGGAGGCAGAGTTCAGGAGTCTGACAGCTGTTCCGGTACCTGGTGGTCTTAGTCCAGAGGCTCCTGTGGCGCCTCCCAGAGGGCAGGAGGGTGAAGAGTCCATGTGATGGGTGACTGGGGTCTTTGATGATTTTCCCAGCCCTTTTCAGACACCGCTTCCTGTAGATGTGTTTTATGGCAGGAAGTGGTGCTCCGGCGAAGCGCTGGGCAGTTTTCACGACCCTCTGCAACGCCTTCCGGTCCGAGGCAGAGCAGTTCCCGTACCAGACTGTTATACAGTTGGTCAGGATGCTCTCGATGGTGCAACGATAGAAGTTCACCAGGATGTCTGAGGACAGGTGGTTCTTCCTCAGAGTCCTCAAGAAGAAGAGGCGCTGGTGAGCCTTCTTGACCAGCTTGGAGCAGTTGGTCGTCCAGGTGAGATCCTCGGAGATGTGGACTCCCAGGAACTTGAAGCTGCTCACACGCTCCACAGCCGTCCCCTTAATGTGGATGGGTGGATGTGGGTCAGCATTCCTCCTGTAGTCCACGATGAGCTCGTTGGTCTTCTCGGTGTTAAGCAGCAGGTTGTTTCTGTCGCACCACTCAGCCAGACGATCCACCTACTCCCTGTAGGCGGCCTCATCGTTGTCACTGATGAGGCCAATCACCATGGTGTCATCTGCAAACTTAATGATGGTGTTGGAACCATCAGCAGGTCTGCAGTCGTGGGTGAAGAGGGAGTAGAGGAAAGGGCTCATCACACAGCCTTGTGGTACACCGGTGTTCATCGTGATTGTAGATGAACAGTGGTTATCTGTCAAACTGTTTGTTTTTTTGGGTTTTTTTTGTAGATTCAACTAAAGAAATGTGAACAAATTGTGTTTTTTGTTGTTGTTTAAAATGTAAAAATATAAAATTGGTTCTCTTCTAACTTGTCTGCTCTTGAGTTAAGTGCCTTTTTAATATTTGAATGATTCAAAGATCAGAGTTCAGTCGGTTAACAATCAACAACAACGCTCCTGTAAACATGGTCACATACAAAACTGAAACGAAAGAAAAAGCAGCCAAAGAAGACCTTTGAAAGACCCACAGAAAGCCCGGATACCTGGTGCTCAAGAGCACTTAAAAAATGAGAAGGTCCGACTGCTTGTGCAAAATCAAACGAAATCAAGGGTGGCTCAAAATTTTTGCACAGCACTGTATTTATCTACCAATTAATCGAGTTAATATTTTTGTAATGTAAACAGCACGGCACTGCTGTCTTCCTCGCAGGCCGCACTAAACAAACGCCGCCAGGTCTCCGAGGGTCACGATGACGACCTGAGCGCTGGTTGGCCGCGCGCTTGTGACGCATGGGCGCTTGTCGTGTCACGTGACTGCAGCCTGTAACGGGGAGGAGGTCTGCAGCTGTCTGGATGTACTCAGGCTGCAGAGAATCGAAACTTATCCGAGGAGAGGGAAGTGTCGGGCGGTTACAAACGAAACCTCCTCGGGGTTTGCTCCTGTCAAAGTCTCTCCGTCTTCGTCCGGAAACAGCATGGCACACGTTTAAACTTTGCTTCGGCTCAATGAACTTCCTGGCTTCCTCTTCTTCTACTGGTAGGTGTGTCCGATGCTGGCCCAGGCTGGTCTCACAAACGGCCTCGCGTGCTGGATGTTTGCGCCAGTGATAAACGGTGAATGAGGCTGAATTTGGGAGTGTTTATAGAGGCTTGCAGTTCTTTTCGACTACTTTCAAAGGAAGCGGGTGTATCGAAGAGTAGCTCTGATACACCCACTGTCACAGCCACTGTCACTGAAGTTGGTATTTCCTCCTAATCCCTCTCCGTTTGTCTGTGTGTCTCCTCCCACTCCAGTGGACAAGCATGGACCCTGGCCGAGAGAAACGCAAGGAGGAGATAAACAAAGCTCTGGCTTTTATACAGTAAGATCATTTTAATTTTTATCTGAGCGCACCCAGACAGAAAGTGAAACTGTCCCTGGGTTACTCACGCCTCACAGCCTAGCTGTGTCATTACGATTTTAACAAGTTCCTCTGCTCTAGGTCTTCCCTGGCCTATCCTGACCCCGACGGCTATCAGGTAGTGCTAATGCTGTTATGTGCTTTTGCTTTTTATGCCCTGTGCATAAAAAGGGCAGCTGGCCCTGTGCATGCTTTGGTGTGAAGCACTCTGTCCTTTTTGCTACCTTCCTTCTTTCTATTCCTGGCTCTATGTAAAATCAAGCGCCGGATAGCTTTCTTTTGACTCTTTATAATCTTCCCCCATTACTCAGTTCAGTCCATGTTTGCTCGCTATTAACGTTTATTGACCGTTGACTGTTGAAGAAACAAACCACACCCCCACTCTACACCTCCAGAACAATGCATAAACCCCACAGGGAAACCTGTAGACTCAGGGGTTCCAGCTTGAATACCATTAAACAGTGCACCTTTGTCTCTGTTACATCTCATGCAAGTGTCAGAAATCTAAAGGCAAAGTTGTGGAGTTCTGCAGCTGTCTTGTAGGTTGTGTTGATCCATCTGCTGTGTAACATCATGTTTATAGTTGTGGGTTTCAGTTGAACCCAGTCCTCTTCATATAATAATTCTGCACTCAGAAAACAGAGTAATTTTCTATAAAACATGCAGCAGTATGCGATGAACCATTGGTAGTTAATCTTGGTTATGTGTAGGGCTGCTCGATTATGGCAAAAATGATAATCACGATTATTTTCACTGAAATTGAGATCACGATTATTTGATGATATTTATTTAACCCTTTAAGACCTACTATAGAACCAAGTCCACCAGCGCTTATATATATATATTTTTTTTACATGCTGTAGTGCCATTTGTGGGAGCATTTCAAGTTGCTATACATCAATACAACTGTTATAGCCCATATTTTAATAATATGTATGCATTAAGTCCATAGTAATTACATAAATTGCAAAAAAGTGCAATAAACTACAAAAAAAATTGAAAATCGCTTTTGTTTTGTTTACATATATTTCTACTTGGAGAAATTTAAGAGGTTTATCCCTCAAAACTTTAAATACAATAAAGTTGCAAAAAATAGTTTCCCACCACAAGAAATTTATTTTGAGTGTCTTCATAGTTTTATTTTGGAGATACAGCAATTTTTATATACTGCAGGAAAAACAAAAAACAATCCTATGATGCAAATTTGCAAAGAAAACAGCATGTGCATCATTTCACTGTGGGAAGTGTTGCGAACAGCTGATAGGAACGGCAAAGCGTGTTTCTGGAATATTATGTTTTTGTTCCTGCAAGCGCTTTTTATGCAATTTTTGCAACGCTATATGTGGAACGAAACCGTGACCGAGGACAAGCTGATGGCATCAGATGTAAGTACAACTCCTCCGGTTTCATATGCAAAACAAATTATTGCGCTAGCTTACACGGTTCAGGTTCTACAGGGATTTAACAATAGTTACGCAAAACGGAGCGTGCTGCTCTGACCGGCTTTAAAGGGTTAACAATGACTTTAAAAAAATTATATAAAAAAGTGTGCAACACCACTGAAGTTTTTTTTTTTTAAACTCTTTTCAACCAACGGCAGTCACTCTCCAAATAACTTCTGCTTAGCTTTCCGAGCTTCCCTCGGGTCCTCTTAATCAGCGGTCTCCAACCTTTTTTGCGCCACGGACCGGTTTATGCCCGACAATATTTTCACGGACCGGCCTTTAAGGTGTCGCGGATAAATGAGGGAGGGGCTAATAATCGGCTCAGTCATTTTTAATGATCGTTGAAAGCCCAGATCGTAATCGTGATTAAAATTCGATTAATTGAGCAGCCCTAGTTATGTGCAGTCCTAAGTGCACAGCATGATTGTAGAACCACCTTTAGCAGCGATGACTTGGAGCTCTGGGTTTCTGTATGACTTTATCAGTTATGGAGGAATTTTGGCCCACTTTTCTTTACAACTTTGCTTCAGTCTGGTGATTCTGATCCTTCTGAACCATAGTTGTTCAACCTTTTTCTAATTGTACTGTCATGAACTTTAACATTTAAGGTGCGAACCGAGGCCTGTAGAGTCTGCGCTGCAACTCTTGGGGCTTTTGTATTTTCTCTGAGCATTGCACAATCTGACCTTGGGTTGAAGTTGTTGGGACTTCCACTCCTGAGAAGATTACTATTTATCTTAAAGCTTTCCTGCTTGTGAATGATCTTTCTCACTGCAAAGTGATGGACTTCAAAATGTTTGGAAAAGCATTTTGAAGTCCAATGATCCAGACCAGCAACCTGACAAAACTTCTGCTTTTATAGATTTGCTCACACTTGCTGAAAACCAGTTAATCAGCTACATTTGATTAGCAGCACCCAGATTGATTCCCAATGGGCCATTTTTGCACAGTGACTCCATAACTCTATGAAAAGTGAAATGTATTTTGGAGAAATGTCTCTACATATGAGAAAGAGTGATAATAAGTTATATATGATTTAACATAAACCAAATGAATTGTAAACACATTCAACATTTTCTAATGCAGTTTAAACTCCTGCTTAGAATAGTATTAAAATACTATACTAACCCCCTTAATGTAAATACGTGCATGTCAATATTAAGGTGGACCTTAAAAACATAATGTAACTTACAAGACGTTAGCGCAGGTCCGCATAGGTTAAAAAAAAAAGCTTGTTATTCCTTTCTTTTCTTTTGCTCCTCACAGGACTTCCTGACCCAGTTAGTGTGCAACCTGCTCGATGAGGGCAACGCCTTCTTCAGGGATGGCCAGTGCGAGCAGGCTGTCAAAGAATTCAGCGAAGGCTTGAATGTGTCATGCTACGCTGAAACAGAGGAGATCAAGATCCCCGAAGCTTTGCTCGAGAGCCTGTATGTCAACCGGGCGGCTGCCTACCACAGTTTGGTGAGATAACGTTTGATCTTGTGTCTGTGCAGCGTTCTGGGTATAGGAATGAAGTGGGGCAGGTTAACGTCTCATGCTGTGAGATCTCACGATGAAGTTCTAGTATAGCAGCATGTGTAATACATATAAGGCTTATCTACCTCACTATGTAAGGGAGTGAGGGTTTTTTTTCTTTTTCTTTTCCATAGCTGAGACATTTTGAAACAAACGCTTGTGAGGAATTCTCCTCCACACCTAAATGTGCATGAGCCACATAAAAGTGGATCAACCTGAAATGATTGTTGATTGAACCTGAGCTTTTAATATCTATTGAGTGGTTAGTTGATAACATCTATATTTTCTACTTTAACAAAAACCAATTGTAAACATTCTTAAACATGAACTCCATGGCTCTTCCTCCACTGTGCTCCAGACTCACGTTCTCTGCTGGTGGCTGGATTGTCTTGAGTAGCTCCCCTATTCACAAGGTGTCACCACAGAAGATGGATTAGATTTCATGCTGGACGTCCTTCTCGACACAGCTTTTTTTGTTGGGTTTATGCCTCCTTCTGGTCTTTAACTGGAAGTCTTTCACACATTAGGTGAATGTGTTAACCAGGTTGGGATCATCAAACCGCATTTTGTTGATATTTTTTGAGGTATCAAAATTCATCATTAAGGGGACAACAGAGGTCTCCAAATGGTCCAAACACACAATAAAATTCATGCCCAGGCGGTTTCAGGCTGTCCTGCTTGAATATGCTACTGTAGCGGCCCAGAGGTCTGTGACATGCACGTGTCCACGAATATCCAGCCAAGCCCAGCAGTGTTTACCATTAGTCAGCACAGATATTGCCAAATCTATGCATGTGTGATTACAAAGGCTAATAATAGATGATTTAGTTGATGTCTACTTTTGTGGAAATTATCCCTGTTTTTGGAAGAAAAAAATGCAAAAATCAAATGCTTGAGCAACACTGGAGCATGGAACATCTAATTTAATCTTTAACAAAGCCTACAGCGGTATTAAGAAGAAAAGGTAGAAATCCATTGTAGTGGCTATTCTTCCTGTAGCGCATAACTTGGATTTACCATTCTATATAACTGAGGCTATCCTGAACCTCCCACCCCTCACACTTGATTTATGAAACCACTTATAAAAACAGATCTGTTCTGATTTACTGCCTCTAATATGTAAACATCACTAAATCATTCAGATGTGTTTGTCTGCATTCAAGGCCGCAGAGCCTTTGACCTGCATACCAGTGAAGTGCTCCATAGCAGCTACACACAGTTTAAACCAAGAGACTGTGATTTCTTCACCTTGTAGAGTCTTACTTAAAGCTAGATGGGAAAAGGAAGTAAAGAATTGATGGTATATTACTTTGATTTCTTTTGTGTGTTTCTCTCATGTTTTCCACAGGGGGAGTATGAACAAGGTGTGCTGGACTGCAACAGTGCTCTGGAGGTGTGCAAAGACAGCCGCAGAGCGCTGTACAAGAAGGCCCTTTGTTTGAAGGGGCTTGGAAAGTATAAGGAGGCCTACGATTGCAGCGCCAGCTATCTGCTCATTAACCCTCAGGTGAAGGATGGACAGAAATGGGAGAGTTTATGCTGATAGTCTTATATTGGAAGCAGTCAGATAAATCAAACTTTATTAAACTCATTCTTTTTGCTTCCTCCACTTCTGTACCATTGATTCATTAATGTTGAATTCTCTGGCAGCTGCTCTATTCCCATGTTGTTGCAGTATATTAATGACTAACCTCGTATTGTGGATGGATTATCTCAGTTGTTCTCCTGACTGAAGATTGGTCCTTTTACAGCATCCTGCCATGCGATTGCATTTGTCTCTAACCATGAGGAACCTTAACGTTAACTTTTATAAGTGGAAAAGTGTTAGCGTTCGTCCTCCAGCTTCACTGTTTATGTTATGCTAACATAGCTGTGTCGCTAGCGATCACGTAGCACATCATTATATACCAGCTAGCCCAACTTCAGTAACCCTACAAACGTCACTGCTGTTTAGTTTCCTGTCTTCATTTATGTTGGAAGTGATAGCAGAGCTGTACGTTTGATTTTTTTCAGAAATCTCTCAGTCAGAACATGCTATATCATGCTTAGGTAACTAGCGAAACTAGCGAGCTAACTTCCGCTAGCTTCCTGCTAACTTCTAACTCTGTTAAATGTAATAAATTTTGTTTTCATGGATGCCTGGAAGTTAAACTTTATAGTTACACCTGGTAAAGCAGCAATGCTGATCGTTTTATTAAAGATGAAAGAATTTAGACAGTTTTTAACTCTCAGTGATGCTGCAGTGTTCGTTTGAACTGAGGATTACGGAGTTTAGGACCCAGATTACTCCCAGATTTAAGAGCATCTTAGTCCGACAATAACGACGGCCGCTTGCATGTTCTGCAAAAAAATGTGCTTTGTCGTGTATCTGACGGACAAACACCAAACCAGTTCCACATCACTGAAGTTGCACCATTTGTACAAACCAATTCTGGTTCATCTGTTTCACTCAACAATCGGCCATGTGCGTATGAAAACAAAAGCACTGCGCATGCGTGTTCTATTCATATTCTATCGCGATATTTCATTTTCCTATCGTTGCCTAACATTATACCGGTATTACCGTGAACGGTATAATATGGCCCAGCCCTAGTCTTATAAAAAGTTTTCAGTAAGAACTGTATATAAATCTGTTGGTTAAATCAGCAGCAGCACTGATTTGTAGAAGCAAGATACAGTACAGTGTAAACATCTTGAGCCACTCCTTATTACTGTTACGCCACTGAACACTGATCTATGAATCAGTCAAGCATAAGAAAGGCACTTAAGGTTCATCAAAGGATGAACCAGGGCTGTGTCTTTATATAACAAGAAACTTAGCAAATAATGTCTGTGAAGGTTCTCAGTCATCCAAGTCACACCAACTCTCTGCCATTTATAATCCAGTTTTGAGATCCCTTCCCAGACGCCTGGGATCTCCTGATCTCAGGAATTCGCATGATAAGGTGGGGCCAGGTTTCACAATGAACTCACCCGAAACTCTGGCTGATTGGGACCCACGCCCAGTTTCACACCTTGGCTCAGGCGATTAGAGGATCATCAGGGGGTCCTTTTGTCCCTCTGTGGGGGGATACTCCCACTAGGTTTATATCTGGGACTCTCCACCATTTGACCTTAGAACTGAAGAAGCTTCTCGGATGAGAGGTGAAACGTCTTCAAGTAACTTAAAGAAGTCCAGACGCTTTTCTTTGCAAGCTCCTTTGACCTTAGCAAATAATGAATTTTAAATAGTATCTTCAGACACTTTGTAACTACAGCCTGTCACAAAAACACATCCCCAATTCTTAGTGAAAATAAAATAACAACAAGGTGATTCCCAAATTTTGCTAATTAACAACTAGCAAAGACACAGGACCTGAGAGATGTCCCCAAGTCTTAGCCCTGTGACATACTGGTGTCCAGGATGTAAGTGGAAGAAAATTGCTGCATCTTTAAATCCCTGTTAATGTGTATGGAGGAGGTCAGGAGAGAGATTTCATCACATTCCTTTTTTCATTCATGTTTAGTAAAATTTAATCAGTTGTCTGCATTTCTATTCATTTAATTTTTATTTAAAAAAAAATGAAGGCATCCAATCGAAGGAATGCATTTTTTTCCATAACTGAAACGATGAATACTTTTTAACAAGATGAGGTAAACTTATCTGTGTCTCAGTCTCGGTGTTGTTCATCGCATATATGTTAATTGTAGCTTGGAGCATATCAGTAAATCCATTCGTTTACCTGTTGGCAGGACCAACAGGTGAATGAGCTCGCACAGGAACTGGCAAACCATCTAGGACTGAAGATTCGAAAACCTTACGTCAGCGCAAAGGTGTGTAAATGTTTAAATCTGGTTCATTGTGGGTTGTAGGACTTTATCAGCCTTCAGCTTAGTCATAGTCAGACAGGACACAGTCATTTTATCAAAAATCTGACAGCGATTTATGTTCTTCTCTCCAGATGTCAGGCGGTAATGTAGAAAATGGTAATGGCGTTGCACCAGGTGGGAATTTTGACATTTGTGGCTCTGTTACTCTCTGTTCTTGATCATTTTGTACACAAACACAAGAATGGTCCAAGTAAATGCACTTCTGTTCCTTTTTAGTCAACTTCCCCAGCGTGCCTCAGTCCTCATTTCCTTCCACACCTACCAGCTGCAGCACACCTACTAACTCTGCAGTACCTGAAAGGTCGGGCACTATCGAGGACTCCGAGCTGATGGGAGATGACATAGACAGTCTGCTGGACTGTGTTTCTACTGAGCCGGAAACAGCTGAGGTAAACTCCAAGTGCTGTGTTTTTTTTCCTTTCAGAACAGCGGACTAACTTTTGTTGCTGATGATGGAAGATGATGTTTGAGTGATATAAGTGCTCAAATGTTTCAGTTGAGTGAAAATCAGACACGGTTTACTTCTTGTTTTGAGCAGCTCACCCAACACAGGGAATTCTGTTTACCTTTTACCTCTTTCAAGGCAAAGTATGGTGAGTCCTTGATGAGGTCTGAGTGAAATGCAACAATACTTAGAAATTAAAGAAGAGTCTACTGAACACAGGCATATTTTTTTGTTTTGGAAGATTCAGTGTCAGTGGTTTTCTTACAGACACACAAAATATCAACAGATCTCCCTAACTTTTGTTATTTGTAGTTATTTATGTCAGTACTGTTTAAAAATAATCTTGTTTTATTGTCACAACAAAACATGGATTATTAGTTTATGCTCTGCTTGGATTGGCAGGTTGTTGAGGATGTGCCATTCCAAACTTATTGCCAATACATTTGGAAAGTTGCAGAGTGCCCTCTGGTGGACAACATTGGCAATTATAACATGTTCGAAAGGCGTTTCTCAGAATCTTGTTGGAGGGTTTGTAGGTGCTGATGCTGATATACCAGCAAAAAGCTCATTTTGTCCAATATATAATATATGTTTTTGTGAATATATCTGTTGGGCTGTAAGATATCTGCTAATGCTTGCAAGCCTCATCAATAAACTGCATGGGTGCAACTCCCAGTCACACATCTCCTAACTGGCTCTAAGTAACAGGTTACTAAAATAGTATAATTTCACTCAGCTAAACATCTTGGATAGTTTGTATCACGCAGTAGGATATATTTTTCAACAAATAATTCAATTTAAAATGCTCCAAAATGCATTAGAAGACACCAATCTGCTACAATCTCTGTGCCAGGATACCTGTCAATCAAAGCAACCCCCTTCTCTAACCTCCAGTATCTAGATGGGGAAGAAATTATATTTCAGGGGCAAGCAGGGCCACTTTATGCCTCCTTTTAAACACACCCCTGCTTGGAAGATTAGAAACAAGCTGTCAAAACAGTAGTAGTTGCTAACATAACTTGGGGACAGAAATGATGAAGTAAAACTAACAAGCTAATAGGCATCAAGGACTTTATAGAGTCAGGTGATTCCCCTTTGTGCATAGTGGTTTTATTGATCCATTACTTAGGCCAAAATATTGATTAATGCAGTATTGTATATGGGTTATTTACCAGCTGTGTCGGCCAGCATCCATTCCAACTTTCATGTTTAATTATCCAGTTGAGGCATTGTCATGTTTTGCTTATGTTTTTTTTTTACATCCTGCCTCCTTTCTTGACAGGACGTATTCTCAGTGCCCAGCGGGACATCCACTTGCACACAAAGAGGCCCATCTGTCCTGCCCGCACCGACACCCCAACTACCCCCGGCCTTTTTCAGCTCAGCCGTTAACCAACTCAACTCCTTGGACTCCTTTTCTGGTTCTGGGCTCGGCACCTCAGCTGCTACACTGGATATCCTAGACGACCTCTCGACCTCTGAAAAAGGTGGTGTTGCAGATGCTTCAAACTTACTACTGACCCCTACGAAGCTGGACGGTCTGGACGGTCTTGATTCCCTCGATTCCCTCGATTCTCTCGATGACGCCTTGGATAAGATGCCGAGGGCTGCTGCTGCTGAAGAAGTTATCGAGGCCAAAACAGAGCTGGATGTAGGAGAAAAGTCTCTTGATGAGCTGCTAGATGAACTAGATCCCTTAGAGACACTCTCTAATCCAAGCAGCCAGGGCGATCATGTCTCTAAAATTAGGAATAGATCCATGGACCGGCTTGACTCCCTTGATTCCTTGGACTCATTTTCCTCGATAGAGGGTGTTAGAGTAGTTTCGTCAGCAGTCTTAGTCGGGGGGTCTGGCCTGGACTCGCTCTCCGATTTCAACTCAGCAGGTGACTATGATTTATATCTGGCTTATTATAAGGGATGCTTTTTTGCTCAAACATCCACCGATATACACCGATTTGTATGATTCACATGCCCATTTAAAGATATTCAGAAAGGCTGAAGAACAGTTATTATTTAGTAATAACTGAAGCAGTCTGACCATTCTCCCCAGGGATTAACGAAGCATTTTCTCCCAAAGAACTGTTGCTCGCCGGATGTTATCTCTTTCTCATACCACTCTCTGTAAACCTTACAGATGGTTGCATAGAAAAATCCCAGCAGATCGGCTGATTCTGAAACATTCAAACCTGCCACATTTAAATCCTAAAGCTGAGTTTGAACTTCAGCCATGTCTGTGAGCCTAAATGCATCAGGTTTCTGCCGTGTGATTATATGATAAATATTGACATTAGTGAGCAGCTGAACAGTTGTACCTAATGAAGTGGCCAGCTCCCCTTTAGCGTCTGAGGTTGGTGCTTCAGCCCTTTTACCTCATGCAGTTCATAATTTATGTTCTCTCCTTGCTCCTCAGGTATCTCAGGCTCTCATAGTATTGCGGCTCCAGTAATGCGATCTCCAAAAAATCATTACAAAGTAAGACTGATGATCAGGCTTGTGTTACGTTTGCTTTCCTTGTATCTTCCTTAGCATTAACTGATGTCTTATTCTTACCTTGGAAACAAAGGCGAAGGAAAACCAAAGGCCGGGTGCAGTGTATAACCCTCTGTCCTCCACCCATGAGTTCCTGCAGGCCTGCTCTGCTTGCTACCCTCGAGAAGGTATGGTAGGATTTGAGTGACATCAAAATGGTCCTGCTGCTTATCAGCTGGTGATGGTTTTACAGTGTGGGAAGTTTGATGCCCTGCTGTTCTCAGTGGAACTTTAAAAGAACTTGTTTTCCTCTTTAATGTTTGATCAATATGTATTGTGTATTTGTGCACTAATTCCTTCACAGGTGTAGGGATATATACTTACGTTCACAAGCCAGACCTGGTCCACAACTGTAAGAGAGACATTCTGCTATGCAGACTAAAAGCCGACCCCCCTTTAGACTGGACCAGAGTGCGACCGCTGCCCATACTGAAGGCCTTTGGTGGGCGATTTCTACTTTGCAAAGGTAAGGAGCTCAAGATCAAGGTCACGAGTCTCTTCTATTTTTCATAGTTATTTACTTATTATTGCAGATAAATATGTCTTTAATGGTAAAGTCTGAAAATGGTGACAATCATACATTTATAAGTTGTTGCCAGATAATCAACAATAAGGGACTAGTTTCCCACTTTTTCATTCATCAAGTTTAATTTCTTTTATGATTAAAAAATACAATTAATAAAATTTTATTATACCAATTCCCTTAATTGTCTGACCAGTCTATTGGAAGAGAGAAGAATATTTTAATACACATTTTATGTATTTATTTATCTTTATTTAACCAGGAAAATATGACTGTTGACTTTCAAAATTTCTGACCTGTCCTGTTCTGGCCAAGACTTGTATAAACTAGTAACACACATACAAATACACACAGAAAAACCCCACACAAGCCACATAACATACAGTTGATTTGAAAAATGTCTAAAAACATCAAAAATTTATAAACTTCATTGTGAGTAAAGCCTGAAACATCAATAAAATTATTTTTCCTGTGCCAGAAACAAACAAGGGTGGTAATATTCAGGCAGAACATTTTCAGTAACTACATCCAAGTCATCTAAATTCCTTCAGTCAGACCAGTTCCTGAAGTTCAAGAGCAGCTGACTCATCACCATGTCTTTCCAAATATACGGGAATAGATTAGAGCTTACAGTCGTTTTAGTTTTCAAAGTCACCCCAGAGCACAGTTGGTTCTTCCAGAGATATTTTAAGGACTCAGTGTTTCTTGTTTCCATATTCCCTAACCAGGTGAGCATGTTTTGAAAACATTGAAAAATGTGATAAATTTGGGGAAAATTGTTCAGATTTTCTGTTAATTTGCTGCAGAGAGTTGAGAATGAGCCAGCTGTGGATTGCACACGAATACTGTGTGTGTGCCTGTTACTACACTTCAAATTTCTGTGCAGTGAAAGAAGGAAGGCAGTAAAACTCGCATACTTAGTGCGCTTATGTGAATGAAATGTGTGTTTTCTTATATTTCCAGAGTTGCTGAAGTCTGGAGAGCTGGGTGTGTGTAAGTATGGAGAGAAATGCACGTTTGCCTACAACCAGATGGAGATCGATGTTTGGACAGAGGAGAAGAAAGGGAGGCTGGACAGAACCCGACTGTTTGGCACAAAAGCTTTTAAACTGGACCCCGTGAGCAGCATCATATGCCTCCTACAGGAAAACAAAGGCACGTTCATGTTCCTCTGTCAGGTTAGTGCACGTGAGCTGTGTTTATTTGAAATCTCTGTTTTTCTCTTTGATAATGGAGCAGGGGTATAAAAGCTCTTTAACCTGATCGGATTAATGTTAAAGATTTACATGATGCACGCTGGAGTTTCTCCATTTGTTTTGTGTTTAAATGTTTAATCTGGAAACTTCAAAAGTACCACTTTCCATTTGTTCTTTTGAACTATGAGAGTTGAAAATGTGTGGCTACTAACCAATTTAAATGAACTATGGTACCCATTCTTCCAAGAGTGTTCAAATATTCAACCAGAATTATGCCAGAAGTTTGTTGATTGCTATCAAAAGTGTTGGCTGAGGTGCATCTTACTAAGGGACATTTAAACACAGATATCAGTGGTAATAATTTATATAACCACTTATAATTTGTATAATGTTAAACCTGTGTGAATTTGAAAAAAGGGGAGTTCAAAGACAATGCAGTTAAATCCAACGATAAGTGGATGTAAACTGCTGACTGTATGTTAGCCAATGCACACTATGTTTGTAATATTTGTGTCTGGATGTAGCACGCTTCCATCACGACAAATGTTCATTTCATTTCTAAGATGATCTTCTCCATCTTTCTCCCTTTGTTTCCGTCACCGGTCTCTCTTCCTTTCCTTTCAAAATCTTCGTCTTCCTGCCGTGTCTCTCCAGGCGTGCTATGACAGTAAACCGAGAATAATCAGTAAGCGCTTCCAAGACGATCAGACCATCTGCTCTAACTTGGATGTTCGCCACAACTTTGATGCTAATAAGTGAGTGTGCTTACAACATACGGGTCATTACAAGTCCTTGTTCTCTCACCCACTCTCACTTCTAATCCTGCACCAACTCTTTGCTCCGTATGCCTTCTCATCTGTCTCCATCACGCTTTCTTTTTCCCTCTGTGCCCATCAGGTGCTTGGCTTTCGTGGTGAGGACCCACAATGTGATTTACAAGAAGGTTCGCCCGTTGAGCATCCTGTGTCACATGGATCTGTGCAACCAAGCCATCCGGTACGGCTGTGTCAGAGAGGACAACTGCCACTACGCCCACTCTGTTATCGAGCTCAAAACCTGGAAGGTGCAGAGAGAAACAGGTGCCTGACAAATACTTTGCTTTACTGTTGTCATAGTACTGTTAATTACTGAGATCAAACTTAGAACAACAGATTGAGAGCTTGTGTGCTGAAATGATCTGAACCAAACCTGTGCTTTATAATAATGTCACACTATTATGTTTTAGTAGTAAGTGTTTAATTCATCATTTATATAGCATCACTCCTCCTTAGTATGCCATTTACAGCAGTGATGTAGTAGCAGTGTGAAAATTAAGTTGCACTGAAGAATTGTACTCAATGAAAATGATCTATACTATAAATAGAAATAATAAACAGTTAATTTCATTCATCGATGACAGAAAATCCATCGCGATCTGCCAGTATTTCCACTGTGGAAAACATTCACTGCCACAATATTCATTCAAAAAGTCCATCAAAGTGCACTGTTGTCCTGTAATCGTTCTCCTTCTTTATGCATTTTTATTTTCAGGTGTCAGCCCTGATGAGATTGTGAGAATATCCGCAAAGTATCATGACAAGCAGGAGCAAAACTCAAGCAAACAGAAAGGAAACAGAGTAAGAAGCATTGTGATGATCACTTTTATAGAAATAGTATTTTTCTTACTAACCCGTTCCAGTCTGGCTCTTCTTTAATGTTACTGTTATTACTGTAAATATGTGTTGGAGAGATGATGCTCTGTAAGGTGAATGTTTCATCTTGTCAACCATTCAGTAGATTTTGATATGAGGACGGTCATACTTATCATCAGTATGCTTGTAGTGGCCCGACAATGTGTGTGCGTTTGCGTTACTGCTGATACTAAATGCAGACTTCAATCCAGCAGCCTGTGACTTTATTTAACATTTCATCTGTGGACGAACGTCCCTTTTTTGTCATTTAAATTTAAACAGGTGCCTTTTGAAGGAGGTGGGAGCAAACCAGGAGGGGGAGGAGGTGCTGGGAAGAGTCTTAACATGCGGATGAAGTTTGCCTGCTGTCAGTGCTGGTTGGACGGCCTGATCAGTGAGCCAGACAAAGGCCTCAAGCACTGCGGTGCTAAAGCTAGACATGCGTGAGTAAAGTGAATACAGGTGCTCAGTTCCTGTACGAGTCTAGAGTTTTATTTTTAATATTTTATAATATTATGTCATATTAGGCGATCACTTCAGTGATTAAAACTTAATCATTGTCCAGTGCACCTCAACACAGCCAATTAAACTGTATTCAGACCTCCTGACCTTATGTGATTTTTCCCTCCAGGGTGTGTCTGGCAATGAATGAATGAATGAATGAATCACTGAAAGAGAAACACTTTTTGCACTGCAGCGACTTCTCTTGTATTTCAATTTTAACAGTAGAACCACCAGGGGGGGTCGCTTTGACCACGTCTTGCAACAACAGCATCAATAACAAGGAAGTCATTCAGCTCATTTTTCTCATATAAGAAATATTTAATTTTTTAAAAAACATTTAAGGTTAAGTTTTAGGATTTTTATTCATTTTGCAGTGATTTTTAATATTTCATTTTAGATCATAAAGGTAAAATATATAGAGTTTGCTAATAAGCAGCACACATTTTAATAAATACATTATTTTAAAGTACAACAGTGAAAGTTTATCACACAGTCCATGTTTTCTTTTCTTTTTGTCCCACACGCGGCAAAATTCACCATATGAAGAAAAAAAACTATTAAAAAAGTCATAAATAAGAGATGTTGGACTTTTAATCTAACAGAGTTACATGAATTTTAAAATGCCGAGCAGTCAAAACACCCCGCTGGGCATTTTGTGTTGAAGAATTGTTTCACCAACCAATCGAATGATAATCCCTCAATGTCTGTCACTGCAATCAAACAGAAAGTGCTGTTTAACTGCAGATGCACTGCTCTTACAAAGGCACCTAAATGGACCCTTTACAGCTTTTCTCTTCCTCACCAGATAAATCCGCCAAAGCACGGAGCATATTTACAACGTTTTTGTCGTCACCTTCAGGTGGACTAAAGACAGGCGAGTGCTGCTGGTCAAGTCCCAAGAGAGAAGTAAATGGGTTCAGGTGCGACCACTGCCACACGCCAAGGATCTCCCTGCACAGTATTATGTAAGTCTGCACTTTAAAGCAGAAGGCATTTAAACCAAGGACTTGCATCATAGACATCATCCCTGCACTGATACAAATGAGGACTTCCCTCATCTTTGTTACATTATTTGGTGGCATTTGTAGCGTTCCAGTAGAGAAGTTGGATACTTTGTCTCACAAATGGCACTGTGCGTTGTTGGTTGAACAGTAATGTGTTCCCCCATCACTGCTTAATTTCTTAAAATTTCACTTGTCAGCAGTGTTGGGGAGTAACGGAATACATGTACCGCCGTTACGTACTTAGAATACAAAATATGAGTAACTGTATTCCGTTACAGTTACCGTTTAAAAAGGTGGTATTCAGAATACAGTTACTTTGTTGAAATAAATGGATTACACTGCGGTACTTTCCTGTTTCATATTGTCGCGGGTCAGGACTGTTTGGGTTTTGTTTGACAGCTACGTGCTGTTGTTCCAGGCGGCAGCGCTACGGTTGCCATGGTTACAGGGTGACGCTCTCTCTCTCTGCGACTGTGTGTTTCCTGGGTGAGAGAGCGCCTTTTCGTCGTTGTTGTTGTTGTTGTGCTAAGCTAACAGGCAGAATGCTACAAGCATAGCTCTAAAGAATGTAGCATCATGGGCAGTGTAGTCCGTGCTGCAGGGAGAATGCACTGCCATACACGTTATGGGTCTGTGAGCGCGAGGAGGGAGAAAAAGGGGAGTGGAAAGGTTGGAGTTGTCATCGAGGAAAAACGGGAGCTGGAAGCATGTAAATATAATAATAACCACTTCAGCCAAGAAGAGTGCCTGACAAGCCCAGTTGTAAGTAAGCTATTAAGACTCGACTGTACACCGTGTTCGTGTTTTCCTCCGAAAACAATAAGTTCCGTTGGAGCAGTCTTTCAACGTCTCTCTCTGTCTCTCGCAAGAAAAGTTGACCCACACAACAAAGTAAAGCTATTTTTACGGCTATGAGCCGACAGGGACCCCGCCGTATTAGTCAGAGGTCCCTTTACTACAGTGCGGAGTCGTGGACCTTCAGTAATAGTAATAAATCACACGGCAATAGTACATTCACGTTGTTGTAAAAAGCATGATAATATATTAAGTAATCCAAAGTATTCAGAATACGTTACTGTCATTGAGTAACGTAACGGAATACGTTACAGAATACATTTTGGGGCATGTATTCTGTATTCTGTAATGGAATACATTTTAAAAGTAACCTTCCCAACACTGCTTGTCAGTCATTATAAATTCTGATACCGATATATCAGCGAATAGCTATTATTGTCCGGGCAGGCTCTAGTGTTGATATTTCAAATGATGGGGAAGGGCGTCGTCTGCGATCGGTGTTTAACAGCGTGATGCTTTCTCCTGACAGATGTGTGCACAGATTTTGGAGAAGAGGAAATGTAGCTACTCTGGGGTCTGCACCTTTGCTCACAGCCCAGAGGAGAAGGACATGTGGATGTATATGAAAAATAATGACTGTAAGTTACTAAAAGCAGCCAACGCTATTTGGTTTGATTGGAAAAATAAAGGAAGCACTTCTTATCTGCATGAGGAGGGAAGTGCAGTTTGTACGAGAAGAGGTCCACTCACTGAATGTCCTCTCAGTGATCTGATGTTTGTGTGCCTGTAGTGAAAGACATGCAGCAGATGTATGACATGTGGCTGGAATTAAGCGGTTATAATCGTCAAGCAGATGGATCCACGGTCAACCAGCCCAGCCCTGAGGAAAAATACATCACTATGCCCACTGATTATGCTGAGCCAATGGTGGGTTTCACTTTTCTCTCTTTGTTTCAACAAAGCAAAAGTCTGAAAATCTTAAAACTCCCATATTGTTCTTTCAGTTAGTAAGAAAAGATGAGAGTATTTCTTCCCGTCTTTATTTTAGAGTGGCTTTCACTGCCGCCTGTGTGGCAAACACAGTAACAGCGAGCGGCAGTGGCAGCAGCACATTTCCACCGAGAAGCACAAGGACAGAGTGTTCAGCTGCGAGGGAGAAGATGAAGCTCTGACGTGGAGCTACCGCTTCCCGGGTACACGCTTTGAACTGTGCTCCAAGTAAGAAATTTTCCTGGATCAGTTTGTACATGCAGACAATGAATAAAAGTGAGCTATTATGCTTTTTTTTTTTTTTTTTTTTTTTTTTTTTAAATTTAATAAATGCAGAAATTAAGTCAGCATATGTACAAGTAATCAACTTGAGCCACTTCAGGCTTCAGTGTCTGTTTTAGTCCATTTTCTTTCCTACTCTTTGCTCTGATGAGGTCATAGAGAGGGGAAATCCCGAGTATGGTCATCTCAGGGACACGTATGTGACTGTGACCACAGAGGCCCCACCCACTGTTTATGATGGACAGCCAATCAGAGAAAAAGCTGGCTTAAGTTGAGGATGAAAGGAGCTAAAACTGCTTGTTTCAGACAGAAGAAACTGACGGGCTGCACTAAGTCCACTGTGAACTGCAAATCATGCAAAACTACCTCAGTACAGTTTAAGAGTGAACATAAGTGAGAATAATAGATCCACTGTGTGAGGTGTAAATCACATGACCAGTTTGCAAAACCTGAGCTGTTGTAACAAACTGTGCAGCACAGGATATGAGGCGTTTGGGGACAGTACAGAGCTGTAGGTCACTTGTGTGCAGGAAGTATCCAGGTCCTAACATACAGAAGGACTCTCACACTTTATCATCCAGCAAAGATTAAGTTATAAAGTCTGCTGAGTGAGTGGACTAAATCGTATGGTAGTGTTTAGTTAAAGTAAAGCTCACAGCATAGTGTTTTATTTAATAACTGACAGGTTGGATGGCAGCTGTCCTGATGGTGCATGCTGTGACTACGCCCATAGCCCGGAGGAGCTCCAGGAGTGGATAGAGAGACGAGAGTTCTTACGACAAAAGCTGGCCAAAGCTAGGGAAGATATGCTCGTCATGCCTGATGAGGTCGACTTTGGAAAATACAACTTCCTGCTTCAGGACTAACAAGAATTTGACTTTGTGAGCCAATTTTGTAACTGCCAAACAGCATTTCAGTTTGTCAAGAGTTTTCAAATTAAAACCAACAGCAGCAGTTCACTCGAAGGCACATATATATTTAACAAACCTGAATTTAAAAAAGCGCATATTTTAATTTTCTTGTGACTTCACGGCGCTACATTCACAGCTCGTGTCTCTCCAGCCAAAACATTAACTGCACTGTGCTGTGAGCGTAAGGCTATGTGGTGCCACACTAAGAAAGAAAGAAAAAATGATCATCAGTGAAGATTTATAAAGGTTTCATATGCCATACCTGCAGCCTTCCTCGTGCCTTTGTTGTTTTACCTTCTGTTTGTGTTTTGCTCAATCAGGGAATGTTACTGAAGTGTGCCTTCATTGTGCAGTTCATTAAGAAAGGAGGTTTTCAAAACTTTCATTGTGCAATAAAATGTCCCCTATATGGCAAGCTGGCTTGTACTTCTGATTTGTACTCGTGCAAAGACAGCAGAGGTCCAATTTTGTGTTCTGTTTAATACATTTGAACTAATTGAGTGGTAAGGGAGTACTTGACCCCAATGACTATCTCAACCACGAAAGAATATCATTCCTTTGCCTTGAGATTCTTGGGTTGTTTTTGTAGTGTGCTTTGGATCATTGTGCATTTGCACTGTGGAGAGCTCTCTGATCACTTTTGTAGCATTTGTCTGAATCTGGGCAGAGAGTGTAACTCTGTACACGTCACCATTCATCCTGCAGCTTCTATAAGCAGTCATAGTATCAGTGAACGCTAGTAAACCAGTTATAGTGCTATCTGTATAAAATATACTGCCAAAAGCATTCAGTCACCCATCCAAATCATTGAATTCAGGTGTTTAAATCAATTGTATGGCCACAGGTTTATAAATTTCGCCACCTATTCATGCAGACTGCATTTATGAAAGAATGGGTCATCCTCAGGGGCTCAGTGAGTTCCAGGGTGGTCCTGTCATAGGATGCTATCTGTGCAACAAGTCCAGTCGTGAAATGTCCTTGCTGCTAAATATTCCACAGTCAGCTGTTAGTGGTGTTATAACAAAGTGGAAACGACTGGAAATGACAGCAACTCTACTATGAAGTGGTAGGACATGTAAAATCACAGAGTGTGTTCCGTGGATGCTGAGGCTTATAGAGCACAGACGTTGCCAATTTTCTGAAGAATCAACCGCTATAGTCCTCCAAACTTCATTTGACCTTTAGATTATGTCAAGAACAGTGCAGCCAGACCTTGATACAATGGGTTTTCATGACCAGGCAGCTGCGTCCAAGCTTTACATCACCAAACACAACAAACCGTCAGATTCAGTAGTATAAAGCACACACTGGACTCTAGAGCATAGACGATTCATGCTTATCCATATGGCAATCTGATGAATGATTCTGGATTTGGTGGATGTCAGGAGAACGGTACTTGTCTGGTTGCATTGTGCCAAGTCTAAAGTTTGGTAGAGGGGAGATTATAGAGCGAGTTTGGTGTGGAAGAAGTTGACTCTTCTGACCTCAACACAATCAAACACCTTTGGGATGAATTATAGCAGAGACTGAGAGGCAGACCTCATGGATGTACTTCTGGAAAAATGGTCAAAATTTCCCATAAACACTACTAAACCTGTGGAAAGTCTTCCCAGAAGAGCTGAAGCTGTTATAGCTGCAAAGGTGCAAAGGTATATGCACATGCCATAACATCCCGATCATGTTTGAAGGTAATGTGGTATTCTGTATCATTCTTGTACAAGTTCATCTTGTTTTCATCTGTTCATAGAATTTTCCAGAACTGTGAAGGCTCTTTTAGATGTTTTCTGCCAAAGTCTAATCTGTAACAAGTAGTTTTCACCTCATGATAAACTTTCTGTGTTTTTCATTCCTGAAAGCCTCTTTTGATTGTAAATTTGAACAATATGTCTGCCTCCTCATAAGTGTGCTGACTTGGTTAGATGTTGTGAAGTTGTTTTTGTTAACCATCGAAATAATTCTGCCCTCATGAACTTTAGCTACTTTAACATCTTCTGTGGTCTTTCAGACATTTTTACTTAGCTGGTCAGTGTATTTGTTCTTTTTAACAGTGCAACAGATTATTGATTTGGGGCTACTACTGATGTTTCTGCTGTGTATGTGATAGCTTTATTTTGATTTTTCAGCCAAATGAAAACCTCTTTCAGTTGAACTGCCCTTTATTTCGGTCTCGTATTTAGTTACCTATAAATGGAAATTCATCTCTTTATCTATACGCTTCATTTGTTGTGAAGTAAAAAGTAAAAGTCCTCAGCCGCCATGAAACTGATTGACAGCCTTAATATACAGGGAGTGCAGAATTATTAGGCAAGTTGTATTTTTGAGGAATAATTTTATTATTGAACAACAACCATGTTCTCAATGAACCCAAAAAACTCATTAATATCAAAGCTGAATGTTTTTGGAAGTAGTTTTTAGTTTGTTTTTAGTTTTAGCTATTTTAGGGGGATATCTGTGTGTGCAGGTGACTATTACTGTGCATAATTATTAGGCAACTTAACAAAAAACAAATATATACCCATTTCAATTATTTATTTTTACCAGTGAAACCAATATAACATCTCCACATTCACAAATATACATTTCTGACATTCAAAAACAAAAACAAATCGGCGACCAATATAGCCACCTTTCTTTGCAAGGACACTCAAAAGCCTGCCATCCATGGATTCTGTCAGTGTTTTGATCTGTTCACCATCAACATTGCGTGCAGCAGCAACCACAGCCTCCCAGACACTGTTCAGAGAGGTGTACTGTTTCCCCTCCTTGTAAATCTCACATTTGATGATGGACCACAGGTTCTCAATGGGGTTCAGATCAGGTGAACAAGGAGGCCATGTCATTAGTTTTTCTTCTTTTATACCCTTTCTTGCCAGCCACGCTGTGGAGTACTTGGACGCGTGTGATGGAGCATTGTCCTGCATGAAAATCATGTTTTTCTTGAAGGATGCAGACTTCTTCCTGTACCACTGCTTGAAGAAGGTGTCTTCCAGAAACTGGCAGTAGGACTGGGAGTTGAGCTTGACTCCATCCTCAACCCGAAAAGGCCCCACAAGCTCATCTTTGATGATACCAGCCGAAACCAGTACTCCACCTCCACCTTGCTGGCGTCTGAGTCGGACTGGAGCTCTCGGCCCTTTACCAATCCAGCCACGGGCCCATCCATCTGGCCCATCAAGACTCACTCTCATTTCATCAGTCCATAAAACCTTAGAAAAACCAGTCTTGAGATATTTCTTGGCCCAGTCTTGACGTTTCAGCTTGTGTGTCCTGTTCAGTGGTGGTCGTCTTTCAGCCTTTCTTACCTTGGCCATGTCTCTGAGTATTGCACACCTTGTGCTTTTGGGCACTCCAGTGATGTTGCAGCTCTGAAATATGGCCAAACTGGTGGCAAGTGGCATCTTGGCAGCTGCACGCTTGACTTTTCTCAGTTCATGGGCAGTTATTTTGCGCCTTGGTTTTTCCACACGCTTCTTGCGACCCTGTTGACTATTTTGAATGAAACGCTTGATTGTTCGATGATCACGCTTCAGAAGCTTTGCAATTTTGAGACTGCTGCATCCCTCTGCAAGATATCTCACTATTTTTGACTTTTCTGAGCCTGTCAAGTCCTTCTTTTGACCCATTTTGCCAAAGGAAAGGACGTTGCCTAATAATTATGCACACCTGATATAGGGTGTTGATGTCATTAGACCACACCCCTTCTCATTACAGAGATGCACATCACCTAATATGCTTCATTGGTAGTAGGCTTTCGAGCCTATACAGCTTGGAGTAAGACAACATGCATGAAGAGGATGATGTGGACAAAATACTCATTTGCCTAATAATTCTGCACTCCCTGTAGAAGCTCGATAATTCTGGAGCCTCTGAAAATTGAGGGGAGGACTAACATGTGTAAATTCCTGTAATTCCTAAACAGTTAATCCAAAACTTTTGCTAAAGCCCTTGAATTAAAGGGTGAAAGTAGTGTATTTGTATGTGTGGAAGTATATACTCTAATTGGAAAAAGCGTCTGGACTGATGAGTTTCTTAAAACTCAAACTCAAAGTAATCCAAACACTTTTTTGCCCAGATCCTTGGACTACAATGACCTGGATGACTGAGAACCTTCACAGATATAGGCTCTAATACTATAAAGCATTACTTTATAATAGTATTATAACACTATAATGGCATTGAGTGTGGTTAACAAGTTTCAGCATAATAGTTTGACACACCTTGGCTTGAATGGTGGTCACTGTGTAGTGCAATTTTTAATCAAGCCACTAGGTGGCACGTGGCGCTCCAGATCCCACAGTGTCACTGCACGTGCTGCCGTGCGTGGGGGGGAAAGCCGGAGCCGCGCCGTTAAAGGTTGTTGTTTTGGTTGTGATTCTCCAGAGCCCGCCCCCTGCTTTTTGATAGGCGCTGCGGTATGATTGGCGTGCGCGCGCTCAATTGTCACCGCGTCAACATGCTGAGGGGGCGTGGCTCGCATTGGTAATTATAACTCTGATTGTGTTCGGACACATGCATCCGTCCCCGTGACGTTGAAAAGTTGATGCAAAGCGCACGTAGTCGTTTCGTCGGAGTAAATAAGAGTTGTGTTTTCGAGCAGAGCGGGCAGTTTCACAAGTTGTCCAACATGACGGCGGCTAACCAAATGTTTTTCGAGGACAGGAGCGACGTGCCGGACCTGCTCAGGTACTTGGCCGACTGTCCCTTCCCGGCCTTTGATGACAGTGGTAAGCATGTTTTAAAATAACGTTATAACTGTTTTTGCATCTTTTTATGAGAGCTGCTTTTGCTAGCGTGCAGTCTGTAGTTGGCAGACTTATTTAAGTAGCATATGGTGGTGTGTAGTTACATTCATGGAAACGCTAAGTACGTTTTTACTATATTTCATTACTTTATGTGACTTTCCCACATAAAAATTTGACATAGAGGCCTATGAATATTAAGGATTAAACTATGGCACTGGTTGTAAAATGACTATAATTAATTAGTTACATTATTTTTAAGGTTTATGATTTAATATTGTCCTGTGACAATTGCTATGTTGCCATTTTATTAGAGTCTGAGATACAAGTAATGCAGCAGCCCTGCAATTCTTCATGGTATCTTCATCTTATTTATCTTGCTTTCAGTGATACACATGAAGTGGTTTTATACATAAAGCTAATGAAGTGACTTCTGTTATTTTGCCTATTAAAACTGACCTAGTGCTTTCATTACATCTCAGCATTGAACTAAGTACTTAATCCAGCTCTAGTGTAAAGTGATTTTACTAGCAGACACTTTAAACCCTTCTGTATGGGAAACTGTAGAAGTAAAACCACCCGTAAACATAATTAAATGTCTCCTGTTCAGTTCATTATTTTACTGAGTGCAGTAGTATGTGGTAATCAGAATATCACTCTAATCTCTTGAAGTGTGCACAGGTGATGAAAGGCTGTGAGGTGTATTGTGTCAGCAGACTGTCTATGCTGTTTCTCCGTGTAGCCTGAAACTGATGCAACAACACTGAAACAGTCCTCACTCAGAGTTTCATCATTTCATTAGCTTCTTTATGCACTCTGCTTATGTTATGCACACTTTTTAGCTTACTTTCTGTTAAAAATAAATAAATTCTTTGGTTTATTTTTCATTAGAAGTTGCTAGTGCAATGACATAGGAAATGTGAGAGGGAGTGACATGCAGGGCATGCAAGAAAGACTGCCAGCTGAAACTGAACTAAATGTGTTGGGGTTGTGTTACTTCACCTGTGCTCTGATGTCTCCTTAAGCGTTTGATGGCACTTATGTGGGTACGAACACCTAATTGCTCCAGTATCACCAAAGTTGGTCACAGTGAGGTTTCGAATATACCTTGACCTGTTAAAAAAAATAAATAGATAAATAAATCTTAGTATGCAGTCCCCATCTTCTCATGACTAATCAGAGAGTTTGTTCATCTCTATAGACAACCAGACAGCTAGCTCAAAGGCACAGTGTCAGATTTGGGTCAAACAACTTGCAGTAAAGCTGTGGCTAATGATGCATAGGAAATAAAACCACCCTGGAGTTTGATTTCCTTCATAAAGACCAGTCTGTGTCATTCAGCCCCTGAAATCAGACATGTGCTGTATTAGCAGATTTACAGCGAATATTTAGCTGTGTGTCATAAGTGTATGATATACATTGGCAGCATGTAAAATCTATGATGCCCTAGAGTTGACCTTCGGGGGGCACCTTAAGTAAATGTGGTTACAACTGAAAGGAACTCTGCAGTAAAAGCAATAAAACTCAAATAAAGCAAAATGAGTCGGCTAGTAGAAGCAAATCATGTGCCAGTAAAGTTTGTAGTATGTTTAGTAGTTTGTAAGTAGGTTTCATGTTTACACATGTTTGTGACACCAGAAAAAATCCCACAGACATGCAAAGTAATTATAGTGTTAGAAACTCAAATATAAATATTGCATTTTATTATCTTGTTGACAACCAATGCTGACTCACTAGTACATAATATGCTGGCCCTGTGATATGCAGTGTCTTCGCAGGACACTTCAGTGGCAGATTATTGTGTTATTGTTATTGTGTTTACTGTGGTTGAGGCCTTAATAGTTCTGTAATTTCCCCTGTAAAGCATGCAGAAAGCATCACCATCAAGTTTTAATTCAGTTATTTCTTCCTCATCTCAGTGTGCATACAAAGTTCCCTCTGTTCACATGTGTTGAACAACAGCAGACTCCTGTCTCAGCTGTTTCAAGAGTGTAAATTTAATCAGTTTAAATAGACAGCAGAGGGCACTGATAAGTGTTTATTGTGCTCTGGTTTGCTCTGTAGACACAGCAGACTCCAGCCAAGACCGGTTCTTGTTTTGTATTTTTTCCAGTGAGCTGCAGGACCTAGAATGAAAACTTTGTATTGTGTGAACCGAAAGCATAACAAATGATTTAACAGTTCATTTCCAATATTGAAACATGCTTCCTACTCCCCCTTCGTCTTCTTCTTCTTCTCATTGTTGTTTCAGTTTGACCTTTATCATCCTTGTAATGCGATACAAAATGTTGCACATGCGCTCACTAGTATTCGTGGCCACAGAAACCTTAATAAAAACCCTGGTCTCATGTGTCCCTGTCTAACCTTGTACGTGGACAGAGTATTAGGACACCAGTCTTTTGGTGTGCGGTTTCAGTGTTCAGTCTGTAGAAGCTCATGGCACTTGTGCTGAACTTGGAGGGGGGAAAAAAGGAAAAAAATGAATTTCACTGCGGCTGAACATCGTGTTCCTGAAACAAAACAATATTCGAGACAAGGTCGTGCGCGCTCCGTCGCGCGGAAGCACGCACGTCTCTTTTTTTTGTGGCAGTGAGGGTTTATTTTTTTTTTAGATTAATTATTATTATTCGGTGCAGAGAGGACCTGGAAGCTGGTGCGCGTAGAGTTAAAGCGTATCTAGGGAAATATGTGATAGACGTTATAGATTATACCTCGCGTGCACTATTAAATCAATATAAAATAAAAACACTGTCGTGCGCGTGCCCGCTTCAACCAGCTCGCATTGGCTTGCACGTGCAGAGAATCTTTAAACCACGCCCATCGACAGAGTGTGCTTTCACGTGAGTCGGGTGCGGGCGGGGCGCACGTGTTTGGCCACGAGTATCACGCTCAGAAAACAAGCGACTGCACGAGCTCACAACGTGTTTATGTGGGTGTGGGTATTTGCGCTATGCGTGCGCGCGTTACACGCAGTTCTTGCCGTGAAAGTGTGAGTACCTCGTGCCTCTAACGCCTTCTAATAAAGATGTTAATATGATGACTGCACGAGGCCGAGTGTTGCATTCACGTTGCGCTTATAGGGTCTGTTTTTTTTTTCCTTCTATGTAAAGCCATGATTTCCTTGTGTGTTTGTGGCCAATGACCAAACGTAGAGCTACCACAGATTAGAGTCAAAATGAAGCTGCAGTAATATATTCATATATGAAGTACTGACAGCCAATCAGCTGCTACTATTGCGTGAAAGAGGCGTGGCACGGAACTTCTGAATATCCAACGAGCGTGCTCCGTGGGTAAGGAGAAGAAGAGGCTCGGTGTGGTGTTGTTTTTGACTCTAGAAATCTGCATTTTCGGCTTAAAAGGCTCAAAATCAGCGATAGTGTCGAGTCCAGCGGCTAAACGCGGTTCTTGTGTTCCTGTTTTTCGGACGCAGCTCTCGGTAAAAAAAAAAAAAAAAAAAAGCAGCGTCGCCTCGGTGTACTCGGAGCTCGGCACGGAACAATGCCTGGCGAAGCCGCGATGGCAACGGAGCTCGAGCCCAGCGGTAATACCGCTACAGCGTCACCCCAGAAGTCTTTTCCTTTTGTTTTAAAGAAAATTATGGACATACCTCCTCCGAACATCCTGGAGGAAGGAGAAGACGGTAAGCATTATTAATTATTATAAATAATAATAATAAATTTAAATTAAAATGCTGCCCAGTTTTTCAGCTTGTAAATGAACCACGAGTATATAGGTTTTAAAGCTGGGTAGTAATCAGCGTCTGGTGTTTCGCCTAAAACGTGTGGTCGTGGTTTTGGCTCACATGCCCTCTGTTGCGTGGAGCAAACGATGAAGAACAAAAAGTTCCTGCTCTTCTGCGCTGACAATCAAGGAGCTAAACCAGGCTGGAAACAGTCAGGACAGAGCGGACTCCCTGCGGTTTCATTAAACAGCCCGAGCTACTTTTCTTTGGTTGCTGGCTGATGGTGATGGTGTTTTCTGACTATCTTCTTTCATTTTAACATCTACTCCCTCTCTCTGCCTCAGTCTGTCAGACCGCTTGTAGGGCTTCTTGGATGTAGCCCGCCTTTGTTTACCCACTTGTTTGTCAGGTGTCACATCACCACCACCCCTTTCCACCCAGCCTCTTCTCATTCATAATTTCACTTTCTTACCGTGTCTCCTGAATAATGTTGTACCATGCTGCAATTTTTGGTATCCATTCAACACCCAAGTAAATACAGGGCCAGTATCGCCAATAGCGATACTTACAAAGGCAACTTGTGTAGCAGAGAGTAGTGTGTCATTACTTATGAGGTCATCACCAATTTGCAACACATTGTAATGACTGGGATTTTTTTGTAATTAATACATGCCTTTCAACTTTTCATGTTTGTTAAAACTGTTTTTTAGACCTTGAATGTTACATATATATTTTGCTTAATTTTTTTTGTTTCCAAAAAATAATAAAGTCAGTGGGTTATATACTGAACTTAGGATTGATACTTTGTTTCGATCCTCTGTCTTGTTGATACTGTTGTCCTTCAGATTGATACACCCACCTCTACTACTGAATACTATTTGGACAAGGGAACTGTTCATTTTCAGCAAGCAGCCATTAATTTCACTTTTTCCTTTTATGCTTTATGTCTTTAATGTAGAAATAGAGAAGGAGAAGTTGTGCTCATCTGAAGATGTGGATGGAGGAGGGGCTGTGGCAAACAATGCTGGTGGAGGCTCCAGAGGAGGTGGTGGTGGAAGTGGGGGCAGTGGAGGGGTATCAGCCTCCCTGACCCCAGCCATTTGGGAGAAGACCATTCCGTATGATGGGGAGACATTCCACTTGGAATACATGGACTTGGATGAGTTCCTCCTGGAGAACGGTATCCCTGTGACCCTGGAGGAGGAGGAGCTGCAGAAGACGCTGACAGTTGAAGACAAAGGCAAAGCCATTCCCAAGGCTATTGCAGGAGCTACCACCACCACTCCTACTACTACTACTACTGAAACAACTACTCCCGCTACTCCTGTTGCTGCAGACTCATCATCTCCCCCCTCTGCCTCCATGGCTACCCCAGATCCAGAGGAGCCTGTGACAGTCACCACGTTACAACCGGCTAAGCTAGAAGAAGAACAAGAAGAAGAAGAAGAAGGAGGAGAAAAAGAGGAAGAGCAAAAAGAGGAATCTTTGCCTGAGGAGGCAACGCCAAAAGCAGAAGTAAAGAAAGCGGGTGAGCAGATTTACTGCATGTGTTAAACATTAACACCTGATGAAAACTGTTATTTCCTCTCAGTTATGCAGCTCTAGTTTTATTTAGTTTGGTCTAAGAATATCAATGCTGGCATGGCTACCTGAGTCATAACGATTAATAAATGTTACCAAATCTGGCCAAACAAGCTCTGTGACAGACTGGTGACCAGTCCCAGGTGTAGCCTGCCTCTCACCTCATGACAACTGGGATAGGCTGGATTAAATAAGGAATATCGTCAACTTTATAAAATGCGGTATGCCAGAGCATTTGGCAGTAGGACATACCTTATACAGATTTTGGTGCTTGCCCAGCTATTTCTGTGCATTATTACTCTGCTAAAGTGATGTCGTGAAAGGCAGATTTTTGCATATAATTTTCATCTAGGTCTTCAATGCTAATATAGTCAAATAATTTCACTGCAGGCAGTTTAGTCACATGTTAACAAACTGACACAGAAGCAGTGATGGAAATATTTTTTACGTAAATGTATTTTTGGGAGGTGTCCAGCTTAGACACCTTTCATTTGAGCTGCACAGAAACTTTTAAAGCCTTTTTTTCCAGTGTGGCATGTAGTGAACTTATTTGTTTTACTACGTTTTATAATTGTTTTTATGTAGGTATGGTTATTATTCCCACAAAGACTTGTGCTTCTTTTGTATAACCCTCAGTTTGTTTGTTTTTTTTAAATGAGTGTTTGCAATGATAAAATATCTTTGTGGGATAAGCGGCTGAGAGCAATGAAGCCTACATAGCTCCCTAACAGGTTTCACAGTAGTGGTGTGAAGTCTGGCCACCTGGTTCATTGCCGTTTACCTGTCTTGTGTCCAAGCTTACTTTTTCCCCTGCTGGACTCTGCAGAACGTAACACGCCCTCCCCAATCGACCCAGACGCCATTGAGGTGGACATTAATTTCCAGCCAGATCCCACAGACCTGGTCCTGTCCAGCGTGCCCGGGGGTGAGCTGTTCAACCCACGCAAGCACAGGTTCTCCCAGGAGGAGCTGAAGCCGCAGCCGATGATCAAGAAGGCCAAGAAGGTTTTTGTTCCCGATGAGCAGAAGGTCAGTGGAATCAAATTTTCTTCTTCCCAAACTGCAGTTGAGATCAGTTCACTCCAGTCTGAAAAAACACTGTTGTAAAAACTAGTTAATATATGTCATACAGTTTAAGTCTGACATATATTTAGAAAATTTCCACTCTTTTCATCTTGTTCAGTTGTCAGAAAAATGCATTTATCAAAATTGGGTTTGCAGAATGTTTAAGCTCCAACTCCATCAGTTAGTTTGTATTTCTATGTGATTACGTTAGCCCAATAAAACATTAGAATTGAGCTGATGATCTCCTCAATCCAATCCCTTCTTTTATGTGGGCAGGTTTAACTCTTCTTTCTGTCCCTTTTCATTCCTCTAGGATGAGAAGTACTGGTCGAGAAGAAAGAAGAACAATCTGGCAGCGAAGCGTTCCCGCGATGCACGCCGCCTTAAGGAGAACCAGATCACCGTGCGTGCATCCTTCCTGGAGCGTGAAAATGCTGCTCTGAGGAAGCAAGTGGCTGAGATGCGGAAAGACTGCGGTCGCTGTAAGAACGTCCTGGCTCGATACGAAGCCAAGTACGGCCCACTGTAAAAAATAAATAAATAACAGAAAAAAGAAAACTCACAATAAAACCCATGACGAGACAAAAGCAGAACTCCCTTCCCCGCAAATTTCAACACAGATATAAACACCTAGGGAATCTAAATTTGCACTGTTGTCTTTGCTGACCTCCAGTCACTGTGTTCGGCTCCAGTTTCTAACACAACGCTGGAGTTTTGGATGCACACTGGCAGGCAGTGAGGCATGATGGGAGCGGTGGTCACAGGAAGGCCTGTGGAGAGCGCCTGGCTTCTACACTCGGAGAGGAAGTGGACCGTTCTGGATTCTCCCATGGTCAAACACACATGGAAAATATGGTCGTCTCGAGAAAAGTTCAAAGAGAGTCAAGCGACATGAAAAGAGCGGGTCGGTTAGAAAGAATCGCACGCTTTCAAATTCGATACAGCAGTTTCCGTCAGAGCACAGCACACCTTAATGGACCAAAGCACGAGTAGCGTCAGTCAGAAGCTGCATATTTAGAAAGGTGCACTCCTCCTGTTTTCCTTGTGTTGCACTTAATTAGGAGGCTCAGAAGAAGAAGAATATTTAGTGAAGTTGCGCAGTGTAGGAGAGGAACAGATGAAAAATGAGCCGGAGTCAGGTTCAAGGTGGTACTCCCAGTCTGGAGAGGGTAAGAGGAGGGAGACCTCAGGAAAGGTGTGGTCCAGTCAGAGTTCTTCCGTCACACAAGCACGCCTCTGCACACTGTTTAAAAACAACTGTTATGTATATATAATCATCTCTCTGCACCATTTTTATAGTGTATAATCCATTTTGCACTTTTTCATTAAAAAACAGAAAAGAAAACACACACACGGTGTGCGGAGATTAAGCTGGTAGCAGCTGTCAACCTTATTAACGATGATCACAGTGGGAGCTGTTTTAATGGTAGCATACTAATGAAAATGCAAAGTAGGTCTAAAGTTTAAAGCTTCTGTGATTTTTAACATCTTTTTTTCTACTAAGATCAGCTTCCAGAGACTCAAAGATTCAGTGAAGGAGCAGATTGTTTTATATATGGGGAAAGAGTAGTAGTTTCTATCTGTGGGTTACTGTTAAAGGCATGCTGTGCATTTGATCTCCAAGGCCTTTGATTGTAGAGGGGTATGTTCACATGTACAGTACTACGCACATGTCTTGTGCCACCCTTCATTCCCTAAAATTTTGCTGATAAAGTGGGATATAGATGCAGGATTTTATTGACATACATGGAAATACAGTGTCTAAGACAAACACAGAGTTTGTATTATTCTAACCAGCTTGAAAGTTGATATTTGGAAGGATCACCTTATTCTTCAACACAGCCTGATCTCTCTTAGGCAGCTTTCTTCTCATTTCTTTAAGTCGTCTTCAGGAATAGTTCTCCAGGACATTTAAAGCTCTTCTTTGGATGTTTCTGCCTTTCTGTTATGTTCTCTGTCAACATGATCCTACACTGCTTCAATAATGCTGAGGTCTGAGCTCTGGGGAGGCCAATCCATGACTGATGTTTTTCTATTCAGGTATGCTTTCACTGTGTTGTTTGAGATGATTGCCATTCTGAAAAATAAAGCTGTTTCCAATTACGACACTTTCCACATAGTATTGTATGATGGCTCAAAATCTAACAGTACTTTTCTGCCTTCATAATTTCATCAATAGTAACAAGATCTGAAAACTGTTTAATGCCCATCAAACTGTTACTTTTGATCTTTTGCGTAGATTCAACAAAAAATTAAAACAAGTATGTGTTTTGTGACAACTGCTAGTAACAAAAATACAAACAAAAAATAAAATCAACTTTGAAAGAGCTTTTTAGAAATCCTGGAGAACTATTGCTCAAGACTACTTTAAACAATAACAAAATGTGGCTCCTTGAAAGCAAAATATAAAGAAATGAGGGGTGGGTTTAAGGGTTTTTCACAGTGCTGTTGGGATGTTTATTTACTGCACACTGCAGTTAGTGTGCTAGAGTCACTGCCTGCCTAATGGTGTCGAGAGGACTGGATTGATTGGTTGCTTTTTGTTTTTTTTATCTTAAGCAGGCTCAAAGTCGGCTGTTTCTGAACCTTGTAAATATGTCTCCTGGTCTTTATTTTGCTAAGACGGGGACTCTGTGTCTTTATTAACCCTACAATATTCCTTATATTTGCCAAATAGTTGAATGAGTGCTGTATTTATTCTTGGGTAATGATGCATTTGTTGATTGTGATGTACAAACAATGTGTCAGATAATTTTATTTCTCCTTAGGATAATAATAATAATACCTATATAATGAAACCAATGACAAAGCAGGGAATTCAAAGGGTGAACTGTGCTTTTGGATGTTTGTTTTAAAAACAGGTTTATATAGTAATGTGGGCTTTATTTTTTGTGGGGTGGGGGTATTGTGTTGTGAACACACAAAGGACAGGGTGCACTTTCCTTTACCTCGTCCAACACTTGCTACTGTGAAAGGTAAAACATGGAGCATGGCTACAAAGTGTTGGTTGAAGCAAAGAACACGTACAAAGCAGCTTAGTTCCATTTGGCAAAACCTTAAATCCGACTTTATAAACTGAGTTCTTTCCGCCAAAGCTTCTGAGTGTGAATCTTAATTAGTAAATATGTTGCAGACTGTTATGGGACTCTGTATCTCAAACTTATAATTTTCTTTTTGATTTTTATCAGCCAGCTTGTGCTCATAATCCTGGAAAGAAAATAAATGTGGCAATAATACTCTGTTATGTAATGCTAGTTTGATTTCAGTAGTGATGTTGTATGTATACTTACTATGATGTACTAAATAGAAATGCCCCAAAATCATTCGTGCTTCCAGTTCTTAATTCTCTGTAGTCCGAGATCTTAATGCATGAAACCCAGTGAACCTGTCTGTCTCTCTCTCTCTCTGTTCCTTGTTTGTTTTTTTAAAAAAAACAAGTTTTATACCAAGTGTACTTATGTCTGTGAACCATTACTGAAAACGAGAGCTCTTTGGTTTTTGGGGGGATGACGTGGGCTGATGGTGTATTGTGCAGAACAGTGGAAAAAAAACAAAAAAGCAGAGCATCTTTGCTGCGATGTCCTTTTGTTTATGACAGCACCGCCTTTCCTTGTGCAGCCAGCGCTTGACCTTGTGGTGAAAACAGCTGAAAGCAGCATCTTTTAATCACTGTGGATTATTATCTTTTTTTTTTTTTTTTTTTAAATTTGCTATAGATTGATCTGTATCTGGATACACAGGAATCAGCTGGTGCTTTTTTTGTTTGTTTGTTTTTTGTGTGTGTGTGTGTGTGTGTGTGTGTGTGTTTTTTTTTTTCTTGTCTTCTTGATTGCTAATATGATCATTTGAGTTTCCTGATAGTGTATTGTAACAGCTGGTTCTTGGGGGTTTTTTTCTGTCACATCGACTGCACTGAGCTTTAGACATCAGTCTAGCTGATGAATGCAAACTTGGACATTTAAAAA
Organism: Copadichromis virginalis; assembly: GCF_057382275.1. NCBI lineage: Eukaryota > Metazoa > Chordata > Actinopteri > Cichliformes > Cichlidae > Copadichromis > Copadichromis virginalis. Next base: position 12,523,188 of record NC_140621.1, read on the forward strand.
GAAAAAACTGGTACTGGCCACGAGAGGTTTTTAGAAGCCAATAAAATAAAGATCATATTTTGTATAGTGATGCATAAAGTATGTAGCAGTTTCTGTTTGATGTGAAGCTCCTTATGAAATCATTTTTCCTTTTAAAGAGGTTGGAGTTTTTCCCCAATTCTCTGCATGCAGACCAGCAGTTATGACTTTTGGATGTAGGTGCGTCTTCTGCCACCTACTGACAAAAGATGGCTCCTGCACTTGTGAAACCCTTTGTGCTACTTTTGGGTAATATTTAAGGAAAACTAGAATCCTGGAAATGCACAAATAATTGACAGAGAACATCTGGCACAAGTGTGTGTCGTGCTGCTCAGAGCAGCACGACTAGATCTCCAATCTAAACCTCAGTTTTAAGGTTATTGCTTGAAACTCTTGACACTGGTTTGAGATGCTTCGCATTGACAACACCGTGTCCTTGTTTACTTATTTGAAGTAGCTCCCGGAAAACCATTTTAAATCTCTTTCTGGAAACATTTTTAAAGCCTTGTGGTGTTTTTGGCTTTCTGTTCTGATTTTTATATAAATGTGGGTTTTTTTCTCGTTTTTGTATTGTCCCTATCATGTATTGGATACATGCAACTGCAGTATCGTGTCCTAATTGTATCTTGTATTATGCATATGAAATAAATTTGGAGTTTTACCGACACGTGACCTTGTCTTTTTGACCTTGCCTGATTTGCTGACCAGCTGCGGCGGCTGTGTGACAAATGTCGGGTAACACAAGGAGCTGGTGGATAAATGAAGGCATTGTCCTCATCCTTGATGCACTTGCACGCGCGCACACAGAAACACAAGCCCCCTGAGTGCACATCTTCCCCCCCCCCCCCCTTTTTATTGTCCCTCCATTACCTCTCTCCTGCTGCTCATCAGTATTCCAGCAGAGTAGGAGATGTTGCGTAATGATCACATCGACAGACAGGGGAGCAGAATTGCGTAACACATAAGCAACCTCTAAAGACCAGAGGGATGGGTGTGTGTGTGGAAGATGGAGCAAAGACGGCGAGGAAGCAGGAGGTGGGGACAAGCAGTGGAAAGGATCAGGTAGTGGTAAAGATGGAGAGTGGGGGAGGGAAGATAGCTAGATGATGAAAAGAGAATGAGGGATGCGGTGCTGAGGATGCAGAGCTATGCATGTTGTCACACCGCGACATGAGCAAGCCAACCTTCCAGCTGGCTGTACACAGACACCAGCACGGGGCAGGACAGGCAGACGGAGTGCTAGGTGATGAAATGCAAAGTAATATCTGCTGGGATGGATCCAGCTGAGGTGGGCTGGTGAGCAAGCTGGCTGCTCACCATTTGAGAATTCCATCCTTGCTTTGAATTATTGATCAAACATCACTCGAATCTGTTTACCGCAATCAGAGCAATGAGCTGCTCCAGGACTCTCACGCACGAACCAGGGGTCTGAACCCGCACAGAGACCACAAAGGAGGAGGACTCACCCCCGCACTGTCACGCACAAATGAGGACGACACAATCAGCTTAATTTTTCCATGCTTATAATTTTTTGCCAATCTGTTTTTATTACAAACTTAAAAAAGGATCTCATACAATAAGAAACTGCAGTAGTAACTCCCCATTCCCGAGGGGGCAGCACAGAAAACAGGTCATTGCATCTCAGTAGTGAAATATTCATTATACATCTACAGGGTGTACAGATCAGATACAAAATAGGAAGAATAATAATAAAATACAGGCAGGAAAGAAAACACTATTTATACATCATCTGAACATTTTATTAGATCCATTTTACTCTTAAAGGTTAATGTTTATTCACTTTTTTCTTTTTTTACATAGAAAATAAATTTATTTTATGCCAATGAAATATCCCAAAGTGCAAAGTAAAACGCAAACATCAATATAAGCAAAACGACATCAGAATACAAAATTCTTGTCTCCATCGTCATTCCTGCTCAACCCTGATTTTAGAACAGCCCGCATTCAGGTTTATGGTGCTTCCCCCCTTTATTTACTTCTTTCAAATATCTAAGAGCTGACTCTCCAGCTTGTGTTATTAGGAAATGTAATACCACCATCGCCTCTATGCTTATTTTTTGTTTCAATTTTGGTTTTAATCAGGATGTGAGGGGTACAGAGAAATGTTTCTGGTCATGCATGACTCAAAGAATCCCTCCAAATGTTTTCACCATTAAATAAACCTAACACAATCTAAACCAGGGTTGACAACAGTTCAGAGCAACATTCATTTCCCTCGTCTTTTCCCAAACCGGTTGCCTTCTTATTGAAGAGAGATATTGGAGAGAGGTAGAAACCCCTTGAATCCTTCAGGGTTGTTTAAAAACTTATGGCATTTCATTGAATTGGAGAAGGGTGTGTAAGTAAAGACAGTCAGGGATTATGGCTATAGTATCAGTACCATAAGGATCCGGCTGATGGAGCAAGGGTGGCTCAGTCAAGACAAAAAAAAAGAAAGAAAAAAAGAAACGATAAAGATAGAAGGAACATTTTGTTCTTTTTAATATTAGCAGATCTGGGAATTGAAATGCAGATAAATTAAAAGTGTTGGGGAGTTTATAATATACAGAGTGTGTGCTACGTGAAAATAGGACTAATTAATTTTTTTAAAGAAAAAAAGAAAAAAAAAAGAAAATACATTGTTTTGGTTTAAATGTAATGCCTATGGGGAGGAGTGCTGTCAGACTGCCCTCGGAGCACAGAAAGTGGTGATCAGCCATCTTTTCCTACACAAACCCACTGTAAACATTTCTAACTCCAACTGCAAACTGAAGAATGATTACATTTACCCGTCTTATTAGACATATGGTGTACAAGGTACAATAAACATTCAATACTTTATTCTGTACATCTTTATTTACGTCTCAATTTGCATATATTCATGTTATTTTTCTGAAAAAATAACTTCAGCATGTAAGAAACTAAACAAAGAATCTCAACATAAGAACTTTTTATACACATATTCCTGGACTCTGCATGTCTTATACAAATGTTTTAGTGATCATTTTCAAAAACTAATATAAAAAAAAAAAATGGTGGAAATAGATTCAAGATCAAAAAGAAAAAGAAAGAAAAAAAAAGCCTTTTCCCTCACAACTGTAACATTTACAGAGGTGTACACTTCACCCACTCATTCCCTCTGAAACAAAAACAACTAAAGCTTGCTGCATATGACAGTAATGCCACATTGCAAAACCAACATGAGGACAAGACAAGGGTCCTTCTAGTACAAAAATATCTATAGTCTGAAAAACATTAACAAAATAACAAAAAACTAAACTAAACAACCAGCCAACCAAGAGTGAGACTGACTGCATCTCTTTCCCGTTTGTGATGCAAATGTAGCTCATTGGAGTTTCCAAAGCATTTCATGACATCTGAATAAAATGTGCAACAGCCAAACGGAGGGCAAAGGAACAGTTCGGCATCGGGAGCCTGGTAATAAAGTGCTGGACCGCTGGACGTGGACATGTGGAGGTTACCCTTCTCTTTCAGGGACGAACCAACAATGACATCAGGCCCCGCTGTTAAACTGCACCAATACAAACATCAGATCTCTGACAAGCTATCCAGTGACACGACAGATGCCACAGAAGAACACTCCTCATTGCATCTCTGTTCGCATCACTGCAGCTGGGAAATAAATTTAAAAAAAAAAAAAAAAAAAAGAAAGAAAAAGAAAATAAAGAGAGCAACCTGAACTGTACAATTCTGGTTTTTCCTTTGCAACAGCCGGAGGAGCAGAGATCGCTGGAGAATTTTAAGAGGACTGAGAGAATAGTGAGCCTTTGGCTTCAATACCATTTAAGCCCATCAGAAACGTGCTCTGGGTGTTAAAGCGTTGCTTTCTAAGCCAGTACACCCTGAATGGCACAGGGGGCAACAGAACCCTCTAGCTGCTTCTCTCTCTTACCGTCTCCCTCCCTCCCTCCTGTCCATGCAGAGGAAAGCCTCTCCTTCATAGTCAAAGTCATGCTAAGCCATTTATCACAATCCCTAATGCTGAGCTACTGCTGCATTCCCACCCCCCCACCCCCACCTCTCATCCTTCCTGCCTGTTCACCTTCATATGCTGCTGACTGGTGTATGTTTGAATATGTGTGAATATGTGTGAAACCATAATTTGCATCTTTATGTGCACAACTGGCCTAATCAGCAGATGGTTATCGCCTTAAAATTCAAAAGATTCATTTGTTTTCACATTCATAAAAAAAGGTACCCCCCCCACCCCCAAATCCATTTTGCTGACCTTCACAGCTGCAATTTCCCTTGACAGGTACAATACATTCAACTACATTACTCTTAGCGCCTCGATTCTCCCCTTAGCTGCCCTTGCTTCATTGAAACCCCGGTCACGTGCCCATTCCAGCTGATGATAACCTGCTTTCAACATGCGTCCACCAACAAGACTTGAAATATGCCCGTGCGTCAGGTTGTTTCAAAGGTAACAGGGCTTCACTGTGCAAGCAACGAGTCTCTCAATCACTCTGAACCACGACCAAACAGAAGCGAACTACATGCACAGAGAGCAGAGCCCCTCCACCAACCCCACCCCGTATTTGTGGCAAGTAGGGCAGAGCAGATTGCAGAGCAAAGTGCTGAGTTTTCCACAGCCGTCGTTCCCTGCAGGACTTGGCAAAGTCCTTTTTCACAGCATGACAGTGCAGTGCAAAATGGAGCTATACTAGAGTCCACTAGACTACAAGTCCCAAAAAACAAGAAGAAAAAAGGAAAAAAAAACACTCACGTTAGCATTCATTGCAAAATCATAAACATGAAATTGGAGACGGCAAAAAGGTGGACAAAAAAAACAACAAAAAAAAAAAAACAACAACAAAAAAAACCAAAAAAAAACAGAAGCACCCATTCCAAGCCAACACAAATACAAATAACGGGTAACAGCAATGGACACAGGAAGTAGGAGCAGGGTGGGGTTTGGGGCGGGTTATAGAGATACCAAACAAATCACACTAAATATTTAGTGGACATTGTAAATCTTTGTAGTAAAACTAATTCTTAACACACATTAGTATTAGAACAATTTGTTAGAAAAACTGAAAATATCAGGAGGGTCTTTGCCGTACACCCAACTGCTCCTGCAACAATTCTTATTACAAATGAAGGCTTAGTTGGCCAGCACGACAGGCTGGAAAGACTGGCTGGGATATTGCAGGTTGTAGCTTCCTAAACCCTCAACAAATGGTGGCTTCTCCATGTAAGAGATCCCTCCACTGCTGCCAATGATGCCCACGCTCTGGGCAGGAGGGCTGGAGAACGGATCAAATGGTGGGTGGGTGTTGATAGTGTGCGAGGGCTGGAAAGGGCTGGTAAGAGGCTGCATGGGCTGGGTGTCTGCATCAAAGTAAAGAGGGCCTGGAGATCCAGGGTAGACAAACTCTTTGGCGTTGGGGGAGAGCTGGCTGTGGATGGGACCCCCGAGGGAGTGCAAGGAGAGAGAGAGGGGCTTGTGCTTAAGCAGCTCTGGTGCTGAGATGGTGGTAGGAGAGCGGGAGAGTATCCTCTGAGATGGTGGTACGATGACACCAGAGCCTGCAGACCCTGACCCGGCCCCACTGCACTTCTTCATTTTGGTGGAGCCGAATTTGGTGGCGGCGAAGCTGGCAGTGGTGAAGGTGATTGGCTGTGGACGGGCAGCAGGAAGAGCAGCAGGTGGCTGCTGAGTGGAGAGGTAGGGCAGACCGCCGCTCGGAGGAGAAGGAGTAGATGTGTTGGAGGAATGGATGCTGGGATCGGTGGGTGTGCTGGAGCTGGGGTAGCTGAAGATTCCAGGGCAGGACTGGGCAGATAGGGGTGTGGGAGAACTGGAGAGGGATGGCATTAAGGAAGGAGATGCCTGACTTCCAACTGGTACAAACACTTGAGCATCTGGATTAAAGCCCAAGCTCTTGGCATCCTCCATCTCTGCATCTAATTTAGCCTCTCTGATGACCCCTTCGGCCGGCTCGCTGTCACAACCGAGGCCAGGGGGGGACTCCAGATAGAGCACTTTCACCGCACCCTTCTCTCCAATCTGGTAGGACACCTCATAAGGGTCAATCCACACGCTCAACTCTGCAGGAACATTTGCCCGCACCTCCTCCGTGTCCAGCCCACTTCTTTTGGCAGCCAACTCCACCACAGGGTCCCTCGGTGCACCCAGGTGAATGCAGCGGAAAGCAGAGCCCCTCAGTGGGGCCTCGGGGTACCAGTGACCCTCAAAACGAGAAACTAGTATCTTCTCCAGCTCCTCGCCAAACAGGTCGGCTCGTCGACGAGGCAGCTTGTTGTACAGGTAGGACACGATGAAGTTGAGCGCGACCTTCACTTCCAGATGCATGTCTGCACCGGGTTAGTGCCAGTGTGGGAACAAAGTGTTCAAAGGGGATGAGATGAAAGTGAGGCAATGCAGTGGCAACAAATCTTTTTGTCCCCCTCTGGCTTATTGTGCAGTGTTTGATTCTTTTAGTGTCACCATGGTAAAGGCACCTTGAAGGCAGAGGCTGCAGGTTACAGGCTGTTTTGTGTTGGCAGGTCCTCAACTATGAAGACAAGAAGAGAAGAGCAATATAACTTTGTGTGAAAATGAGGAATTTGTTTTTTCAGCTGATCTCTCACAACAGACAGTTAATGTGGTATTTTTGGAATACAGAAAGACGGGGCTACAGGGGGATTGTAATCAGAGTATTATTTTATAGTGAGCTTTAAAAAAAAAAAAAAAAAAAACTCAAGTCTTACATACAAGACAATTACCCACACATAATGCATCACAAGAGAAGAAATTCCTGCCACTACTTTCGATACAAAAAAAAGAAAAAAAAAAAAGCCAAAATCCTAATGGAGTCATAAGCTTCCAACAACACTGAAAAATGCATAATACATGCACCTGCCAACCAGTGCAAGCATCGGGATATCTATTCAAATGCCTACTGGTATTTTTTATTTTTTTTAATTACAGTAGTGATATGAAGTATAACTCCTGCATCCTGCAATCCTAAAATTTACCCTTTTATATTTCCTGTTTATCAGCCTCAGGGTGGATGTAACAGATGCTGTGCACTTCGTAAATCCTGCATAATCTGAATGCAATTGCATGAAGTGCTTCTTGCTTTAATACACAATCGTACAAGAGTCCACTCGTCACCATGCACATTCCCACTGAGAGCAACATTATATGCATATCATAATACAAAAGGATGTACCGGAGAAGATGTGTAAAATGGAAGGACAGTTAGCCGACTCCACAGAACACAGTTTCCCAGAATGCACTGAATGTGTTCAACACCACCCCATCTCCCTCCCTTCACCTCTCCTCCCCTCCTCCTTCCTACATGCACACAAACAATTCACTCACATTCACTTCCCTGCCAGATGGGGATTCGGAAGCTAAGATTAGAAAAATGCCTCAGATTAAAGGTAATTCTAATGTTGCTACAGATAAAGCTGCACAGCCTGCACGCAGGGCTGCAGGGGTGACACAAAACCACAGGTCTTGCATTTTTCCCCTTGCATAAAAAAGGGTGACATTGAAGGATAAGATGGGGGCTGTTAGGATGAGGCTATAAGTAGGGGCCCTGTTTTTGCATCATCTGAGGTGCAAATTCCTCACCTTAATAACGAGTTACACTGACAAAGAAAGGACTGCACCGGTCTTTTACCTGAAACAGCCATCATCAGTGTCTCCAAAAACCTTGAGTGCACAAACCTCTAAGCCACCTACTGCATTTCCCACCTCTCATTTAAAAAAAAAAAAAAAAAAAAAGGGAAGCAAGCAGCAAGATACACAAGATCCAATGTCAAACAATGACATTAGAGAAACAGCTCAGCTGTTGTCCACAGATGTGTGGCTTTCAGAGTGAAATCTGAGGAATACAAACAAGACTCCAATCTTTCCACAGACACAAGCCCCACCACCTTGCATAACTGAAACATTTGCATTTTCACTGGCAGACTTGATTCTAGTCTTGTTTTCCTTCTCATCAGGTCATCAGCAGAATCTGGGGTGGTATTTTTTGTTTACATGCAGGCATTAGTACAGCGCTGACACAGTACTGCTAAACATCCACTATATACCAGACAAGCGGCACAGCTACACAATTTGCTATGAAAATAACAAAAACAAAAAACCGTGTATAAGGGCAGCAGAGGGAGGCCTGCATGATTGCCTAGAATAAGGATATGAATGTTGCAGGAATTTGTACTCGTGTCCCTCACTTACCAACAGAAATTAAACTGTCTGCTACTTTAATTTTCCTTACGTTTGGAATTTTGTGCACATGTGCCTCCTTAAAAAAGAGACAAACATGGACAAATGTCTTCAATGTTTGCAAGAACGCATTAAGGTCTACCTGGAGAAAGCTTAGTGACATTTGCGAGTCAAAAGGCAGTGGACCAGAGAAGACATTGGTTTAGCTGATGTGCAAGTGGAGAAGCCTTCCCTGGCAAATTGTCGCTGTAAATTAAATTATAAAGCTAATTAAGTGATGAGCAGCCTATCGACCAAGTATCTGAGGAACGAAGGCGGCAGCCCCCCCTCTCTCTCTCTCGGCATAAACACCCCCGCAAGCACAGCAGAAGGAAAATAAACGTGAGCTGAACACACTCCGGGAGGCTCGCTTTAGCTAATCTATAACGGGCTCGGGCAAAACAAAAGCTGTGTCTTTCCAGGGGCTCAACCCTGTGCACCTTCTCTAACGGACAGCTAAAGCTTCTAGAAGAACAATAACAGCAACATCCCGCTGTCAACAAATTTTATATATTTGTTTACATTTTTTACAGTCCTTGCATTATCAGGGACTGTAACATCCAGTCCTTTTTTATTGAACATAAAAGCAACCAATCCCGCGCACCGGCTGACGGTTAATTACTCACCTAGCTTCACTGATGTACTAGCTTGTCTTTGTTTTTTTTAAATTCCCTTACGAGGACTCCGATTTCATGTGTCGACTCACTGGTTCAGATGCGAAATAGTTTACATTTTTTTCACCATCATAAATATATTTTTTTTTTCTCCCCCACAGCTGCCCAAATAATTGAAAGCCTCTCCAAGGTTTCCCCACTTTGTCTTCAGCTGACAGTTTGCATGGAGGGTCCAGTAAACTTTGCTGTTTGACAACCCAGCGTATTTATACAGTGTGACTCGCCCACACCCCCGTGACGACAGGGACTACTTTCTTCCCATTATTATCTTTTCAACATAGCGGTTCTGACGCTCCTGTCGAAGCATAATGTGCTCCTGTCGCCACTATATTATTATCTGTATTTCATAGGTTTAGTTTATCCAAATTTAAGCTGATAAAAATAAAAGTGACTCCTTAATTTCTGCTCAAATAGCATGGTGTTGATTAATCAGTTTTCTCGAATAGCCAAAAAGCCAAACACCCCACTGTATAGTCGGGGAGTGCGCTTTTCCAGCTATTAGAACATTATAAATGACCCAGCGCGATCTAGTTTCTATGGTGGAGGGATATTTGTAGTTTCATATGGTGCTGAACAATTTACTAAAAATATAAGCAGTGACAGCAACAGAGTCCTAATTGGCGGAGATAGGGGAGGACCCTCACCTTATTGGACTACAGCCGCTAAAGCGACCAGACTTTCATCAAGGGCTTGTGGGAAATGGTGTTCATGTTGCAGAATTACGTGGTTAAGATAGCAGTAAAAATATTGCGCGTTTGTTGTTTTTCTCTTTTTCTTTTAAATTTCATTTAAACAATTATACAGTTATGTATATGTAATATTTTTTCATATAAATGACAAAAAAAACCCATAAACCGAAAACAAAGCTGAAAAGAGCAAAAATTAAAAATGAACAAACAAACAAAAAACAAATAAACAAATCAATATTATTAGTTCAAACATTTCTTTAAAATTATTTTACATTTAAATGTATTGAATTTAAATGTAAAATAATGCTATTGAGCATTTTAGTTCCCCACTGTGTGTGTGTGTGTGTGTGTGTGTGTGTGTGTGTGTGTGTGTGTGTATATATATATATATATATATATTTTATTCATTCATTTATTTATTTATTTTAAAACTTTTAGCTGGATGTCAAACAACACAAGACTCTTAAGCATATTTATTTAGCAAATTTCGCAATGGTATAAGCATCAGCAGTACGTTTAACTTGAGTAATGATGCTGGTAGAAAAAACTGTCAACTCATGTTTTTTAACAGATGACTTAAAACACTAAACTCTAATATCACTAGTTTATTTTAAGTTTATAAGAATATAAAAACTGGTAAGATGGTGAGTTTTTCTTCTCACTGCCGTGTGTTATGTTGTAGTATCCATTTATCGTGTATGCTACTTAAAAATGATTACAATGAAACAACTGTGAAAATGTTTCATTGTAATCATGAAATAAACCAGATTTTTACTGTCTGCATCTTTTACTGTTTTTCTGCTTTTGTTTACACCAACCTTAACAAAACCCACCAACATCCAGAGTTACCTCACTAACAACGTGGAGCAATAACAGTGTACTTAGCTACTTTTTTTCCCTAAACACAATCAGCTGACTGAGAGAAATGCCTGTAGCTCTCCACTTGGTCAGTGTGAACCTTGAAGATGTATTCCATAGACACCTTATACTTGTATTGCCTTCACTTACATCCGACACTACTATGTTCTATTTAAATCCAGGTTCCTTTTATAGTTTGCAGTAAAATTTTTTAAACCATTGCTCAACGGACCAGAAGTGCAAGTCACTCTTTACTGACACATTGTAGATAAGCTTGTTTTCGGACAACACAACTAACACCCTCACACACTCTTTCATTTAGAACTTCACATTCACTCTTTCATTTAAAACTGAGATTCTAAGATGTAAGCAGAAATGCTCAGCCAGGAGCATGTATCCCCACTTTCACAATCCTTCAAAAAAAGTAGCACAAAAAGATAACTGACTCAACAATGGTAAATAGAGCCACCCTAGGCTGATATTTAAGCCTCTGATTGAAGAAAAATGTGTTTAATAATTCAACAAATCTCCCACCTTCAACGCATGTACATTTAAATTTTGGAACAGGCTCAACATTGCTGTTGTTTAATGTTTTTTAGCTGCTCTCAAAAGTCATCTTATGGCTTTAATACTTCCAGCTGATAAGGACACTTACTGCATTTCAAATGAACGCCCAAAGGCTTTGAATATTCACTTTGTCTGTAATGACAGTATCAAGCTACAAAGCAGTGTTTTTACTAAAATTCAACATTTTCAGATGTCTGTGTTTTGTTTTTTGTTTTTATTTCACTGTAACAACCCCCAGAATGCAATTTTTCCCCATTTTTTATATCTTGTGCTTTTGTAGTGAGGGTATCGTTGTCACTGTGTTTTGTACTACCAGCTGTTAAAAGAGCACATGGGGGGGAGCTCTGCTTTTACTTTGAGCAGTCTGTTTTTATTTTGTCTAGTGAGTGTGTATTTTCAAAGGAGATCTGCATCAGTTTGATTCTGTTAACACAAACTTCATGTGAAGTTCACAACAGAGATAAATAGATTTAGAGTTCATTGTGTATCTAAGACATCCCTGCAGTTTAACCAATAAAAGTGGGTATCAATTGCATAGCAGTGAAAATCTCATATTAGGGTCCATAAACAGTCTTGAACTAGCAGAACAGGAATGATAAAATGGTAAATGGCCTGTATTTGTATAGCGCTTTACTTAGTCCCCAAGGACCCCAAAGAGCTTTACACTACATTCATTCACACACACGTGATGGCAAGCTACATTATAGCCACAGCTGCCCTGGGGCGCACTGACAGAGGCTGCCGGACACTGGCGCCACCGGGCCCTCTGACCACCACCAGTAGGCAACAGGTGAAGTGTCTTGCCCAAAGACACAACGACCGAGACTGTCCGGGGCTCGAATCGGCAACCTTCTGATGACAAGACGAACAGCCAACTTTTGAGCCACGATCGCCCCTGCAGAAAAAAAATGCAATACATCTGCACCTCTGTATCCATGCTAGTGCTGACCCACAATGCAATGGTTGTGCTCTTAGCTAAGCTCTGGTCATGTGACCATCACAAATTCTACCTCAACCAAACTTCACAGCACTTTGCACCTTATAACTTTTAACAAACACTTATTTTGTAATCACATATTTTAGACAGGTTTTCAATCAGTGCTGCCCTTTTTATTATCTTGTCTAATACATTTTAACTCTTTCCAACAAATAAATGAACTAAATTAAACATGAATCTATCACAGAAAAATAAACACCTTTATTTAACTGTCTCACAAAGTAGAATAACAGTGATTCTAATAACAGGAGTCACTGAGAGCCTGTACAGAGTCTGACTTTCATGAGTGTGTGAGTGTGCGTGTACCATGTTTAGATATCTTTCTGGGAACCAAAAGTGGGAATGTTACTATACTGATGTGGACCAACAGTTTTTTATGGGGACAAAATTCTGGTCCCCGTGAGTTTGAAGACATGTTTGAGACTCAAAATGTGGTTTTAGTGTCAGGGTTACAGTTAGGTTATGTTTTTGATCAGGGGTGTGTGTGTGTGTGTGTGTGTGTGTGTGTGTGTGTGTGTGTGTGTGTGTTAATGAGAGCACACACAGGACACTAGACACTGATCTCTGAATTTTTTACTTCTCGCCTTTGGAAATTCCACCATAGGCATGAAGGAGAGATTGGAATTACAGATTGGACTTTGATTTGGTTTTATTTCTGTTCACCATCATCATCATTATCATCATAATTACTGTGTTGGATTATAATTCTGAGAAGGATTTCGACTTCCATTATTCTCAAGAAGATTCTCAAGACTTCCAAGGTTTTCTCAGCTGATTATAGCTTTGAGAGAAGTGGGATCAATCAAGGAATCCTGCTTTCCTGATTAATTCCATGAACACAGAGCACTGAGGTGGAACACATCTTCTCACCACCAGCCTCTCCCCCCCAAAGACAAGAACAAAGTCAGAATTACCTCAGTGGGTTAATTAAATAAGTTGAATTGAGGTGATTTGATTATTCTTTATTATTCTTTTTATTTATTTTATTTTGCTTGGCTCCTGCCAAGCAGTTGTAATCAAATCCAAACTGTGGACATTCCCTTTTAAACCCTTGTAAAACAATAAACATATAAAGCTGGGTATAAATCTATATTAGCCCAAACAGCTCTAATAGGTTGCTCTAGCCTTTAGCTCTAACCATCTCAGATCAACAACTACCACGATTTAGAGAGGAGTGGCCATAATAGATATGATTAATAAGATTTGACCTGCAAGGCTTCTCGGGTTTCTTCATATCAGGGCAAGCAGGGAAGACACCTGGATGTCAGGGCAGTCAGGCTGGACGAGTCTCCTCAGTCCCCTCAGTACGAGGGAGAAAGGATAAACCGTTTTGAGCCGTGTGACGTATAAAGTGACGTTTAATGACCAGAAAAAAATCGTCTTTTACGTTCCAGACCTGAGAGCAAAGCTGCACATGTTGGGGAGGTTGTCACAGGAAATTATGCTCCAGGCCCGAGAACGTCGGGAGTGCCTGTGCAACGGAGGGACGAGGCTTACTTCTCTTTAGTTTCTATATGAATCAGATCAGGTTTTCAATGCATGCAGACATAAGTGATGTAAGTCTCAGGTAAAACTACTGATATCTCTTAACTGCTGCATCATTTACAGAGCAAAGCTTAGCTGGACTCTCAGCATTAAGAAAACAGTGTCTGTGTCTTTTCCTCCAGGGCTCGGTCCTCATTAGAAGCGAATAAGTTACATTTAAAAGATCAAAACAGGTTTCCCAGGTAAAATATCTTACCTTTACTTTAGATGCCCCTCCCAAATATAAAACACAAGATAAATAAGTTATAACAATAAGCTAAAATACATTTAAACTTATCAGAGACTGTTTTTGTTTGCTGCACATACTTTTCTGGACTCTGTTTTTCTCACTTAAATTATTGTGAAACCTCTTGAAGCTTCCACAGTGATGATGATGTACAATCAGGCAATTCAAGGTTTGTGATGTTTTTATGAAATTAAATGTGAGTTTTACTAATTCACAGAACTTTACATAATGGCTGCGCAGTGACTTCAGCATGACCTCTTTCATTACATCTGACTCTTCTCTTTCCCTCCAGCCTGGCAGCTCCATCATTCACCACATCATTGTCCAATGAAACCACTATAACTGAGTACAATATATCATCTCCAGGTGGCAATTCTACTATGGTGGCCCTGAGAGGCCAAACAGACTGCAACTTAAGAAAACATCCGCAATAAGAAAAACACTGCAAAAGAACACAAAACACAACGGAAATAGGAAAAAACAAAACAGAAATAGGAAAAAACAGATTTCCAAAGGCACAAGGGAAGTGTTTCTGGGGAGACAATAACCTGACGGACCAGTTGCAGGAACCCAAAACATGCTAGGTGTGTTTTATCATGATTCATATAAAACTGATGACAGATTTTTAGGCTAATAGTTAGGCTTACACACTTACCTCTCGTCTTTTCTTTCCTCACAAAAACGGTAGATCCTCCACTTCTGTTGAGTGTCTCCCAGCGCAATTCTTAGCATATTTTGGTACAACAGACTGAAGAAAACGCTCAAACTTTATTTAAAATAACAAACATAAAACACTCACTTCAGAAAAAAGTAGAATTAGAATGAAGTAGAATGAAGATCAGCCATCAAAATCATCAAAAGTTGTCACCCTTTAATTGTCCTATCAGCGGTCAAGATGACAAACGCGCTTCGTTTGCTCTGACAGGGACTTACACGGCCGCCGTACAGAGGACGTGAACAAAGATGGTGCTGGAGAAGAAAGGTTCCGGTGAGTGTTGGTCTGTTTGAACTCTTTTTTTGAATATAAAACACTGTCATGCAGTCAGACGGTGTAAAAACACTTTAACAGAGAGCCCCTCTGTTGTTCTATCTTCTTTAACTTGGAGCTCACAGGGGAAACGTTGGTTTTAAACTCAACTCCGGTTTGCTGAGCGGTTCGTGTTGTTTACTGTTAATGTTATTATTACTGTTTTTATAGAGCTTCAGGGTTTTATTCTAACATATACATGTTAAAAAGGAATAGTCCAGTTATTTAAAAAAAAAAACAACCCCAACTTATAGGAGAGGATCGACCGTAGGTGATGTTACTTTACGGTTTATTTAACCAGGACCACCTGAAGGATTTTGGGTGTTTCACTGAAGTAAAAGATGTTTTTTGGGCTCCAGCTGTGAGCCGAATTTAAGTTAAGTACTTAACTGGTTCAGATTTTGTTTGATGAGCTTCCAGACAATAATACGAGAACAGAATGAGATAAATTTAACGTTTTCACAGTGCGGTATGGTTTGATTGGAAGGAAACACTAAAACTACTAGTAAAGGGTAATTCAGGGACACACCAGCCAGCTTTTTCCAGTCCTAAATTGATAGCAGGCTTTTCTGCTGATAGTTTCTCCTTTCCCTGCTCTCAGTCTCACTGTGAGTGCATCTCCTCACACACGGAGTGGAGCAGAGAGCAGGGCTTGCAAAATCGCTAGCCCGACGTCCCGGGGCTAGCGATTTTTCCAGTCGGGCTACCAAAATCTATCTCTGCCCTGCCCGTCGGGCTATTGTAGGAAGGGAAAATATATGTCAATGCTTTTGCATTCTTTCGGAAATGTAGCTGGGTAATTATGTCATTGGCATCGGTGAGCCACTGTCAATATGTGACATATTGAAATCGCGTTTGAGTTTGCGCTTGTTTTTTTGCTTTCACTTTGCAATCGCGCGAACTGTGTATAGAGAGCGACAGCACTGATTGGTGAGTGATGATAATCTGTGCACCAATTCCTCTGACATCGTCTTATTAATCGTTAGCTTACTATGCAAACATGACAAGTGAAGTCTCCCGCAGCAAGCTTAAACATGTGAGAGGTTGATCGCAGAGAATCGCTGACCTGTGTGTGTGTGTGTGTGTGTGTGTGTGTAAAAGCAGCAGGATATATATTTTAGTTCTGCTGAGCCAAATAAGACAGGGTCAGGGTGAAGAAGTGACAGCCAAAGAAAAGCTTACCACCAGCCACCGTACAAATCAGACTATAAGGCAAAAAGAAAGTGCAGCTATATGGTTTCATGGACAAAAGAATTTCTGTGGCTGCAATATGACGAGCTATATAACCGGGGCTGCACATAAGTGGTCCGCAGGTGCGCATTCGCTGTCAAAAAAAAACAAAAAAAAAACAAACACAAGATATGAAGTTGCAACGCGTGTTTGCATACATAAGATTTTCTGGAGGACAGACATTTGTTTAAAACTCTTAAAGATGTCGAAGAAGCTCCTTTAAGCAATTACTTTGGTGTTCCTCCACCTCCAAACAAATGTCAGAAGGAGTCCGAACCACAAAAGAAGCGCGTATTCTCGGAAAAGTGGTTGCAGGAGGTGAGCTGGCTTCAAACAAATGATGAACGCACAGAGATGTGGTGCAGAATGTGCCGTGAAAATCCCACTCTAGCGGACAAAAACAGTGCTTTTTATATGGACGCAAACGCGCGTTGCAACTTCTTATCTGGTGCGCGTCTTTTATTTTGACAGCGAATGCGCACATGCGGACCATTTATGTGCACCCGTGTAAATAACATAATGTTCTGCCGGGTGTGTTGTTGGTTTTCTCTCGATTTCTGAGTCGATAAGCGCCTTTGTTACTGGGACCAGTCATTTTAAGAAAGGCCCCCATTAGAACCCATGAGAAATGCAAGAAATGCATTATTGCTCAGTCTGCAATATCTTTCCCAGAACAAACACCAATTGCAAATAACATACTAAAAATAAACCTGAAAAATCTGTTTAGAACAGCGTACTATGTTGCAAAGAGTGAACTACCACTGGCAAAATTTAGCAGTCTTTGCAAACTTCAAAAAGCAAATGGCCTAGATCTTGGTTCCACTTGTCTCTTACCCGTGACATCAGTGGAAATTTTAAATTCAGGATCTGACACAGACGGATTCATGTCCTACACAGTTCTTACAAGTTCATAGAAATTTCTGTTCAATTAGAACCAAGTATTTGAGTTGATGATTGTAATTTTTATACAATGTTGTAATTTGTTTTTCAACAATTTTTTGATTAATGTTTTGTTTCCTTTACAATATTATACTTTAATGTATAATATTATAAAGGAAACAAAACATCAATCAAAAAATTGCTCTCTTTTTTATTCGAACTACTTACATTTATTTTGGGCTACCAAAAACTGAAGAGTCCCTGCCTGAAGGGCTACCAGGGATTTTGAAATTTTGAGAGCCCTGGAGAGAGATTCTGAACATTATGTTGCTGTAAGTGCATCAAAGCTTCCTCCCAGGAGTCCCACTGAACGTGAAGAGAAGGTGAAGCCGACAGGGAAAACATCACCATCACTGGAGCTTTTCAGCATGGTCACACTCTGTGTTTAAAACGTTTGCAGACCCTTAAGCTGCTACTGTGGCAGGTTTGAAATCCCTTAAACTGCTGAGCCTTTGAGCTTTCAGCTGTTTTTTCCTGCTCAGAATGAACCTCTGTGAGGTGACTGTGTGCTGTATCACAATTAGCAGTCCTGATGATTTCCCTTTGGTTTACATGCTGGAAAAACTACACAGAACTTTATAGAAATGAGCTGAGTCGATGGGTCTTTTATCACTGATACCAACTGATGGAAACTGTGTGTTTGGATCCAACAGCTCGGGTGGAGGCTGGTCAGCGCAGAGTTTTGGATGAAGCCACCAGACAGAGGAGGCTGACCCGTCAGCTGGAGGCTCTGGAAAAAGACAACTTCCAGGTCCGTGTCTGTAATTTAAAGTTGACTGACAGCTTTTCTGCTCTCACTTCCCTCTAACATCCACACAGAGCTCCACTCTGTACACGGGGATCACTTCATCCACCTCGCATTCACATAGAAACAAGCACAGGTGGAGATTTTAAGCAGGACTTCTTTAGAAATCCTCTAACATTGAATTGTGCAGTTCGGGGGACTAATCAGAAGAAAGCTCAGAGCTCTCTCTGTGTATGTCACACATTATAGTAACCTGTAAGGCGCATGAGCTGCTTGATCACTGATGTTCTGCTTCTGTCAGGGTCAGAGGTCACAACCCTCTAACCCTCTTTCACCATCTCCAGCTGCTCGATGTGGCCTTAGAGAAACTAGAAGTGGTGAATGAACATAGGTAAACATGGTGTTGCTATAATGAAATACAATGATTTTAAACATGTCCACCTGTTAGTGATGCTGATTGGCTCATGTATGTCTGACGGGCTGTTAATAAACAGTCTGTATTATTGCTTAGTAATGACATCTTGTTTTGTGTTTCCAGGACGACCCTCTGTCCTCCCTTCCTCCCCCAGGTCCTACTGCCCGCCTACCTGCATTCAGTGAGTCTGAAGAACCAGGTGAGTTTTTCACCGTCCAATGTGCACATGAACCCTACACTTTTGACACTTTTTACACGGTAGCAGCTGAAATCTTTATTCCTTGAAACTTGAGTAGCTGTATATAGGCTGGTACTTATAAAATACTTTTCTACTCTAATTAAGTATTCAAAGCACTTTTCACATGGTTCACACAGCTCTGAGATTTCTTGTATTCACAAATTAAGGCATATTGGACAATTCGAGGTTCATCATCCTTCCTGATGATACTTTGGTATCCAAACTGGAGAAGCTGAGGTCTAAACCACTAACCTTCTGATGAGCCACTCTCCCTCCTGAGCCACAGCTGGCCCAACAGTAGTGATTAGAAGTGGAAAATTACAACCAGATCAAATCCTGTTTAAAAACCTGCAAATATTTTTCCATTGTCACCACACCGACCAATTTAAAAACTGAAAAGTCCATATTAGGAAACGTGTTTGTGATTAAAAAATCTTCCAAAAAATCCTCTAAACATTCTCTGTCCTCCTTCTTCTCTGTCTGTGCGTCCAGAGAAGAAGAAGAGAAAGACGAGGGGCGACCACTTCAAGCAGCGTTTCAGGAAGAACTTCACCACGCTGCTGGAGGAGGAGGTGAGTCAGACGCCCTCTCTCCTCTCTCTGATTGGCTGAAAGGTGGTCGTTAGCTGACCCACTGTCTCCTCTCCTTTGATTGATAGAATCTCTCAGAGAAGCCAGAGCCTAACTACCTGTCAGCGGCGGCCCCGCCCTCCTCGCTACCTGCACGCCACTTCTGCTGCGTCTGTGGGTTCCCGTCGCACTACACCTGCACCACCTGCGGGGGGCGCTACTGCAGCACCAAGTGTCTGTGCACACACAGAGAGACGAGGTAAACACACCACATGTTTTTTGGAGATCTGGGGCCTGTTCTTCGTACCTCGCTAAGTAAGTTAGCTGGATTAGATTGTTGACGATTTCGCGTGATCTTGGATCGTTCGGTTCCCCGAAGCTCATCCGGGACTTGCTGTCATAGCAACAGAGCCGTAAGCGTAAACCTGCTCGGGAGCAGGTTTACTTTATGTAAACAGGATTAGATCGCGGCCACGCAGGTATGTCCGCTTCATTTATACGAAAGCAACAGCGATATTCCACACCTGTTTCACCATAAATAAATATTATCAATGTAACTAAAGATAATGCAGCATTTGATCCTTTCATTGATTTCACACAGATACATACAGGTCATTTCCTAAAAAAGGGAAATGTACTATTAACATTCTATTACATGTATGTGATTATTACAGATGTAATTCATATTTCAGAGTAGTAATTGCAAATCACTTCGTGTAATCAAGATGAGAGACCACGGCTATAAAAGCGAAGGTGGATTTGGGAAGTCTGTCACAGCCATGTCCTGTCCGTTTACGCGAGCCACCCATTGAGGAAGGTGCAAGATTGATAAGGAGAGTCCTCAGAATTCAGCGTATATTGCGGGACAGACAGGATCCTTTAGCTCAGCGCGACAGTGTGCTCATTGAGAGATATCGATATTCCCGTGAGGGTATTATTCACTTAACCAACTTGTTGACGAGGGGGTGCAGGACCACCACCTGTCTTTTTTTTTGCTCTGCCCTTTTCTTGGTTGCTGTTATGAACAAACAAACAGAGTATTTCAGGGTCTCTTTCCAAGAGACGAAAAGCAATATAAGTGATAAATATTACCATTCTGTAGAATATTCTTATATTCCACTTTTACTTGTTCCCATGTTCTAGTGGGTCCTGTTGTGGCTCTAATGTGAAAGGGGATATAATATAACAATATAATATAATGTAATATAATATTGGATAATATAGTGTAATATAATAAATCTATAAATAAATAACAAAGTGACTGAATAGTGGTATTGTCATGCGCTTTGGGTGCCTTGAAAAGCGCTATATAAACCCACTCCATTATTATTGTTATTATTGAATTACTTACGAGTTTGATTTGTCAGCAACTTTCTGCCAGCCCCTCTCTCCTTGCTTTTGCAGCCTTTGCAGTGTTCCCTTGCGTTTTAATTAAACTCTGAAACTCCTGAAATCCCTCAATCAAGAGTTCTTGCTCTGCTGCCGGAAAATACCTTCGACATTTTCGCCGACCAATCAGCGGGTTGCCGATCAATGTTTCTACTATCGATGCGTAGCCCCTTTTACGACACCCAGTGATGTCACATTACTGCGTCCAGCTGTACTAATCGTCAACAACAGGTGTGTTCGGGGAACCGGATTAGCGAGCTCACGGTTAGCGCGATGGTTTGGTCTTGGATGTTTCATTTGATCTTGGATGTAGTAAGCGACGTACGAAGCACAGGGCCCTGGTTGCTCAGGTTAGATAGATGCTCAGCATCAGTTACCATGACGATGTACCAGGTCAGAAGTTTACCTCATGTCAGCGAGTTACTTCTCCAAAAAAGGGCCGCCTCTTGTGACTGGATGGATTTGATTTTGATGGTCTTGGTTCAGTTTTGGAGGGTTGCTGTAAGAACTGGAACCACTAAAAGCAGAATGAGGACACCCATCTCTAAGATACGGAGATTATCTGCAGGATCAGGCTCATTGAAACAGACTTTAAACACTCTTTGACGCGCTGTGATGTCACCATCTGAAGAAACTGGAAAATCTCCTGACCAGAGTTCATGCTTAACAACATCTTTTTTCTCCTGTGTGTCTCTGCAGGTGTTTAAAGTGGACGCTCTAACTGCCACTGCCCTGGTGATGGAGGTGAGGGTTGCATATGGGATGCATGAAACTGCATCATAAAGAGAGTCTGAACCCTTTGTGCCTCTGCTGGCTGCTGTGAGAGCAGCTGGACAGAGACTGACATGTGCAGGTGGACAGGAGGCTTCTTGTGATGTCGCAGCATTGCAGATTCACTCGGGAGATTTGGCTGCTTCAGTATTTCTGTATATTTTTCTTTACTCTGTCAGTTCTTTGTTTACCTGTCATAACTTAGCTCTGGTGCAAATGAAGATACATGCACGCGTTTGTTGCAACATCATCATCATCATCTGAGTGGGCAGAATCAGATTAATTGTAAATATCTGTGTAACTTTAATGTTTTCTTCATATTTCAATAAATCAGATCTGATTTCACACAGTCTCCTAATCCAGGACTCCTACTCGATCTACAGCATCCATCTGCAGTCATGTTTCTGTCTCTATGAGCCGCTCACATCACTAGAGATTTTTCTAAGTACAGGTCATTCCACATTATTTCATTAAACGCCTCCCACCTGACCATCAAACATCTGCCTGAAAAAAATTCCAGCAGAAAATTTTAAACAACATTTCTTACAAACTCAAATTGATTAAACTTTGCTTCAGAGAATAAAGAGGCAGACTTAAAGTCAAAGATTAAATTCCATCTAAGGCTTAGATATAATTTAATCTTTGACTTTAAGTCAAAGCTTAGATTCTAAGCTGTTGTTTGTGTCAGACAGAATTTGATGCTGGCGTTGGCCTGATGGAAGAGTTACAGTAACTCAGGGGTGGGCAACTCGAGGCCTCAAGGACCGGTGTCCTGCAGGTTTTAGATCCTTGATCCAACACAGCTGATTCAAATGGCTAAATTACCTCTTCAACATGTCCTGAAGTTCTCCAGAGGCCTGGTAGTGAACTAGTCATATGATTCAGGTGTGTTTACCCAGGGTGATGTCTAGAACCTGCAGGACACCGGTCCTTGAGGCCTGGAGTTGCCCACCCCTGCAGTAACTGCTGGTTGTTCAGTGAGAGGAGCCAAAAAACACACGTTTACAATCCATTTCACTTTTATATAAGTCTGAAACAAAAGCTGCCAAACACCTGCAACACTTTATTTTCTGAGCTTCAAAAAAGGTCTTTTGACCTGCAATAAACACCTGCACTCTGCTGTCACACTCACACATTTTTGGGATAAAATATCTTAATTTCAGGAGCAGGCGCACGCCTCCAAACATGCCCTTTTCAGTTCTTATCTATGTATATGATCCCTCAGCTCTACAAGCTGTTCGTTGTGGTTTTCCTGTCCCCCCTTCAGTCTTTTCACTTCTTCACCTCTCGGAAATAAATAAATAAATGGGGATCTGCCAGGCCCAGGAGCCGCCGCCAGTCCTCTCCGAGGCTTTCCCCAAATCACAAAAATACTGTCAAAACTAAAATGAGGATGTGGGCGCACCTGAGTGAAATAAGTGGAAGTTGAATGAAGCTCCACCCCCTCATGTCACACTTCTGAGAAGAACGAGGAATGAGGCTGTTCCACTTCTTTATTAAAGACAGACGCACAGACGATCAGACTGAGTTCAGAACAAACTAGCTTCTTCCTGTGAGTCAGCTACAGGAGAGAAAAGTGGAAAACTCCAACACTGCTGCTTCAAGCTGCTGAGGCTCCACACACTGAATGTGAGTTTGAGCAAAAACACGACTCAGTGAAGGTAGCAGAGGAGGGAGGGGAGCCAGGACTGACTGTACTTCCTGTCTGCTGTTTTCAGCTTCACTACAGACTCAATGGCTTCCAGATCAGAGGAGGATCTCTGCTGTCCGGCCTGTCAGGAGGTCTTCAGAGATCCTGTTCTTCTGTCATGTAGCCACAGCTTCTGTAAAGACTGTCTAAAGAGATGGTGGAGAGAGAGAACAACACGACTGTCCAGTTTGTAAGGAAATATCAGTGTATGAACCACCTTTAAACCTGGCTTTAAGAAAACCTGTGTGAGTTGTTCTTACAGGAGAAAGATCAGAGAGCTTCAGAGGCTCTCTGCTGTCTGCAGTCTGAGAAACTCAAACTGTTCTGTCTCGACCATCAGCAGCCAGCGTGTCTCGTCTGCAGAGACTCAGAAAAACACACCAAGCACAGATTCAGACCCATCGATGAAGCTGCACAACAACACAAGAAGGAATTTAAGGAAACTCTGGAGGCCTTAAAGAAGAAGTTAAAGGTTTGTGTAGAAGTTCAAGTGAAGTTTGATCAAACAGCAGAACACATTAAGGTCCAGGCCCGGCACACAGAGAAGCAGATTAAGGAGCAGTTTAAGAAGCTTCACCAGTTTCTAGCAGGCTGGCCGCACTGAGGGAGGAAGAGGAGCAGAAGAGTGGGATGATGAAGGAGATGATGGAGGTTCTGGGCAGAGCGATAGCAGCTCGTTCAGACACAGAGCCACAGAAGAGGAGCTGAGAGCTGAAGGTGGCTCATTCCTGCACAACTACAAGGCTGCAGTGGAAAAAGTCCAGCGCTGCCCCCTGCTGGATGATCCACAGCTGCCCTCAGGAGCTCTGATAGACTGAGCCAAACACCTGGGCAACCTGACCTTCAACATCTGGAACAACATGAAGGACATGGTCTCCTACACTCCTCTCATTCTGGACCCAAACACTGCTCATCCAGACCTTATCCTGTCTGAAGATCTGAACAGTGAGAGAAGGAGCGAGGCAGCGGCTTCCTGATAATCCAGAGAGGTTTGATTGGTTCTATTCTGTCATGAGCTCTGAGGGCTTTAACTCAGGGACTCACAGCTGGGATGTCGAGGTTGGAGACAGTACAAGCTGGATGCTTGGTGTGGTAGAAGAGTCTATCAAGAGGAAGGGAAACAGAGTCTGGATTTTGGGGAGTAGTGGTCTGTTTAGGTAAATACTCAACACGCTCACCATCAGCTGGATTCACTGCTCTCTCGGTTCAGAAGAAGCTCCAGAGGATCAGAGTGAATCTGGACTGGAACAGAGGAAAGCTGTCGTTCTCTGGGCCCAATACTAACACACACATACACACCTTCACTCACTTTCGCTCACAGGATGTTTCCATTTATTCAAACTGGGGATGATGTGAAGGTGTTGCCGTTGAAGGTGTCAGTGGAGCAGATGAGTTGAGGATGATTATATTTCTCATGTTGTTTCCTGTCAGTGAGTTGAAGCTGTTAAACTGCAGCTGTCCTCCTGCTGCCTCTTGGTTCCAAAGCCCTTTGTTTCTTTTTTAGTTCTCACTGTTCCTGCTCTCCACCTTTTCACATTGAAAATCATTTCACTGTTTCTCACTGAATGACTCCCCAAACCAGATTTGAAATTCATCAAGTTTCTAATCATTACAAGTGGTTCATGTTTCTATTTGATGTGTGTAAATGGAGATGATTTAGTTTGCTGGGATATGGACTGACATGTGTTGAATGGGAGGAGCAGATTGTTGTTGTCTTCTTGTCTGTTTATGAAAACAAATATATTGTTGAAACAATGATTAATTTTTAACTCCACATATGAAATGTTTCTGATATTTGAATTCTGTTTGATTAGAGACTTTCATCATAACACAAATGAGATTTTAGTGTTTTACAGTTTTTCGCGATTGCTTAAACACATTTCTTGAAACTATGCCTCATATTCTCAAAACAGGATAGGGCGAGAGGCGGGGTACACCCTAGACAGGTTGCCAGTCTGACACATAGAGACTGACAACCATGCACTCACAATCATGGGCAATTTAAATTTTTCAATAACCTATCCCCCCATGCAAGCTCCACACAGAAAGAGCCTGGCCTGATGGTGGAATTGAACTCAGGACCTTCTTTCTGTGCGGCAACAGTGCTAACCACCGTGCTGCCTGACATCGGTGCAATAAATTAAAAACAATATTTCCAAAACTGGCAAGTTATGTTGCTTGTGGTTCTTCCCCTCAATGTGGGCAGCACACACAGTGCTCTAATTTCTCCCCTGTACTTGTGCCAGTTTCCCACAAGTACATTTTTGTGAGTTAAAATCTAACAGGCAGAAGGCAAATGCATTTGGCACGATGTTGGTGCCGGCGACTATAAATCGCACTGTTCACACAAACACAAACCCTGAGGCTTCATGCATTAAAGAAATGCACATTTACATTCCATGTGTCAAAAAAGAAACAAAAAATCCAACTTAGTTTAAAAATACACAAAAAGGTGAAAAGTGTGTTTTGCTGCGTTAACTCAAGTGGAGAGTAAACATCAGCCGTCATTAAAATATGTTCAGAGTTTTGCAGACTGATAATGATGCATCTCCTAAATCATGACACATTGATTTTTACTGCATTTGTAATGTGAATGTATCAGTATTGGTAGTACCAGTAGTAAATGTATATACTTGGTGTTGGATGGATATCAAAATTTGCAGTACGACACACCACTAACATTTAGTGGAGTCTGTGAATTATTTTAAAAGCAGTTTGGAACTTTTTTGTTCAAACATCCTTTCTGTTGATAATTTCACAGAACTTTCTGTTGTTGTTGTTGTTTATTTTTAAGCTACCTCTCCCTTATCCTGCTTCTGCCACAGGTTTCTTCCTGTTAAAAGGGAAATTATAGATTTTGCATCTCTGTCATAGATAGCATGGCCAATAAGGGCTGAAAGTCAAGATGTTTGGTCCTGAAGATGTTTCCCAAGTGACTCCTGAAAAACAGCAGCACAGAGAAACTTTCAGCACCTTTAGCAGCAATAACTTGAAGCAATGGTTTTCTGTTTGATTTTATTGCTGTCTCGCATCACTGTGGAGGAGGAATTTCGACCGACTCTTCTTTACAATGTTGCCTCAGTTTATTGAAGTTTGGGAGTATTTGTTTATGCACAGCTCTCTTAAGGCTGCACTAAAGGCTTTCCATCAGGTTGAAGTCTGAACTTTGTCTGGGTCATTGCATTGACTCTAGAACACTTTGGTATAAAGAGAAATTCATGGTGAACCCAATGACTGAAAGGAGCAGAGGTCCTGTGGATGTAAAACAAACCCAAATCATCACTCCTCCACCACCCTGATTGACAGTTGGCTTGTGTAGCTACCAACCATGGGGTGAACAATGGCTGATGTTTTTCTTCTTTGAGTTGTGTTAACAAACATCTTAAAGCTTTAGACCTGCAAAACCTTCTGTTTTTATAGACATGTTCAACACTAGCTGATGATAAGTCAATCTAGAGCATTTGCATTAACGTCTGTTTGCTTTTTACAACTTCAGTTCTTTTTTCACTCAGTAGGTGGCAGCAAACTACAAACAATGGCTGCATTTTACGCTCATCCGTTTTCATTAGAGGCAGAACTCAGAAGCACATCCAGGTTTAGGTCTACTGCTTGGTGCTACACAAAAACAGGCTGAACAGACTGAAACTCACATGAACTTTGACAAATTGAAGTAAGAATGTCACTTCTGCTCTTCAGTTTTCTCAGAAATGCCTACACCTAAACCTAAACCTACGGATATGTTCGCGAACTTTTTCTCTTAGTCTGGAAATACTTAGTTAGCCCATTACTCAATTGAATTGATTATCATGACCCTCACTAATAGTCACTCAATAAGTTAAGAGTAATGTGCAAAACCCATTAACCAAAGCAGTATAAATATTTAAACTTTTAGCAAATCCAGCAGCTTAATTAAGTGATCATATGGTCAAACGGCTTGTCCATTTTTAATATATCCCACATAGGAGAAGAAGAGCAGTCATGGAGTTTTTGCTCCTCATGTTTTTTTAACAAGTCCAATAACCTGATAGATGTTTGCTGAACATTGTGGTTTACATCAGCACCTACATTAAAACATAAAAACCCTGTTTTGTGTGGGCTGCTCAATACCATAAAGCAAGACCTCTGAACATCTCAGTTTTTACACACACACACACACACACACACACACACACACACACACACAGACACAGTGTTTTATGTGCTGTTGTCTGTACCGTTGCCTAAAATAGAAATGTTTAAAACTTCTACATGGATGTCACATGATACAGTTGTCAAGATGGCCGAGCGGTCTAAGGCGCTGCGTTCAGGTCGCAGTCACCCCTGGAGGCGTAGGTTAGAATCCCACTTCTGACATCATGCCTTTACCGATTTTCCCGGAGGAACCCACCCAAGTTCCTCTGCAGAGCTGTGCTACAGAGCAGAAGTTCTATCTAATCTAAGATTCTGTGTGGTGCAAAGCAAAAATAAAAAACTCCCTCCAGGCAGAAGCGCTCCATTTTTGTATGTGGGGAAAACAACACACACCGAAAAACCCAGGAGACAGGCTGGCACCAGAACACCAGGGATGTGCCCCGAGATGAGTGTGAAAATGTGATTATCAACAAGCCCACCTGGGCTTCAGGTAGGCCGCACGCTTGTCCAGAGTTCACTTTGTCTTCAAGCGTTTTAATTTAAAACATCAACTGAGGCCTACCCCAAGCTAAAAGAAGGCAGATTATGTTCTCAGACAAAGCAAGCAATGAGGGCGAAGCAGAGAAAGTACCTGCACAATACATTCACATAAATCAAAATGGAATTTCTTTGAGGACACAAACATCTGGGGAGTAAACAGCTGTTTCAATACCTAATCACAGATTGTGCTCTCTGTTGTACACGTTTTTAGTAAGGCATAATTAACTAAAAGGCTAGAGAGATGAAAGGATGCCAAGCTGATACCAGGCCTCAGTCACATGGATTGTTTCTTAAATTCTGAAATTAAGTGGACATGCAAAAAGATCTGACACTTCATATATTAAACTGACGAGAGGCTGTGTTCACCCGAGAAAGCTCCCAGAAATTTGAGCAAATGTTGGCTGTGAAGTTTTTACTCAAACCAAATTGCAGGTCAGTTTAAAGCGGAAAATTGTGCAAGTAGTCCAAACTAAACCGTTCTTGAGATGCAGAAATGTTCTCACACACACAAAAAGCAGACGACTGTGCCTCCAAACAAATGCTTGTAACATAAATGATGAAAACAGTAACTGCAAAGTTGAGACTGAACAGTGTTACAGTTAAAGAGCTCCTTCAGTGACTGACTGCTGCATCCTACATGCATGAAGGAGCGTTTCCGCAGGTCCTTCCTCCCTGCAGCTGTCAGACTGTACAATCTGCTCCCAACAATCATAGATGTTTACATCTACGCTGTAACTGCAATAATTTAATCAACCGATTCGCACTACAACCTGGTTTACCTCTTATCTGTAGTTAATTTAATAACTGTACAGTACTCTAGTACTCTGTTTATAGTAACCATTGTCCTTGATGTAAATATGTAAGAAAAATTGTGTGTTTCTGTTCTGTGTCCTGTTTGTTGTATATGTGTCTTTCTGGCTGCTGTTACAACCAAATTTCCCCTTGTGGGACAATTAAAGGATTATTCTATTCTTCTATTCTATAGCCAACCATTCAGCTGACTCATTGGTGATTGCAGGTTTCATTATAGAAGAATTTCAAGGAGAAGACAGACGGCAGGGAGTCAGAAACGGGGGATGGAAATGCAAGATGTTGAGGACAACTTATGAGCCCAGGCGTCAGGTGTGAACAACAACAATAACTGGGCTGCATTTAGGTGTACAGATCACATGACCATCAAAAGAGCAGTGTAGGGGAGCTTTATGGACACAAACTGGGAGAGGTGGCATGCTCAGCTGACCAGTAGAATACCACACTAGACTTTCCTCCGGGAGGGTTGAGGACCCTGTTGTGGGTGCGAGGCTTGGGTCCCAGATGAGGCTTGTGGTTCTTCAGCTAAGTGTCATCAGGAAATGAGGATGGCGTGGGCTCAGGCTCCAAGGGTGCCGAGACAGCAGCCGCAGTGGCAGCGGGTGGCTCTTCCTTGACTGGTGCATCGGCTGGGGGTGTTGTTTCTTCTTTCGCCTCAGGCTGGCCGGCTTTGGCTTCAGGAGCTTGATGAACTGAAGCAAACACGCTGACATGTGATATCAAATTGGACACAGCCACCGTGACCTCACCCCCTGGTTATTGCACTCTGTGTTGTGTGTAGTGTGATGGACAGTGGCGTGTCTAGGAAATTTTTGTTGGGGGGGCCAGGTAGGGGCACAGATTTGGAGAAGGGTGGCAGATGTAATTGGCAGATAATGTTTAAAAAAAATTCTACCAACCGTTAACCATATTTCAATAACCCTGTAAACCTAATAACCGAACGTGCTTTTAACTCTTATTAGAATGAGATTTTAACCACTACGGTGCAAAGTTTTTAGATACTGCGTTGATAAAGTACAAGAGATACAATCAGTGCTTTGTCAGTGTTTACTCAGCATTCAAGGACAGCAATATTTGCATAGTATTTTTACTGACATATAGTGCACATATGTTTTGGGCAAAAATTTTTTGAATATTAAAATATGAACATTTGTAACAAACAATTGACAAATTAGCCAGTTCCAATGCAAAACTTTATGTGCCTGTTAAAAAAAGAAGATAATCTTCTCACAAACTGGTGTTTGATTTTGAAACAGGAAAAAAGTGGGGAAACAACTGAAAAGACTAACATTTGAATAAAACCTGAAAGCAAGTAAATACTTTCTATGCTGCCTTATGGTAAACTTTGGTAATATTGATAAAGAACAACACTGGCTGATGATGAAATACAGTCAGCTGGCATGGTGACACTGCAAGTATTAACCTGCAGGGCTGGACCGGGACAGAAAATCTGGCATTTTGACTAGAGACCGGCCCACCAGGTATTAAAGCCATAAAGACTTTGAATGAAAACAAACGCTGTTGTGACAGTGATGTACAGTCTTTTTGGTATATGTATGATTTCTATACATTTTACGTCAGATAAAAACTTTGATTGTAAGATTTAGATAATTATTTAATAAAAGCTAGATATTTTAAATGAGAATAAGAAAGAAAAGTATTTCTTTCTGCCCCCCTTTCCCTGTTAATGCCCTACCTGGCCCCCTGGCAACACTTTCCTAGACCCGTTCCTGCACAGTTACCAGCTGTCAGCTGCTTAGAAAAGGATCCTGGTGTTATTTGTCTCTCAGAAACAGTTCATAACTTCCCTTCAACTCATTCATGTCACCTAAAAGGTAAACCTGTTTCTCCATCACCTGTTCAACTCTGATGATTCAGTAAGGACATCTCCTGGTTTCATCTTCATGTTTCCCTCTCACCACATATCCAAACTGATATCATGACCAGCAGCTTTTACAGCTGTGGCTCCAGCAAACATCAGCTGATACTAGAAATTAATATTCAATAAATTCTAACAACAGCTGATCAAGCTTAAACGTGCTGCTGTTGTTTAGCGCGACATCTGCTGGTTTCCTGTTTCTGGCACAAAGTGGGCGATAAACAAACAAGAGAGAAAAGCTGATCAGCTGATCATTGATCAGTTTCATGATTGAAGTAGCAACAGGAGAGGGAGGGGGGAGAATGAGAGGAGGCAGCTGTGCAGCGTAATAACAGAATAACTCCAGCTTTGTGTCTTTTTTTCATTATAGCGAAAGTACGGGAGAAACTGCGTCTCTTCTCAGCTCAATACAAAACGTGTAATATTTTCTATCAATGAAGGACCATTCCATTTTTTTAAGGAGCCGTTGGCAACTATACTAACTAACCTTATGAATAAAATAAAGTTCACTATCAGTAACATCATAGCACCCACCCAACTGTATATAAACTCCGTCATGCTAGCTAGTAGCAGTACGAGTTATTGTAACTGACTGTAAAAAGTCAGCACAACGAAAATAAACTGCACCTAAATTTGGTTTATATCTGACCCAGATAGACTGCAGGTCATAACTTCTTACCTGAAGTTCAGTTCACCTGACACTCGGACCGGCGGCTGCCTCGGGGCTCTCCTGCCTCGGGGCTCTCCTGCCTCCCCTTCCCTCATCCACCTGCTGGCCTCTGTGGAAGCCCCGCCATAGCCACCACCAAACAACTGAGTTATTTTTACACATCGACCTGCATCTGGCCAATCCACCACCTCTCATTGTTCATGCCCTTACAAAAAAAAAATAAAAAATAAGTCACCGGGCATATGCCCGGTATGCCCGATGGCCAGTTCAGGTATGTTAACCTGCAACCAAATCTGCAGCTCCATACAGCAATGTTACGACTTAGATTATATCTTATAACTCATAACTCTTATGTTAGCTGCCCTCAGTAGCATACTGTCTGAAATATTCAAAGGCTGCAATAATTCTTTAAGTGTTATTTTTTCCTTGGTATTCTAATTTCACCGAAGTTTACTAAACTCAACAAACTTAATATTACTTACCGGGACATTTATTCTGTCCTCATTTTCTTTCACCGAAAAATTGCCTCATGCG
This sequence comes from Copadichromis virginalis, assembly GCF_057382275.1. Lineage (NCBI taxonomy): Eukaryota > Metazoa > Chordata > Actinopteri > Cichliformes > Cichlidae > Copadichromis > Copadichromis virginalis. The sequence goes on from NC_140621.1 coordinate 12,554,581, forward strand.
GTGCCATCTTTCGTGCTTGGCTCTCCTACCTTTGCTAACGTCATGCACATAGTGCAGAAGCCGATGCTGCATTCACTTACACTCAGATATCTGAGCTTCACCGTGAAAATCGTACATTTGATATTTGATTGCATTTTATTGTTTTACCTTTGGGGTGGCCTGGGGGGGCACAGGCCACCCCGCTGGACATGCCATTGGTGATGGACACCACCATGTTGATTTTTTTGGATCAAGAAGTGATCATAATTAGACAAGAGCATGGAGTACCAATTTATCATCTAAAGCCAGAAAGCTTGAGTTTATGTAAGACACCACAAGCCCTGCCATTTTCAAGTCCCGTTCACTAACAGAGGAGGGTTAAATCACATATTTGTTACGTTTAAGATCAAAGTGGAAATAATAAGCGTTTAAAAAAAAAATAAAAAATGCAGGACGGAGGACAATTTATTGAGACTATCACACATTTTTATTGTTTGTATGGAGCTATATGCAGTAAAGCAGAGAAAATGCACAAATGAGAACATAAAAAGACCGAAAATTTGTTTTGTTTTTTCCCCTCTTTTTAACTGACTCATTAACTAACTTCCTAAACAACTAAATGCCATGTTGCCATATCATTTTTTGATTAGTCGACATTTATGGGCAGAAATCTGTGCCATCAGAAACTGAATTTGAATAAGTTCAATTTGAATTTGAATTGCTCAGATTGAATCTGAATTGTAACTTGAATAAATGCTTTTGAAAACTGAATTTGAATTAGTCTAATTTGAAATTGAATTTATGGTTTGAAAATGATCATCACTAAATTGAAATTGAATTTTATATTTTGAAAATGAATTGATTTGCTTTGAAACTGCATTTTATCCTTTAAAAATTCAGCTCTCGAATAATTTCAGTTTCATTTCTCACCATTCAGTTTCAGTTCTACAATTCAATTTCAGTTCCAAAATTCAGTTTTTTGGAACTTACATCCGGTTCCGGTTCAAGCGCAGATTAATAGAACTACGTTTTACTAGCGGACCGAAAGTGTTACCGACGGGAATCTACAGCGTCTTGAGCTGAATTAAGACTTCAGAAGTCATTCGTCATGTCGAATGACCAGCGGATAAACTCTCAGGTTGGTAATAAATGTATTACATGTATAAGAACAAGCGTCATGTTAACAAATGATAGCCGTACAGTAACTTTTATGCTTATTGTAGCTGTTAGCTAAAAACGCTAATTTAGCGTAGTTTGCCCTGAATTCAGCTTTGACAAACAAATATGATCGACTGTTTCTAGTAGAATTCCAAAGTTGTCATCTTGTACCCTCTCAGAGTACCCCCTCTGTATGCTTGCAGAGACCCCTACAGTAGGGAAACATGCAAAACGGTGCCCAAACCATTTTAGTTTTATTTATGTCTTACACAGCATCCCAACTCTTTAGCTAACTTAATAACTTTAGCTAAAGTGAATAGTTAGTGAGCTATGCCGCTTTGCTAGCTAAAATACCGGTGTTGGCACATAAGGACGCTGTCATAGCCTGTCAATGACGTTGATTAGTTGTGCATCATGTTTCACCCCCGTCTTTCACCCCCCTCTTCCTTTCTCCCTTTTCTTTTCCTCATTTAAGTCCGTCCCGTATCTAGCAAGTGAAAATAAAAAATAAATAAATAAAATAAACAATAAAATATGAATCAAATAGACCATTACGGCAAGGCTGGGATGGTCAATTTGGTAAAGTAAATCTGTTGGGCATCTTTTCTCGCCTTTAGACAATAATTCTGACGGCAAAAGAACCAAACGGGACAGGCAAAAAAAAAATAAAAAATCAACGCGAGGAACAACATCAATCCTTGCAGTATTGGATTGAGGGCCTATTGACATATAATACATAGCTAAAGGATCAAAATAAATTTAAGGATAAAACTGTGAAAGAATTAACAGATGAGAAAGATCAAATGGGCAAAGTAATAGACGACCAAAAGGCCCAGAATATGGAGATCAAACGGAAATTGTCATGATCTAAATCGCCGGCTGACATCGACCCTGCTGACAAGGAACAAACAAGCCTTTTCAGGAATAAGGTGGAAAAGGACGAGAGCTACATCAACAGTGTTCTGCAGCTGTGCAGAGTAAGATCCAAATGAATCCACAGCAGTCCACCTAGTCTTACTATGATGCATGCTGTCTGGTTGGAGTTTTGGGTTGATGCATGTTGGCGGGATGGTTGCTGGCTTTATGGATGGTTGGGTTAATGCAGGTTTGTTGGTTGGATTGATATTGAATGGATACATGTTGTTTATGGATGTTGTGTAGCCCAGGGTTACAAACAGATAAAAGTAGAAACCTTTTGTTAGAATTATTACACAAGTTGTTAATGCATTTAAGTTAAAACATTCAAAGCTAAAAGAGACGGAGAAAACTCTGGCTGAACTTAAAGAAAAACATGAGGAAGAAGTCGAAGTCCTGCAAGGACCGCTGGAAACAGAAAAAGAAAAGGTTGCACGTCAGGAATTTCACAACAGCCAAGTTGTTGAATTGTTATTGAAACGCCACAAAGAGGGAAAAAAAATAAGATGCAGCAATTTTACGACGAAAATACTAAAAAACTCGAAGACAAAGCTAATGCTGAAAAAACAAAGTTAGAAAAGGTCATAGAAATGTATGATAACCAAATAGAAAAGCTTGAGAGAAGAGTAAAAATTAGTACAGGTGTGACCGCCAATGCAGTGAAAGAACGCGAGGAGGTTTTTTTTGCCCTTTATCCCCGTCCCTCTTCTCCACTGTTTCACCCCCCTCTTCCTTTCTCCCTTTTCTTTTCCTCATTCAAGTCAGTCCCATATCTAGCAAGTGAAAATAAATAAATAGCTTTTTGTTTACTTTTGTATTTTGTTGCAAAGGGACAAACTGCAGAAATTGTAGGTGTATAAATAAGTCTAGTGGTGTCTTCTGTATATCTTCCAGCTCTTTTGTGTGCTGCGTGTCATTGTGTGATGCTGACTATATGCCCTAGCTGTGTCCTTTTGGCTGCATTCTTCTGACCAAGCCAAGGCCTATTTACTTTTGTATTTGTTGTTTAAGCCACATAAACACTGGAACATCTTGTAAACACAGTTATAGTGGAGAAAAGAAGCTAGAAAAAAAAAATAATTTTATTTAATCTAAATAAATTATTATTATTTTTTCTGAAACATGAAGAAGGACTTGAATTTTGTGTTATTTAAAAACACGTATTTAATTATTATTCAGTGTTGTGTGTGCTAGCAAACTGCCAGCCTTAAACCTAAAAAAAACCCACGATTTTATAGAACTAGACAATGCATTTCCTGAAGAAAATTTCAATGTAATGATTATTTATCAATACATTTTGTATTTAGTATTTAGTTTTATAAAGTAAATGCTGACCACACAAGTTTCCTTCTGGATTAATAAAGTTTAAAAAAATATCTGTAAAGTGTTATGAAATATAAAAATGTTTTTGTTGAGAATATGTCCACACAAAATAATTAAATAGGGCATTTTCTGTTAATTAATAGAGGTTTTCTGTTTTATAATTACACTGCAGTTTGGACGATGAGCTTCTGGAACGTTTTTAGGCATTTGTTCACATTTTGGAATTTAATCCCCAAGAAACATAAAGATTTTCTTCTTTTATTCCACCAGCACTCCATTATCATGTACACTGTAAAATCTAACATTGTGTTTAATTAAAAAATGTAAGGATATACTAAACTCAATTTTTTTCAGTTTGTTTAAATAAGTTACCAGTAGTTTTTATTCAAAAAGCTGATCAACCCAGTTTATTTGAGTTGTCTTGAATTGGAAAAACTAAGTAAGCTAGAAATTTTGCTTCTCAGTGCAGGCTTTTAAAAGATATGGTTTGAAAATGCCATGTCACTGCTATCCTCCTCGCTTTGCACAGATTAGTCTGCATGTTCATGGCACCCACATTTTTTTATTGGATTAGTTTGAGCAAACCTGGGTTCTAGTGATGGGATTTCCGGCTCTTTTTAGAGATCCGGCTCTTTCGGTTCGGCTCCGAACCGGCTCTTCAGGTTGTTTTGTTGCTTTAATTAATTAATTATTAACAATAATATAAAATTATGCACAAAAGGAATTACTAATGTTAAAAAAAGTTTTATTTATATATGTTTATATATAAATATATGCGGTGGCCCCTAGAGACAAAACACGTACAAACTCCAACACACATTTCTAGCATGAACTGAACTTCCAAAGCAGAGCTACTAGATCACTTAAATTACACAATTGAAAGCATGTGTATGGAGTGCCAGGACTGCCATAATGAATTAATTAAATACACCATTAAATAATTAATTAAATGTGTCAATAATTAATTAAAATTGGAATTAATTAATTAAATAAATAGTTATGACACATGTAATTAATTAATTATTGACACATTTAATTAATTATTTATGTATTTCACATTTTAATTAATTATTGACACATTTAATTGATTATTTAATGATATATTTATTTATTTCATTTTGGCAGTCCTGGCGCCTGGCTCTCATCATGAAATAATTTTATCTGTCAGCCTCACCCATCAAACTCAGGGGGCGGGGTTAACGCTGCCCATGCAGCTTCTCTAACATTTGATTGGTTGCCGTGCAAAGTAAGTCAAAACAGGTCGATCCTAGATAATCGATTGCTTGTGTAGACTTGGGGCAGCCAGGTATCCCAGAATGCAGATCAAATCACAGGCAGCAATGGTGGTGGTGTAGTTTTAAAATACCCTGTTTTTCTGTCACCAACTACACTTTTAACAGTGTTTTAGCCGCGAATGTCGCGACGTATGTCTGGTCAGGTTGTCAACATAGAACATATTTGCAAAAGTGCTCAGATGTTTTCAGAGATTTCACTAGCTCTGCTAACAATTAGCATGCAGAGTGCACCCAGGGGGTTACGTTAACCGGTTTGTTTACATATTCCACTCTCCGTGTTCCACATGTTGCATTCGCAGATTCTCATTTTCACCGAACGATCGTCTCTTTCCGCCTGGTTTTGTGTCTCTGTGCTTCTGTAACATAAAGAACGAGCTGACATTTTTCTCACGAAACCAGCGATCAGCTCAACAGATCCTCAGTTTACCTGCATGCATCCTCCTCCTCATCTGTCAGCTGTTTAACACCTGCTGCTAATTCAAGAAACACGCCTACGTTACCTGGTGATAGTCACAGTTTAACTGGGCAGCCGGTGCTCGATATAAAGCAATGTCAGCGCATTTTTCTGCACAAGATAAGTAAATATAGTGTTTTCCCCGAGCGCAGAGCTGCTGGAGCTTGTTTCCTTACAGAGCACTTTATAGGCGAACCAGCTTCATCAGCGACTGATGTCCAATCACCGGCACACAGCTTTGAAACCTCAGCTGAGTTTTAGCTCTCAGTGGTTAAACGCTGGACTTCATTCACTCAGGTTCTGTCTGTCGGGTCACGTTTACTTCGCTGTTTTATTTACAACTGAGCAAATCGGTTTGGCTGAGGTTAAAGTTACGTTTCATAACTGCATAGTTTCACAGACGTTTAACGGTTCACTGGCACATGTGTTAGACTGAACTATCATCTAAATATCATCTGTTTTTTAATAGTTATTCAACTGTATTCTAAGCACCAGCTGTCTGTTAGAATGTGATTTTTTTTTCTCTCTCTGTTGGCAGAGGTATAAAAATGCGCAGGAAATTCTGACGTGCATGGCGAACTTCACCGACGATATTTAGGGAGGAATAAACACACATCAAACATAAATGAACCATTTGCCTGTCTCCATAATTGAGAGCATTTTCTCTTCTTATGTCAACACTCTCTCTCTCTCTTTTTTTTTTTTTTTTTGCTTTTTCGGTCATGTTATGTTTACCTGTCAAAGGCTTGTTACAAACTATGAAACACATCATGCAGACTTCAATTTTACATGTATGATCTTAAAACAGGACACAGCCACTATACGTGCTGGCCTCATATCAAATGTGAAGGCAGACTGAGTCTATGTTTGACGTTTGTTTATATCTAATCTTCCTTTTCAAACATTTAAACAGCAGCGAGTCTGCAGCTGAGGGAATACAAACTCAAATTGTCGGAACAGGTTTGCTCGTTTCTTGGATTCATTTGGTGATTTATTAAATGTATAACTGTTATTCTAAACTGCTGCTGAGTCTCTTACACTTTTCTTTATGCTGTATATTTTCACGTCTCTGGAATAGTTGGAAGTTAGATAGTCAGCTGGGAAACTTTGTGTTAACTCATGGAGCTGAGGATATCGTGGATATCGTGGATATGCTGACCTCGCTGCGTGGTGTACAGAGCGAGGTCAGCATGATTAATATTCACAATAAAAATATTAGCCGAACATCATGAAGTCTGTATGTGTTTCATAGTGTTGAACAACCTTTGTACAGTTAAAGCCAGCAGTTACTACATGACAGAAACACCAACGTTATCTCTTTTATGCGTTTATAGCTGATGCTGTGTAGAGGGTGTTCCTCTCGACTGTGCTGGCATATCTCTTCTTAAGATCTTGACTGATACTTTGCTTGATGTTTCTGACCAGCGCTGTGTCACCAATGTTGTCTTGGGTGTCGTGCAACAGCTGTGCTAGCAGCGGTGCTACGAGAGACAGAGTAGGATTCTTTTCCTCAGACATCACAGTAGTCGCGACTTGCATTGACTTCAAGGCCCGGACAATTTCTTCAGTGTTCCCAATATCCGTCTCGTTTAGAGTAAAGATATCTGTGCTACTCTTTCTGACTTCGGGAGACAGCAGCGCTGCACAAATCGCAGGTTGTTGTTCAAGGAAACGCTGGAGCATGTCATAAGCACTGTTCCATCTCGTGCAGACATCGGTCTTGAGCTTGTGAGTCGGGAGCTGTAACATTTTCTGTTTTTGCTCCAGAGCGTGGTTTGCCACTGTGCTTCTATTGAAAAACCCAGTTATGTGCCGCACTCTTCCCAAGACCCTGGCTACTGCAGGCAGGTTTAAGGCTCGTTGTGATGCCAGATTGAGCGTATGGGCGAAACACTTCACATGCAGGTATCCCGCTAGCTGAGTGGCAATTGTCATATTAGAAGCACTGTCGGTGACAACCACCAGATTTTTGTCGGCAATCCCCCATTCCTGTGCTGCATTTTGCAGGAGATTTGCAATGTTCGCTCCGGTGTGACTTTCATGTAATGTTCGAGTTTGGAGAACGTAAGACAGCAGTTGCCAGTCCGCTGTGAGATAATGAGCTGTTATAGTCACATATGAATCCACAGCCTGCGAGGTCCATGCGTCGCAAGTTAATGCAACCCTTTCTGCTGTGCTCAAACTTTCCTCAACCTTCATGCTTCACATCTATGTAGAGATTGGGTACAGCTGTGTCCGCGAAAAAAACGTCGTGATGGTATCACATACCTGGGTTCCAGCATCTTGATCATGTAAGAAAAGCCCTCGTTTTCCACAATGTTGTAAGGACGCAGGTCTTTGCAGATGAAGTACGTGATAGATTGTGTTATTTTCTTAGCTCGCTCTGAATTGGGAGATAGCTTTGCTAAGCTAAGAGTGTCCAGCGTTGGTTGATTTTTCATTGGAGCTGATTCAGAGCTAGCTTTCCCGTCCGCGGTTAATGCTATTTTTGGATGGTGCCGTGTAAGATGGGCCCTCATGTTCGTAGTATTCCCAGAGTACTTTATTTTCATACGACACACCTTGCAAATCCCGTGTGTCATATCCATCTCATTTGTTCCATCCTTGTTAAAAAATCCAAAGTACGTCCAGACATTTGATTTAAACGCAGATGGCGCTTTCCTGATCTCTTTTTCTTCCTCCATCTTTGTTTGATCTATTTTCCCATGTGCTGACCTAACCTCTGCTGACCTCACTAGAGAAAAAGCTCAACCGCACCATCTGGTGGACTGGAAGTTTTTGGAACAAAATATCGATATCTGCTGTCCCTGTATCGATACATTATTAGCAAACAAAATATCGTGATACTACGCAGTATCGATTTTTTCCCCCACCTCTACTGATTACTGATCAAAAACCCAAAGATCAGATGTTAAACAGATTTATTTGCTCTCTCTCCTCCTTAAACATGTTTTTAATGTTAGTTATAATTCAGAATTGGCGACTGAAACACGTAGGACACATAAGAACATCAGGAAATAAAACACCGATAAATATAACCTCAGTAAAAGAAGTCAGCGGGGGTTACTACAGCTGTGTACCGGGGCCTGCGCTTTGTCGGTGGGATTGCTTACGAGGCGAGCGGGTCTATCCCACGCTTTGCCGTGAGACTGCGCAGACATCTCCGAAATCATCGAAGCACTTTTGCAAAGAGGCTGTATCTTGACAAACCGACCAGACACATGAAGATTAAACCACTACATTCTTGGCTAAAAAAATATTAAAACGGTATTTGGTGACACACAAACAGGGTTTTTCAAAGTTCAGTTCTGTTAGCTTCCACATGCCGGTTGTTGTGTGCTAGAAACAATGGCCACCAGGCCAAAGTAATGGTTTTGACTCGATCAGCGTTAACCCCGCCCCCTGAGTTTGATGGGTGAGGCTGACAGATAAAATTATTTCATGATGAGAGCCAGGCGCCAGGACTGCCAAAATGAAATAAATAAATATATCATTAAATAATTAATTAAATGTGTCAATAATAAATTAAAATGTGAAATACATAAATAATTAATTAAATGTGTCAATAATTAATTAATTAAATGTGTCAATAATTAATTAAAATGTGAAATACATAAATAATTAATTAAATGTGTCAATAATTAATTAATTACATGTGTCATAACTATTTATTTAATTAATTAATTCCAATTTTAATTAATTATTGCCACATTTAATTAATTATTTAATGGTGTATTTAATTAATTCATTATGGCAGTCCTGGCACTCCATACATGTGTGTATTGTTTGTGTATTTATACACAGGCACTCATATATATTCAAATAATTAAAAAAAAAGTTCATTTACCTGTTACTACCACACACCAAATCCGGTCGTTGGTACTTGCTGGCTTGTATAGCCACAAGATAACAAAAGCTCAACACTGCGCCCAGCATCCTGGAGCACTTCTGTTGTCTTTTGTACGTGTTGAGTTTTTACGTGCTTCTGAGTTTTTACGTGCTTCGGAGTTTGTACGTGTTTTGGAGTTTGTACGTGTTTTGGAGTTTGTACATGCTTCAGAGTTCGTACGTGATTTGAAATTTGTATGTGCTTTGTCTCTAGGGGCCACGGTAAATATACTTTTATTTATTCACGCCACATAAAATGTAATAAATAAATCATATAATACAAAAATCAACTATTCACATTTCAACTTTTAACTATAAATTTTAAGCTTTTTTCGTTTACAAATTTAAAGTGAAACCAACACAAAAACCACAAACACAAACCACAACACAATTAAATATAAATTATAATATGAAAACAAAAAGAACATGCATATTCTCTGTCATATGGGCCCGCATGAATAAACTTTCTGAATCCTACCGAAAATCGTTATGGATGATTACTATCCGGTTGTTCAGTGATGACGCGACGAATCCTACTTCCGGGTCTAAAGTAGTCTGTGTTTAATATGGCTTTTGTGTTGTTAACATGTTTAATGTTATGTATTTTCTTCTATTTGATCTCAAAAAGCTCCTAAAACAGTCAGTGATCCCTGTTGACCTCCCTTGGCTTTTATTACCACTAATCATTTATTTAAGCTCAGTTTTTAAAACCTTAGGATGTAACTACAGCCCAGCCCATGCAGCAGTATATGAATGACTAACCTCGTATTGTGGATGGATTATCTCAGTTGTTCTCCTGGCTGAAGTTTGGTCCTTTTACAGCATCCTGCCATGCGATTATATTTGTTCCTGACCACCGAGAACACTCACGTTAACTTTTATCGAGTGGAAAAAAAGTTAGCTTGTTTATATTATGCTAACATAGCTGTGTCGGTAGCGGTCACGTAGCACATCATTATATACCAGCTAGCCCAAGTTCAGTAACCCTACAAACGTCACTGCTGTTTAGTTTTCTGTCTTCATTTATGCTGGAAGTGATAGCAGAGCTGTACGTTTTAATTTGTTTCCAAAACCCCGCAGTCAGGACATGCTATATTGTATTTAGATAGAAGCTAGCGAGCTAACTCCCTGCTAACTTCTAACTCTGTTAAATGTCATAAATTCCGTTTTCATGGATGCCTGGATGTTAAACTCAATTGTTACACCTGGTAGAGCAGAACGCTGATCATTTTATTAAAGACGAAAGAGTTTTTCAACTCTCAGTAATGCCATAGTGTTCGTTTGATATATGGACCTGCAGCGGAGTTTAGACCCAGACACGGCTAGTGACGTCAGACTGAACAATCGGATACCTTTCTAATGTGACGTTGTTGTCCCTGGCTCTCTTTCTCTCTCTCTCCCTCTGGCTCTGTTCCTGTGCTACTGAGTGTAACTACCGCCCCTCCCCCCTCTACCCAGCGTAAAGCACAAGGCTCGCGTGCAGAGTGAAGCGGGAAAAAAAAGTGCGAGAGGCTGAGAGAAAGAAAGAAAGAAAAAAAACCACGTGACGGCTCGCGATAAGGAACCGGCTAACCGGCTCGCGTCTTAATGTCAAAGAGTCGGCTCTAAGAGCCATTTCGTTCGCGAACGACCCATCACTACTGGGTTCAGATGGAGCAGCTTGAGCTCAAGAGATAATTTCTGTGATTTTTTGCGTGATACTCTGGCTTGGAAGTAAACTGTTTTTGTACCTTCTTTCAGTTTAAAACCAGGTTTTGAACTTGCTAGCTAGCCAGCTTGTTAGCCTAGCATTAGCCTAGCATTGCTGCTGCTTCTCAGCTCATGTTACTTAGAAAATTAACCCCACAACTTTAAAATTCATTTAAAAATTGCTCAGTGACATTTTCTGTTGATTGTTTGAAATTGAAAAGTGAGCAGCTATTAGAGCAGCGGTCCCCAACCCCCGGGCCTCGGACCGGTAGCGGTCCGTGAGTCGTTTGGTACCGGGCCGCGAGAGTTTAGGCTCAGGTGTGAAATGTATAGTTTTCAGGGTTTTTATCGGTTTTCAGTGTTATTTTGTTATCGTTTTTATCGTTTACTCGGCTTTCCTTGGTCTTTTCACATGTGTTATGAATAAATCTTCTTTTTTTCGGTACCGGTACTAGTTTTATTTTGTTGTATTTATCTGCGACACCTTAAAGGCCGGTCCGTGAAAATATTGTCGGGCATAACCGGTCCGTGGCGCAAAAAAGGTTGGGGACCGCTGTATTAGAGGACAAAACTTTTTCGGAAGGTGCAGCCCTTAGGGGTAGGGACTTTTTTTCTATCCATATTTATGTTTGGCAATATGTAAAAAATTTCCAGCCGACATTCGTCAGTCCAAAAAAGGATAATAGGCGATATATTCGCTCCCGTGACCGTTTGATGGGTGAAGCAATGTAAAGGAAATTATGTCTTTTCTGTTTTTCTAATTTAAGCTTGAGTTGAATGTCTTTCACTCTAGATTTTAGATGACCTATCTCTTATACTTCATTGCCAGCCTTTTCAATAATTTGGTTCACTGGTCCAATGAGCTCCTGTCTTTGTTTGAATAAAGTGAAAGACTTTACCCTACCATACCATTGTACTTCTTTTGAAACTATTCAAGCTCCTGTTTTTTTATCTAGTAAAGCTGTCTCTAGATATTTGCATCTGGTACATAGACAGTTCAGCTGTTTTTCAAGAAACTCCTTTGTTATTCCAACAAAGGGGATGCCTTCCACACCGTCTACGCATTTCTTTTTCAAGTTGAGGAACATATCTGTAAATTTCACCTTTTCTTTTCCCGGAAGTGAACTGCATTTGGAAATGCCTTTCCAAAGGACAAAATGCACTGTACAGTTCTTCTTGGAAGTAGTGCTCTTTCTTCTCCAGCCAATTAGCGTTGTGTATAAATTTTTCTCTTTGCTTTATTGTGGAGCACAGTTTCTCTTCGAGACCCACCTTTTCAGCCAGTGCCTGATTGTGTGCCGTTTTTACCTTATGCCTGTCCACTGCTGTCTTTCTGTGTTTTTCCTTTTCTGTGCATAGGGCCTTTATTAGGTCATTGCGCGATATGGCAGCCTCGCTTCTGTCAGTCTGTCCCAGGGCAGCTGTGGCTACAACCGTAGCTGCCTCCACCAGTGTGTGAATGTGAGAGTGAATGAATAGTGGCATTGTAAAGCGCTTTGGGTGCCTTGAAAAGCGCTATATAAATCCAATCCATTATTATTATTATTATTATTGCATTTTTCTTTTTCAAAGAAACAAGTTAATCTTCGACCATAGCCTTTATTTTCCTTTCAAATGCCAGAGCCCTAATGTTTCTCTGACATTTGCGTTTGATCTCCATATTGTTAGGGTTCCTGGGTCGGTGACCCAGTGTTTTGTGTTTTTGGTTATTTGATTTTGTTATCTCTTTATATTCTAGCTTTGCTTTACGGGTTTTTCTTAAGTTAAGGTCCTCTGGGTGGGGTTTGGTTAGAGTTTTAGTGTTTTGGTTTTCTGTCTGTTCCTTTGTTGCTGTCTTCCCTGTCTGCTGTATTTCCACGTCCAGTCAGTGTCGGTGTCTGCCCTGGTCCCACGTCTCTGTTCCCTTTGTTTTAGTGCTTGCCTGTGAGTCTGTGTTATGTTTCCTGTTTTACTTTGGAAGTCCATGTCTGATGTTAATGTGTCTGGTTTTGCTTCCCCTGGTCTCGTTAGGCCTGATTTGCCCCAGCTGTTTTTCCCTCCTCTTACTCATTCCCTGATTGCTCCCTCTGTATTTAAGCCCTGTGTTTCTCTGTGTCCATGTTGCGATCTACCGTTTATTTTGCTGTGTGTTTTGCCAGTCCACCGGTGTTAGTTTATTTTGAGTTTTTCCCAGTTATGTTATGTTTGCGTTCAGCATTAAAGCTGTTTTGGTTTAAGTTTGTCTCTGGAGTCTGCATCTTGGGTCCTATCCCTGTCCGCACACAGCCGTCACACAACACATATACTGGGCCTTTTGATCTTCTATTACTTTGCACATTTGATATTTCTCATCTGTTAACTCTTTCACAGTTTTATCCTTAAATTTATTTTGGTCCTTTAGCTATATATTATATGTCAATAGGCCCTCAATCTAATGCTGCGAGGATTAATGTTCCTCCTCGCGTTTTTTAACTGCATTCATGGTAACACTTTTACCAATTTTTATTTCATTCTCTAGCTTTTCTATATAATTATCATAAATTCCTATGACTGTTTTTAACTTTGTTTCTGCAGCATAAGCTTTGTTTTCGAGTTTTTTTTGTATTTTCATCATAAAACTGCTGCATCTGATTTTTCTCCTCTTTGTGGCGTTTCAATAGTAAGTCAACAATTTGGCTGCATCGTTGGTCCATAGAAGCGTGATCCGTTTCTTATTGATTGTATGTTGTTTTTGTTGTAGTATTCAAGTTCTGTTTTAAGCTTTTCAACTTCATCAATCATTGAATGGAGTCTTTGGTTGAACTGGCTGGCATATGTTTCTTTTTCTTTTTGACTTTTGCCTTTTAAACGGTTAACCTTTTTTTTTTTTCCCCCAAGATATCAACATCACCGTCTTTATATAATATATTTATATTTATCATAGAGCTGGGCGATATAAGATTTTTTCATATCACGATATGTTTTTTTTTCATTTCAGGCGATAACGATATCTATCACGATATAAGCCAAATAACTATATTTGTAAGATTTAAATGTGCCGTTGCTCACAAGTAAAATGTGAAATAATCAGCTTGTTTTGATTTAAATATTTATTTCCCATAATAAGTTCAACAGGGTAGATGTACTTAAGGAACATGAGACTTTTTCAGATAAATAAAGGCAAATATTGCAAACTACACAAAAGCAGCCGCTAAAGCGTTTAAGTTTCAAAATAGAACAAACGAAACAGACTACTAAATTGTCAATTCCACTTAGAAACAAAATATTAATTCTAAAAATAAATCTTAGTTTGTTTTACAGAAGATCAGACAAAATTGACTAACTTTTGTCAATATCAAATAAACTGAGAACTAAAAGGAAATTCTCAATCTCTCCTTGTTGTATAGCTGAGCTTTTCAAACAGTTTTAACAGTTACTTTAGTCTGACAAAAGGCGAATGACGAATTAGGGCTTCCAGTCAGAGATTGAGCATGCACCGCTTTATTGTATTTCCAGACTTGCTTTCGGCACAATTTACAGTGCGCGCTACTCTGTTTCTGTCAGACTTGAAATAGCCGAAATACCTTCACACTACGGAACTTCTATGGCTTTTCCGTTCGACAATCTCTCCGGCATTGGAACCATCATCTGTTTTCTCTTCGGTAACCTTCAGTCACGCTCGGTTGATTTTTCTCTAGTCAGTGGCTGTGTCCCAATTAAGAGACTGCACGCTTGAAGTACGCGCACTACGCGTACTACGTACGGTGCGTACTATAAGTACGAGAAGTGCGGAAGTGAGAGGCTTGTGAAATGGGACGGTATACGCTTCGTCGCGCTGTTCAGGTTGCCTAGCAACCATGATACTAACCGCGAGACACGTTACATACAGCTTTGTTTGACAGAAATGAAGGAGAAAAATGTTTTGTTGGTCATTCATTTTTGTCATGACATCACTTTAGTTGAGTATCTGAGGCTGAGACCACGGGACTGTAAAACATGATTGTTGGGCTTCATTCCTGTGCTGAACAGTCATTTAAGATTAGTTGGTAAATAACAATTAGTTAATGTTGTTCATGAGACTAAAGTCATCTCACTGTGGCAATGTAAATATAATATGGCCAATATTATAGTATTGTCAGATTATTATGATATATATATATATATATATATATATATATATATATATATATATATATATATATATATATATATATATATATATATCACTGACTTTCAGCTTGTTGTGTTTGTGGATATATGACTGACTTTAATTATTACACATTCGCACATAAATAAGTGACGTCATATTCAGTACTTTTGACAGTTCACTCTTCGGCCGCTCCATCTTATTAGGGAAATTCCACATACATAAATGTAAATTTCAAAACTCAAACGACATTTTTAATGTCCGCGACACTTTTTACCTGAATAAATGAAAGCTGAATAAAAGTCACATCTGATGAAAGGAAGTTTCTTTTTGGATCAAAATGAATTGATCTCATTCATGAGAGAAACGTTTGACAGATTATATGACAGCAAGTCATTTACATCTGTTACCGTCAATTATTTTTTGGCAAATACCAGAAATCACTTTGGCAAACGATCACTTTTTGGCACAACACTGGGCACCGGTCATTAGAGAACATGAATGATTATTGAATATTTAGTATGCAAACAGAATGACATAAATCTCTAGCATTCTGCACTTTATTCAAGGAAGTTAAGTAATGTGTTGTCTTTTAAAAAGACAAAGGCGCGAGTGAATTAAAGCCTGAATATATATCATGGTCAAGAAGGACTTCAAATGAGCCCTTTTGAGTCAGATAAATAATAATATAAGTAGTGATTTTTCAAAATAAAAGTCCTATGAAGGTTTTATGAATTTTCTCAGTGACCTTAAACAGTTGTCCAAACACACAGTGGAATATATCTATAATACACAGAAACACAAACTTGTGCAGAAATTACATTTTAATCATCAAAGTCACATGTGAACTATTTACAGAAAATCATATTGTGGGATTTTGACTTTTTGCCCATACGCAATGTCAATTTTTTCAAGTCCGTCTTCGTTGGTTGATGTCTCCACCATAGGACGATTCAGTCTCTCCCACAGCTTTTTTTTAGTGCTTCTCCCCAGCTCTAAACTGTAGGTATGTTTGCGGCCATTCTTGGACCTGCAAGAAGAAATTCAATCAAAATGATGCATGTGGTCAAAAACCATACTGTAACCATTTTAGAGCTGGCGATTTAAAAAAGTGACAGGACATTTGGAGACAAACGTACGTCAGCATGCTATCTACCACCTCATGGTAGACTCGCTGATAATCTTCCACTGAGAGGTTGTGGATTTTTAAAGGGCTGTCACTGGAGCTGGTTGGCTGGTGGTCGGTACTGCATGGCTCGGGTCTGGGGGGCAATTTTTTTGCCACTGGCAGGTCATCATGTGAGATTGCAGAGGGAGGCACTGGATGCTGGGCTTCGCTTCCTTTTCCGGGGCTGACTGACTGTTCTGTCACGGTGCCGGGGCCTCTGGGTTGAATTAACAACCTGGGGAAAGGTCAGAAGCACACAAGGGAATGTCAGTAGTTAATAGCGACCTCATTTTTTTCAAACAAGACAAAAATCTAAATTTGATGAACCACAATGAAGTCCAAACTCCAAAACCCTCAAATGATTCTGTTCCTGAAATTTTACACATCCAACCTGGTCCTTGCTGCAGCACGGTTGTTTCCTGCTGGCTCTGGGTTTCTTTGCATCACGGGCCTGGCATGCAATGTTTCTCTTACAATAATTATGGTCTTTGAGGTGATCGGGCACAGTAAGCTGCAGGTATACACAAAAATGACAGTAATGCAGACATCAGTTAGTAGCTCATGAAACATTTAAAAAATAACAAACCCTTTCATATGTCCATAAACTACTTAAACCACTTGCATGGTTGAATAACTTGTCCACAGTGATTGTAACGACAAAAAATATCCAACATGTTCACATAAAATCATAAGGTCAAGGTCAAGGTCAGATTTATTTATATAGCACATTTCCAACAGCCGATGCTGCACAAAGTGCTTAACAATAACAATAAAATTAAAAACTACAGTGTAATACAATAATAACAATAGAAACAATAGAATAGAAGAATTGAAACAATACTAACTAATTCAGATAAATCCAAATAAGAACTAAAACCAGGACAATGCATCAAGGTCAGTGTAATAAAAGACGTGTCAACTTATGGGCTCGTCGTGTTAGAGCTTCACTGCTGCATACCCCCAAATGACATGTCAAATAATAATTTGCATAAGCTAAACAAACACCAAAGTCCATGTTGTATTAAACTCTAATTTCTGTTATAATCATTGCTGCTTATTGCCGTTTTTGAACAATGCAGATGCACAAAATACCTTTGTAACTGGCCAAGCTTGGTCACGTGTGGCACTTATATGGTTTAAAATGACATGTAAGAAAAGCAAGCTGCAATAATAGGAGAGCCCTGCCTTGTGTGTGGGGGGTAATGAGTTCAAGATCATCATTAGGCTGTGGTGTAATGAGGGACCTCTACCCAGAGGTGACTGTCTTGTCAGGTGAATAATTGTAGCATAAGCCACAATGAAGAAGGAGATTAAAACTTTAGTTTAAAAAGCCCAAAAGCAGAAGCTTTGAGGATTTTAAAGATGATCACAGTTACATGTGGCTCCTGTAAACATGTGACAGTGTGTACATTTGAGAATTCAGATGATGCTGCAGAACATGGCTTGCATATTTGTAAATAAACATTTTGGGGATTAGCTTTTCTACAGTGAATAAAGTCTCAGTGTTTACTTGTTTTATTCCCTGATTTTAGTTTTAAATACAAAATAAAGGCCCCCAATCAGGAACATGCACAGCCCACCCCCCCAAAAAAAGCTAGAAACAGGCCTGGTGATCATTATGCACTTGAGTTAATTCGAGATGTAAGATACTCTACTTATTAGCAAAAACTGAAAATTTTTATCCCAGCTGCAAACTTTGGTGACATGTCTGCCACAAGATCATTTAATACACGCAAAAGAAAACGTTATTATAGGTAACATACTAGTTTAAATGACTTTATGCACAGTTTACCCGTTTACAGCTACAGTGCAACAGTCTAACATGCAAGTATAACTCCCACATGCACAGGCCTAAGTTTTAATGCTTTTTATCCACATTTATGTCGTCTATATTTTCATGTTGCCCTGTTGCAAAGTGAACTCTTTCTGGCCGTCGAGTAAATATTCAAAACTTATTGAAAATGGTCATAAAATCTCACATTTTCCATGATGGATGATGGTTGCTGGGTCGCTTTCCTCCGTGACATGGGAGTTGGACACTTGTAAGGCTGCAAGAAGTCTTGAGCAGAAAGTTGTCTTACTTTTGCAGAAATTTGCAGAAATCCCTTGTAGCTTTGCACAACACGCCGAGTGAAATCTGTCTGAACTATACCAAAAGATGCAATGCAAATAGAACCTGGAGACGCATAGCAACCACGCAACCTGTCATGTTAAATCACGCATTTTTGTACCTACTGTTAAAAATCACTGTAACAATTGTTTTTAGTGAGTTTTTCCCTCAGTTCAACCTCACTTATGGCGGCTTTTTTAATATTTAGGCATCCACATAATTACTCCATCAAAGTGGTGCGTAATGATCATACGAAAATACGTCAAAACAGAGCAAAAGTGGTTTTATTTGCCACAGCATATCACAGCAGCTCATTGTATTTGAAAACTACTGGATTTCATAAATTGTGCTTATTTTATAAATGGCCCGGAGAGTAGCAAATTCTCTCTTTCTACTCACTGTACTGAACCCGCTGCACTACCCACTTTCACCAATAGGTGTCATCCTTTTACCGTGGAACCAGCTATGTACAGCTCCAAAGTCAATCGCTAGAGAGATCTGTTGCAGTAATAACTTCTTTCCAAAAGGTGTCTGTATAAAAATCTCTGTTATGCTCTATTAGTTTGCAGTGCCTTAGTCTGTGGTGACATTTTTGTTGGCTCATGCTCATGAGTCTGTCCCAGCCTCAGAAATGGATTTAAGATGTTTTAGTTTGATATATCGCCCTGTGGTCAGTTTTTGACATTCGTTTTGTTGCGGTCTTCAAAACAGAAAACAGTTACATCTGAAAGAAGATTTTAAATAAAACAAAAAGGGACAATTATATAATACATAATAATACATAAATGTAAATTGTCTGTTTTTTATACAGCACTTTTCTGCTCCACTTGCACACTCAGAGCACTTTATGAAACATGCCTCATTCACCCATTCACACACACATTCATACCCTTTTATAGTGTTTTTTAAATAACATTGACATGCATTCTCACTCTATACTGTTTATGGCATACAGTATCTGCTTTGTTGTTGCATCACTAAAAGAACTTTTTTTTGGTTTATTTTTTTGGTTTATACATCTGAGTTTATTTCAGATTGTGGGAGGAAAGAAAATGAGAACACAAACCCCAGCTCATCAGGGGGTCTGAAACAGGGATTTTTTAAATATTATTTTATTTTAGTTGCTGAGAGGCCACAAATCAAATCATTGCACTGCTGACATTTGTGACATAGTTTTGACTTTTTTATTTGATTACATTTTGTATGATGGATTATGCAGAAAAAGTAGAATTGGGCTGAAAGGTCTATTGCTTTATTGCCTATTCAGGTTGTGTATCATGTTTTAAAAAAGTAACTGAGTAACTAACTACTTTTGAAGATAAGCAGTCAGTAAAGTAACGGGATTATGTTTTTTTGGAGAAGTAATCAGTAATTAGTTACTAATTATTTTTTTTCAAGTAACTTGACCAACACTGGTCATCATAACATCAAACAGGGGTAACTTAATGAAACCCTTGCATTAGAAAAATTTAAAAGATTGTTTAACTTTTAGAAATTAGTGAAATGTGTAGTATAAAGATGGTGACCTGTTTACTTAAAATTAGCAGCAGGTATTAGACATTGACCAGACAGATCTAAGGAGCCATGATATCTTTAAAACAAAACAAAACAAACAAAAAAAACAAACAAAAAAAACTCCAGAAAAACAAAAAAACCTCCTAATAAATAAATAAATAAATAAATAAATAAATAAATAAATATAGAACATAGGTAAACAGGATATTTGATGTTGCCAGAACTTTGCATATCACTGTACAGTGATCCAGTGACAGATTTGACCCATTTATACATCATTTTATTTATTCATTTATTTTTTTGTGACCTTATAATAGTTTTATTATACTTAAATCACATATATTGGTGTTTACTTTTACTGTAAGTCTTATTACTGCTAAAATTAACGGAATAATTCAATATTTATAATTTATTTAGTTTTAATTGAGTTGCATACAAAAAATGTGCAGAAACCACCACTAGTTAGAAGGCTATTTGTCTACTTCTTGTTACATAGTTACAATTTCGATTTACTGTTCTTTCAAAACTGGCTGACTGACTCAAAAATGTACTCCCTTTTGTTTTGGAGCTGTCTACTGTATTAGGATGTGCTCGATTCAGAGAATTAACTAGAATGAACTTAAATCTTTGAAAGGAAGTGTAAATGTTTAGCCACATTCTGTTATTACTGCATTATTATAGCAGCGTCATCAAGTACTGTAACACTAGGACGTGCTACAGTTTGATATGTAGTGAGTAGTGAGCTCTATCGGCTTAATCCTAAGCTTGAGAATGGTGTGTTGAGAGTGGGAGGTAGGCTTAGTAGAGCAGCTATGCCTGAAGATGCAAGGCATCCCGCAATTATAGCCAGGGATCTGCATATTTCTGACCTAATACTTCAACATGTACATCAGAAAATAGGGCATGGTGGACGTAACCACATGCTGTCCGAATTGCGGCAAAGGTATTGGGTTCCAGGTGCAAGCATTGCCATAAGGAGGATTTTGGCTAAATGCATAGTGTGTCGCAGACTTCATGCGGCATCAGGATGTCAGATGATGGCAGACCTTCCACAAGATCGCATCTCACCCGATGAACCTCCATTTTCTCGGGTTGGAGTGGATTGTTTCGGACCCTTTCAAGTTAAGCGTGGAAGGTGTGAAGTAAAGAGATATGGAATTATCTTTACATGCCTGGCAGTGAGAGCTGTGCATTTAGAGGTGTTGTCATCTTTGAGCACAGACTCTTTTATCAATGCGCTTCGTCGATTTATATCAAGGTGAGGTCAGGTATTGGAGATACGATCGGATAATGGTACAAACTTTGTGGGTGGTGAACGCGAGTTGAGAGAGGCAGTGGAAGGATGGAATCAGGCACAGATTCATGAGATGCTGCTGCAAAAGGGCATAAAGTGGATTTTTAATCCTCCTGCTGGTTCCCATCATGGCGGTGTTTGGGAACGTCTCATAAGGTCTGTCAGGAAGGTGTTAAATTCCATCTTGAAAGTGCAGGATTTGGACGAAGAAGGCCTTTGTACAGTTCTTTGTGAGGCAGAGGCTATTGTGAACAGTAGACCAATAACTAAAGCCTCTACTGATCCTAATGATTTGGAGGCCTTGACTCCTAACCATCTGTTGCTGCTTAAGACCAAGCCATTGATACCACCAGGAGTTTTTCAGAAGGGGGACGTGTATGGACGACGTCGATGGAGGCAAGTTCAGTACATGTCTGACCTCTTCTGGAAGCGCTGGGTTAAGGAGTACCTGCCCCAGTTTCAAGAGCGTCAGAAGTGGCAGAGAATCGGACGGAACTTCATTCCTGGGGATGTGGTTATTGTTGTCGATGATTCTGCGCCTCGTAACTCTTGGGTGACTGGAAGGATTGTGGAAGCAATTTCTGACAGTAAAGGACTTGTACGTCGGGTTCGTGTTAAAACAAAGACTGGTTATTTGGACAGGCCGATCACTAAAGTGTGTCTTCTACAGGAAGCAGAAGAGTCATGAAGATTGACTTTTTCCAAATGTCTATTTGTATTAATGTGTATTTGTTTATTTTGAATTTGTATCTTTGAATGTTTTGATAAAGGATAGATCATGTTTATCAATATGTCTCCTACCATGGTAAGTATGATGTAATTATTGCTCTAAAATAATTAGGGGCCGGTATGTAGGAGCCATATGAGTTGTTTCCGTCTGACTAAGTGGGTTGGTTTAAATGGACTCACTGTATTGGTGCATGGGTGTGGGGCGTGTCTCATGGGTGTGGTATAAGATAAATGTGGTTGCACTCACTAGTTCACAGCACCTGATGTGATGAGCAGAAGGTAGGGTGAGCACGAGGCAAAACTTTCTGTTGACCGCAACATGTTTGTAATATTATCGCAATATAAATGCAAATTGAACACAACGTGATCGCAACTTGAGCGCAACTTGAATGATTTGATATATTTGACTGTAACTTGATGGTGTTTAGGGCTGCCACAAACGATTATTTTGATAGTCGACTAGTCACCGATTATTTTTGCGATTAGTCGACTAATCAGATCATCATCCATTGGACGTACAGCATACAGCTTATTGCACCAGCAGCATCTGGTCTTATATAACTATCATTAGCTTACAGCTTGAAGTGTTTGTGCTAACTAAAAATAAAGACAAGATGGTAGTTTATTAATTTTTAATGAAATTTGCAGATTGTTTCGGTGAAGTTTAATAAACTCCTTGCTTTCTAAAATATAACAGGACACCGGAGTATATTATCCAGCGTCTCAAACTTCTGATGATCAGCTGTCTGCTTGAAGTTTATTTAGCTGTGCAAAAACTATAACTTTAATCTTAGCCAAACCGATTTACTCAGGAACAAATAAAATACTAAAGAAAGCCAAACAATAACATTTTAAGTTATCTAAGTGACTTATATATCATGTTTAACCTGAGTAGCGAAAGACAGTGGTGGGTTTGAAAACGATTTGCCGGGAGTCCGGTGTTCTCACGGCTCTAGTTAGCCTTGCCCCCGCCTAGCTAACGAGCTAGTGGGTAACAGACGTCTCCGAAAACGTTGGAGAGCTTTTGAAAATATGTGGTGTCTTGATAAACTGAGCAGATATTTGAGGTTTACACAGCTACATTCTCGCCTGAAAATATGTTAAACGTTTATTTTGTGACCCAGAAAGAATAATAAGAGTAAAGTTAAAACTAACTAGCTGCCGCCATTGTTGACAACTGCGCTGGGCTGCGCTATGAATTCTGGGACACAGCTTCTTCTTCTTCGGGGTTTAACGGCAGCTGGCATCCTTGTACATGCAGTGCTGCCATCTTCTGTTTCAGTCCGTTATTACACCCTTAAATCCTACTACTCATTCCTGCGTCCTTTGTGATCTTACAAAGCTTCAAACGATGCGTCGACTATTAAATTAGTCGTCGACGATTTTAATAGTCGACATAATCGTGACTAGTCGACTAATCGTGGCAGCCCTAATGGTGTTTGTATATTTGAGTACTAATTGATGCCATAGACCAGGTTGTAATTTGACATAATAGTTAGTGCAGTTATTGATAAGTTGCAGTTATTTGTTTGTGCAATCTGTGCGTTTGTTTAGTAGTTAATCCTATGTGCCGATATTGGACGGTTGCATGTGGAAATAAAGAAGCAAATGATACAGAAGTGTATGGTATGCGTTTATTGTTGCGCGTCATCAGGGTCCTCATGTTTAGCCTGCCGCGGCCATTGGTTGGAGTAGCCGCAACATAAGCTTTATCAAGTTATCACATATTTGCAAAAGTGCTCCGATGTTTTCAGAGACGTCTGTTATCCGTTAGCTTATGTTATCTGTTAGCTTGTAAAGACCTTATATACATTTCTGACATACAAAAACAAATCAGCGACCAGTATAGCCACCTTTCTTTGCAAGGACACTCAAAAGCCTGCCATCCATGGATTCTGTCAGTGTTTTGATCTGTTCACCATCAACATTGCGTGCAGCAGCAACCACAGCCTCCCAGACACTGTTCAGAGAGGTGTACTGTTTTCCCTCCTTGTAAATCTCGCATTTGATGATGGACCACAGGTTCTCAATGGGTTCAGATCAGGTGAACAAGGAGGCCATGTCATTAGTTTTTCTTCTTTTATACCCTTTCTTGTCAGCCACGCTGTGGAGTACTTGGACGCGTGTGATGGAGCATTGTCCTGCATGAAAATCATGTTTTTCTTGAAGGATGCAGACTTCTTCCTGTACCACTGCTTGAAGAAGGTGTCTTCCAGAAACTGGCAGTAGGACTGGGAGTTGAGCTTGACTCCATCCTCAACCTGAAAAGGCCCCACAAGCTCATCTTTGATGATACCAGCCCAAACCAGTACTCCACCTCCACCTTGCTGGCGTCTGAGTCGGACTGGAGCTCTCTGCCCTTTACCAATCCAGCCACGGGCCCATCCATCTGGCCCATCAAGACTCACTCTCATTTCATCAGTCCATAAAACCTTAGAAAAATCAGTCTCAAGATATTTCTTGGCCCAGTCTTGACGTTTCAGCTTGTGTGTCTTGTTCAGTGGTGGTCGACTTTCAGCCTTTCTTACCTTGGCCATGTCTCTGAGTATTGCACACCTTGTGCTTTTGGGCACTCCAGTGATGTTGCAGCTCTGAAATATGGCCAAACTGGTGTCAAGTGGCATCTTGGCAGCTGCACGCTTGACTTTTCTCAGTTCATGGGCAGTTATTTTGCGGCTTGGTTTTTCCACACGCTTCTTGCGACCCTGTTGACTATTTTGAATGAAACGCTTGATTGTTCGATGATCACACTTCAAAGCTTTGTAATTTTGAGACTGCTGCATCCCTCTGCAAGATATCTCACTATTTTTGACTTTTCTGAGCCTGTCATGTCCTTCTTTTGACCCATTTTGCCAAAGGAAAGGACGTTGCCTAATAATTATGCACACCTGATATAGGGTGTTGATGTCATTAGACCACACCCCTTCTCATTACAGAGATGCACATCACCTAATATGCTTAATTGGTAGTAGGCTTTCGAGCCTATACAGCTTGGAGTAAGACAACATGCATGAAGAGGATGATGTGGACAAAATACTCATTTGCCTAATAATTCTGCACTCCCTGTATGGAGAATCTTTTTTCCACAGGTGTTTGGGGAATATCACATGAATGATCTTGGTGATGTGTTATTGTGTAAAGAATTTTGTACAGTAGCTATGGCTCCGATCTCAGACACAGGATGGGCCAGGTTGGGTATGTACGGTCTGTTTATGTGGGGCTTCAGCTTTTATATCACAGAGGCAAAATAAAGGAAGGTCAGGCACAAGTAGGGCTTTTTAAAGATAGTGTTTTTATTTGCCGTCATAGATCTATTATAACTGCACATGTGCATCATCAACTACAAACCTATAAATGTGTTGAACAGCCACACCCTGAGTGTGCTTGACTATGAGATCTTTGATACAGTTATTTTAACAGTTCTTTCTTTACGATACATACAAACAAAACTGAGTAGTCTTCTGATTCCTAATCTTCTTGTCATGCTACTTCATGAAGTGTTTGAGCTCACCTTGCTCAGGTTGTTCTCAATATTTGAGCCTGTATCTGGGACCAAGTCATCTTTGAACTGATCAGCCAGAGAGGCAGTCTCTGTAAAAGAAGTCACTGACTGACCTTCAAGGCCACTTTTCTCCAGGTATGTCTTCATACGGTGGCTGTAAAGGAGATAGAAATTGATGTGAGACTGAAATAATGAACATTTTCTTTTAAATGTCAATTCCACTGTAGCCGTCGCATTGAAATGTAGTTATTTTGTGATTGCAATGTTCAAAATTTGGTGTTTAATCTGGATTCATGTTGTGTTGTCGCCACCTACTGGTGGGCCTGAGTGTGGCGCTTTGTGGTGCGCATGCTTTGGGGTGATGCTCAATTAAGCGCACATTACACCAGAGACTGAAGGCTCGAGCCAGAAAGAGAATGCTGGCTTGTGTAAAAGGTGGAAATATAGAAGATATGGACTACAATTGCTCATGAATGTTCAGTAGAAAGGCGCACACTGTATGTTGGTGCATTTACTTTGTGTGTATGTTTTATTTGAGTTGTAATTTTTGTTCTGCTGATGTAATATCCGTGTTTTTCATTGATCATTTCACCATAGTTTTTCACAGTGTTTGCTGGTGAAAAGAAGATTAAAATACTGACTGAACATCAGCTGGAGCATGGCCCTTTATTCTACTTCGAACATGAAAAACCTTCAGGAGCAGTTACAGTAAAAAATGTGGCCTGTTATGGAGCGAGCAGCCAGAGCCCTGCACGCCATTCTTCCAAGACGGCAGCCCACGTGGAAGAGTAGACTGTGAGTTCTTACATCAGCGAAACGTTTGAACTGCATAAAGAGATCTAAGAAAAGGCCAAAAAGAAAATTGTATGGTGTAGATATTGTACATTTGTTCATTTATTGAAAGTTTATTACTGTGCTGTTTGATATTTAAGGTAGTGTACTCTGGGTAAGTTTCCTTTTATTGTTCTAAGTTGTTGGTTCAAAACATTGTAATGGAGCAGAGTGCACAAGAAACTCATATCCTTGAGCAAATACTTATAGCCTTAGAAGATGAAAAGGCACAGTTAGAAAAGAAATTAGAAACTGAACTTGAAGATGCAGAAAGAGAAGAAGTTGAAGCACGCATAGGAGAAATTCATGGAGACCTTGAAATACACAAAGTAGGGCTGCCTCAGCCATCATCTAAACCTGATGCAGAGGTGAGACGGACAGACCGTCAAAGCCAACTAACAGAAAAAATGCGTGAGTTTAAACAGACAGAGATAACAAGCAAAGAAAGAAAGTTTATGTCAACATATGTAAACTTTAAGGCAGAAATTCAGCTCACTAGGTCCAAACTTAAAGAAGAATGTTCTAAAGCAAAATTAGCTGAAATGATCAAGTCAGTAGAAAAATGTGAGTTAGACCTACAGCAAGATTATGTGGCTTTACGTGCACTGACTACACCATCTCAAGATATGAGAAGAAAGATGGATAGCTGTACTTCAGTTTCTGCTGAGATGATGATACTTCTGAAAAGGCGTTACGCAGATGTTGACAAACCTACAAACCTATAAGTTTGATGCAGGAGCTGTAAAAGAATCACTCCTTCAGTTACTCCAAAGAGAAGGTGCAGAATCAATTTATGGCTCAACTGTGTCTAGAGCTGGAAGAAATAGCCAGCACAGCCATAGTCAAAAACACATTTGAAAAACCTGAGAAAGAACAAAAACGTCTGAAGGCCAGTGTCCTGGTGACATCAGCAAATGGG
Organism: Copadichromis virginalis; assembly: GCF_057382275.1. Lineage (NCBI taxonomy): Eukaryota > Metazoa > Chordata > Actinopteri > Cichliformes > Cichlidae > Copadichromis > Copadichromis virginalis. Next base: position 12,581,455 of record NC_140621.1, read on the forward strand.
TCTAAAGATGTGAAGAACACAACTACAGTTCAGAGCAACAGAAAATCAAAACCCAACCCTTCCTCAACTCAGAAGAAACAGCAACTTGAATGTATCTGCTGCAAGAAAAATCATTTTATCTATGAATGTGCAAAGTTTACAGCAATGCCGCTTGAAGAAAAGAAACAGTTTATTAGGGACAACAATATGTGCTTTGCTTGTCTGCAAGTCGGCCACATTTCCAAAAACTGTTGACAGAGAGCAACATGTAATGTCTGCAGACGAAGCCACCATTCTCCTCTCCATGAAGATCCTCCACTGGGAGATGAACCTGAACCACCATCAGAAGAGGAGAATGCAGCCACCGTATCGTGCAGTGTGAGAGTGGGCAACAATGATTGCACTTCAATGATCGTTCCAGTGTGGCTTTCTTCATCAGCGAAGAATCAAGAGACATTGGTTTATGCTCTGCTAGACACCCAAAGCAGCAACACATTTATTGACCAAGATATTTGTGAAAAGATACAGGCAAGCAGGGAACCAGTGAAGCTAAAGCTGACAACAATGACTGACAGGTGTTCGATTGTACCTAGTCAAAAAGTGGATGGACTGAGGGTAAGAGGGTACAACTCAGAAAAGTACATTGACTTGCCACCAACTTACACTCAAGAGTACATTCCATTGGAGAAACACACTATTCCAACTCGAGAGACAGCAAAAAAGTGGCCCCATCTGCTCAGCATTGCAAATGAAATGCCAGATCTCTTGGACTGTCCTATAGCTCTTCTCATTGGTTACGACTGAGCAAGAGCGCTAAAGCCAAGGGAAGTCATACCAGGAAATGATTATGATCCCTATGCAATAAAAACAGACTTAGGGTGGAGTATCGTGGGAGCCATTAAGCCATGGAAAAGTTTGATGGAAGCAGCAGGGATCTGTCATCGTGTCACAGTAAAGGAGCTGCCATCTGTCACACCTGCTTCTGTGATTAAAGCACTTGAAAATGACTTTCTGGACACAAACCATAAAGAAGGGAGTGTATCTCAAGAGGACATTCAGTTTCTAGAGATGCTGAATGTGAACATTCACTACAATTGAGGAAGGCCATTTAGAAATGCCTCTGCCTTTTAGAGAACGCCCACAGCTTCCAAATAACAAGCAGCTTGCAATGTTTCGCTTGAAACGTTTAAAAGGAAAAATGGATAAGAACCCAAAGTACAAAGAAGACTACATCAAGTTCATGAACAGTGTCTTTAAAGATGGTGATGCAGAGGAAGCAGATGGCACATCAGGTAGTAACACATGGTACATTCCGCACCATGGCGTTTATCATCCCAGGAAGCCAGAGAAAATTCTAGTTGTTTTCGACTGCTCTGCTAAACACGAAGGCATCTCTTTAAATGACCACCTACTCACAGGCCCAGACTTGATTAATGCTCTGGCAGGGCTTTTGTGCAGATTTTGAGAGCATCA